>NC_046227.1:14650158-15293730 GCF_009819885.2 Catharus ustulatus
CTCTTCTACCTATCCCTTCTGATTGAAATAAACTCATAAGCTGTAGAGTAACAACGGCATGTCAATAGCCAGCTGGCCATCCTGAGCCCTTTAGGACCTGATGTGGAATGACTGACATGTGAGAGGCAGGGAAGAGATGCTGACCCTTGTTGCAGTCTCTGGCTTTCACAGAGGTAGTGGATACTTCAGCAGTGGAGCTTTAGAACACTCAGGATTAGAAATGGCTGAATAAATAGTAAAGGTTCAAAATCTCGCCTAGCGTCACAAGAATTAATCACATCTTTCACCTTGAAACTCTAAGACTTTTCATAAAATTTACATAAATATCAGTAGAAAGTCTACTTCAGGTTGGATTTCAGCATATGATCAAGTTCTCATCTATGTAGATGAAAAAATTACAGTAATTTCACGATTATAAGCTGCACCATTTTGACTAAAATTTTGGCCCGAACCCAAAGTGCAGCTTATAATCAGGTGCGGCTTATATATGGACAAAGAATGAAAAGTTGCTGGTTTAGTTTGGAGGACAGGTGTCTGCTGAGAAAGGCAGGAGCTTCTCTTTGAAATGGAGAATGTAAACCCCCTCCCTCCAAATTATTATAATTTTGAAATCAAGGGGCTTTCAGGCAAAAATATGGGAATTAGGAATAACAGTTCTTTTCTAGGGAAATTAAAATAGAAATAAAGTACTACAAAGAAACAAATTCCAAACCCTGACAAAGTCAGAGTACAACCTGACACCCCGTCAGGCAGGGTGTTGGCAGCAGTCCCATTAAATGGTGACTGCATCCTCCTGCAGTGACAGATGTGGATCAGTTGGAGCAGTGCTCCTGTAGAAGGTGCAGTTTCCCAGTGGTGATGTGGAGAAATCCGGTTTTCCTCTGGAGTCCAGTGGAGAAAGGAGCTCCCTTAGTGTTCCAAAACCTCTGTTTTTATCTTGGTAAGAAATGTTGGGCTCTTTCCCCTGGCTGGAGCAACTTCCAATGGGATGCAGTAATTTTATCAGTCCCACAGTGGGACTCAATGGGCCATTAGCAGAAAATGACTCCCTGGAGGAAGGATGGGTTGTGAAAAGATAAAGAACAATGCCCTGCCTGGTTTCAATGGATGGCCCATTAGTAGAATATCTGCCATGGAGATAAGGATCACTGCCCCCACCCTCAACAGATGGTGATAGAAAAGATACCTTTTATCACACTCTGTATTGTAACGTGCGGCTTATAATCAGCTGTGGCTTATGTATGGACAAAGAACGAAAAGTTGCTGACAGCTGGAAGTGTGGCTTATAATCAGGTGTGGCTTATAATTGTGAAATTACTGTACTATTTCTTAAACTGCACTGTTGTCAAACTGAATGAAACACCTTCATTCACCGTTTTTGGACAAAAGCAACTGGACAATAATCTTTAGGCCTTAAGCTTAAATTTCCCATAAACTTTCAATATGATTGAAATTCAGTCTCTGTCTTTGGAGTTTGACACTTTAAAACTCCCAACATTCTCACTAAAATTCTGAGATGCGAGTGATGCCTGGTAAATTTGCATATTGTGGAAGAAGTGAAGTTTGAAATAAAAATTTCAGTGGAATTCACCAGGAAATGAAGTTTTCTTCCCCAGGTATAAAACTCTTATTTGCTACTTCAAATGCACACTATTGTCTCTATCACAAGAAACACACAGCAACAAACCAACTTGTGCTTTTGTAATGCTCAAGGTAAAACAATTTCATCTAATATAAACTTTTTCAAAACAAGTAACTCTACAGAATATACACCTCCCCCTAGTGAGAATATGGGAGAAGAGAGTGAACCTAGAGATATTTTACACATTATTGCATATTTTCCTACAAGTGACTTCCAAGGTGATCACTGAAGAATCTATAAAAAACATGAGTTTGGTATCCACACTGTACTGTTGGAAAGCATCTGTTTAATAGGTTTAAGTAGTGAACAAATTTTGCATAAACAATATGATGAAAAGTTGCTACAATAATCTAATAATTGAAAAAATACTAATTTAGCAGCTTTTAAATGCTGGTTAGACTAAAGATTCTTGTTAAATCCTCATAGCCTATACGGCTGCAGAAGAGTCTAATACAAAGGATACCTACTGTAAATTAAGATAATCTTTACAGTGTTAAGCACAACTTACAATTGGTTCAGGGAATTCAAACATATGAGAAAAATATTAATCAAAAACAGTTTAAATTATGCTCAGACTCAGAAGTCCAAGCAGCTTTGCTAAAATTGAAAAACTTCTTCAAATGCACATGGAACCTGACATATCTTCCTTGAGTTTCAGTGGGTGAGTAATTTCGCTTTACCCCAACCGCCCTGAAAATGGAAGATTACAGTCTTGTTCTTTACAGTGCCATGGTAATGTAAACTAATCCTGCCACAAGGCAGAATCAGATAAGTTTATAGCACAGGGCAGCCACCAAACACTGAGACAGTGACAGCACAGTGTTAGACAGAAATAAAACTGTGCATGGTCCTAAACCACTGTGAATATCTCACACTGTCTATTTCTTTCCCAGTGAGACATCTCACCTTTGTGTGGCTGAGAAATCCAGCTAGCTCTGCTTCCCACAGCTGCTTACCAGCAAGTTTTTTGCATCAACATGAAATTCCGGCCACTGTCTACACTTGTGTTTCACATGAGCTTCAAGGCACAAACACATTAGGTCTGCAGAAGCTGTCCACAATCTCATGACTCTAAACCCTTTTTCTGTCATTTCAACTGCCTAGCAGCTCTGATATGATCCTCCTTGCCAGGATTTCAGGGAAGAGATAGGCAAACCCTATAATGGCCAGGGAATTTATCTCACCACACCAGGCCAGCCTGGTAGCTGCAGTAAATCGTGAACTGAGGAACTGGTCCTCATAGCTCTTGTAGTGTTTGGGTGGATATCACACTCCCTCTTGTTGAGATCCTTGCTGCGTGATTGCTCAGCATGTTTGGTGAAGTTTCTAGGAAGCTTATGAGTAATTTCCTTTACTGGTATTTTAGGGACATTTGTCAGTCTGAATTAATTCTCTGCTGAATAGGGTGTGCACAAAGCTGTCCTAAGCCAGAAGAACACCTATTTATAATGTGCACACATCTGGTTTAAATCACCCAGATCAGCAAATTCCCACCTTAACTGAGTCACTGCTTGTATGGGACTGCTTCTAATTCTGACCTGCGCACTTAAAGATATCTAGTCCTTGTTAGCATTATGCTGCACTGTCAGAAATATCTTGATTCTTTGTGGGGGTTTGAATACCTCTTACTTTCCCATCCAAAGCAGAAACAGTTTATCAAATTGACAGTGTGAAAAGGTAGATTTAAATCTTGGCATTAATTAAGAAGCCAAAGAGCACTGAGCTTTATATAAAAAAACCAATATATATATATTTTTGTATTAAAAAAAACAATTACTGAGAATGTGGTGATGAGGCAAAATGTTTTTGCCATACCCTTCAAATGGCCCAAAGGAAAAACCATTGGTCCTAACCACACAACAGTTGTATGATAATTCATGTACTACCAGCACATGGAAAAAGGTTATAAATTTTGTGTATGTACAAAAGCACTCGTTTTTATTGCCTGGTATATTTTGACAGAGACTCTTCTTAAAATGTCCTCACAGTATATTTTGTTCAGTGCAGTGCTAACACAAAACAAAGCAACTTTTGTATCAAGACTTATCAAAAGTTGTTCAGGCTTTCATTATCTATATTACTTAATAATCTCTGTATCTTTTGGTTACCTTTTTGAAGCAGTTTTTAAGGACAATTTAGTCTTTTAATAATTGGATTTAAAATAAAGGGAGCAGCATTTCCTGGAAGTAGGTGGCACAGAAATCAGTGCAGTGGGGCTGCTGTCCTATGCAGTTGAAATATGCAGTGTGTATTTTTCTTCACTGCACCACCCAGAGTGTCTTGTATTATATCTTCATTACCAGGTACATAAACTGCCACAAAATGTCAAAGTCTATAATGCTTTAAGGCTGGATTTTGTTTGCTTGCCTTGATGAGAATTTATTCTCATAGGAATTTATCTGGAATTTAATTATTTATGGGAGGAAATATGTTAATGTGTTTTTCAAGGAGATATATTACAGACATCAACTGGCTGCCTAGAAATATTTTGCATTCGTTCCATCATTTTTCCTTATATTTGGAGACAAAGTTTACCCTGTTCTTTAGTCCATAGTAGTTGCTTCATAACTTACTTTTTGTAGGAGGGAAAGTGTTTAAGACCTTCCTCCTTGGATGGTAGTGACAGAATTTTTAAGTTGTGTGACTCAGTGACTTTTTGGCCCTTAAGATCAATTATGGTCACAAGAGAGGGATCGAAGTGAAACAGTGTCCTAGGATAAGAGAGATTTCAACTGGGGGGCTCTTGGGTTTACCTGGCAGCTGTGGTAGACACAAGGAAAACCTGGTCATGTGCTGCAAAGTGACTGGAGTTGCACAGGGAAAATGAGCCTAACAGCACCTCAGTAAAACACCATTCACCATTGAGGGGAGGTTAATTTTTCTGCAGCTCAACTTTCACAGACATTGATAGACTGTTAGTGACCAACAGTGATATCACTTCTGTTTTGGGGAAACAGAGAGCAGCCTCAGAGGACTGCCAACCAGATGTGTCTTAGGGAAAAGCAATAAAGAATTTAACTGCATGACATCCGTGTGTGAGTGTTGGGATCTCCCCATCCCACTGTCTTTGTCTGCCAGGCTCCCACAGGCAGAGTTCGCACCTAAAGGCCATGTGTGCATTTTCCACTCTTCAAATATGCAAACAGGAAGAAGCAAGTGATTGCTGAGGGCTTTGGTGCAGCACACAGGGTCTGGGGTATCACTCTGCACCACCCATGTGAGGCTCTCCCAGCATCTCCCCCGTGCTTGTAAAAACCCCGAGGCTGTGGTGAGTTGTTCCTTTGTAGCAGTGGTGTGAAAGGGAGGAGCCGGCAGGAGGGGAAAATACAGCATTTAGCAAGGAGGTAAAATCCCATCAGGCTTTCCAGCTGTTGATTCTGCTGGAAATCCCAGCTAGACAAATCAAGTAACCTCTGGAGTTAAAAAACTCTGCGTTATCCCATGAGCTGTCAACCCCATGTGAATATGCTATGCTATTTAAATTTAACTGTGAACTATAGTGTATCTCATTAAGTTAAAAGTATGGCTTTAATATTAGCACATGGGATGGAGAGGAATTTTTAGAATTTTTGGCAGGGGATGCTGCTTGGAAGTTTTTATTTTCAAAATTTCTTTTGGTAAAAAATTGTCCCAGAAATCAAAGTTATCAAACTTGGAAATATGTAAGTAAACTATGTAAATGTCATCCCAGGAGAAGTCTTGTGGACTTAAAGCTAAGTGTGTGCAATGATCTGTCTGGCTACTGAATTTAATAATTCTTTTAAAGTTATTTAACTAGCATGACTTTACAGTGGAAATCTTCTATGGCAATTAACACCAAGAAGATTCCCACTTCACTGCCAGTTTATTTCCTCACAGCTGTAGCAAATGTTTTGTGCTATTTATTCTTGGGAGGCTTGTTCTTCCATCCTCTCCCCAGCAGGAGCCTTATGTCAAACTTTTTAAGGTGCTATTCTTGGAATCACCTGTCCCATGATTCAGAAATAGATCTCAGCACAAGTCTGTAGGATCTTTCTCATTTTTTCTATTGTGATTTCTGGAAACAATTTTTCCTAGGGAAGAGTTTGTTTAAACCCATATCCCATTTAAGAATTTCTCAACTGAGATTCAGATTGTTCAACTACCATCTCAACATTTCTGAAATACCTCAAGTTTTCATTTTAAAATGAAATCTTTAAGACAATTTATTCCTTCCCTCCCCCCATTCCCACTCTACTCATGCAGATTTGGTTCTTAATTCAAATGCTGAAATCTTTTGCTGTGTAAAATTCAGTCTAATCTGGCCAGGGCTACTTGCAAACTAAAATTCAGTCATGGAAACTTACTTGATTTCAAAAATACTAATTTTTTAAAACATGGAGGTAGTTTGCAAAGACAATATACAAACTATTGTATGTAATAAAATAAAGATAATTCAAGATAAGGGTGATTCCTTTTCTTCTATGTTAAATGTCTATGATTTATCCTTTTTGCCTGTGATGAACATTTTCAGGCTAAAGTACTTGTAGGAAAAATGCACACAAAAATCTCTGTGTAAAATTTGAAATCCTAAAACGGGCAGGAAGTTGATAACAAACAATATATTTATGACTTGGTTTTGTAAAGATTTGAGGAGCTGTAAAATCAGACATAAACCCCAATATCCATGACACATTACAGGTTCAGAATTCATAGCTATGGCCCCAGCAGCACTTTTTGTTAATTCCACTCCAACTTTATCAATAATTCTGTCTGAACTACATGTACAAGTGCAAGTTTCTTTGAAGTCTGGAGACAAAATTCAGCCAAATTATCTCTGGGCAAATTTCTGTCAACACAAAGCCCTGTGGAGCTGATTTAAAGTCAATAGGAGCTTTTAATGAACAAGAGAATTGGAGTGGCAGGGGGCACACAGGAGCAGTGTGTGCCACCCTTATTCTTCATTGCACATTGCACAAAACTGGGTTTATGCAGCGGGCAGGAAGGAAAAGAAACTGATTGCCAAGAACAGCCATCAAAAGGAGGGTGGGCAAAAAAGGAAGAGTGCAAAAACTTGTCCAACCCCTTTGTGGATAGCACCATAACATAAGGGCAGAATGCAGGGTTGCCTGTCACACTTTAGTATTAGACATTTGTGGATGTTAAACACATCTAAATGACAGACACACGATCAAGGCAGCTTCACAACGGTGAAGCAAGAATAAACAAAACACTCCACCAACTTCACTGCAAAATACGTTGAGTGGAGTACTGTCAATGCTGCTGACATCTGCAGGCAGGATGAATGGTAATTACAGTAATTTCACGATTATAAGCCGCACTGATTATAAGCCACACTTCTGGGTTTCAGCAACTTTTTGGTTTTTGTCCATACATAAGCCGCACCTGATTATAAGCCGCATGTTACAATACAGAGTGTGATAAAAGGTATCTGTTCTATCACCATCTGTTGAGGGTGGGGACAGTGATCCTTATCTCAATGGCAGATAATTTGCTAATGGGCCATCCATTGAAACCAGGCAAGGCATTGTTCTTTATCTTTTCACACCCCATCCTTCCTCCAGCCAGTCATTGTCTGCTAATGGCCCATTGAGTCCCACTGTGTGACTGATAAAATTACTGCATCCCATTGGAAGTTGCTCCAGCCAGGGGGAAGAGCCCAACATTTCTTACCAAGATAAAAACAGAGGTTTTGGGACAATAAGGGAGCCCCTTTCTCCACTGGACTCCAGAGGAAAACCGGATTTCTCCATATCACCACTGGACCTCCAGAGGGAAACTGCACCTTGTACAGGAGCAGTGCTCCAACTGAGCCACATCTGTCACTGCAAGGGGACTGCAATCACCATTTAATGGGACTGCTACCAACACCCTGCCTGACAGGGTGTCAGGTTGTACTCTGACTTTGTCAGGGTTTAGAGTTTGTTTCTTTGTATTTCTGTATTTCTATTTTAATTTCCCTAGAAAAGAACTGTTATTCCTAATTCCCATATTTTTGCCTGAAAGCCCCTTGATTTCAAAATTATAATAATTTGGAGGGAGGGGGTTTACATTCTCCATTTCAAAGAGAAACTCCTGCCTTTCTCAGTAGACACCTGTCCTCCAAACTAAAACAGCAACTTTTCGTTCTTTGTCCATATATAAGCCGCACCTGATTATAAGCCGCACTTTGGGTTCGGACCAAAATTTTAGTCAAAATGGTACGGCTTATAATCGTGAAATTACTGTACATCTTGGCTTTCTCTGATCTTCTCTTTGTGGCTCTTTTCTATCCCAATTGAAGCTGAGCTAAAAGTGCTGCTGCGGTCTGAGAAGATACTGTGTCCACAATAGGAGTGATGGTGATACAATAGCCTAGAACTCCTCAAGTAAAGATGAGGGCGAGTCTTAGGCTGGATATGGCAGAGACAACTTCATCTATCACACAATTACCTCTAGGGCAGAAGAGGGGAGCCATTTAAAGGGACATAACACGACCCAATGACTAAGGACAAAAAGCAAAGATTACCTACAAAACTGAAATTATGCAGGAACTGTAAGGTGTATAATGGTTTATAATTTCATTCTGCTTCCACTAAAATCAGTTTGACTATTTCAACATGGGCAGAATTAGGTCTGCTGTTATTTCTCAGTGGAAGTTTGATTAAAGTATGACAGCTGATATCATATTGACAACAAAGAGCACTGCAGGAACAGTAGAGATTACAAGCTGTTGTGGAAAGCTGTACCTAACACCCCTCGCTGGGGTGTGAGTCCAGTATGCTGAATCACCACAACCTGCTCTGCATCAGGTTTTTGGGAATTTGCCTAGTCAAACACTTATTAGGCCTGACCTTTCCTGATGTCTGAAATCAATCAAGAAGGAAATTAAATGGTACTAGATTATCTATAAGACAACTGTTTAAGCATGCAAGTTTGCAGAGATCGGATGTGTCTCAGGAAAAAATAAAAAATTACTCTTTGACAGCTGGCCACTGAAAATTGCAAGTTTTAAAGCTGTTATTTGTTGGATGTACTTACAGAATTACCAATAAGCTCAGAGTTGCAGCCGAAAATTCTGTGATGAAGGCTTGATGAAAAAGATACACTTTTCTCTAAAGGTCTTGATTCATTGAAACTAAAGCCTTTGCTAGACAGGGTCATTTTCCATGGATTAGAGAGAGCATGCATTTGTCCAGAACAATCCAAACTCAAGTCTCAAACTGAATTAGAAAAGAATTTCAACTTGGCATTTTCCCACAGATACGTATGCAACCACAAGTTACTTGCTGGTTTTAGCATGTTGAGCCAAGTAAGTCTTAAGTTCTTGCATTCAAGTAATTATTTAGCATTTAGAATCAAAAACTTTTTGAAATACTGTCAACCAATAGCCCTTTTCAAATTTTTTTTAAAAATCTTTCCTTCTTGCAAAGTCTGTAATATATTTGAGAATGGGATATCAACTCATTTCCTGTGCCCCTGGATTAGCGCATTGACCAATAATATCACTTTGAAAGCAGTCCTTTGAAAGCAGCTGTTTTCCTATTTTCATAGCAGCCTAGATTTTGAGTTGGGTGTTTGGATTTATTTCAGGAGTTCTTTTACTTAAGGGCTTTTTTTATTTTTATTTTTTTATTTTTATTTTTATTTTTTTTTTAGTTTGGCATGCCAAACACTTAATCCAGAGCACATTTCTACTCATGTAATATTCCTCAGCTCTTAATTCCTTTATATCTTTGCCTATTCACAACTCATTATATAAGATTAGTAACCTAAATCATGTGGCAGTGCTCCTACTCTTTGACTGGATGATGGCGAGTGCCTACTGGGGCACCAATACCTTATTTGCAAATAAAATAAGTTGTCACTTAGTGAAAAGCCAAACATTTGTGTGGGCAGATGTCCATTAGCACAAATGTTCAAGGATTAATCACCAAAAGGGGTGTGAACACTTTTGAATAGAAAAGCAAATTAGAATTCATGCAAACATTTGTGAATAATTTCCCTGGCTTTTCTTTAGCTTGGAGAAGGCCTAATATTTTGATGTAGAACTCACTGATTATTTCAGTGCAAAATGGAGAATTACAACTGAGACATGAATACAAATTTCACTGAGACATTTACAAGTAAATTTACTTCACTGTACTTTCAGTTTGTACTTTCTACTTTATTGATGGCAAACCAAAAACATTTTACAAAGCAGGGCTGTTCACCGTAGTATAGTGTAGCTGCAGAAGTCAAGGACCATTTTGGGACACCTTAAACTGACCAAATAATTTCTGTTTTCAAATCTGTGTGCTCTTTTAAATACTGTATGGTTTAGTGGTATATTCCAATTATTGTCTGCCAATGGATGGATCTTAATGTGCTTATAGAACATACATTACCTCAAAGACATCATCTTTGATCATTAAATACAGCTTTGTAACAGAAGCTAAGATTTCTATCTGTGATTTACAGACTGCAGAAAATGTTTTATAAATATGCGGCCCTTGTGGAAACAGAGCCCCTACCCTTGCAAGACACAAAATATTAGAAGGACATGAAAACTGGTGTAGTTGTTCATTGCTGATTAGATGGCTTGTTACAGGTGGTTCTCTCCCTACTGCAGCCACAGAATGTTAGAAAGAACTTACTGTAGAGAATTTTAACAAAAGGAGATAAGCAAAAAAGCTGCTTGCTTGATTGTGTCAGATAATGGAGCTTTGGGAAAACTTAGATTTGTATTAGTCTGTGAGTCACAGAAAACTATTTACACAACTTTTCACACTAATATTTTGAAAGGCAGTTTCTGAGTATTAAGAGCTTGATCTTTGAAAGAGCAAAGATTTACTTTGAACTAAAGGTACAGAATTAGATCCCTAGCACTGGATATGTGCTTTTAAAGAAAAAATACTGCAGTTATATTTTAAGTACATATCTTACTATAATAACATATCCATTAGTTATAAACACCAGCAGTTGTTCCAGCACAGCTGTTTACAATAATATATGACCTGACCTTCATAACAAATCCGTGTAACTTAAAGAAGACCTAATGCTATGATCACAAAATAAAAACTAGAAAAGGAAGCACAAGGTCTGACCAATACCAGGAACATCCCTTTTACCACATTATTTTCTCTTTCTCCTCTCTTCCCCCCTGCCCCCATGATTTTAATAACTGAAAAAAAAGCATATTTTTTTTTACAACCTCTGAACTCTTGCTACATGCTTGACTTTCCTTTGTCCATGGGTATCATCAGCATGAACTTACTTAAATTTTCTCAACAATAAAGCACTATTATAACCTGGTAGTACCACTTAATAAGCTGATAATTTGTATTGCAGTGTATAAAATATGGGTTTTTTTCTTGGGGGAAAAAAAAAAATACCTTCTAAAACAGGACTAGGAAACCATCAGTGAGAAAAAACCAACATCGTGAAATTCCCTCCTTGGTTTGCATAGTTGAGTTGAACTTCTTAGACTCAGGATCTAGGGAGAACTGCCCTGTGGAGAAAACAGAGGGAACAGGTACATGACAAAAACCTTTGTCAATGATGAAAACAAAGAAACAGCCTTTCATTCACCTGAAGGTGCAGTTTGTGGATAGAAATGAAGGAGAGGGAGAGGGAGATAATGCTCACCAGAATTGCTGTATGAGGTGCAACCGTGGCAGCAGGCCAAAAACACATTAGAGATGAAATCAGGTTGTGGGATGTGACAGACATTCCCATCTTCCACCCTCATGTTACTTTTGGCATAATGATTTTGTGTCTTACTGGTGAAGCCCAGTTGTGGTAAGATATACTCAATAGCTGTCATTGTCCCAATGTCCACTTCTCTTTCCCCTCACCAAATCCCACTGTCAGTAAAGAAATGACCATGAGCTTTTCCACATGTGATCCTCTCCTGTGAGATCCTTATACCTGCTAGGAAAAGAGATATAGGAAGAAAACGAATGTACATACAGAAAACAAAACCTACAAAGCCATCTTGGGCTGGATGAAACAATTCTCAATGACAACAGGAAAAAGTTGGAAATCAAATCAAATACAGTTGCTAGATATATTTTTAAACATTGACCTCCATAGAAATGAGGGCTGAGAGAAAAGAAGGTAAAATAGGTGAAGTATATATAGGCTCTAAAAACCTTGCTGAATAGAAATATCACAGCCTGGTTTATCTAGTTAGCTAAGGAGGCTCATTTTAGTACCCTAAGTGTGCAGCACTCTCTGCTTGTAATAGCAGCTAGTTTATCTGATACTAGGAAGAGCTGGGAATTTCTGCATTATCAACTGCCGGGTAAGAGCAGTGCAGCCATGCTGTGGTGCCTGCTGGAAGTGTTGGGGGCATTTTCCCTCCTGAGGCTGAGGAGCAGCCTTGCTGAGCCATGCCCTGCACACCAGCAGCCGCAGCAAGAAAGGCTGCAGCACAGCCAGTGCTCCGCTCCTGTAGGCAGCGTGCTCCTCCAAGGGTCCCCAGCGAGAGCCAGCTGGAAGCAGTCGATGTACTGCGATGGGAGCTTGTGCTTAGCAGTGCTGCTGGGTTTGGGCACTGAACGAAACACAATCTGAGTCCTGAAAACACATGGGACTGGGAGTAAAATGAGCTACAGAAATATTCTAAGTGGAAAATCAGGGGAGATAAAAGTAGATAAAATGCCATTGTGTAAACTGTTGAAAAATGTGTGGGACAACTGCAGATGTTTAAAACCATCCTGCTTGCTGAATCTCCTTGCAATGAATAGGATCTATGTAACTTATAGTATCTTCTAAGATCAGCTTCTATGCATTTTGCTTTTTGCAATAGTTTTTAGGCCACAAGAGAGAAGGCCTATAATGACTTTTCAAGTGAGCAAGTGTCCTCATTTTTTTGCATCAATGAATAGTATGAGAAAATAATTTTGCAAAATTTGAGCAGGGAGGCAAAATCTAGCACGTTTCCAGAATCTCACAGTGTTAAAAAGTAGCATCTTTTCCCATATATAGTTAAAATACAGAATCATTGTTTACAGGTTGTTCCTTCACTTTTTTTGATTTTAAGAGAACTACTTGTATTTTCTAAGCCTTATTCTAACCACAGAAAGGCAAAGAGAGATATTAGGGCTGCAGACAGCTGAGAAGAGCATCACAATGCCATGCCCCCGTGATCCATACATTTCTTTGTACCCTACTCGTGCATCTCCTTGAAAGAGTGAACTGCCCAAAGAAGAAGTATGCAAAAGAATTGCTTGTAAGTCTTCAGAGAGTTACACAGAACACCACATAAATAGGTGAATCTGCCATCTGTATTCCTTCTAGAGCAAAATATTTTATAGACTTGTGAGTGAACTTTTATTTTGAGAACCAAGAGACAAAATATGATCCCTTCTGTACCCATGGGAAAAGATTTCTCCTAGAAGCTGAGCACGGAATACAGAAAGGACTCTTTTGCATTAGCTGTGAGTGATGCTGTGTGGACACAGCCCAAAATCTGAAAAGAAAGTCTAACCCTAGCATCTGAGCTAGCCTATGCTTTGCTCTTACTTATATTTTATAAACATTTGAGATTTTTAGAAACATCTTTTAATTAGTGGGTTGTGTTCTAGTAGTGACAATGGTTTACTGTCCTATTTATCTTTTTCAAAAATTTTGTCCTAAAGAAACTATTTACAGGGGTTTTTTTTTACATACTAAATGCTATAATGCTTCGTAAATTCTTCCATGTGGGTCTATAACTGTGTATAAAATGGATTATTCCCTAGTGTAAACAGCATTTCACAAACAAACCCTCTAGCAGAGATGGATCCTTAAAATATCTGGGGTAGCAGTTTGCTATTTCAGCTTTGGAACTGGGCATTAAGACTAGCTACAGCATAACAGCCAAAGTTTGAAACTTCAGATGCCTAATTGCTCTAATACTGTTGCGATTTAAGTGTCTAATTGGGTTTACAAAGCTGACAGTATACAGACTTACTGTAGCACAGAAATTTTTGACTAAGCTAGAATTTCTCAAGTTGCATGAAAAATAGTAGTTCCTTTCCTAAAAAGATCCTGTCCCTGTCAGGCTCTGAGAATGTGGAGGCAGGAAGTATGTTTAATATTTCATTCAGTGTGCTCTTCTGGGGGAAGAAAAAAACCTTGGTTCTCAGGATCTTTTGTGCAAGAAGATGGTGGTTAAGGTTACACTCCCACAGTTCATAGGAAGCTGGTGGGCGTAAATCATGCAGTTGGTTTCTGGCGTACTGCCATGGGCAGACAGGTGGTTCTTTGCAGCCCTAAAAGACACAAGGAAGTTGTCTTGCAATGATAAGTATAGCTCATGGCTTCATTAACATTCTTTTACAAAAACTTCTAGGGAAGGACCTGCATAAAATTTAAGATTTCATTTGTATATGTTTTGTGTTTGACTTTCTCATGAGGCAGCTGTAGAAGCAGTGTTGAAGATTCTAACACTTTTAAATAATACAGATGGTGTGACAATTTATTTAGATCTTGCAAGGAAAGTAGAGTTTAATTTCAGAGATGAAGTTCAGATCCCTAATGCATCATGATCTAAAATCTCACTCTTAAATGGATTATCAAAGGGTTAAATAAGAGATAGCTAAATTTTGACTCTCCAGTATTTCTGGGATTATATTCTGCTCTGTTCATTCTTGTTTTCCCTAGGGGAGTTATCTCTCCTTCTGCTGCTTCAGCTAAAGATTTCCACCAAGCTGTTTTCTCACTGTGGTAATGGTAGAAGTCACAATTGTCACTGTCCAAAATACGCCCTCTTGCCTGTGAATTCTCATCCATGGGCCCTCCTGTGCAGCCTCTTCAAATGGTGTAAGAGACCCTCACTTCCTGGGGTTTTGCAGTCACAGGAAAGTATGTGCTGGCAGCTTTTCCAATACACAGACATTAACCACAGTTTGAAGTGTCTGAATTATTTCTGCCTGGGTATGTTTCCTTGCCCTTATTCCTGCAGATCTTGTATTTGTGCTGTGTATTTACAAAGAGGAACATGCAAGTGAAAATTAGTATGTGCGATTACCTGAACCTGAGACAAGGCTGTTACAGTACTGATTTACTGGTTAATTTGGTGAGACAGACAGGTGACATCCTGATTTGACAGCAATTACACCACTTGATGGAATATCAAACCTTTGGAAGAGATAAGTCTTGTTCTCTTTCACAAATTATTCTTTTGACTACAAATATTAAAACTCAGCCAATACCAGTGAATACCAATGAATTATCATCTTCCCTCTTGCAGAATCAAAAGGGGAAAAAAATTAACAAATAATATGATCTACCACTAATAGCAATGATTCTAGGTGAAAGCAAGCTAGCTATTAAGGGTTTCTCTCCCAAAATTTAACACTTTGTGTTGACATTTCAGTATTTAAGATCCTCAGGTTTTTACCAATGTACAAATGTATGCAACCACTATTTACTTTCTAAGATATGTCTTGGCTTTAGCATATATTCTTTGACTGATCAATTGATTTAAACCCTATAGCTTCATATAGATGTTGTTTGCAGATTTTTCAGAGAATTGGATTGGTACACCGCAGTTCTGATTTGCCATTGAGACCACCCTAAACAGTCATTAATTACATTGGAATCAGAAGTTAGTATTAATCCACAGTCATCGGCACTGGCTGATTGTGTGGCCTTGTCAGAATGCCTGAGCTCCTCGTGTGTTTGAAACCCACTTCCTAGCTTCAGAGGACAGAACATATTCCTTGTCTGTGCTTCTCTGAGCAGCTCTTCAGAGTCATTGTCAGGATAAGTACAATGTAAGGAAAAGTGTTGCTTCTCATTCAGCTTACGGTTCTTACATCTAAAACTTTGAGCAATGAAAAATACCTAATAAGATGTACACCATGAAAACATAGACAAAATGCTGATAATGCACTAGACCATAACTGTTTCAAACTTATTTTTATAATCTTATTTTTCCCCGAATATGCTATTTATTTTTCTTTCTATTTAATATTTTGTAAAGTCTCAAGAAACAATTCTTAAATTGATAACATCACATGAAAACAGTGAGACAGAGAAAGCAGGATTCTGCTCTCATTGAACCTAAGGAAAAATTCCAAGGTGCTACCTGTTGACAGTGGAGAGAGCTGCTAATAATACCAGTGTAGGTGTTACAGTGTGAGTGCTGGACATCAAAATGGGACTTCTTCAACAGCTGCAAGTGTGCAAAGCAAGGTTTGCTATTCCTTGACTTGTTCATAGTTGAAGGAAAAGCAACTGATTAACAGAAGATTAAATAGAAGCAGTGATATCCCTTTGGTGCAAGATATTAAACATCAGGTGAGAGGATCAGGTGGCCTTGGGAGAATTTTTCCTGCTTTGTAAGAAATTATTTAATTTCACTCTTTTGCTCATAACTGCCCAGACAACTGTTAGGAAAAGCATTAAGACAGGAGTTTCTGTTTCTTCTGTCATGCTCAGTTGAGCAGAATCTCCACCCAGCTCTACTACACACACAGATCAGCAGAAGTGATTGTCAGTTAATCCTGAAGACAAGATAAGAAATGATGGTGGCATTTTTGGTCTACCAGGAAATGGCACAATAGACCATAGAATTCCACCATTGTAAAGCATTAAATAACGGTTAAAATAACAGGAAAAATAATAACAGTGTGTTTGTTAATAGTAACTGTGTGAAGAAAAACAATTAGTGAATTAGTCTATTTACATGAGAGATTCCATAACAATGGATGTAGAAAAAAGTATTCAGACATATTGAAAAATTATCAAGTGATTTAATACTCTGAAAACATTCAGCACATTTTGTTATAGCTAGTGTTGCTTGAGTCAGTGCTGCTTCTGGCTTACAATATTATTAGCAAGATAAGATCTGTTGTGTTTTCATGATATTTATGCCATGATAAAAAAATCTGTGACTTGATGCAGAGTCTTTCTATGATGTTTCTCACAGGCAAAAGGGGACACAGAAATTCCTTTCTATCAAGAGTCCTTTCCCTAGAAATACAGGACCAATTACATATTTTATTTCATTGCCCAGAAGACAGCCAAGAAAGGCTATGCCTTTCTGCTGTATGTTATAAGCATAACAATAGAGACATTTTTAAAGAGCTCACAACCTGAGTAAAAGGCAAAGCAGGGGGCTGAATATGGAGCTATGCAAAGTCCAAGGGAAGAGTGGAGCTGGTTGAACTGTGTGCAGAGCAGAGGTCTCAGCATTAGCTGTCTCTCATCATTCCAAGATCTTGGTCCTAAATTAGGAACTCCCTGATGCTAATGGAACATATTATTCCAATTTTGAGCCATCACTTAGACCTTTTTTTCAAACTTCAGTACTATTATATTATTCACAATATAAAGAGGGAAATATTAAATGAAAGGAGGGAGAATTGGATACTTTAACCATTCTTAAATAGCAACTAGTTTTGTAGCAAAGAGGGTATTAAAAATGTGATATGTAATAAATATTATAATTTGGCTTGTCAAGTATCAAATTATTTTCACTAACAAGTATTAAACTTTGTACCAGTTAAAGCTGATACAGGGGTACTGATTCTTCTGTTTAACAGTGGAGGTGCCCAAAAGATGCAAAAACCACATCAGATTTTGTCAGTGTTTCACACAGCCATCAGAAATTTTCCATTTTCCACTATACTCAATAAACACTTCTAGTTATAAGCTCCACCTTTGTTATTGTTTTATCAAAAGCTAACAACATTTTTTTTGAAGTTACATTAAGGAAAACAATTTGAGTGATATAAAATGCATTTTCCCCCTATTCTAGAAGTAATTTTCCTAAAACAAAACAAAATATGTCTTGATTAAATTGCCACATAAATAATTCCCAAGGTAATTTTTGCAGCCAATTTATTTTCTTGAATAGATGACTGCAAATGGTGCAAACAGGTATTTTAAATATGTCTTGGGTCTTGGTGTTTTTTTTGTGGTGTTTTAACTTTTTCATAACTGTAATACAGTTCTTCTATGGCATGAAGTCTTGTAATTAAATCTCAGAATCAGAATTGCATTTAATGAGTACATACATCAATATACTGGATTTCAAAGTCCTTTGACTGCTGCCCGTGTTAAAATAAATGACAGTCACTAAACTTGTGAGCTGAAATAACTGCCTGCAACAGATACTCTATATCACTAAACTGTACAAAAATTTAAACATTAGAAGAAAGTGAGTTTTGTCTATTTTTCAAGTTGTATGCAAAAGTAATATTGGACAATCTGAATTTATGGCTTGCCTTGTACTTCAGAAGAAGGGCTGACAAACTCCTGTTGAATAGCCTAAGGACCTCTATTCTCAGAGGGTTTTATTAAGACTTCCATACATGGCTTTACATTAAGTCTCTTTCATGTAAATAGAGCAATCCTCAGAGGGTCTCAATTGTACCTAGGATTTATAAACTGTACCTTCAACAATGTGAATGTTTGTATTTGAGGAACTGAGAGTGTAAAACACTTGGACAATAGTTTCCCAGAGTCTGCATATGCAGACTTACAATAGAGAATATATTTTTCTCATTTATAAACATCTGGACAAACTGGTGTGCTGTCTAGATCCCACAGCAAATTAGGGTCTGATTTTTAATTAAGTTTGGCATGCATCAGAGGAATACATATGTTCAGCACATGTTTTTACCTTATACATCTTTTGCTCCATTACCTGCGTATTGTTCAAAATGAGTTCTGCTGCTGAATACAAACTGTCCAATTAGCTTTTCTTGAAAAAATTTACAAAATAAAAAATAATCCACATCTTTGACAAAATGGAGCCATGATATTTTTTAGAAAGAATATCCATGAATTGATAAAATTATTAGAATTAGTTGCCAAGCCACACATACTTTCCAGATTTTGAAACTTCCTAGACTGAGTTCAGCAAAAAGGTGTTAATTTCTGCCTAGTGTTTGAGGATGAATGCAGCTCTTCTCCAGCGAAACTGGAATAATTTTACTGTTTCTAATTAAGAATAAATAAATCTTGTTTTCATATAGTTCATCACATGTCCTTACAACTAAGTCTGAAGTTTCTGCTGTGCAACTCCTGGCCTGATTCTGCTCCCTGAGCACACCTGGAGCTGCAGGACAGGATATCCCAGAGGATTGCACCAAGGCAGATGGGACAGCATTTCCAGGACTGCTATATGTTGCATAGTTCCAGGAGTAAATAGAGGTTTGTCTGTAACCACACGAGTCCTGAAAGGCAGAACTGTACCAGTTATGGGGTGTGTGAGCTGTCTCTGCCATTAGCACTCAAAAAAGGAAACTGAGACATTGAAGACAAGCACCCTCTGGCACCTTTCACTTCAAATATGTGGTCTTGCAACAGTCTCATCAGAAACAAGATCTAAATGGGAAAGAAAATACAAAGTTATTTAACTCCTTAGACCTCTCAGAACAATACTTCATGAGTGAAGTTGAAGCCAGTTTGCCAGGATTGCTGTGGAAATGAGGTAGTCGCAAAAGTAGATGTATTATTTTTGCCCTCCTCAACCCTGCTGGTCTTAACCAGGAGTCTACATTTGCAGCATGGCTATGTTTGGTAGCTGGAGAAACCTCCCTTACAGAGAACTGCCTCTTTTACCTGCTTATAACTCTTGTCCACTCAAGCCCCAAAGAAAACGAAAGCAGAGGATTCTGTGGATTCTCAGCCACAATCACATCCCATAACCTGAACTGATTGTTCCTTGTTTTTAGGGGAAAAAAAACTCAATGAGACGCCTCATAAATTCATGGTTTTGATTGGCATTGCACAAGTCAGCACTTAAAGGTACACATCCTGTATTGGTTATGTCATCCCAAAGTTTGTGTTTTTTGAAAAAAAGGATTAAGTAGCTATATAATTGTTTCAAAATCCATGTATTTAATATTTTTGTGACCACAAAGACTTGCTAGGGTTTATTTTACCTCATGTTTCATTCATGAGACTACTATATATATTTACTTTTTAGAGAATGTAAGAACAACTGCAACAGAAGTGTTCCCAACACATACCACATTTTAAGTAAACACTCATATAGTCAGGGAAGGGGGACTTTGCTGCCTTTTTTTTCTACTTTGTAGATTTTTTGAGTCCTTAATGAATGCTGAAAATCCCTAACTCACAAGACTGTTGCGAGGATTAATTAGTGAATGTTTGTAGGATGCTTTGAAGATGAAAGGTGTGATGTAAATGCTAATTATTTATTATTATTATCTTCCTAGTCTTGGACAAATTTGCTTGATGTGGAAGTGAGTGATTGATCTTGCTAAACAGAGGTATGCACAGTGGAGAAGGGCCTTTGCAAGATTCACATTAATAATTCTCCCTATGAATCTCAGCTCCATCTGAATGTTTCGATCTATCCTAACCCACTGCCTCCGAAGGCTTTGACAATGCCCTTCAGATTAAATTGCTACTCTACTGCAATCTCTGGGTCTGATCCAGCAACCCATGGAATCAGAGAAAATTTTTCCATCACCTTCAGGGAACTGGGCAAAAGGTCAAAAATAGTCTTTTATGCAGTATTTTGGAAAATAACTAAATGACAAAAGCCTGTTTTCTGAAAACTGCCCATACTTGCTCTCTGCATGATTAGCTTGATACATACTGTCAGGTTTTGTTGGTTGTGTCAGATCGTATTCATATCATACAGTTTCTTTTGTGCACAGGAATATGATTCTTTTCAGGTCTGTTCAGCTGTGAATCTGTAGCTGTTCCTGCATTAAATTATGTGCAACTTTAGCATCAGTATACTATATCACACAGGGCAAGACACTTTGGTGTTCAGGGCATGAGAGCTCTTTGGTTCCCACTCCAAGGGCACACCAAAAAAGTCATCTTTGCAAGATGAAGAGTCTCAGCTCCCACTGCCTTCACAGTTCAGCAGAAGCTGCAAGCTACAACCTGATATATGCTTATCTTTGGCAGCTGTACCTCAGAAATGTCTTTGTACTGGAAGCTGCTCCCTTCAGCCTTCTCATTGTGAGGATGCACTATGGGTAGCCACCAATACAATGACCATAAAATCAGAGGTTTGCTTGGAATTGAGCTCTCTTTGACTTTACAGATCATTCCAGCATAGGAAAATGTATTAACACCTTACATCTAATTGAGAATATAATTGATTAAAAAGAGTCAATGGGTATATGACAACATTTGTCAGATATAGCAGAATAGAAACTATTAAGGAAGAGGAAATGTGTAGCAGCTTTTTATGTACAAGTACCAGTTTCCATCTGCATGTGCTGTCTGTGTGCTGCAGACAAGTATCAAGCAGGAGGTAACAGATTCAGATAGGCAACAGTAAAGCTAGAACAGCTCAGACTGGAGTGGAACCTGTGTTGCTCTTGGCAATGGCAATTTCCCAAGGACTATGATATATTCTTTATCTCTTGGCATTTTAAAAGACAGTTTAGATACTGTCTGTGTTCATTCAAATGAAAAAGTGAATCCCAGGCATTCCGATATCGGATGTGAAATGAGTCAGCTCCTTTTGCCATCAAAGCATTCAGTTCACACAGGGAAGTGTTATGCACTGGGTCCATTCATTACTTGTGATGTCTGTCAAGCAGAGCTAACAGGAGCAGGACCAGCTCAATAAGTATCAGTTCTCATGGACTATCACAGGTCATGCTACTAGAAACTGAGGTAAAAGAAATTCTTTCTGTGGCAGTTTGAGAATTGGCTCAGCTATGAACCAAAGTTCCTCTCCTTCCAGTATGGCATGGGTTACCTACCTCTGTTGTGTAAGAGAAGAGCACTATGACCTAAAAAACCAAAATAAACCAACAGAGAAACTGTTCTGCATCTACAGGTATGACATATTGCATCTACCTAGAGTTTCATTGGTGCTCTGGGAAGCACAGAATGTGTAGACCCAGAGCAGTCCCCAAAACAAATTTGCTTTTTTGTTGGTGACTCCCAAATATCACAGCAAAGCTTTTGGGATGTTATACAGTTTTTGTTCTCAGAATGTGGAGAGTTAACAACTAAAAATCAGGCAGCAGGGGTGCTGTGTGCCCTTACAGTTCTCACCGTGAGAACAGGGAGTTCTCACTAGAGAAAAGTTTTCATTTACAGGATTTGTTGGCCTCTTAGTACATCTGTTGTGGCCTGTGGGACATTTACATCATCAGATCAAGAAGTAATGTAATTACTTTCAGTTAGTTCTGTGTTGCTTATTGCTTTTGATGCTTCTATCATTAAAGATGTATAACGAGATCACATTAACCAACTGCAATGTTTTAAAATAATGTGTAATGAATGTGTTGGTAATGTTGATGCTGCACTTAGGGAAGTTAATACACAGCCATGAAGTTTCTTGAAATCTCCCATCTATCTCAGTGAAGGCCTAAGTGCTGAAGTGCAGGTAGAAGGCACTTAAAACACCTCTCTGTCTCCACAGATCTGGCCCTTAATTTAAAAGTACATTGCCCAGTAAAATAGAATTAAACTCCTTAGGAGTTTCCTTTAGTCTGTTACTGCTCCACAGTTCAGTTCCCCCTAGAGCAGATAGCAAAGAGCTACTCATAGGGTCTCCAAATTCTCAGTAGCCACTGTCACTTCTAGGTTGCCCTTGCTGCATATTAGGTTTTAAATTCAGCATTTTTTTCATCTGATCAGAAAGATTGCTGTCTGCAATTAATTGAAATGCCTATGGTGGTGTTAGACAGGTTAGCCCTCAAGTTACAAGCATTACCTCTCACAACTGTATTTTCAGTTTAAAGATGTGACAACTGAAGGAAATAAGACTGCAAGAGCTAAATAATTTGTCTTCAGTGCACTTTAACCTAATTAATATATTATTCTGAAGTGCTGAGGAGCCACATGAATCTTAAAGCTTGAGCTCTTGTGTACTCAATGTTGAATTACTGCTAATCTGGAAAAGATTAATTATTGATGACAGGATAAGTATAGTGTGATAGACCAAACTAGCCCTTCAGACCACAAAAACTATGCTTTTCTAATCTAGCAACAGTTCTTCAATAAAATAAAAGTACTTTCTGATGACTTAGTCAATACAATTACTGAAATAATTAGAAGTCCCAGAAAGATATTACAAGATGCTTTAAAGGAAAGCTATAATACACCATAAGCAATATTGTGCTGCAGATTAAAATCCACTTTCAATCTTTGCACATGGACATGCTGTGCAGGGGAGAGGCTGCGTGTGGGAGGAGTGTGGAGGAATGGAAAAACAAAAACTCAAAGGGGCACATGCAAAAAAGGACTATTTTCAGTTTTGTATAAGCATGAAACTGATCCACCTCTGAGGCTGAGAGCCTGCAAAACAGTCTCTAAATCTTCAGCACAACATCTGGGCTAGAGATGGGCGGACACAGCCACTCTGAATCAGTTCTGCATTTACTAATTTATTACCACCTGCAACAGGTTTATTGCATATTATTTTTCCCAGAAGGTAAATTATAAAGGAAAAGCACATAGAACATGGCAACTGTATGTGAAGAAGTGTCAATATATTTTATTGCATCGCTGGCAAATCTTCTGGTGAATCCAACTTGTGTTTATTCAGGTTGTGTCGTACGTGGGTTTGGGTGATGGATAGATTCTCCCATAGGGTCCTACAGAAAGCAAACAAAATACTCCACTAAGTATGGAACTGAATTTTACAAGGATTGAATGAATAAAAGGGTACAAGATGCAATTTCCCATCTCCTGATTTAATACTACAGAATGAACTCATCAAATCTGTACTTTTCTCGTGTCTGGCTGGCGTTATTCCATGTACTGTAGATAAGTACTGCAATACAGGACAAAAGAAGGTACAAAGAGATATAGGCCATGAGTTTACATCTTTCATATGCCTTAACATACACTTGAAAGAAAAATGCAAAATTTGTGATAATAACTGGAAAAAAATCAAAATACTCTAGTCCTTCAAATTGGACTATTATCTATATTTATAGTTTTAGATGTTTATTCCACTTATATTAATAGGTGACGCTGTTCCAAAAGATACTGCCCTTTCCAACCTCCCCGGTATCCAAAGTAAAAGCATTTCCTGAGGAAGCAGACAGATTTCATGAAATAACATTAATCCCATGTTTTCTTCTAACTGCTTTCTGTCATTAGCTTTTGCCTTTCGTATCTGCTTCTATTCTGTAACGTGACTCATCAATGTCTATTCTATTCTGTATTTTAAGACAAGAGTCAGCTATATACCACAGAGAAGTTTCTCATACAAACAGAAGATTAAAATGAAATGCAGAAAAGAGAAAATACCAGTTTGATCCAAGAACATTCTTTTAGTCAGCTCTTTCACTCTGAGCTCTATTCAGGAAGGAACTCACAGCTGATAACAAACAACCATCCAAAAAATAATAGTTTTATTTTTGACTTGAAGTGGCATGTTTCCAGAAGCATTCACAAGTTTTTCTTACAGTCATTGCAGAAATAACTCTTGGGCAAGTTCCCATATAGTAAATTATATCCAACAAGGATTTTGCTGGAAGTCCCTCTGGGTGTCAGATAAAAAAAAAAGTATGTTTAGTTGACTCCTTTCTCACAGAGATCTATTTTAGGCAGAAACCTAATTTAAAATTGTCTAGATTACTTTTTTCTTAACAAGATTCACATCCTAGACTAATGTTAACATTTCTTGTTTATTTCTTTTGGTTGAAGAAATTTAAAGTATACGTACTGTTTCTGTTTCTGCTGATGGAAACAAGGAAAGTCTCATTCATGTGAACTTAAACATGGTTATGTATTGATGTTAAATATTTTATTTTTGTCAAGAGTACATTATGGATTTATGTTATGGATAAATTTAAACTGTTCATATAGCTACCAACTGACTTCAATGATTGCTTACATTTGTGTTTAACAGAAACAGTCACTCTGTGGTTTTTGCCAAAATCTGCTTCTCTTCTCGTGCTTTGGCAGTGCCTACAATTGAAATTATGTATTGTATATTTTTATATGCAAGTTATTTTTTTTTTCACCAAAAGCCTACTGTAAAGACAGTTTTAATGAAATTTCACACGCAGCAAGAAATATTAAGAATCATAGCCATTAATTGTGTCTGCCATTATCATCACAGTATTTTTTAAGAAGTGTGAAACTAAAACTTATGACAAAACAGAGATTCAATCTGATTTTGGTGACATGAAACCATTAAATGTAAATGAGGCGTCTTTTATTCAGAAAAATTTCCAATGAACAAAACAGTCTCTTCCCAGGCTGAAAAAGGAGAGAGCACGAAGTTCAGCACAAGTGCACAGAGTGCCTTAAAGGGAGGTGTCTGAAACTGCATCTGCAGGTGCTTTGGGAGCAGTAAATATTCGAGCCAGAAAGTGTGTGGCACCTTCTTATTGCTCATAAAATGATGTGAATTACATTATATGATTTTATAACCCCAGTCACTCACAGAATTTTTAGTGCTGTATTTCTTGAAGTATTTTTCGTTATATTTTCATGGAATTTATCTCCTTATTTTCACCCTGTAAAATCCCCTTTAAATATGTCTGCCTATCCCTTTACTGAGGTAAACTTTGTGAAAGCCAGTGTACTTTGTCAACATGCACCAAACTTAACACTTCTATTTGCGCTTATAAGAAGGTTCTGGGACTAGGTGTTTCAGAGGAGGTGTTTTCCCCAGGCATTTTCAATACTGTTAACAATTTATAGACCTTCTGGGGTTTTGTGGCAGTCAGATCTTGTTCTGTTTTAAAATACTTCTGCTGCTTTGTGGAGAACAAAAGTTTAAAAAAATCATAGGAGGTAGCTCATTATAAAAAAGGGAAAAGCTGAAACAAAGTAAAGACCAAGTACTGTCAAATGGATAATGCAGAGAAAATGTTTCTCCATAATTATTGTGTTATAAACTTGTGCTTGGGAAAATGAAAGACAAAACCAAAACAAACAGAAAAAGTATTGGTTTAGCTGGTATCCCTTGAAGTTACTTAATTACAAATAAATTTTTGCCATCTGAACACTGGGAAGGACCTTAGAACTTGCAGTTTGGTCTCAAGCTTTCAGAAACTGCAGAGCTCCACTGAAAAACAGGGACCATCCAAACTTGCTTCATATAATCCATTTCTTCTTTTGGTAAGGCAGGTGGTGACAATAATTAATGACAATGACAATGATAATAATGTTTCAATCCAAGGTTCTCAATAGAAGTTTAGGGAAACTATTTCAAAGAGCCCAGCTCTGTGGTTTTTGACTTGGATGTGAATAGAGAGTCGGCTCTTGGAACTTAGGTCACACCAAATAATGTGTTACAGATGATGAGTCTCTCTGTCCACTTATTAATAGAGGAATCAATCCGTTTTTTTCCATTGTTGCCACCTAAAATGGCACTTCAAATTGGAACAATAAACCTACAAAGAACTGGAGCATTTAATATCTGATTTGAATGACTTTTAAATGCATTTTTCAATAATGACTCTTGCCTTTTAGCCTCAATTTCCTATGAAAATGGTAATAGCAAAAGCAAGTTTTTACCTTTTGCTCTTTTGTTAGTATAAGGCCAAGATGCCAAGAACATCAACAGGGAACTTTCTCTTGACATCAGTAGTGAGATCACATCTTTTTCATGTAGAGTTACTTCACACTTGATTTAGTGTTTTACCAGATGGAAGAATACACTCTGAAATTTGGTATAATGTCACTATTGTTTTAATGATACTACAAGGCTCCCTCAGAAATATCGCCTGAGATGCAGTTCTACTGAGGAACAGCGGGATTTTGTATGCCAGTGAACAGTGCAAACTCATTTTCATGCCATGTGTGTCTGAATCTTTTCCCCATGTGCCTGTGTGGGAGTCCTATAAAAGAGGAACTCTACAGTATGTTATGGCATATTAAAGATATGGATGATATGAAGAGGAGTTCTTCAGTTGCGAGCTTTCTAAAGGCATAGAGTATCCAATATGACTACTGATAATATGAGCAAGCTATGAGTAAAGCAATGTAAATTCTATTCAGCTAGCTTCTTTTTTAAAAACTTAACACTTTTATCATTTTTTTCATTAAAATGCACATCCTTATCATACAAAGTATTAATTAAACCACAATGTATTTAAAAAGTTTCCAGACTTCCTGAACAGGTCAGGCTTTGGTTACGTGTCCTGTTAGGAGTTCCCATTCTCCTGAGTTTAGAGATCACAGCAGGTCACCCCATTCAACCACAGTCTCTCATGCAATGATGAACACTGTTGCTATTTTCAGTGAATTCTCCCATTTCTCTGTAAGCTGATTGGAGATGAAGTTGGCTTGTAAAATGATTACATGCTAGGGATATGAAATAATTAAATAGTAACGCATGCTTTCTGAAAATTTCCTCTTCTAATATTTAAGTACATTACTTTAGGCAGATAGCCAAAATAATTTTTAAAAGTAAATTCTATTTAAAAAATAGTCCATGACACAGAGCATTAGAATGACTTTGCAAGCAATCAGTAGAGTGACAGTAAAGTTGTATCTGCAATACCCAAAGGAGTAAATCTTACCTACTTCTAAAAATAGGCAGGATACTTTTTAACTCATTAATTTTAACACTTTTTCATCTGCTTTCAGGCTTTCAGGCAAAAAGCCAAGTCAGTCAAAAGGCAGCCTTTCATATATCAGTTATAAATCATGGCTTGTTTTCACACCAAAAGATTCATCTGAAGGTGGAATTTGAAGTCAGTTGTCTTACCTTAAATCCCAATGTGTGAATACTGTCATTCAGAATAAGTGATTTAAAACAGAGTAGAAAGGGATATGGTTTACATATTCATGTTACTTGGATTTTATCTTTCCAAATGTTCCTATATAAACATTTAGTTTTGGGCTGTGTAGGGTCTGAAATATCTTGGCACAGGCCTCAAAATGACCATGCTTGGAGAGGCGGGAATGGTTTGAAATTGTGCATATTTCTTGAATAGCCTGCAAGGATCCATGTGACTTCCACCAGTTTTTATGACAGTTTTCTCTCCCAAATTCAATTTCATCCCAATTATCGTACACTATCTCCCTGTAATAAATGTGTGACAGGGCCCAAGTTTGCTCTGCTTTGAATGACATACAAGGAATAATGTGTTTCATGATGCTAAAATATACTTCTCCCTCCTGGCTTTTCAAATTTTAATAGGAATGGGATCTTGACAAAAGTTTAGTGATTAAATAAGGGCAGATACAAACCTCCTATCAGAGCCTTTATATAAATCACCAGGAAAATCAGATTATTTCTTGTGTGGAGATGTCATCTATTTATTTATAAAGTGCATATGCTCCCCAGCTCTGAACTTCAGAACTGACCTGGGGAGGCATCCTCCAAGGAGAGGGCAGCCACGGTCAGTTAGCCAGGTGCCAACTGGTAAAATTGTCTTTTAAAAAGTAATTGACTATGACATTAGACAGCAAGTAACCTCTTCAAGTTTTTGGATGTCAAATAGACAAAAAGGGGGGTTATTTTGCAAGAGGTAATTCAATGTAGTGTTCAGCTATGCCTAAATAACTCCATTTAAACAATAAAATCACAGCAAAGATGTATTTTCCATATTAAGTTGTAAAATATTCAAGAGATTAGCTGTGGAAATGGAACTGCCCCGGCACATTTATCACCATGTAGCACTGACATTCCCTTATTGTACTGTGGAGATTAGGAAGCAGTTCCTCAAGAGTCACATTTAAACTGCCACATAGCGGTTTCTGTTTATTTTTGTGGAGGTTGCAAGGCAAACAAGCATAGTACTTTGGGAAAAGTCCTCAGGGAGAGCCCCATCAGTGCAAAAATATTACCTGGCCATAGCTGGGCAGCTGTGAGTGTAGAGGGAGCAATTCAATTTCCCTCACCAACAAGATATAGCTGCTAGACGAAAGCATTCCTTTAAGCAATCTGGAGGAACTTTAACTTTTCTCTGCCTCAAAGTCTCCAAATCTTACATAAGTACCCCAAGAGGGGTGTATTTTTCTGCTTTGTGTGTGAGCTTGAGCTATCCTGGTTTTCTGGGCTGAAATACTGTCAGCCCAAGCTCTAATCCTCCAGCCTCAACTGTCTTGAAACCAATTTGAACTCCACTGAAACAACTTTATAATCTCTGGGAGCATACCTTTAAAAACGTGCTAAGAGCTGGAAAAGATGCAAACATGCCGACTCTCTCCAGAATATTACTAGCATATCTCAAGCACAATTATGTCTGTGTATTCTCAGTTCTCTTTTTACAATTAAAGGTCATTAACTGAAATTCAGCAAGAGAGCATTTGCAAGCAGAAAAACATAGTACATATATAAATGTTTTTTAAAATTAGTTTCAAGTATATTGAAGTCCTAATTAATGGCTGGTGTGAGTGCACTGTTTCCTTCTCTCAGCTAAAATGTGGTGCCTCTTTGCTGTAACAAACAAAATTAGTGGCATCAGGAACATGGTTTTAAAATAAAATGGATATCCTCTTAGGCTAATTTTGCTCAGTGCTGCTTTTAAGGAATACACCTCCTTTCCCCAAAAATTCTAGGCAGGAAAATATATGTATTTGGGGTAGGACAGACTGGGTGGGACAGACAGACTGGGCATTTCCCCAGAAGTGTTTTAGGTGCAGTTTGTCACCTGTGTACTGTACAGCTCAATTCTCTGGCAGGTGTAGTTGTGCCTTCTGCAGGTGAATCAGTTTGCCTTCCTTGCAAAGGAATGCTTCCATAGTCCTCCTAAGCACAGACTTGATTGCTGATAACTTCAAAGCCAAAGAAACAATAAACAATCTGACACAGATCCCGCTCTGCTATTCATGACACCATATCCTGGCATCAGAACAGGCACAGTTCCACGTCTTAAATGGATGGCAAAATCAACTTCCAAAAGCATTCCTGTTTTAAACAAACTAATGATGAGTTGTCTTTTTGAAAAATTCCATTCAAATAGAGATACTGAATTTTAAATATTATTAACAGTGACCAACCTCACAGCTTCTGCAGAGATTTCCAAAACTCTTTGTTGATTTCATAATCAAATGGAGCTAACATCACTAAGACTGAATCTTTACCACACTTGTGCTGGAAAGTGTCCTTAAAATATTGTATCAGTAATTGCATGTCTCAATATAATGACTTTCAAAAAAAGACTTCAGTACAAAATCATTTTATGTATTATTGTCCTGTGTATTACAGCCATTTTCCTTCTCATATAAAGTCATTCACCTGCTTAAGTTCTTCATGAGCAGAATTTGAATGCTCATGACAATGACAATGCTGCAATGAATTTAAAAAATTGAATTATTTGCATCTAATCAAATTACCCTTTCAGTATATGTATATGTACATATATTCACACGTACACATGTATGTATACACACACATATACATACATATACATATATATATATACATAAATTAAAGAATATTTGCCTTGTGTTAACATATATTATTGGCTGCTGGTAGTTGACACAACAGGTGGCTGTGACATTTTGTGTCACTCTTCTATATTAATAGCCTATAAAGTCACTGTTCATGTTGAAAAATTCACAGACTTAAAAACAATTGCTATTTCAATCCTAGAGGAGATTCCATGAGTACCCTATGTTTAGCAGCCAGCTAATAGAATTAGTGCATCAGTGGATGGCTATGAATAACTGAGAATGTTAGGTCATGAAATAGTGTTGATCTGGATTCTTTCTGTCAAATGAAAGGATCTTATGGCAGCATGAAACTGCTGACTGCATAATCAAACTCTTACCTTCAAATCACACTATTGATACTGTAAATGTAAAAATTGTCTGTAAAATTAATATTTTAAAAATTCCATGAAGCATCCAAGTTGCTTCATTTCATACAGCTCAGCAGAGACTTTTTAGCTTTCTTTTTCCTCTCTCTTTCATGTGTTTACCAAACTGTTACAAAACATATGCATTATTTTTGAGGAAGAATAACCCAAGCCAAGCAGACGGATCTATTCATGATCAGAATGCAATGGCCTTCATTATATTCCAGTTTGCTTATAAGTGACTGATCGAGAGCTAGCAGATGGTGTTTTCTTTCACCCCTTTGCCTTCCTCTTATTTAATTACTCCAACTTATTTTATGTGCTGGCTCTATAGTGCCTAATAAGCATGTATATTTGTAAGATCATCACATCTAGAATCTCCAAATTCATCAATGCTTAATCCATTCTCACTGAACTTGAATCATGTATTTAAGCTATACATCTAGGACCAGACCAGTCTGACCTCTTACACTTTGTGTTGCTCTTGGAGATGTTTCCATCAAATGAACAACCTAGCATCCATCTAGGAAACCGTAGCACCTGTGGAAAATAGTCTGGTAAGCAATGTGTTGTACTTAAGTGTCCTTGCAAGCAGCAACAGCTGCAGTCAGTAGTGGCACTGGGCTCTGCAGGCTGCCTCTCTGGGCTCTCAGGGGTCCCTTGGCTCTCCCAGGGCAGTTTTCTCAGGGCTGATGCGTGGTCAGGCAGGCAGGAAGCTTGCACATACGACACTCTGGAGCTCTACAGAGAGAACACTGCCTCTGTTTGACATGGTAATTGGAACACACACTGTTATTCATAAAGAACAACAATCCCATTGCTATTCAGATAACAATCCATTCTTCTTTCTCTGTGTCTATTTTTATCCCCACTCCAACCATTACATACCTAATGAGATTTATGGTGGGCCCTGAGTCTTGTCTGATGAAGTTTCTTTCCCTCCAAAGTCAATTCTGTTTCAAACCCAAATATTTCTCACAGCTAGGACCTCGTCAGCAACCCCTTCTACTAGGAATTTGGTTTTGATAGATTTACATCAAGTTGTGCCTTCTGAAAACCCTCCCTGGTCCACAGCCACATGGAGCACAGCTCAAGGGGCATCCCAGAGTGGAGAGCCCCCTTAGCAGAAAGCCACAACACAAATCACTCATGGTTGAGACAATTGAGACTGGGAAGAGATGAAGGGCATGGGTCAAATAGAGTCCCCTTCAATTTCCATTTTCCTCAGTAAAAACTCCAGAAAGGGAGACTCTTCAGACAGGAACGTATACAAACCCTAGGGCCTTCCTGGGCTAGAGACAGTCACATCTCACTTCTCCTCTGTCTGCTGCCTCCAGTGCAGTCTGACACATCTGGGCATGGAGCAGTTAAATGAAGAGGTTTTGTCTCTCCAGATTGCTTTATCATTGTGTCCATTCAACAGAATTTCCATGGGACCAGAAATTCAGCTAAAAGTTCATTTTAAAACATCAGCAAACATGATACTGACATAAGTAGTTTTTCCCATTGTTAGGGATAATTCAGAACTAGCACACCCACAGCACATAAATTCGGAAGAAATTACATTTGCCAAGTGATCTACTAGAGAATGGTGCCTTTGTTTTGAATCAAAATCAAGAGATTATTGTATTTTTGTCTTAGATCTGTTTTAGCACTCATACTATGTAGCACAAGTGAATTTAGCAATGTAGAAACTGTGGAAAGATTTAATTGGTCAAAGTTAATAAAAATGTTTGTCTACATGTGGCATGCATAATTTATATCCACTATAAATGTCCAGCAGATAAATTCTGCTTTCTTCCATTTAAGGTGCAGATTCCTGGAATTAGCCAAGTCATTTCAGCAGCAATATTTTAATCTGTCCCAGGCATTCTGAACTTCTAGAATATTTGAAACTTTATTCTTCTGATTTGCATCCTAGAAGACTGAGCATGACATCAGGTGTTTTTTCTCTTATGGGTGCATTAGGCGTCTGAAAAAGAGGGTTCCATTTTTTTTCTTCTTTCTCCTGGCTTCATGCTACTTCTGAGCTAAAGAAAAGAATTACAGAAACGCTAATACAAGAGCAAACCCCAATCCCTGTGAGAACCCCAGATGTTCCAGTAAACTGGATTTCTGGAATATTTCCACCTCATCAGGGGTGTCATGGCCCCGTATAGAACCCATGATCTGGTTCATCATGGTTAAAGATGGAGTTTCAGGATTCTTGGCTGGTTTATTCATGACACAGTCACTACAAGCCCTTTGGATAAGCATTTCACACAGTGGGTGTGAGGTTCAGCTCTAAGGACAGCGTTACACTGCATTAATCCAATGAGTTTAATACCTTTACTCCTACTATCTTACAGCGATGTAGCTGGGAGTGAATCAGGCTGAAGATTTTGAGCATAGGTGATTCTGCTATTTTTATGAGGCCCTGCAGGCTCTAATTCTTTGCACCATGTGGGAGCTTTCCATGAATACAGAGTGCCATCTGTGCTTGGGTCTCATTCCTTAAAGAAACATTTAGCTTTCTATTCATCCTTTCTGCATTCCTGGGGCTGAGCAGTGTGTGACTGTGTTACCCCTTCCTCCCTTGTGTCGCTGGAGTTTATTGATCAGCCTCAGGACTGAAAACACAGCAGAGAGCCCTGCTGTTTCCAGTAGCTGTTGCCTATCTTTTGAAGCAGAGATGAATGTTTGAACCATAATGTATTCTTTCAACACAAGAGTATTAAACTATTGTGAAAAATAAATGCAAGAGATTCTCAAACTGGGAGGCAGAAAGGCATTGGTGCATCAGAAAGCTTGCGCACTGAGCCTTTTACTTCGGCTCTTGCAGCCTGAGCCTCTTGTATCTCTGACTAATTCTCTCCCTGTTCACCACAGGAATACTAATTGCCAGATGAAGCTCTTTGTTCAGCTAATGCCCTAATTGTTGCTTAGAAGAGGAATTGTCTCTGGCAATCATTTATTAGTGAGGAAACTTGAGAATTTATTTCTATGGTAGGTCTGGAGAGCTCAGAGTTACAGAGTTACTGAAATTACAAGGCTAGAATCACTGGGACAAAAAAACCAACCAAACCAAACCAAAAAACCACAACCACATTCTTTCTGTAGTGGGTTGTTCAAATCCAGATACACAACATTTTACTTTACATCATAGGTAACAACATTCAGTACTTTTCATCATTCTACCGTGATACCAAAAACCACAAGACATCTGGAGTTGCAATATGAATGAGAATCCATGAAGTTCAGATTCACATCACAGTCAAGTTTGACTCATCAGCACTAAACCATGGGAGCTTAAAAAAACCTGCCTGAGAAACACAAACATTAAAACAGAAAAACACAATTTAAATGTGGGCAAACTTTTGAATGGAATAGCTCTTTGGGTTGCCTATGTTCTAGTCTTTATTCAAATGGGAAGATTTAAGAGCTCTTTGATGGACATGGCTGCATTTTCTGCAGCACAGTAAGAACAAGAAAAATAAGTTAAACTTCTCCAGCTTTTTCAGCGATTTGATTTGTAATATTCCTCATAAACCCAAGAACACACAGTGGTATAAACATACACACACACACACACACACACACACACACACACACACACACACACACACACAAATAAACCTGGGCTAATAAACAAATAAGTTTTCTAAAAAGTACTAGTTTCTCATGCCTAAAAACCACATCAGTATGTAATAGAGAACAGAATAAAAGTAGCAGAGATATGTACCACTACTACCACTATTGACCTGTTTATGTCAATCAATTCCTGCTATGTTAAATGTAAAAATAAATCCAATCCAAAAGACTTACTCACACAAGTAATAAGAATTCAGAGATCTATTTTGTACCTGAGGGGACTTTCTGGGCACCTTTCATACCTTACAGAGGACCCTTTAGTGCCTGTTCTGCTGATTGTGATCCTCTGCATAATAGCTACAATACAATCAATTTATTAAGCCTAAAGTGCTCTCATGATAAGTAGGATTTCTTAAGATTTTTGATAGCATAAAATGAAACCAGAAAAGTATATGTATATATCTGCACATCTTGATGAAGTGTTGGGTAGTGCATCTTAGAGCTGGTTGCAGTACATAATAAAAATCCTACAAATTTCTTTAGAGAAATGTTTCTTCCTCTTTGATCTACCAAACATTTGAGCATTACACTGATCTAACTTCCTTTTTCATGACTTTTGAAAGCTCGTTAATACATCTAACTTTCTTTTATGTGGTCGAGTTTCTTATGATACCACATAACTCCTGTGGTCTCATCCCAGATTTGTTCAGTGTGTGACTGTTTGTGGCTGTATCACCTTTGCTTCTTAATAACCCGGTGCAAATGTTGCAGACACTCATTTCCAAACATAAAACTGCAAGCCCTCACCATTCTGTGGGAACAGAGGAGGTGGCTGTGGAAGAAACCTTGTAAGGACAGCCAATATTATGTTTGCAATTGCTGGCTGTCCCTGACCAAGAATGTTAGAGAATTTGTTACTTTTAATACTAATTCTGCTCTTTATGAAGTACGAATTACTGATTAATGAGGGCCAATCTGTTCCAGTTACATCCTACACCCCATATGGCGTACAAAAAAACTCTTACAAAAAAGTTATAAAAAGAGAGCTACTAAATCATAGTCCAGTGCATGACTAAAGTGGAGTGATTATCTAGAATCTCATGACTTATTACATTATTCAAATTAGGTTTAAAAGTGACTTACAAGGATTCAGATGTTTCTTTGGGAGACTGCCTCATTCCCCAAAAATTGTGTTAGCAATTTTTCACAGATATTTAAGACAATTACTTTTTTCTTTATAGTAGACACTGGTGTTGAGTCTTGCAAGAACAATAGATAAGCTTTACAAAAAAAATTCTGCACAAGGCAAGAATTCACAGTGCTGAAAATACAACAAATAAGGAGAATGGTGTTTGTCAGTGACCATGGCACCATATTAGATCACAGAACCATAGAGTACTGACGGTTTGAGTTGGAAGAGACTTTGAAAGATGATCTAGTCCAAAACCCTCCTGCTGTGGTCAGAGACACCTTCCATTAGACCAGGTTGCTCAAAGCCCCATTCAGCCAGGCCTTGAAGATGTACTTTCTTTCAGTAATGCAGTTTTGTCCCTGACAGCTAACAGAACACTTTTTCTTCCTGTTTAACATCTTCTTTCCCAACGGTGCCAGGAGCCACATTACTGGGTAGTCTGAAGACCTACAGGCTGCTGGGCACTTATGCAATGAGACACAATTGTCCTGAGCTTGGGGCCTTCAGTCCTTGGCTCCTGATTGTCCATACTGGGATGGTCACTTCCCTGTTTTCTGCTTTGCAGGTCCCTGGCAAAGAGGCTGGGCATAGTGAGAGGCAGGTTAGGTGTCACAAACATCTCCTGACCTTTTTTGGATGATGGAGTCCTAACACATCAGGAATCTGGGTGTGGAAACCCGAAGCACTCCTGGTTTTATCAATTCAGACATAGCCTTGATGTTATTTTGTTGCTATATGCTATATAGACACTTGCCTGCATTGTTGTGCTTGTGTTCTGAAATTCATGGACGTGGAGTTTTAGAACAGACTGATAAATCTAATATCAGCTATAACAAAAAACCAAGGATTTATCCAATAATTCAAACCCCACACAACTTGCTTTCAAAGAATAGGAACTAATGTAAGTATTAGCAAAGACTACATCAGTTTTGCATTATACCTAGAGCAGATTAAACCAGTTGGTAAAAGCGTACAGAGTATAAACCTTGTGTCCATTCAGTCTTGTCCACGCCAAACTATAATTCCCCAAAAGAAAGGAAAGTTAGTGGAAATTCATATCCAAAGATTATTGGATATTATAAGCTGTGTAAAAAGTAGAGTTATTGGGGTAGCATTCATTCACCTACATACTAGGATTTTGATTGTGTTTTATGGACTAGTTGGTGTTTGGTCTGTTTGATTTTTTCAAAGAATACAGGGTCACTAAACTTTGTGTTTTCCTTTCATTTGCAAAGAACCTTTAAAATCATAAATTTCAGGATTTATTTTATTTTAAAACGATACGTACACATACACATCTTCCATAATTGTTACTTTTCTATATGATTTGAAAGACCTTCAGGTGATTATATAGATCATGTATGACTTAGTCTGGACGGGAGACATAAGGTACTTATCAAAATTCATCCCTACTATTGCATCTCCTTTTATTTCTGTCCACTATAGCGAAAAGCTTTGTATGCCCTTCCAGTAAAGGACGCAAGGCTGGCTAGCAGTCAGTGTGACAGAAGGAAAGCAGTGCAGCAGAAAATTGGATAACAGGATAAAAAACACAAGGACCACAGGAAGCCCATCAAAACTGCCTCCTCTTGTCAAAAACCAGACAAGTGACAAGTACAAATATAAAGTATTATCCACAATTCAGTATTTCTAATGATATCACAATTACAGTCCTGCTTCCTATAGGCAACCACTTAACTTTTTAGGCTTGACCTTACAATCGCAAACCAAATGTGGTGTGACAAAACAAATCTGTGGAAGAATTGTTTGCAGTCAGACATCTGACTATACAGTCCCAAGCTAACTTTGATTTAGCTATTTTCCCTTATTAAAAAAGTGTTTAAAGAGTACTGCTCAGTCATTGATCTAAAAAACATGTTGACTTAAGACCGTGTACATATTTAGCGACTCCAGATCGTGCATCAGAGTCAGGCAATTTAAATTGTCTGCCAACAGTTCAAGACTGTGGCTAATTCATTACTCACACATCTCTAGTTGGAGTAGTAATTTAAACTCATGTGTGTCTTATTAATTGTAATCTTGTTTCAAAGTGACAAGATAAATTTCTCAAGGTACATAATATATTATGGACATAGGTCAAAACAAATGAGTGTCTAAAAGAGATTAACACTAAATACATGCAATATGTCATGTTTGTAAATTAAGAAAGGATAAATTATATTAACATTTAACAGATTGTTCATTATACTTCATCTAGGCTTAGGCTTAAAACCACTAACAAATACTTCTCCTGTATATAAGGTCTCTTTAAACAACTCATACAGAATATATAGCATTGCATACTTGGGATGCAGAAGCATCAGTTCCCAGATCCTACAAAGAACAGAACACAGCGCTACAGGATAAACAAAACTGGCATCCTGATTGCAGTTCCCCTGATTTATTCTTATTAGTAGCAGGAGCATTAAAGGAAAATTCAAACATTTTTCCTTTTTTTCCCCTTCCTTCTTGTTACAAGATTAAACATGTTGGAGACAAGTGGTTTAATTTAAAAGCAGGCTTGGAGCTTTTCCTAACAAGGAAAGCTTTGAGCCGCTTCATCAGTTCAAGCACCTGAGCAATTCCCTGTCACTGTGCTTGCAGGGCTCTGTGTCCTGCATGGACAGCAGCAGTGTTGTGTGGGAGCAACCAGCCCCAGGTCATCACTGCCTCAAGTTCCCTCCACATGCAAACCCTTGGCCAGCTTCCAAAAATACTCCCTGCAATAGCTTGCAAAGTGCTCCTAGGTAAAGCCAATGAAAGGGACAAGGAAATACATGTAACTGCTCCTGTGACTGTAGAATTTAACCTATCAAAGAGTTTTTAGTCATATTCATATTATCAAAAACATGTTAAAAGGAAAGGATTTCTATATTCACCAATATTCAGAAATAGAATCTTTTGTAAAAAGCTTTGTGTATAGATATCTGATATGTGGATTCATCCTTTTTGATGCTTGCATCAAAAATAATTGATTCCAAAGAAATCTGGATTAGGAGTCCAATTGCCATAGAATTTATCAGAAAAAAAGAGAAAGAAAACCACTTATTATTTCACAGTAAATAAGTATTTCATATAATTGTAACTATAGCTGTACTAAAATTTCTAGTTTTGTTACCAGTATTTCTCACCAAAATCTACACATAAACTAGTTTTTCTACACTTTCTGAAGCAAGTATAACTCTATTGATTCAATGAAACTGTCCAATGAGCTTAAAATAAATAAATAAATAAGAAGCCTTAATACAACTAATTTTAAGCAATTTACTGAAAACAATAAGCATTTCAGGTTGAAATCACAGATCATGCTGATTTTATCAGATAAACTGTGGGGTGTTTCCCCTTGTTATAGAAGGATTCTGTTGATAGACTGAATAATAATAAAAGGATTTACTTAATTCCAGATGACATTTTAATTCATTTAATTTTAGTCACTCCAATGATAACGCTGTAACACTCATTTCAAATAAAGAAAATCTGCTGAGAATTATGTGCTGAATGGAGGCTTTTCCATCACTAACTCATGATCTCATATATCTGTTTATTTCTGCAGAAAGCTGCTGTAGCTTCATACTCTTTAATTACTGCCATTTAAAGGTAATAATTTAAATTTCATTGCTTTTGCCATGTAAATGTCATTCCTTGTCTAAATAAGGTCAGCCATTTAGACATATTGGTTTTGATATGTGTGTCATCTATATTTCATTTCACTGTGTTTTATCTCCTCTTAAGGCATCATGATACTTCTCACCCTGCTTTACTCTCCATCCTGACATTTGTCTGTAGGAAAGCCGTGTTGTTAACACAATTCATATATCAGTCACTGGTCACTGTCATCTTCTATTATTTCCAACTCCCTTAAAAAATCTACCAATTTCCATGGAAATGTACAAATTCTAATCAGAAACAGCAACAGCTCTGACTGTGGGATAAAGGACTGAAGGAGCAGAAATACGTGGGATAAATCAGATTTCTTTGGTAACTAATGCAGATGTCGGTACATATGGGTGGACATCTTTTCCTTACTTGCAGACCTTGTTTTTACCCAGTGGTAAAAACAGAAGCAAAACTGAAGCCTTTGTTGCTGCTGTATGTTCAACATGGGTAACTGGCATTCAATAAAACGGGCAGTGTTAACAAGGTCAGTGGAGCAGTGTCTCATTCCTCTACTCTGAAGTCCCTGGGTGACTTCAGAATGGCTGTGGGGATTGTTCTGATAAGAAATGCATTTCCTACATGTTCTGAGCCACAGTAGTCTTTTGTAGAAATATTATTGTCTGCTTTATGGGCAGTCTCATCTGGCTTCCACAGGGAAAAGATCCTCCAGTTCTTTTGGTAGTTTGCACTTGGGTTACCTCATGTTAATAATATCTGTCAGACTGGGCAATGTTCTCAGCAAAACCGTGCCTGCATCACTTTCTCTTTTAAGCAGGTGATATCAGACTGCCAACACAGAGTGACAGAAACACAAGCTGGAAGGTTGCATTTGGAATCAAAAATGTGCAAAGCGGAACAAGGATCAGCACACATGCAAAGGAGATTATGATATATAGGATGCAATAATTACAAAACTTTCTAGAAGTCATTATACAGTTGAACAGTCTGAAAAAAAAAAAAAGAATTTTTTTCTGTGCCTTCTTTTTCACTGCTCTTTTGAGTGAACTTAAAATTGTAGCATTATTTTTTGTCATATCAAAACTTATGTAAAAATTCAATCTGAATTCACAGACTAAACTGTGTGTGAAAGAAAAAGTGATTTTATAAACTTAATTCTCAGCAGAAGTGTTCAAATGCCAGGCAGATATATATCCAATATGCTCTCAGGTTATGATCACCAAGATAAAATTCTTTTATGAACATATCCTGTGAGTTGATAATTGAGGCAGAATTGCTGAATTAGCTCCAATGTTCCATTCCAGCTTGAAATCTTTTACGAGTTTTGATACCAGATTACTTTTGTGAAGTGTCCTGGATCACTGAAACTGCAAATGGAGGAAAGTTGTGGGTGAAAATATGATCCAAATCTCATCCTCCAGGAAGTTTTAGTAGAAATTACAGGAAAATTTATAATTATGATAGTTTTCAGCAAGTTTTTTCATATGTTTTCCCATGTTTTCTGGTTAGATATTGAGACGTGGAAAAAAAACCCCATGTAGATTGTTTTATTGCTTAAAAAACCCAAATGTTTCATGTAATGAGTGATACTTCAAGGACATAATTTGATCCCTCATTGTTGCTGTAAGGGCTCTGAAGAAAGGACAACAAAAGGTCAGTGCCTTTAACAGCAGGGAAAATTTATTATTTATTCAAAATAATAATTTCTGTTTGCAATCATTAAAGTTTGCAGTCAAATACTTTCTCAAACCTGCTGAAATAAGTGGAGACTGTATCTTCTATTTAAATGGGCAGAGAGTGCGGGTCAGAGACAATATTTTCATGTATAATCGTGACATATGCAAGTTTTTTCCCCCCAAGAAATTCTTAAATCTTGGTGTTTTGAAGGCAGTGAAGCCATTTCTCTTGCTTGTTGGTTTTAGGAAAATTCTGAACTACACTGAGCAGATGCTAAAACAGATGGACACTGTCTTCTGGAAAAGTGGGAAAAATATCTGATTAGAAAATGTCATCCTATTGTTTCTTCTTAATTTTTCCAGCTGGAATAGCTATGAAAGACTTTTCTTTATGTCATAATTGAAAGAAAGTATAAATGCTGACACTACCTTAGTATTACATAAGTAGCTAAGTCCTGGCCCTGCTCCACTACCCCTTTTTTAAAGAGTGATCTCATGGTGGGTAGCCCCAGCCTCTGTTTTCCCCTGGGGTAGAGCATTTCAGGATGAAAATCACAGTGGACTGTAGCTGAGTCAGAGAAATCTCAAATGGGCAGGAAGCCCTGTGCAAACCCTGCTCTGACAGGGGGTAGTGGCAGCAGCCTGTCAGGCTTTATTTTACTGCTTCACCACCCGGGATATATGTGTTTGTGGGAACTCACCGGGACTGGGAGAAGGAAAAAAGAAGACATGCTACTCTCACCTCTTGATGATGTCTTTCCTGACCACTGCTCACCCAGGGACTGGAGGTGCTGCTGCTCTCCATAAAAGCTTCCCAAAACATCCCACATGCCCTTCCTCCTGTCCCTGCATCAATCTGCTTGCCACTCAAAACTGGTGCATGGGGCACTTTTGTGTTTTGCATGCAGCTGTTTTATCTGTAGATCCAATCAGCTTGGAAGCAAATTTATGTTGGTCACTAGTCTAACTTGTATCACAAGAGTCTCCCAGTACTGGAGTTGCAGGATAGAGATGGGCACATGGAGGGGTTACACACTGTGAACAGACCACAAGAGAAAAAAATGAGGGATTTGGTCTGATCTTTCCTTCTCCAGAAATGACTCATCTCTCTGTGTTTTGTCTGTAAATTAGATAATGGGCTCTTCCATAAGCCAGGTGGTTTCTCTCAGGCTTCCAGTAACACTGGCTGGTTTATCAGCCATGGAGCATTCTCTGCTCTGTTTCCTTCATCACATCAACCTTCTTTTCCTTTTAATAGCTCTTATTCCTATTATATTGTATTCCTCTGCAGTTTGTTTTTCACATCTTCCAAGTAACATGAGAAACAATTGCAAACAGTTAGAATCACAGCCCTATGAATAATTGAACATGTTCTTGATTGTCGGAATTGGAAAAAGATTGCTATTAAGACAGGCTGGAATTCCCATAAATTCAATTTATATATAGAAAAATACTTCCCTCATGTCTAAATGGAATACATTGGTTCATATTGATACATTTTAAAAAGCTAACAGGAGATACCTATTTATACATAGAAATTCAATTCCTACAATAAAAGCTGTTTTGATTGTAGAAACACTTTGCTCTAAAATTTTGCAGCAAGTTGTTTCAAGATTGGATGGTTTTGGTGTTCTGCTTTCCTTTATTGAAAACAATCAAAATGAATATGGGAAATTCTATGTTCAACTCAAATTGGTAATTTGGGGTGAAGACATTTCATCTCGTGTTTGAAAGATGTTTCTTTGTGATGATGATCGAGAGTAAATGTGAAAAATTTGCTTTAAGGCCACAGTTTGTCCCTTGGCAATGTGGATCCACACAGTGGATAGATTCTTAGGACTATTTTTTCTGAGGCAATCCTGAAGTACACTGGACTGTGCTGTCTGGATGCCTTTTAGCTTGTATGATGTGAAGTGTGTGAACTTTTAGTCTGGCAGAAATTGTATCTATTGCAAAGCAGGCTGGATTTTAAACTATTAAATAAAAAAAAAAAAAGGAACAGCTTTTTTTTTTTTTGCTACAGTTTGCTAAATCCATTTAAAACAATGGCGAACTGACAATAAATACAAGAATACTTACCCAACCAAGTTATTACCTTGCAACAATACAGTATGTTATGCCATAAGAGTGTTATCTGAAGGCTGAGAAGTTCTAGGGCCTTTAAAACAATGAATTTTTACGCCAGTGTGCAAACAGACCAAAGAAATTAACTGCCATGTTAAGCATATCACATCATGCAATGGAATACCTTAGAAGCTAGGTCTTTTACTTCTTACATTTAATTCTGTACAGAAATATGAAATAGCTGTTTTTCTTTTCCACTGTGATGTCTAGTCACATGTCCCTAATATTTTTATTCTATGGCAAGTCATATTTTCTATGGTCTTACTCTTGCATAAAAATTACATGGAAAATTACTGCATACCTCCTAACATATTTTTTATGATGCAATAATCAAGTCTAAATTTTTACACCAACATTAAGCTGAAAATATTCTTAATATATTTAAGCTTATTCTGCTCACCTTTGCTGAGTATTTTCAAGTATATATGCTCCAGCTAAATCCATAATTTGATTTAAAAATAATACCCATGACCTTGGTCCCATCATTTTGTGCTCTATATAAATTAAGAAGTGTAGTAGTCTGTCAAACAGTTGTTCTGTCTAAGAAGTGACAGAAATAAGGATATCAGTAGCTAATGGAGTTCACAATGCTTATCTTTATCACAGTATATCTGTGTCATTTTGAAACAATGTACCTCTCTTTCTTTCCACACAAAGAGTTTCCTTCATGTGAGTGACAGAAAAAATACACAGTCAAGAACTGAGAAGAAACCAGGAATAAACCACTGTGGCTAACAATTCAGCAGAGCAGTGCTCCAAAGAAAGCACAGGAGGCAGTTCAAATGGCATCTGAGTGCCCTCAGCACAGCTCCCAGCATCTCCCACCCCCAGCACTCTTCAAACAGCTGTGGGTTATTAGACAGAGTCTTGAACAGAACCCAAGAGCCCTTCTTAGTGCCATTTCTTATCACAGAACTCTTAACAAAGACCTGATGTTGTTGGACAAAGTCTTATTACCCTGCTCCTTACCGGGTGACATAAGCTACCAAGAGTTCTGGCTCTTATCTCTCTGCTGTTGAAAAGTTACTTTTATATCTCCACCTTCTTGCAATCCCTTGAAACTAACATACGTGAATCTTTGCACATAATTTTGGACTCTATGGATCTTTTAAACATAATTAAAGAAGATAAACCAAAATTTATTCACCTTGTAAAATTTAAACATGTCATGAATAATTAAAAATGCACATATAAATTGTCTCAGGAAAAAAGCACAGCTCAAACAATTCCAAAATGGTACTGTTGAATAATTAGATACTGTTAAATGAAATGAGCAAATGTCTAAATTAATTTTAAGAATCTTGAAAATCTTCTTTTGCCAAATAACTAAAGCTCTGTGATCAACAGAACTGTAGGAAAAAAGTAAAAAGCTAGTGAGTTAAGAAATTTTACACTAAATCAATGTGACTCCTGCAAGTCTGAAAAAGTAAAGATACGAGACTTTGATTTCTTGTATTTGTGAATGTTTAGGAGCAAAGCACATTCTCCCTGGTCAGTGCCTTCAGATATATTAAGGAAGTTTTCTGGAATTAGACACTGGTAAAGACATATGCTCTAAGACAGTAAGGAAGGAAATAAAAGTGGAGTGGAAAGAAAACTGCTTGCCACAGAAAGCCTGCAGTGCCAAGTATTGATAAAAACAAGAAAACCTCTCAAGCGGATTCCAAACCATCCTACTCTATCACTAAGAAACTGTATAGAAAAAAACCCAACAGCAACAAAAGAAAGAAAGAAAGAAAGAAAGAAGAAAGAAAGAAAGAAAGAAAGAAAGAAAGAAAGAAAGAAAGAAAGAAAGAAAGAAGAAAGAAAGAAAGAAAGAAAGAAAGAAAACAACAACAAAATCAGTGTATTTTGATAGCTAGTGGTGCTGAGCTATGAAAAATTATATACATATTTATTCATGTTAGTCATTACTAGAAAATAGATATTTTCAGTGAGATATATCCCCACAGGAATATAAAGAGCATCAGATATAAATGTTCAAATCTTATGTTTTGTATTAAAACTCAATGAAAGAGCAAAAATATATCAGTTCTATCCCAGAATAAAAGACATAGTTATTTTTTCAAGTCCCAGCATCAACTTAACCATGAAAGCTTTTCTGGATTCATACTTGAAAAAATACTAAAATGCATACAAATGGTAAATAGCAGGATCACACTTCCAAAGAAGTTTTAATAAAAAGGAAGATATTTAGCTGGAAAATACAAGGGTGACAGGGAATAAAAAAAGAGGGAAATACAAATCCTTCTTAGCAAAAGGAGGGGTTCTAATCCTCATTCACTGCAACACATAATCACAAGAATTAGTGCTGTGTCTTTGTAAAAGTAACTAGAAGTCCTCAAGTGTTTTAAGAGCTGGGATTCTCACCCTGAGGAATATCAGAGTGTGCATCCTATATACAGATCTCATTATTTGGTGCAGAAATAATAATAATAAAAAAAACCCCAACTGTGCTGTTTCATTAAACCAGGACAGGGTCTATATACCATTCTTTGCATCATCAGGAGAAGCTTAGGAAACCTTGAAATAAAATAGACAGAGACCCACAAATTCATGAACTGATGTCTACACATGTAAAGTGGCATTTAAAAGGAAAACAATTTTACTAGGGGGTGTAAAGAGAGAGGTGGGTTGGCACAATCTGCATTCTGCAAAATGTGCATTTAAAATTAGTGAGGTACTGTAAAGCCTGGACTGCAGCAAGTGAGTTTCTAAAGTACACTGAGACAGTAGAAAGCATGGCAATATTTGTCAATGGCTAAAATGCATTTTTTGTAACCCTGTAAATACTTCCAGCTATTATCAATAATGTTTTTATTGTTATGTCACTGAAAGTGCTCACAGCTTTACAAGTTGCTTAGCTTTGAGAAATCAGAGAGCTGTGGGTTTGAATAGTAGAAAATAAACCTTTGTAAAATTCTCTTTTATTACATGGAACCTATTTTGCTGGAACAAACAAAGCATGTCAAATGCCATCAGTGAAGAAGATTTTAAGCTTTGTCTGAGACAAATTTTGCCGAGCAGGAATAGCTGGCTTTAGTATTTCATTTGTGCCAGTATAGTTAGTATCTGATCCAATTTGGATGGAAAGTGCTTTTTCCAAATGTTTAGCAGATGGAAGGGTGGTGAGTAGTCACAAGAAACAGGTTATTTCTATTACAATAAATTGCTTGAAAAACCAGGTATTCCTCCACTGCCACTGACAGATATCATTATAGCACAGAGTGTCTATGAATCAGGTAGACTATTGTCAACCCAAGAGCAAGGTCTCTCTCTACCCAGTGCTGCTTTAAAAAACCAGTTGCTTTCCAAATGAGTGAGCTCATTGCTCAAGGCCACAGTTACATGCTAAGGAGCTTTCCTGGCACATTCAGCCATCCCTTCAGAGCAGGGTAAAACTCATAGAGTGGAACAGGAGGCCTTGCCACTGTAAGGACTTTCTGTCCAGGCCTCTCTCTGTTTCACTGCTATTTAAAAAATTTCTCGTATAAAGGAAGTATTTCATAGTACTTCTGGTGCTGTTTTTACTATTAAACATAAAAGGTACAAATAGGAAAATAACAGAATTAGTCTCTCTCTTTTCCGTACAGCCACTCGTAATTCTCTCGGCATGACAGCTGCCAGACACTTTGACTCATGCAGTCAGAACTAATATACCAGTGTAAAAATAAGAGATAACTGAGACAGCGGGAAGTGTTCCAGAAAAGCAGTCTGATCTTCACACAGCTTCTTTTCTGCTTTCTTCTACTTGGCATGCTGTATTTTGCAGCTCATTAGTTATCATATGTTCACTTTGCTCTCTGATTCTCATGATAAATACCTCTGGTAAAGAAGAGCGCAGCTCAGAGGATATGCATCCCCATTTTATGTACACTGAAGAAGCTACTTTTAACTCCATCATCCTTAGCTGCACATTGCAGCTGTGCTTTTGGGATCCTCATCTCATACTCCATGTGCTGTTGCTTACTTGATTGAAAAAAAAAAAAAAATATATATATAGCAATAATACAATCAATTTAAGCTGTTTGGGTCCCTACTATTTCTTGGACCTAGGCCGTATCCCTCACATTGTTTTATACATGCTGTGACAAATGCAGTGAAGATCACAAATTTGGAGTACTCACTTAACCCTGATCTGCTTCACTGGCTGTGGAGTACTCAGTTTCCTGGCTCTTTCGCCAAATGAATATAAAGGAAATTGTCCATTTTTTTTGAAATATCAAAATAAAGTTTTAGATTTCTTCAAAACTGACCAGAGAGAAGCTTTATAAGTTTTAAATTTTCATTTTTAGAAGACTTGAACACTTTCTTATGTGGTATTTGAGTAGAGCCCTATATTAGCTTTATCTTTATTTTGCTAATTCTATCATAGCAATTCACATCTGTCTGTGATGGCAGGAAAATTTGTGCCCTAGTATGTATCAGCCATTTAAAGCTTTCAGATGCTGAAAGCACTATTGCCACTATGGTTCCAACCAAATAAAACCAAGGAGGGATGTAAGCATAACTTGGAGAGCAGCACTGAAAGTGCATTGTGACCATTACAAAGCATTCTTCCCACTTCTGTATCCAGAAAATCATCACTGGGTGTTGGAAATACACTACAGGCTTAAACCATAGCAAAAACCTATTTGGAAGGGCAAAATGTGCATTCCTGCCATTTCTCTGTCCTCTGGCTCTCTTACTGACAGATATCCTCATCTCACTAGTTTGACTTATTCTTCAAGTTTAGGTAGAATTTCTCAGTGTTTATATAAAGCTACAGTAGTGTCCAGTGTTGTACTCTCAGGGATTCAGTATGCGGAGAGCACTTGCCCTCCAAGATTTATATTCTGATCTGAAGAAGGTACAGCATTTTTGATCTCCTGTGGGTCATCTTTTTCTACATATGCATGTTCCTCTTAATATGTAGCACCAAATATATCTGCATGTAAGTCAGTTCTTTAAATGCCATGGGAATTAGATTGAGAGCAGTTCCCACATTTCAACAGAAATTAAAAATTAGGAACTGGGAAGAAATCCAGGACATATGAATCATGCTTCTTCACTTCCGCTGGTTTCCATTTACAAAGAGCCAGAGCTGGTAATGCCCCTCTGAAAACTAAAGAGTCTTGCACTCCAGTGGAACTATCTTCTTCTCCTTATAATCATTATTCCTAGTTCTAACTAAATGTTACAATAATAATGAATATTAATAATTAAAGAAAATAATGTTAACTTCAATATTACAATAGCATTTGCTTTAGGAAAATGTACAGGAAAACTTACAGCCCAAACTTGCAGCTGGCCAAAAACATTTTCCCCATTTTAGTTGTTCTGCAGCACAATCCTCTCAAGCATGAGAATTTATATTCCTGCCAAATTTTTGACTATTACAATTGGTTTTACAATTTTATATATCCATAGAAATAGCTCAACCCAAAACTTGCCCAACTCCTCATCTTGATGATATCATATGTAAACAAGAAACACTGACCAGTGTTGTCTTGTGAGAAACATTAAATGGTTTGTAGTCTGCCAGAGAACTCTCAAAGCGATCTGACCCAAAAAATTGTTATAATGTATGAAAAGCCTTTTGAAAGTTTTTGATGAAAAAATATCAACTTAATCTTCTAATTATAAATACAGCAGGAGATGGAGCTATCCATTTTGAATCAGAAATACAACCTGCATAACTGTCTAACAAGATAACCTCTTGTCCAGTTTCAAAGATCCAAGAGTAATCACAATCTGGTTTGTCTCACTTTATAGAAACATTGTGATGACACTTTAAAATGTCTGAATGAAGGAAAATACACATATTGTCTGTCTGAACAAAACATTTAAACTCTAGTTGAATTGCTCTGCTGGTTGTCCTTGTGGCTCTCCAGATGCTAATGTTTAAGATGAAATGCCAACCAGCACTACCTGGGTGTGAAGCTCAGTGTGTTAATGGGAACACCACATCATCTACAGGACATGTTACCACTGAATCTGACTCTATGAAAGTTCCCTATGACACATCTCATTTTAATCTGAATCCAAAATAAAAATAATCTACCTTTATTTTCTTAGTACATAATTGGTTCTTGCACAAATGCCAAATTTTTGAGTCTCCTCAGTTTCGTGTACGTTTTTACTTCTTATTCTGAAGTTTTGTTGAGAAAAACCTCCAAAAAATGAAGGAATGTCTGTTGTCAAATATCTTCTTGCAAAATGAATGACTAGCATTAGAGTTTATGTAACTACAGATCCTATGAAGAATAATTTTTCCAAGATCTACTGGTGAAATAGAATCCATGGGGCCTGTACTCTAAGGGCAGTAAATAACATCAGTGTAGTATTGGAGGTGTAATATTTGAGCATAAGTACTGACATTCCCTCTTCTGAAATTTGTCAGGCCTCAGAATTCCACAATGTTCTCCTATTTTAGTTTCTTAGTTAAATAAATTAAAACATATCATCAAAACATCTAGGATTTGTATGCTTCTCTAAGACCTGATAACTATTACAAAGGATAGTCTCAGTTTAATCATCTTAGTCTGAAAGTCTCTCTAGTTTTATTCTGGTATTTCCTTAGAATCCCTCATATCTTCAGAAAAAAAAATCTGAATAATAAATACAGACCTGTAACATTTAGCCAAAATTTAGCTGTTTGTTTGTAAACTCTATTGTGCCAGCATTGTGGAAGACATCATAAGTAGGAATATATTAGGTCATTGTTCAACTTTTAGCTTATCACTTAACACAGTGAAATGCGGTACAGACAAGGAAACGTAACCTTAATGTATTTCCTGCATACATTATGAGCAACTAAACAGAGCAGTTCACACAAGCCGAAGCTTTAATACTGTTTTTTTAGAACAGAAGCAGAGTCCATGAATTTACCCTCATGCTTACAGAAGCCTAGCATAAGATCTCTACTGAAAAGGTGACAGGTACCTTCCAGCACAGATCACCATCATCACCAGGAGATGGATTTCTGACAGTAGCAAAAGGTTCAGCAGGATCCCATGTCACAGCGTAGAGTGTTCTGCTGTACTCTCCTGCTGATCTGTGCTGATTTGTGCATTTGTGACTGCTGAGTTGTTAACTAGCAGTGGTTCAAAGGCACTACTCAGCTGATTAACGAATTTCTGGGAAAAAGAGAAAAGGTAGAGAAATCGTGATTCTCTTCTGCCACTGAAATTATTGGAGCTGGCTAGAAAATTATTTTTATTTTTCATAATTTATTCCAAAAGGCCATTTTCTTTTGGGCTCCTGTTTTTATGAACTACAGTGAAAAAAAGCAAAACAACAACACCCCAAAACCCCCGAGACCCTCCCATCCCCCCAAAAAGACAACCAAAAAACACCAAAAAAAGCAGGGGTAGAGAAATTTTCTGTTGGAAGAAGGAGGAGTCTAACCACGTATCCTGGAAGCAGAAATAAATGTGCTCATAAAAAACAGAAAAAAATTTTAGAAGACAAAACTAGACTGACGACAGCAACATGAAAAGGCTGTACAAAATGTTTATTAAAGCTTTTAGGGTAATCTTTGTTGTTCATAACAACAGGCTCCAAGATGAGCTTTTAAATGTTTTGGAGGTTTTTATTCACTAGTAATTAGAGTTTACCAGTATTTACTTTGGGAAATTCTTTATAGTTGCAGAGGAGGATTGATCAGAAATATTCCTGAATTTAATCATTCTAGTGACAGAATAAAAGTTCTCATACTGTGAAAGCAAATCTTCCTGCTCAGGCAAAAAGATATGATAACTCAAGCTGCAAAGACTGCTCAAATACGGAATATAAACATGTTTTAAACAAGTCTCTTTGTATAAATTAAAAATTCTGCTCATGTCTCTGCCAATGTATCATTTTCCAGGAATATGAAGCTGAGATCTTCCAAATTTGGCTTTGTATGCTTTTAGCAGCTTTTTGCAACTGGACCTGACACCCAAACTGATACCATAGCTCTGTTTTTCTTCATTGGGTTACTGCAGATTGATGACAGATTGCAAAACAGCTTTATATGGAAAGAGTTTCAAAAAGCCTCCCAAACTGTTAGCAATTTATTTATTTTTCTCCTTACTGTGGAAATGCTTTGGCTCTGTATTTTGAGGTGGCATCTTTAACTGGCATCACTCAGCCAGTTTCAGGCTGTTTGGCTCGGTAGGGAAGCTCTAGCAGTCCTCTGAGCAAGCTCCAGGAAGGGACCTCTTGAACACACAAACCTTCACATTCTTATCTTCATGGAGTCTGTTATTTTCTCAGTAGAATCAAGATTTAGATATTCCAAATCATCTGGCAGGAGTCAGACATGAAAGAAATATATAGAAGGGTAGTATTTATGCAATCTATACCCATATTCTGCCATGGAAACCCAGTCATTGTCCATGGTCTTGGTGAACCAGAGCCCATTCCTGCTCTGCCTGCAATGTGGCCTTTTCCCCCCTCTTTTCTATTAGATTTGTTCCCATGGCACCTAAGCAGGGCTGAGAGCAGTAAAGGAAGGAGCAGCTAGGTGGGAAAGTTCCCCATTCTGAGACCATGCAGGATGCTCAACATGACAGCCATGCACAGCTCCTGCCCTGGAGCAGGCTGGGGTAGAAGGAACAGTCACTGATTCACTTCTTGTGGCAAAACAAGAGGCGAGCCAATATCCCTGTGTGCACCTTGCTGTGCAAACAAAACACTGCTTCTAACCCTAATAGCAAGGTACCTTATATAAAAATAATCCAAGGGGACCTAGTAGCATTTTTTAGATCTTTACATGAAAATGTGAGGGGTTTTTTTTATCCTCAGTCACTCAAAAAAGAGATTTTTGAAGGAAAAAGAATCAAAGAAATGGTCATAGGCATGGGTAATTTTTACCCACAGAGTTAAAACTGACTACAGGGAACAAGGCCTCAGTGACTGAGGTAATCTCAGAATCAACACATAAAGCTGTCACATCTCAGATCTAACCTCGGTAAAGGCAGGTGGTTAATGAGGTGGCTCACCCCAGGCCCATGCTGAGCTTTCTGCTTGCAGATGTAAGGACCCACCCGGTCTTCGTGGTTAACTTCTTCGGTGCAGCTAAGAGTTACTTACAACTTTTCTTTTTTCTTAGTGTTATCTATATGTATCTCTTATAGCTTAGTGGTTGGCTATTCTAATTAACTTTTTTAATTCTACCATCAGTAGGTTTAGTTCCTTTGAAACCAGGTCTTTGAAAAAAAAGTTTCTTTGGAGCTTGATTTGGTGTTCATCTCTTTCTCTGGGGATCAACACATAATAGTTCCAATTATGTGAATTAATTTTTAACCTCTTCACTTTATTTAAATACCCAAATTTTGCATTTGCAAAAAAATTACCAGTTTCCACACCAGATAGACTAACTCTGGAGTGTCTTCCCAAAGAAGTGGCAGCTCCAATGTAATGATCCCTTTTCACAATACCAGTCCCAGGGAGCTGCTCAAAATCCATTGGCAGTGCCTATCATGGAATCACAGAATGATTTATGTTGGAAAAACCCTTAAGATCATTAAGCTCAACCATAAATACCAGGTACATGGCATGGTGGTGGCATTAACAAGAGCACTGTGTCTGAACCGAGCTTCCTCTGGATATATGCTGCTGTCTGTCATAGAAAAAATATCTTTGCTTGGTGTCAGGAAATTTAAAATGTAAATAAAAACATAGTATGTAACTTGTGATGGGCAAACATTTTCAAAGGTCATACTAGAGCTGTGCAGACAGAAGGTGCACAAATGCAAATTTCTGAACCCCTTTAAAACTGGAAACAATCATAAATAACTGTCTCCACACATGTTCTCCCTTCTCTGTGACACTTTATTCAGCTGGAGTCACTCATTGCACGCAGCACTCAGCTCAGTCACTGAATAATTGCCTTGCCAGGTTATATTTGTTTGTTTGTCTGATGTGTCTCACTTCCCCTGCAAACTCGCACCCTTGCTGCTGGGTGGCCCTCCACCTCTTTAGATCTGGGATGCATCATTACATACTGAATTCCCGGGATTTAAGGCCAAAATTTAGCAACAAACATCCACAAGAGTTCCTGTAACCCATGTTCAGAAATTTAGGGAAATTAAAGCTGCTGAAGTCAAGGAAATAAATGGTAGGGAAGGAACTTAATCCTGCAGGGCACCAGTGAGGATTATTGTGTCCGTTTTGACAAGGCAAATGTAACAAATTATGTAAGAAGTCACAGACAAACTTATTCTTGCCTAATGGCCCCTTCTTAGGTCCCTGAGGATGCATGCCCATGATTATCAGAGGCAGATGGAAGACTGTACAAAGCATTCATCTGCACAAAGGAGATCATCGTTGAACTCAGACTTTCCTAAATGTGCTCATTCACTGCCCACAACTTGAACTCTTTTTAACCTGCACGCTGGCAAGCAGTGGGTGGAGCTGAGATTAGCTTCTCCTTAGGGCACAGGGATCTTCTTCATCCACATATGACACAAAGTGCAAATCATCACATATCACACAAGGAGCTGCTGGCTCAGAGAACACAGGCTGAGCTGTCAGTCACATTCCAGCCTCAGAAAACCCTGATTACACACCAGGTTTGCAAGTAAACAAGACCAATGTAACTCTCTTTCTTCAAATGAGCTGTACTTAGGTGTGGGCCCATACTGAACTGCTCTGCTGAGTCAGATAGACTCCATCATCTGCTTTTTCATAAAAGACATCTTCAGTTGATTCAAGTTTGGAATGATTCCAGGAAAAAATATAATTTTAAGATATTTTACCATCCAACATACATTTGTAGCTACTTTTTCCGCATAATTCCAAAAAATCGTGTGCTTTTGAAAGTTTTTTCTAACATACTGGTCCTCTTAAAAGGACTTAAAAACATTGAGACAGATCTGCTTCTCTTTGGCAAGTCCTTAGCTTGCTCTGTTTCATCATTAGTACTGAACACTCACCTTGGAAGGTAGATATGAGAAAGAGAAAAATACTTCCATGTTGCAACACTGATTTCATTGATGAAAAAATTGGAAATTAAGCAGAGTGCCAGAAGGTAGGGATAGATTCAAAAGCTAAATGCTTTCCAGTACTTTCAAACATAAATATCTGTTAGATGAAAGCACAAGACAAGAAAAAGGAAAGACCATATGGTTTCAATGCTGTCTATGTGAAAACAATGCCACTCTTAAAAATAGTTAACTGATGATCTTTCTGAATTAGATCAGATGTCTTCCTGCCATTAAAAGGAAGAAGACATGCCACACACTGCATGCCACACAGCATGTTCTAGAAAAAAGAAATCCTTGCATGAAACATCCTATATTTATAAATAAATTATTCTACTGATTCTAGCAGCTATTTTATAGGCATTCTTGTGTTTTATTGGTTGCTTGGGAAGAGGAAGAAATAAGATAAAAGAACTGTAGGAAGAGACAGTTGTGTCCCAAAAATGGATTTCCTACAAGCTGTGTAAACATTTTATACTGAAAACAAATGAATCTTAAAGAGGATTAAATATTAGCTTTTTCAACAGAACATTTACAAGAATATTTTTCCCCCTAGCTTTGGCTCTCATAGAACAAAGAGTTCACAAATCTCTGCAGCCTGTCTCTGAGTTTGACATGTTAAAAAAAAACATTGGTTGATCTCAGATACCTTGCCTTTTGCAAATATTGCCCAATGGAAATATCAACTAAGTTGCAGAAAAGAAAAGCACTGGACAAAGTTTCTGGGACAACCTTACAAGATTGCAATGTATTGGGATTTTACAGATTTTAGAAATTGATGGTGACCCATTTTTGATTCATCTTTGGAACCCAAATATCATATCTCTGGATTAGCTGATTTCCTCTGGAAGGAGGGAAGAAAGTCTGTGCTGATTTTGAGTGTTTCCTCTTAATTCTCTGCAACCTCATAGTTACCAGCAGGAGCTGCCCAGCCTAAAGAAGTTGTGCCATTGGCTTGTACTGCAGGTACTGGAGTCACTTGAAACCACTTAGGGCCTACTTTCACTCTTCTGCCTTGGGCAAGCTGGTCTGCTGCCAAAACACTCCGGTCTGCGAGACCCTCTGTGAAACCTTTTCTCTCCACAATTCACATGATGACAGGCTCTGATCTTATCAAGCATATTGATTTGGTCTTCGTGAGTTTTGCATTAGGCACAGGATTGTTTGGAGCTTGATTTTCCAGCTACAGCCAGTGTGAACCAGTTGAAATCTGTAGATTTTTGATTTGTACTTGAGGGCAGTGCAAGGGCTCAGGTGTATGCGGTTGCATGACTGGGTAGCCTTCACAGCCCTTCCAGTCTCCAGTATCATTTTTCCTGTAATACTGAAAGGTAAATAAGACTGCATCCACCAAATCTAAGCACTGAGGTTTTGCTTTGCATGGGTCTCCACCGAACTTTTTGACTGCTTTCATTATAAGGAAAATATACAATTCCCACATGTGGTGGTCAAAAAGATTCCACCACAGTTTTTGGTAGGGAGAGAGAGTAGCAACCAACCCAACAACCAACCATATTAAGAAACTCTCTGAAAGGCCAGAGACATCAAGAGTGTCTGGGCCAGATTTCCATGTTCAATTTTTCCTTGAGAAAAACTAGGTATACATGTTATCTGTATTAATGCAGTTTGCATTAACTGCTAACACACATTCATGATTACAGTGGTGTTTCCACCTATGTGCATTGCTGAGGGATAGAGGCAAAGAGGTTGAAAACACAACCCAAATCCTAGCTATTTATTGTGTTAGGATAACATGGCAAGGCTGACAAGTGGAGAGGAATGTTAAAGCTGTTCTTTTTATTTCCATATGCTTTCTGTTCATCTGACACAGATAGAATTATTGTTATTTTTCATTCCTTATGGATTAGTCAATAATCTCCCAAGGGATGGCAAACTTCAGCAAAATCAACTTAGCTCTAGAAACTACACTCCTAATGAGCTAAACATTTACTTTTGTGTTTCCTTATACAAGTCACTCTTTTGTAACAGGAAGTCTCATGTTAAATAAAGAAAATGTTGACTGGAAAAATGCAAGCTACCCTCTGTTTTGAGAAAGGCCTTGAAGTTCTTACAGAGTAGCAAAAGGATGTAGCTTCAGTTTCTTCCCATATTAATTAAAAAAAAAAAAAAAGACAAGCTACGCAAGAATAGCACACTATCAAAAAATGATCAGAAAAAGGGGCTTTGCACCCCAACACACTCATTCCTAAGACAGCTACCTTGATCATTGAGCAAAGACCAAAGCCAAGTTGTACAATAGAAAAAACAAATTTTCTCTCATGATTGTCACAACACATACTGCTTTTTCTCAGAGTTTTTGTAACTTATTCCTTGAACATAAATTCATTACTTTAATATTGATCTATGAAAAACTAATTTAAATTTTTCATCAAGAATCTGATGGTTTCAGCTCATAGAATGTTTGTCAGTCTTTTATGCTGGACTGAACAGAAAATGTCCTCTGATCAAAACACAGCTATAGCAAGAATGAAACGAGCCCAAATAACTCATGGGAGGTGAAAACATAAACCATATTTTCAGCCTCTATTTCTGTCTTAAAAACAGCAGCTAGGTAAGCTCAATCTGTTCTCGCCATGATGTGAAAACTGAAATGTTGGATACTTTAAGAAAGTGGCCATTAACTTGATCTCTGAAAAAAAAATTCTTTATCCTTGGCCTATGCAATGTGAAAGCAGTATGTCTGGAATTTGTCTTAGTTTTGTTCTGAAATTAACTTTTTTTTTTAAATTTTGTTTTGAAATGTTGTCAATTTATTAATATTGATTTCTTACAGTTCTGCTTTTTTTGTTCCTTTCTTGTCCCTTAAGATATAAATCCAAAACTTTATATATCAGACATCTAAACCCAAAGCCTTTATTAAAGTTAATGAGAATTTAAAAATCCCTTGCTTTTTGTTTCAACTTTTGCTTGTCCTCTAAAGTGCACCATACTGATCATCTTTGGATTCCTAAGGGGCCCATTACAAAGGTAGTTCTGAATCAAAGGACAGCAGTCTTCTCCTTTTTATAGGACACTATCTGAATGAAGACAGAAAAGGGATTGAGATCCATGGGCTTGTATTGAAAAGCTGGCAAAAATGCTGTCATTAAAAAAGTTAATCCTTCTTAGCAGCTGAAATTATATAGGGAAACAACCCTTGGGGTAGCAGGATCTCTTACAGAGCTTAGTCTTCAGTGAGGAATGCTCACTGGGAATTTCATTCTACACTTCAGTGACGCTGCAGTGGAAGAACATAGCGTCTATTCCACTGTATTTCCTCCTTTTTCTTCTGAAGTGTTTGGATATTGAGGTGGAAAAAGTCAGGTTCATTCTGGCTAGTTCTTATTCCAAGAAGTTAGCATTTCTTGCTGACTTAAGGAGAAGCATGAAAATTCCAGTGAGGAAAAACCTCACTCATATAGTGCAAAAATCAGTTTGATTTGAGTACATACATTTATCTGACTCCTTTGAAAACCTTGCTAAAGTCATGGAGTGATCAGCAATGTTAGAATATATAAAAGAAATTAAACAAAGCAGCGAAGTATCCAACAAAATGAAACTCTGTGAGTAAGAATGAAACTCTCCTTTGAAGGACAGTGGTGCTGACTAGTAAGTCACAGTCTGTGAGGTTCATTCCTATTGCACCAGAGTTTCTTGAGAATTTCTTGCTGATATGCTCACTTTTTTCCTTTTTTTTTTTTTTTTTTTTGCAAAACCCCAAACACCTAAATAGGGATTGGATTGCCTCAAGATGCTGGATAAATGCTATGACATATCGGTCAATTATCAACCTTATTTTCACTCCAATGGAGCAGCAGAAAATCCACACTATTATAATAACAGCTATTTGCTCAGCAGGTTTACTTAATGGAATGATAAGAATTAAGAGAGAAAACCCTGCTGCCTTAGCACAGCAAGAAACAATTCCCATGGCTTGAAAAAGAATTTGAGAGGATAAGACTAATAAATATGGCAATTTACTCAAGCAAATTTTCTAGAAAATCCGTACATTATCAGCTGAAAGCACTGAAAGCACAGTTACTGATTGAGAATACATGTAGTCAGATGCTCATAAGCTAACTTCAGGAGAGCGCTTGTAGAATGACACAAAGCACTCCTGTGGTGTTAGTTTTCCTGTTCATAAAAAGTTATCTTTTATTTCTATGAAGTCGATAGCTAAATATAGTTGCATATATAATTAGTAGTCAGCATTGAGCGTGTATTTACACAAGTATAAACTTATAAATATTGAATTACTTACTATTAAAGCCATAAGGAATGCAGTGCTGTCTGTATTTCTGATTGCTTGTTGTTGAAGAAGATTAGATTTAGCTTCATCATTTAATTTTGTAATAGATCAGCAGTAGATGTAACTTCATGAGAGTTTTGTTTCCTTAGGCCCCTGTTTCCTCAGTAACCCCTATTAACAATGAAAGTGTGGTACTTGGTCTGTAGATGTTGAGTAGAGTTTATATTCCTTTAATAAAGTAGTTCTGTTATGTATAAAACTGTCATCCTACAGGGTAATTTCAGAGAAGATAGTTCCCTGCTGAAATGAAACTTCTTTTCAGCAAATAGTCTATTCATGATTTCTGAGCACTTTCACGGAAAACTTATCACACTAGATGCAAGGCTGCCTTCTGGTTTATGACAGTAAGCACTGTGCCCCAGGAAAACAAAACAAAACAAGACAACAATCCCATAAAAATATTACAATTATTTGCATATTGCTCTTGCAACTCACTGAAGTGTCTAGGGCAAATGATGTTAATTTTGTAGCCAGTGCATTTGAACTAGAGAGCCCTGAAAACCAAAGAAGATGCCAGCAGGGAGGTCCACAGCTCAAACATGGACCCATAAGCACAAACCATCACCTAAATCACAAATCAATGCCAGGTGAGAGCTGAGCTGTTGATTTCCCTCCATGGCACAATAGGGATTATTTGGCCAGAGCACTGTGGTGGCTCCTGTTACAGACAGGCACGAGGACCAGAACTGTCATCACCCAGTCAAAAGATCACTGCAGAGGAGCAGAAATTTTACATTGTAAAAGGGATGTCATTCTCTGACTCTCTATACGAACCCAAGAATTCATTTCATTGTTTGCCTGCAGAACCCAAAACTTTCTGTTCTTTTTGCTGCAATCCTTGTACTGAACACAAATATAAGCAAGCGTAGGCAGAAAACCCTCTGCAGTGTATCAGGAGAGTATCCCATGGAAACAGATTAAGAGCTGTTCTAGAAAACCAAGCAGGCCTTTAAATTAAATGCAGCTTCACTTTGAAGCTGGTGTACAAAGCTTTCTTGGTGCCCTTAAGACACCTTTCTCTAAACAGAGGTTCCCATTGTGGCATTCCTGTGCAGAGCAATAACAACATGGCTTTACTCTCTGTTTGATAAAGTTGCATGCTTTAAACCTGACAACATTCCCCATACCCTGCTGCCTATCAGAGCTTTGAACAAAGCTCTGTTTTCTCACTTGAAAACAGTGTTGATGCATTATTAATCCAGGAATAAAATTGTAGGTTATCAAATGGTATTTTAGAAGTTGCTCCCAAAACACTGAGTTTTACAATCCAAATCTGAAATTTCTTAATAGTTTCTAGTTAAATATTAAACATCATTTGCACAGAGATATACAGTCAGCCACAATGCAATCTAAGCAATATCTAAATGAAAACGTTACTATTTCCGTGAGGAGTAATCAATTGATATTCTTACTACTCCTCTCCGATTTGAGGACCAAGAATTTAGCAAGCTTCAAGGAAGCTTTACAAAATTAACATTAGCTAACAATATAAGGTCTTCTGTTCAGAAGAGTGGAAAAAAGACTGACAATGAATACAGCAATGGAATAATCATCTGTGGACTAGTCCATTCAAAATATTTCTCATATTATTAATAGACCATAACTGAGTCGTCTTCTGACAAATTTTCAGTGTTATCAAAGCTGTTACCCTTAGCTGATAAAAGACATCACATGTAAACAATTACTTACATGAGAATTTGTAAAAATAACAGGAAAATGTTGAAAAGATACTAAAGAACCTTATTTTACATATTTTTTTTTAACTCTGATTTCTTCATGACCTACATGAATGCCATTTGGCTGAACATTAGAGTTTCTTGGATCTGGGTTAGCTAATTTACTGAAATAGCTAAATCACATTCTGGACGTGTCTGTCTCAGAAGCCTTAGAGAAATGCAAATCTTAATTCAAGCAGTTTCTCTAAAATGCAGATGCTGAGTGTGATCTGTGCCTCCTTTTATGGTGGGGTGATCCTTCCAGGCAAAGCCCAGCCAGATAATCACTTTGATCTAACTGTGCTGCTGATGGCTTGACAACAGGCAGCCTCTGTTTCCCCTCTCAGCTTCACAGAGCTCATCCCTGTAACAAAGAAAAGAAACCATGGCAAGGTCCTCACTGGCCTCAGTGGGACCAGCATCCAGGTTAAGGGCAGCATCCAACAAAGATCCACTTTTCCTTTCAGCAGCAAATGCAACTTTTGTAATACCCAAAAAACTACAACATAGGAAAATAGAAAAATAAATGCAGTTCCAGTTCTTTGCCTGAGTTTGGATTTTTAATGTCCAGTTGGAGCACACTTCCAGATTAATAACCTTTCAGTATGTCTGTGTCCCTGAACTAAAGCTGCAGTGCCTAGTCAACCTTGTGGGAAGAGTTGTCTTCTGACTTGGTGTTACCACCAGTAGCAGTCTCTCAGGACTGAGTAACAGCCGCTCAGTTCTCTGCAGACATAGTCATTAAACACTGTCTTATACAGCAGGTTTTGTTAGTCACTTTTTAAACAGAAAATGCAAAAAATGTAGAAATAGGCTACTTGGAATTCCAGAATATCTGGCCTTCTCTGAAAGCACTTACCTTGCTAAATTAATGGTCTACTGCTGGTAGTTAAATGAAGACTTCAATATGTTATCTATCACCTCTACACACTGCTTCAAGTAAACACAGGACCCGATCCTTCTCCTGAAATTTGCTGTCTATATTTTTGTTCTTGGTAAATTTGGACACTTCTATCATTTATTAAGCAAAGTTCCAGATGTGTTCGCTGACACTTAAAAACTCATAAGCAGAAAATATTTTGCTCATAACAATGTTTACATGATTAGGTACGTTTTTAATTAAAAGTAGCAGAAGACATTAGATCATAGAAATTAAATAACCGCCTCATTGGCTGATTTATTGGAAACATTTAACAAGAATATTTTACTCCAATAATGGGGATAACACCACGTTCCTATATAATGTATGTTTTCAGAGATATTTAGTCCACAAATATTTCAGAATTATCTCACACATAATATCAAGTTTTTATGGAGAAACTCTATAGCAATAATCAAAAATATGAGATTTGAATTACTAATATATCTTTTTCCCTTTTCAATTTAGGTTGGGAAAGTTTTAAAAAAATGGTTCATCCCATTAAATGTTAAACATTGTAAAATGCAAAGACTGATCAAATTAAATAATTTTGAAGCAATGCTGCTATAAACAAATATAAACTGAATCACAGCTTTAAGAGATGATTTAAAGGTAGCTGCAGTTCCTATGCCACCATAATTTTTAAGGTAAAGACATATTTGAAGTGATAAACCACCAAATTTCAAGAAGAATAATTTTCAGTAAATATTGAGAGTAAACCACTACTTCACAATTTTTTTTTCATATCAGCTCTCTGCATGCATTTTAATCTGGAATATTATTTCAGTAGCAAAATATGGTAAGCAGAATCAAGTTTCTATTGTGATCAAAAGATCACCCATACATTACTTGAGTCCATGAGTTTTGTTTGTAAAGGCTTTGTCTTTATTAAATAGTTCTTACCAAACAGAAAAATGCTGTCTTAAGCTCATGAAGAGTGAATCTTTCAGCAATTACCAGCAGATTGCCCCCGTGTATCCATCACATTTGCCTTGGTTTGCTTTGTTTAACCTGCCCCACACATCATCTGATTGTTGGTGTTTTTAAAAGGAGGTGGAAAATGAGGAAATCCTTTTTCACTGATTTTGAATCACAAACATCTGAAATTGGCATAAAATGTAAGGTGTTTTATCACATTTCTCAGCAATCCCTAAAAGCAATGACGATGTTAATGCCAAATGGCTCTGTAAGCAGCAGGAACATTGTAAAGTCAGCGAATTAAATCACTTGGGCATTACTTATGCTTGTATTACCGGAGCCTTTATCTCTTTGCAAGCATTCATTACCACAGTGATTCAAAAATAAAACCAACTTCACAGCCTTCTTTTTAATTTAAAAGAGATTAAATAACTATCTGTTTGAGGAACATGCCCTAGCTCTGCAGCTATTTGTGCGTTGAAAGCAATTTAAAAGCAATAGAGTAGGCTGGCAGTCGTACAATGTAATAGCTCCTCATTTTGTAATACTACCCAGAAGTCTTGCTCAAGCAAGCTAAACAATCTTCAGTGATTTTCAGGTATCTGGGTTTACCTGAATTACGGGAAATTTTGATTCAATATGTGCAGTAGAGACTACAGACAAGATGGAATAGTTTGTGGGGCATGACAACTCTATCCTGAGCCAATTCTTTTGACATTTCTACAGTTCCAGTGTGGATCTGACAAATTAATACCCGAGGCAGGTTGTAACTTTGAAGTTAAATGTGCAGTTCTTCCAGTTGAATGTAAAATGTTTTCATGACAAAGTGCCTGTGAGGCAGCAATTCATTTACAAGACTACAAGATAGAAGGTTTAACATCAGTCATGTAAGCATCATTTTGATCTTTTCCCATCCTGAACAGAAATACTTGTAGGGCCTCCTGGAAATCAGTGATATGACCATCCTCAAATGCCTTCCTTTTTTATAATCTGGATATCTGATTCTGCTACATGATTAGGAATTCACTAGTGAAAATTTTCCCAGTGGTCATGAGGAGAACAAATCTTTCTTTTAGAGGCTACCTAGGATGAATAAAATGAATGTCAATTGTAGGAAGAGGACTGCATGTGAATGCAGTGTGAAACCAATAGAGCTCAACTCCAGAGCTCAGAACCCCGGCTGTTCTGTCCTGCATGTGATGTTAAGTTTGCACAGTTACAGAAAACAGAAAAGCCCAACAAACAGTAATTTCTCCAAAACAGAGCAGGTGTCAGAAGAAAAGCCAATGATTGGCTTTTGTAGCAGGAATTTTTGGTACAATTGTGAGGGTGACCACCTGTTATTTTTATAACAGTAATTGTAGACTCATATGCACACTGCATATCATTACGGATTCATATACACATTCATGCATACAGATAGATATATATATATGTGTATATATCAATTTATGAAAGCACCAGCTGAGAGACAACCCATCCATCCATTAGATTTACACACACAGTATCCTAACCCAAGAAGTCTGTCATTCTTTCTGGTGAAGGACAGAAAGAACTTTTTTCATCAAAGGAAAGGGTTGGAGACAGATTCTATGAAGCAAGATATTTTTTGCTTCATTGGGATCCAGAACTATCTTATTCTCTGTTATTTTTTCATGTCAGCATATCTAAATGGATGGTTCTGATGGTTTTGCATTTGCAAAATTTAGGAATTCAATAAAAGTGAATTATTATGCTGTTCTGCATATACGGATGTTGTCTTCTAAAATAATTCATTACACCCATATGAGCCACTTAAATGAAAGGAAAATTCTCAACAAATACAGAATTTCACTAATTGTGCTAAAAACAATGTGAAAGATAACTCAGTGAAGAACAATCAGATGTAAGGAATAAGTTAAAATGAAGCAAAAGCTCTTCTATTTCCTTTTGACAACCACAGTTTAGTTTTGCAAATAAGTTTGGGAGTAATAGAATTGAATTCAAATTACCTGAGAATCATGCAGTTAAATTCTGACATGCATATATATCTGGCCTATGAATGACACTCTGACCTATTTTATTTATTAACTAGCTGTTTTATTTATTACCTTGCTGTTCTAATTTTGAATTGACAAGGAAAGACAACCCATTAAATTCAATTTTTGGTTCACAGATTGCATGTGCATCACAACTCCATGGCCAGATTTGTTCTTTACTCAAGTAGTGTTTAGTACTGAGAACTTCCTGTGAAAATCCTGGCTGCTGGCATCAGAGTCTGCCCCAGTCTGTCAAGAAATGAGGGGACAAGGAAACCTGCACATCAGCAACCATGTTCAACAGTAATGCCAGATGTGAAGCTCTTGTTAACACTGAGTGAGATCCTGGCCCAGAGGAAATCAATGACCCCAGACAGGCCCAGTCCCCTGAGACTTGCCTATAACACAAGGATGCTGTTAAATGTGTTAGCACTGATGTGCAGCTGAGGAACAGAAAGCCTCAGAAGAGACAAAGCCCCAGTACAGACAAAGCATAGACAGGCTGGTATAGCAGAGCAGTAAGCTGCATTTTAAAATATATTTGAATCAATTGCTATCAAATAATATGTCAGCTCATATTTTATTGCCAGTTATGTTAAGGCATTGTCCTGAAAATTGTTGGTTGGATATAATAAATCACACTGGCCCTAAATTTCTACTTTATTATATTATGATGAACCTTATAGAATAATCTTAGGGCAATGTCTCCTTTTGCATTTAGTGTTATTTAGAGTTTTTTGTCTCTTTCATATTTATGAAGCAGAAGAAAGTAATGGAACAGATGGTCAGGGCAGAACACTGACTGCAAATAGGAAAGCATGAGTCAACCTGTATCGAAATGCAGACAGAATAGATTAGCAAGGAACACTGACCCTCTGATCAGGAATTCAAAACTCACATAAAAGGGATACCTCTGAATCCTCATGGATATTTCAGACAAAGTGAGAGCAGGCGAAGTTGCCACCAGGAGTCCAGTAGCAGCATTACCCAGAGGGAAGGAAACAAATATTTTTCTGGGGGGTTGCAGCATCTCCCTTGTCCCATTTCTATCATCCACAAGGATGTGCACACATAAGCCATGTCATTCTGTAAGAACATGTATTGCAGCATCTGAAAAGTTGAATGCAGTAAATATTTTATTCGAATTCACAAATAATTGTTTTCCTTTCAAAAGTAAGATATAAATGCAGATAAGGGCTGCAGCATGAGGAAGAGTCTAGAATGGATCTATGAGAGTTCTTTACCTTTTAGAGGTGTTTCTATATGTGTGACAAGCCAGAGGAATTCAGAATTAATGATTATAAGTCACATTTCTGGTATAATTTCTTCTCTAAAAATATTTTAATGATTTCTGGATCTTGAAACATGCAAGAATATTTTTGGCACCTACAGGTTAATTATATATTCAGGTGTCTGCATACTACTGTATTACTTCTAAAGATATTTGTCCATGCCAGACCCACTGTGGATAATGCTATAAGATTAAACAGCTAAAAATTACTTTAAAAAGCAAGCTAATGTGTTCAACTTTGAGCATGTACTCAAGGAGTTTAAAGCAGAAAGGAGCATCAGATACTGTTGTCTCATGACCTGCTAAACACCTGTTAATCCAGTGTTCTGACAATTACTAATGTCTGACTTGAATTTAATTAGACCCTATGCTGCTGCAGATCATCAGTTCTTTATTTGAAGGCAAAGTGTGACTATAAGTACATGACCTTCAAAAGCAACTCATTCTTGTTGTTCATTTGATAACATCTAACGTTCATCTAAGGTTGCTCTGGCATGCCTCATTTAAATGTTCCTGGCTTCATCTTGGAAGGACTTGTTCTTCTTATGGATTTTCCACAAGGAAATCTGCAATGTGCACTTCTTGCTTTTATGTGGCAGATGTTTGTGCACAGTATTCAGGTCACCTCTTCTCAGTGAACAAACTGAATTCATTGCCTTTTTAGTTCAAAAACTTTTTAAAAAGATACATTCTTCTTGAGTATCACTACTTTCCAAGATTTATTCTATTGCTCTGGGCTGGGGTTTGCATTCATAGTCCCTGGACGTATTTCATATTTAACTCTATCTAAATACACTTTGCTTCAACTTTCCCAGCTTATCTCTGCTGAGATTCACCCCCTCCTCCTGTTGGTGTCTGCAAATTTTATTCACCCTAATTTTTCCAGTCATTGCTGTGAATATTCAGTACTGGGCAGGATGGCTGCAACTCCCTAAAAAGACTGCATAAAAATCTCCTGCTTTAGTCCCAAGTGAAAAGTTAACACTACACTGTGTGAATAAATCTCATATTAGATGGTTTTATTAGACAAATCTAAACAAACAACTGTCAATGGGAACAGTATGTCAAATGTCTCCGTAAATCCTGTTACATCTATGTAGTTACTTTTACCAATCACATTTTAAAGTTTTTGGGCACTGGAATCAGGCTTTTGACATAATGGGATGATACGGAAAATTTCCAGAAGGTTGGAAGGCTGAAGGCTCATTTTTTCTTTGAGTCTCTTTCCATAGATATTGTAATGCTCATTCCTACTCTGGACTATGTGATTCCAATATTTCACTCTTAGAACTGATGTGATATTAATGGGTCCCTGTAACTGGAAAGATTCCCTGTTTAAATGCTGAGAAGAGGCCATCTGCAAAGGCTAGTGGTTTGCTCAGAGAGGGCAGGAGAGAAATGGAAGGATAGATCATGCTTCAGTAGGAGATAGCATGATCGACTTGCATGTTTGCTACACCTGCTGCATTTAACCAGCATCTCTAAATGTCTGTTTGAGTGGATTTAAACAATAAGCCTTGGTTAAATATGAGTGAAAAAAGAAAAAGAGCAGGAAGCTCAATAGATGTATGAAAACTGTTTAATTCTCTAAATCCCCTCTCTTCCTGGCTGCATTATGACTCCCCTTCAGTGACTGCATGGTCTGAAGGGCACAGACTATGCTCAGCTGCAGACCTATATAACTACTGTGTCTGAGATCCTTTTCTGTGGAGTCTTGTCTTGATTCCCTGTTCACTTTATTCCTCTAGGGTTGCTGGCTGAGCCGTTTTTGAAAATTGGTGTCTGCAAGCGCTGTGAGATACACACAACCCACACACTGCAGTCTGAGCTTTGCAGAAGTTCTTCTTAGGTAGCCCAGCACATGCTTGGGGTATTTCTCAGCAAGGATGAACTGCAGGAGAATGAGGAGAGGGAGGGTCATAGGAGTCCCCCTGGCACCCCTGCTGAAAGATGGCAGTCTCACCCTTCCCCTTCCAAAACCTTTACCTGCAAAATCTGCTTACATTCATTAGTTACATGGTGCCAGCTATGGTATCCTTCTGAACTTCCATGAGATGACAAAGCTCACTAATCCAGCAAAAGAATGAAACTTGCAAAAATACAAACCAGAGAGTTTTCTGCTGTACTGTTGGAAGCGGATTGTAGAAGGATGTTGAGGGTGTTGTGGGTTGTGCAGAGCTGAGAGACAGGAGCAGAGGCAGAGAAGGAGAGGCAGAGTAGGACCTCCCTCAATGGCCACTGGGTCTCAGAGGTACCCCACACTTTCAGGCTGCATTTCTGAGTCCTCCTGAGCCCAGATGAGCAGCTCCTGCCCACCAGCCATCTCACAGATATGGGTAGCTAAGCACCTGCTTGGAAAAACATCTTTCCCAGAGGTTATTTAGACTAGCTTGACATTACAAAGTATTTGTGCCTATGATTGCCCTTAGCTAGAGAAGGGCTGTAGCTGCCTGTTCCCTAATACAGAACAGAATGATTTGTCAAGCTCTGCCTTTCCTGAATATTTTGTACTAAGTTTTCCTGCCTACTTTGAGTAATGTGACAAAAGAGATTATTCTTGTTTCTCCCCCTTTTAACATTTTCCAGCTTGCTAGCTTTTTTGTTTCTTCTATTTTCACACTCAGTAGATATTATTTTTAAATTATCTCTTTTAAAAGATATTTTTAGTTTTTAACTCACACAGTAAAGCAAATGCTCTCTTTTTGTTTTCTTTGAATAAATATTTTTCCCATTTTTTTTGTTTTTCTCAGATGTGAAATAGTAGACACTCATGTGCATATAGAACAAGTGTACCTCAACTCAGAGTATGATCATTTACTCACATATTCTTCTGAAAATTTTAGTACTAGTCACAAATAGTAAAAGGCTGATGTTAAAAATGTCTTTTAAAATAAACAGCAAACCTCATAAACATTAAAATTTGAATGACAATACAATAAATTATTAAGCTGTTTAAATAAGAAAATCTTTTAAAGAGAATATTGTTTAACTGAAGTCAAGTAGTATCACCCACTTTATCATGTATAAAAACTTAATCAGTCAATATAAGGGTTTTATTCTGTGTGCAATGCACAAATAAGGTAAACCAAATAGCTATTTACAAAGTCATGTAAAGTATTACTCTCTCTAACCAGAAATTTCCTAAGGTTTTTCTCCTCTGTATTAAAGTTTCAGCCTTTGAAGTTCAATTTAAGAAGGAGATGAAGGGGCATTCATTTTGAAATTAGACAGGGAATGATTTTATAAGACAACACAAGTCCATACCTCCTAACCTGGAAGGTTTCATTGTGTGCTTCACTGGTCTTTTGTTGGAGTTTTGGTTTGGTTTAGGCATTTGTTTCTTTATTTTGTAAAATTTCATATTCTGAAAATTACTAATGTAATGTGGGTGGAGAACAACACCCTGTTTCTCCAGTTCCCACAGAAAAACTGCAGGGATTAAGGGACATCTGTGTTGGGAAAGCAATGTCCTGTCTCCTGGGGTTCTTTTAAACTGACACCCACTTAGATTTTTCTTAGACTGCTAGAGTGCAAATAAACATTAATACTTCTGGGTATTTTTCTCTGTAAATAAAGGAACTCCCATAGATACTTTGGTTGAAACACTACCTATTCATTTTGTAAAGCTTTTTTACAGCCCACTGTGGATAACAATGATGTAATTATGGTCCTTTTAATGCTACATTTTCTGTATAATAAACTAGCAATTAGCAATGAGAAAAATTTTGGAGGTAAATATTAAGTTTACAATAGACAAATCAGATCAGATAGCAATAGTGAACCAGAACTTCTGCAGTTCCAAACCAAAACATATCTAAAACCAGTGCTTTGTGCATGTGCAAAACAAGTTTAAAACCTGGTTTTCTCATAAGATAAAACCATAGCAGATGTTAGTTTGGCTTGAAAATTGCTTTCTTATTTTGTGCATTTATTCTTACATTTATTCTGTTTTTTTACTAATGGAAATCTGTTATACCAGGTGATACCATTGTGAAGTCCATTTTTAATCCAGCTCATTTGGAGAGATGGAAATGTATCCAGTCTTTAGAAGTGTAGATGACTTATTGCAGTGTGAGAATTTTCCAAAAAAGCTAAACTCACAGAAGTATGGAAAGAACTTGAAGCACCTTTCAGGTCCAGTGGGAATGTCACTGTCTCTACATTCTTTGGTCTTCAGTCAATGATTTTTTGGACAGGCAATCATTGCTATCATGTGATTGTAGCCCACAGCAAAGTCTTTCGGGCAGGAAAGTTATAAAGTTGGAAGTTGGAAATAAAATCATACCCTTATAGTGTGGGAAAACACTTAAATAAAGCATTATATGTTTCATATTTGGGGAAACTATTCAGTTGGTCAGTTGGTGATAACAGGGGAACCAGGGGAACTGAAGAAGGAAGTGACCCAGAATTGGAACTGAGGTAAATGTGTTAAAGGAATCAGAAAAGCAGACCCATAGCCACCTAAAGTGGAAAGGGCTAACTCAAGTGTAGAGTATTTTATTTCGGGTCCAGTATCTGTGGCATGAAAAACCCAGCACAGGCTTGTCTGGAGAGTCTGGCAGAGAACAGGGATCAGCTGGCTGTGAGGAGGGTCCTGGGGAACGTCTCCACCCCATCAGAAGTGACCATCCACCTGTGGCGTCCCTGCGATGACAGAGCCGTATTTTGATGGTGCTGTTAGAGAATAAAGGGTATGGCCAATCCTGCCCAGGAAAGTCCCTGATGTCCCTGTAGTGGAATCAGCAAAATGTTATTGTTGGAAAAGTTTCTGCAGGTACATGAGAACAGAGATAATCTCCATATTTTGGGGTTATTTTACTTTCAAATTAGAAGAGTAAGCAACCTGTGTAGGTAGAGTAACCAACCGAGCTGGTTTTATTTAGATATTGTCAGTAGCCCCACTGTCATGAATTCTCAGGTCACTATTACACACAAGTATCCAAAAGGCAGTGTATGTAAACATTTGGAAGGGCAGTTATTTTAATCCCAATTCCCTTTTTTGCTCCTGAACCATAATAACAAAGATGATAATTGTATAATCCAACTGTTTTTAAAAATGCTTTCAGATATATTTTAATGATGTGTTTATGAGAAACTGACATTTACACATACATTTTTGTAAATGAAAATCATACCAACTTCAATGTCAATGAAAATATACTATCCTGTGTCTTGGGATTTGCTTGTGTCCTGGGAAGTGCCCCCAGATCTGTTCTGCTGTAAAAAAAATTCTGTCCTGGATCTCAAGCTATATTTGATGGTTATGTTTCCCATTTGTGATAGAAACAGACAACTTTCCTACCATACACATTTGTGAGTTCATGAACTATGAGAGGAAGTTTTCATATTGTGAGCATCTGGGATTTTTTCCCATTCAGCTGCACAACTACAGCTGGTAAAGACATGAATTGAGCTGTTAGTCATTTCTGAAATAAAAATAGATGCAGTCTATGACTTTTGATTTTGGCTATGAGCCTTTAAGGCATTTTATTCCACTACATTCTTTCACATTAACTTACCTAATTACAGGATTCTTATTTAAGAAAATATTTTAAAAGAATACAAGAAGAAGCATAATCTATTTTTTTATTAACTAAAAGGCCTTTTTATTGGACCGTGTTCCAAAAACAACTAATTTTTTGATTCTTCAATCATTGAGCAGTCGACACACCACAGACAAAACATATGGATCCAAACAGTTGAAAAACTGGCACACTTCTTAATATTTTTACAGGAAGCCCTGATTTCTGGAAGTCATTTAATGTAATAGTGTAACAGTTCAGGTGTGGTCTGTGCTCTTTCCCATAGATTTAGTGCTAAGCAGTACAATTACATACAAGAAAAAAAAATGAAGAAATACTATGAGCAATTTTATTTGATAGCTAATTTCAGCACAGGAAATAGAAGAAGTTTAGGCATTCTTATGAGGAAATAGTGGTCTTGGGCAAGATTGTCCAGTGCAGATACATGGAAAGAGTGCTTTCCAAGCCATCAGCCTCTTTTGTATTAATGTTTCCCAGTCTGGGAGATCTGGGGATCTCCCAAGTGAAAGAGTATGAGCCAGGAATGGGATCAAGGATAATGACATTATTTATTCTGTGACTTCTTCACAGTTAATAGTTTTCCAAGGCCTGTATTCTGTGCTGCATTTCACTTTCAATATTCCTTTAATTCAATCTAGTAAATAAGCAAACCAATTTCAGGTGTTTGCAGGTGACCTAGGTGGCTTTTTTTGGGTATACTTCTCACCACCAGGAACTCCAGTGGCATGAGTATTTTTACAAAGTTCTCCAGTCCACACCAACATCTTCAAGCATCTCCTAAGACAGTTCATGAGGTGCCATGACAGTAAGCACTGGCAATATTCCTGTAAATACAATTTGACAAGAAGGTATCACATACCAGTAATTACAGTCAGTCTGTCATTGGACAAGATCAGATAATGAAGAAAATAATGTCTTCTTGAGTACAAACCTCACAAAGGGAGGTGATTCTGAACTGTGAAGAAATGCTCAAAGATTTTTTTGCAGACATGGTGCAGTCCTTTTAATGGTACACTTGTATGGCTAAGTGGTGGATGCACCATTGTAAAAGTCACCCAAGTAAGGTGTTCTCCTGTATCAGACTGGCAGTGGAATGTGTCCCTCCTTGGCAGATGGTGGTTTCAGCCTGCACCTGTGTCTTTTCTCCCTCCATGGAAAATAGTAACACATCTGGCCATAAAACTGAGTTTTAATACTGATAGACAGCAGAGGAGTATGGTCTCCTAACCACTTGTCTTCCAGTATGCTGCTTCTATTTACAAAATGTGTCAGTGAGACACAGTGTATAAGAAATTCCTCACAGGAGTGCAATGGGAACTTGGACCAAGAGGAGAGCATGGCAATCATTTCTATGCCCTGGCAAGGATCAGCTGTCCTTCCTCCTCCTGATCTTTCTCCTTCTGCTCTTCCTACCCCACTTCCTACTCTCCTACTGTTCTCTTGTTTTGAATTCCAACATACACATCTTGTTTAAAAATTCCTCCCTCTCCTGGAGACTGAGTTAACTTGGATCACCATCCTCAAATATCTTCTCTTGAAATACACCTCTTTATGAGATGTTTTCAAATGGAAAATCATGAGAAGCTATATCAACATAAGAGTGCAGAATTATCTGACAAGAGGTAGTTTTCATGAGTTATTGTGTACAGTAGACAAGAAAAGAAGAATTGACTGAGTCTTGCTCTACTAGGGAAGGATATTTTGCTGATTACTTAGTTGCCCCCTGTCTGCTTACAGGAAGATCATAATACGCCTATAATAATTAACTTCCTATGTTGAAGAAACTAATAGTAATTCACATGCACATTTCCAAACCAAAGCACATCACCATTTGGAGGTTCTTGACATTCACACCTCTGCCCATCTATGCACTTTTGAGGAGATTTTTTTTCTCATTCAGCAAGAATAAGTTGCTTCTGTCCTGCTTGCTCTGTCAAACAGCAAGTACATGCAAACTATTTCTTTAGCTGATATATGAACCCAGTACAGAAGATAGGGAACTGCTGGTGTCCTATTTATGGGAATAAAGATTCATTAACAAAATTCACTTTTTGGGAAGATGTGCATGTATTCAAATGCTGCTATTTTTCTGTACACTGTTGTTCAGCTAATGGAAGGGAGATGCTGGGTGGTGTTTATGCACTACAGGAAACAGTGGGGAAGAAAAGGGTGATGGACAGAAAACCGATGCTACTGTAGCTGTGATTAAGTGAGAAGAAAATATGCAAAACCATGTATTGGTATTTCCTCTGATACATCTGCCTCTATGGGTCCTAAGACTGAAGCATCTGCACAAACTCTCCTGCTTTTACTATGAAGATTGCAACAGCTGCTGTGAGAATTACTTTATTTTCCTGTAGTGCAAATTATTATTCAGCCCAGTATTTCTACCAAGTATTATGGAAGATTTGAATGCCCACACAGATTAAACAGACAACATTTTTCTGCATATTTATCATCACAGTGTACAATGGTACAATAAATGTGTTGAGCTTCTTTTTTGAACAGCAGCTCTGGTGTTTTAACTTGAAGCCTAATATTCAAGCAAATATTTTCTAAGGTTTTGAAAAAGTCCAGGTGTCTTTTCTAAAGTTGAAGTGCTCCTTTCCTTTAGCCTTTACCACACTCTTGATGGAGACTGAGACCCTGGAATTGCAGAGGTGTCACTAGATAGTATGGGTGAGCCCCAAGCACCCTAACTCTTCTGCACAGCACAGGTTGGATAGGGTATATCACATATCACATATCTGACCCAAAGGAAATCACACAGAATCTGAACATGAACCTGGCTTAACTTTTCCTGTTGATGATCCCTTTTGTGTGCAAAATGTGTCTGTACCTCCTGTGGCTTCAGTGGATGAGCTCCAGAAATCCTGCTAAGAATACAGCTCAAGCTGCTAGTTTATGAATTTCTTCGAACAAGATAGATTTCTTGAAGGCAAATCGAACCATATCTTCTTTTCTGAAGTGTTTAAGTTTTAGTGAATCTGGGATACACAACAGCAATTTTAACTGGGAAGCTAAAGGAGCCCCAACAACCATTTCGAGCTCAAAGAGACAGGAGGCACAATGGCAGCTTCAGGGCCACCAACACAATTGCTTCAGAAACTCTGAAGAAACCAGATGCATCTATACAGGAGAAATCTTTGCAATTTTTGCCCCTGAGACTTTTCTGTTCTTGGAGAGGAATCTGCACTGGCGCCAGTACATTTGCAGCATCCCTCTTTTAAAAAAACTTATGTTGTTAAAAGGTGTCTCAAGTTCATGAGCAGAAAATAAATGAGTAAATGGATCAGTGACTGAAAAATGAAATTGGTTTTGGAGTAGCTGATCTCATTTTCTCAATTACTAGCTAAGTAAAAGGCACTGGACATGACAGACTCCTCTCAAACTACAAAACAGCATAGAGCTTGCAAATGTTCCAGGAAATATTTGGTGATGCTCTATGATTAGATTCTTTCTAAAAGAGCACAGACTGGTGAGAAGGTCACTCCTTTATTAGTGGAGAATTTTATCATAGTTTGGTTTTAATTTCAATTTAATTATTAGGTTTTGTGGTGATTTCTTTATGGTTGTGAATACCTTATACAACATGAGGATGATTTTCAGATTCTTGAAAAGAGCTCTGGTGAATGTAGGAGTTTGCTCCAGATTTCAGAATGGAAAACCACCTGTACTTTGAACATGCATAATGTTAATTCTTTTCTTTGAGATTGCTTAAATTTCAGATTTTAAAAATTAAAAGTTATCTTTTTCCACCATAGGCTGGCCAATAGATTTTTACAGCTGCCTAGTGGGAAACTGAGATGAAAACAATCATTCATCTCCATTTCTTTAAATGTCATTTTCCCCCACCATCCTCTGATAATTCATGCTCTCATATGTCTATCAAGACGTCCCAGATTATGAGGAAGGCTCATATCCTAAGAATGTTTGACCTCCAGCTCATCTTTATGGTTTCTATTGGACAAACTTCTAGACCTGGATGTGTAAGATGATTTTTTTAAAAAACTCAACAGATGTGACATTGTCCATCAAAATATAAAACTCTTTTCCTGAAACAGACTCTCAGGAGTAGCTCAAATCTTTTATCAGTTAAAAATTCTGATATCCACCCAGCATATCTTTTAGAAAAAAAGAGTGTCTTTTTAATTTTATGAACTGGACTTGCACATCTTTTCAAGTGTGCAAGTTTATGTTTCTTTCATTAGCATTTTTTCAGGTTTGTTCAAATTAATTTGTCAATTTATATTAGCTATATAGACCAAGGGCAGTGAATTGGGTGCTTAATTTAAAATTTGACAGGCATTGATTTCTTTTAAAATCTTATGAAGGTTTCCTTGCATATGACTGAAATTTGTATCATTGGTGTTCATTTTTCATCACTGAAAACATATTAATCTAGAAGAATGTTCTAAGATTATTTAAGATAATTAATGTTCCACCCAAATTCCAGAAGTTCATGCACTTTTCAAAGTACATATTGCAAAAAATTTCATTTGTGAGGCCTGAAAAAGTTCCTTGAGTAATGTAGAAAAGATTTTAATCCAGAAAGAAGTTGGTATGCTAAATTAAATGGAACTCCTTTGAGAGCAAAGGAATATATATTAATATTTAGATTAAAGTTCCCTTGAATTTCACAAGACAAATGTACAAATATCCCATCTAACATTTGGCTGTATTGTATCTGATATCCTGGATTACGACAGGATGAGAGGCTGAGAAATTATCTCGGGACATACGGAAATTAAAATGTCTTCAAATTCATATGGGAAACATCTCTGAGAGCAGAGAAGTGATTTGCATGCTGGTGTTACTTCCTGTGGGAAAAGAAAATTCTTTCTACAGGAATTGATCTTACCCTGTGTATTTCCAAAATTTGTTTCCCAAGTTTCATATGTGGTTGGCTATGTTTTCCAGTGTCTACTGATTCTACATTTGGCTTTCATACTGGTTATAGCATTTCTGTCAGCTAATTCTTCAGTGAAATTGTTTGGCTGGTTTGCATTTATCACAAAAGTTATCTTCAAAACATATAACAAACTGTCTGGATTCTATGATCTTCGAGATCTTTTCCAACTCCAATGATTCTATGAATTTTTTCTTCCTTCACATGCAATGTCTTTGAAATGTTTAATCATGCAGAGCAAAACTGTTTACCTAGCTCAAATCAACAGCATATTAGAGACTGAAGTTTATGGTAGGCATGTTAGGGTTTATTTCACAAGTATGTACGAATGTGTGTATGAAAACCTGCCAGCACCGAGAAATTCAGAAGTGGCTGTTGAATAGTCTCACTGAGCCCAGACAGGTGAGTTTACCTGTGTGGATTAGCTGGGCACCCCCAACCAGCAGGAGAGGTGAGCCAGAGGCTTGGTTATCTGAGCTCTGCAGAGAGGAGCATCACATCTCCCCTGCAACTCAAATTCCTGTGGGGGGCTGATAAAATCTGAGGGAAGGACTGAGACTCCATTAACTTCAGGACAATGTCCTTTGTTCTGGAACAGCAAACACACAGGTACAGTGTTTGCCTACACTTACACATGTATGTATGTATGGGAAATTTTTTTCCAAATGCACAAAGGGCAACAGGATCAAGTGATTTATATCTTTGACAAAAACATCAAAACCTATTTGAGGGAAGTAGAAAAACTAGTTATCCTATTATGTAGGGGCTGCTGAGATTAGTGAAGAGGATGAGAGGAGGGGTTGTGGCAGGGATTGCTTCCACACTGCAGCTGACTGAATAAAACCAAAAGTTTTATCAGCCCTTACTTGGTGATAAACTCAACTTTGTATCTCAGTACCCAACTAGTAAAATGAAAATACAGTAAACTGTTTGGCTACTGGTCATGCTGTTAGATAAAGAAAAGTTCCTTCCTCCCCCAAAATGTTAGTGTGTTCCATAAGAAAAGAATATAAGCAAATTCACCCTTTACAGGATAATTTATTTTGCATTACCAGCACCAGTGAAGTCAGTAACCAGTTTCAAATGCTAACAAAGGTAGTTTTTGCCTCATGTTTTGTACTAAAGAGAAGAATACTACGGTGTATCTATCCGGCAGTTCTCACCTCTGGCTCTCAGCTTCAAGTAGTGCTTGGTACCTGAAGAAAGAAAAGTGCTTAGAGGTCTTTATCTGAACACAATCTACTGCTTTTGCCGCGTGTCAGGAAGTGACACACAGCGCTGAGACATTTTCATTGCTTCAGGTAGCATAGACTGGAGAGCACCTGAATTGTGCCGGCTCGCCCTGCGTCCCAGCACCCCTCAGGACACCTCCAGCAGAGCCACAGGCGTGTCCAAAGGTTTACTGCCCCAGCACGGCAGCAGCACCTTGTCTGTCAGCTGCTGAGATCCTGGTGTCTGTGACCCTTGGCCTCCCTGCAGAGGGGAGCAGAAAACCAGTGTGGGCATGGCCTGTCTGACCTCTGCCAAACACAAAGGAGGAAAACTCACCTAGTGGAACTTCAGTCTAACACAATGCAAACAGCTGGGTGGCACCCAGCTGTTAAACATGTGGGACAGTGTGAAAACACAGCAGCCACCCAGGATGTCCTGTGTTCTGCCACGGCTCAGGGATGCCCTCAGCTACTCTAGTCCTTTAGCGAGAATCGGGGCATAGGTGAGGAAAAATTCAACCACCTGTGGCTGTTACAAGTCCACTGAGGAGGACAAAAATTATAAGTCTCTGCTTTGTTTTATTTCTTGTGACATGTGCATCACGTTGCATCCACATGTGTCAAAATGTATTATGTCACGTGGTGCTCTGTAACCTGGTGGCACTGAAAGTGTGTGCCAGGCTGCAGAAGTAGCTTACTCAATACAGACTTAAAATGAACAAGAGAGAAAAATTCAATAACAGTTTCCAAGGCAGGGGACCCAGCAGAATTTGCACTTTTGTCTCTGAAATCATGCCAGCTGGGACTTCACTCACAGAAGTGCATCCTGAGCAAAGCCACCAATTATTTTTCCTCAGTTGTAGCCAATCTCTACGAAGTGATGGGCTAAACTTTATTAAGCAAGGAAAAAGAAAAACAATCTGTCAGAACTAATACTTTGTTAATTCAAAAGATTTGTCATATTTGAGGCTTTCAACTGCAAATTGTACATTTGGCTGCTTCACTCGTGTATAAAGGCATATTTCTGCAGAGGGAGTTATTATTCTTTCATACTTTAATTCTGCTATAATAATGTTAAATTATACCATTGAATATATAGTGTTAAAATGCTAACTTTTAATTTAATTTACTTCATATTGTTTGGATTTTAAAACTTGAATTCAAACAAGAATGGTGTTTGTTTTTCCATTCAGCATTTTGTAAAAGAAAAAGAATCTTTTAAAAATCTACAAAAAAACTACAAAAGCTGATATCTCACTGAAATAACTGGATACAGGAATATGCAGAACTGTTGCAAGTGGCTGAATTAAATGACGGAAGTAAAGAGCAATATATTATGGCTGAGTTATATTTGTGACTGTTAAGTGGTAAAAAAGAAAGAAAGCCCAATATATCTTCTATATCATGTATACAATAAAAATGGGAAGGAACTCTTAAAATACACCATGGATTTTTCTTCTTTCACTCACACCCTTATTTTCCTAAGTTTCAAGCTGCAGGTTTTGCTTGCAAAGACTCTCCAGAGTGGTTACACTGGAAGTTTAGTAATCTCCTGCTCTCAATTAGCTCAGCCAAAGCCCTGTGGGCTTCCCACTTGGTGTAGGAATAAAAGACATCCTGGTGCCACAGAAAGAACTTTATAGCTCTGTAATTAAACTCCTGAAGTAGTAATGGGACCAGCCAGGACAGTTGCTAATTTAGAAGAAGCAAGGATTGTTTGCACACAGAGCTTGTGCCTTTTGTTAGACCAACCAAAAACAGAAAGTGAGAACGAGTCCTTGTTTAAGCACACAAACATGAGGTTAAACTGAACCCAAAGGAAGGTTCACAAACTACAGTTTTGCCTATTTTCATACAGTTTTAACATTTCTTTCAGGTGTTCCAATAAGATGATAAACTTTTTTTAAAAAAATCAAGGTAAAATACGTATTTCAATGATCTGAAAAACATTTTAAAAATGGTTGATTAAGTTTCCTTCTCAACCAGTCTCTCTTCAGCTCTGCCAGGCACATTAAAAAAAGGTTCTACTTTTTCAAATTGTGGGTGAAATAGGTCTTTTTAATGCTGTAACAGGAGAGATTTTAGCTGGACTTGGTGTGGAAATAAAAGAGGTGTTCCCTTCAGACCAAAACAAATGCTCCCCGTCACTTGAAGTTAAACATCAAGAGTTTTACCCTGAAGGGTGATTTTTTTTTTTCTTCAGGCAAGTGGAAACAGGACATGTGCAGATGAGGGAATGCGTGTTCTTATTGAATTCTAACCAATATTGATTTAGTTTTGATAATGTGAAGATATATAAACAAAGCCATGCAAACTCATACATTTCTTTTAGCCTATTTCCATGAATAGAAAGAAAATACAGAAGCGAGTGAGGTTCTGTTTCTCTTTTTCTGCACTTAGCAGCAAGAAGTTGCAATACAATAATGAGAGCTTCATAAGTGCTTGTGACAAACAGTTAGTGATAAGTTGTGGTCGAGGAAGTGGTTTCTGTTCCGTACAACAGCAGGTACAAGTGGTACTTGAGTGACTGCTTGAGTCAGGCACAGAATTTCTGTAATACTAAGAATGAAAAGTCAAAATAAGTTCAGAAGCAAGTAATGAGAGTTATACCTTTTATTCTGCAAGGCATTTACTTGGCCCTAGCTGAGTGAAGAAAGGACATAAATGTAACTTTCTTTTACCAGTTGCCACCAAAGTTGCTTTGCTCCCAGAATTTAACCAATGTTACCACTATCCCAAGCTGTACAAATAAAGAACTTTGTACTATGTGAGGAAGTTCACACATATATTTCCCACCATTTAGCCCCAGCATATCAATATATACGTATTAGCTTTTACCAGGATTCAGCCCTGATATTTTACTCCTTCAAAATTGTCCTAGCTTGGCTATGTTGTGCTTATTTGCACCTCTAGCACCCCACAGTAAAATCATAATTTGCACCTTTTGAGGTAGAAAATTCAGAGGCAAAAAAGACAAAGGTGTTACTGTTCAAAAGCTGTCACAACAGAAACTTAATCAGGGAAATACATATAAAAGGGAATGTGGGACAGTATGTGATGACAGCCTCTTGTTGCAATGCCTGTGCACAGCATGAGGCTTCTGCATCACACTACTTCTGAGCAGCTGAGACACACACTCCACTTTCCAGGTGTCTGAGCTCAGTAAACCAATCTCTTCATCATCTCACTTCCTCTGTAATGTGACCGAATCCATCATTCCTTTTGTTATTTCCTTTTGAGTCTGCTTTGCCTTGTGGTAATTTGCTAACTGCAAAGTAGGCAAGTGCATTAAAAACATACAAGGCTACTGCAACTTAAGTCATACTTATCAGATGGGCTAGTAATGAATCATGCTGACAGATTGGCTCTGTTTACCTTAAACAAACTGTCAGAAATTTTCAGTACATGAACCAAAGCATGGGAAAGGCTTTCAAATACACATTCAGATCAGATCATAGCCCAGCACGTCATATTTGCATATTTCATAAAGGTATCACATTTACATTTGTGTGTGACGATCTGAACATGCTGCTTACAAAGATATTTGGGATCTCTACAAGAGAAAGCAATTAAGATTCATGTAGCTAATGGGGCAGGAGTGGATTTTCTCTCACTTGTTCTACCCAGTGAGGCTGTCTGGGGCTGCAGGAGCTGCCGAGCTGCAGACACTGCTGTGGCTCTCTCGGTGCTCTGTCTCTCTGCTTTGCACCAGGCTCCCAATGGTTTTGTGTCACCCTGGCTGTGCTGGTACTCCAGATGGACTGTGGGACCATGTGATAATGAGGAGTACGGGAGTACAGGACAGCACAGTCTGCTGCAGTGGCCAGAGCACTCATGTGCCAAAAAGTCATGAGCAGCATTAAAATGCATTTGCTTTACATTGCCTGGGAATATCCCCCTCCATAGGGGGATGAATAATACAATCTTGGTTTTCTTTCTCTGCTTCAACCTCACAATTGGGGTTCAAAGGTCTGCTTTTTTAAACTTCTTGAAGTGACACATTCTCTTGACATGGTCATATTTCCAAAGCCTTAAACAGACATGCATATAGCTGTGTTCATGTACACTTTGTTTTCTGTGTTTACCTACTTGCCATAGACACCCCTTAGCACATAGCTGTATATTGTGAAAACAAGGCAACATTCTCAAAAATACCCTTAGATTCCTGTGGTTCCATTTCCAGTACTCTTAAAAGAAACTCTTCCTTTGTCATAAAGACCTTTTACAATAATCTACTTCCCCTCACTGGACTCAGAATCAAGAATAAAATGATACAAACCCCAGTTGAAATTTATGAATTATGACTGTAAAGTCTGGGCAACTAAACAGTCCATAGTAAAAAGGGTATCCACAGCCTTGCCCAATATTCAAATGGAAGTCAAGTGTCACAATCTGAGACTAGAGTAGAGGAAGCAGCAGAGGATTGTTTTGTTTTTCACTTCTCCTTGGTTAATTTTTTGTGTTTTCTACCTATGAAAGCAGTCAGACAGCCTCCCCCGAGGCTGTGAGGCATCACGACTGACTTTGCTGAGCAGGCACCACACCCCAGGTACTTCAGATCTGCGCTTACCCGAAGGGGCTGGCAAGTGTTTAAAGTGCGAGCAAGGTTTCTCACTGGAAATAACTGCAACTACAATTGAGGATAGGGAATGTCCTGATGACAAAGGGAACACTGGTTACAGCTAATTTATGTGTAAAGAAAATAATTTATGATCGACTTGGGAGCTTGGCAGCATTGTTGGGATGGGGTGACTTACATGAAAAAGGATTTCCAGAGCTGTGTTCTGCTCTAAAAACCAGTTTAGAGCTGCAGCGACTGTCCTGCCACTAAGTCTGCCTGTCCCCCAGAAAACCACAGCTTGTTTGCATCCAGTACCACTGAACATGGCAAACAAGGCACTCTGAAGGGTTCTGTGGTTAGAATCACAGGAAGTGGATGTGATACTGATGCCTATTTTGTGATAAGGATACAGGACAGGTTTGCAAATTGGCATGTCTCCACACTGGAGAATAATTAAGTAAAAATTAATTCCCTCAAGATATTTTGCTGCTGGTGAAAACTTTATTTGTTTATATAGGGGAAATAGGATGGATCGGTAAATTCTTGACTTTATAGGGAACCTGGTAACAGTTCTTTCCCGCTAGGTGAAGAGAGCTTCTGACTTCTTATCCAATATGTAGCACTACAACCATCACCATGTTTATGAAAGGGACTAAGAAGATTGTGCTGTGACTTTTTGTGCTTGACTTTCATTGTGTTAGTTTTGTTTCAATCTTAGTTTTGTGATTTTCCACCATCATCACCGTAAACCAATAACTATTGGCAGAGAGAGGGAGGAAATGGTGAGTTGTTCTAGCCAAAATACCTGCAGTACTGTGGCTGCTAGCAACTTCCTTTCCCTACATTTATGAGTATCTGTTACTTAGGGGGAGACAAGCCTTTGTAGAGAACAAGAAAAGAAGGTCTAGAGAGATTCTTGTGGGTCATTCAGATGACCTGCAGAAATCCACCAGAAAGACAGAAATACAGGCAGATGCAAAAGCTGCCTGAAAGATTTCTTTACATAGATATTTCTTTCACTCTGTTTTTAAGGCGCTTAGCAATAACATTTTAGTTTTGTAAATATGGCAGCCAGAAATTTTTTTATCTCTATACAGCTTTTCATATTCATAAATCTGGAAATAATGTGCCACTTGTCAACTCCAAATGAAAATGCAACCTTCTGTTCCAGTGGTATTATCTGTATCTATAGTACAGACTGCAGGAGTGGAAAAAACCAAGCAAAGAAATTCTCCTTGCTCGATGATAATTCCAAATACATAAAAAATATCCCCTCACAATATTTTACATATTATATAAAGTCCTGGAAATGAATTGTCCTCAGATGACTGATATATTTAAACAACAAGCTAAAACGAAAAAAGTTTCCGATGGCATTCACATGGTTCTGTGAAACAGACTCTGCTCAGGCTTCAGCTTTGGGCTCAGCATTTAGGTGACTGAATCTGCCAATCACCAAAGGGCCCTGGGCTCTTTCTTGTCTCCTTGGGTTTGTTGACAGCAGCTTCTCAAGTCTGCAGCACCCAGATTCACCACCTACACAAACAGATGTATACAAAGCATTTAAAGTAAAATACCTTCAACTGTGGTTTGGAAATAAACACAGCTTTTTCTTATGGGATGGGAACAAAATTGTTGTGGAGTATTTTTAACACAGTTGCAAGAATGTTTCTTTAATGGCTCATTCTCAGTTTTTCTTTTTCTTACTGAAACCAATTTTATTCAGTTCACTGATAAAACTACTGAAAATCTATCTTTGCACACCAAAATAGGACATCTTTTACATCACTGGAGAAGACACAAGCAGAAGAAAAAACTTCTCAACCAAAGGGTTTAGTGTGACATACATATACTAGCATCTGCTCTCCTGGATTTATTTATAATATTTAATGTCTAGCAGTTTCAGTGGAAACTCAAATCCTGATAGTGGTGTGGGGTGTCCCAGGCTGCTTCTAAAAATGAAAGATCCTGTTAGCAGTTTCTTTTCCCAGTAACAGACCTGGGTAAGTCAAAGGTCTTCTGACCCTGCTTAATCAGATTTTCTATCATATAAGGCACAGGAGGTAAAAAGATTCTGACTTTTTTTACATCTGCTACCTAGTTCACTGGAGTTGCTTGTGTTTCAGACAAACTTTCCTGCAAGTAGCTTCAGGTGTCACACGGCAAATTTCTGTTCATTTAGTCATCCTAGTGCTGTCTCTTTTTGTGTGTTCTGCAAGCCCCCAATTCACCCTCTGTTTATCTCTTCCTCATTTCCCCACTACCACTTTTAAAAAGTAGCATTCTGCTTTTCTGTGTTGCTATGACAACATTTACACTTGCCTTTTGAAGGCAAAATATGTGGCTATCTCATTTTTGTCAGCTCTTGTGTTAGAGGGACACACAGGGGAATGAAGGCAATTGCAGATAAAGCTTTAAGCAGCAGAATGCAACTTCATTTATCAACATAAAGGGCATCTAAGTGGGTCTAGCATGGATTTACCTATGTGTTCCCTTAAGACAGATTTATTTGTTTACTCTTTTGAATCTTCTTCAGTGAAACAAAAAATTAAAGGAGAAATTGTGATGACTTCAGATCTGTCTCTCTCTCCTGCCTCCTCTTGTGCAGGCAGAAAGAACAGCAACAACATTCACAGTGACCTTTATTTCTAGACCTTGTCAACTATTTACAGAAATGGAGAGCAGCTAAAAGCAACCAAAGGTTCAAAAATGGTGCAAGTTACTTTTTAAATCAGAAGGCAGAGACAAAGAGGAAAAAGCCCTTTCGTTTACCCTCCAGTTTCTCAGAAGAAATGTGCCTTTGAAAATGCACATTGTACTGCAGAAGGAACTAATGCTTGCCCCTGATAAGAGCGACGGTTGATTCTATGGGCAGAGGGGGTGCTGTGCCCTCTCAACAGAATCCTCGCTGCCTTGCCAATGACTTTCCATATTGTGAACAGACTGACTGAACTCTGTTTCTTCACAGGACTAGGAGCTTGCTGGCTGCTGATCTACAGAAGTAAAGTAAAAATCTCCTCCAAAGATGGAGGTTTTGAAACAATTGGGTCTTTATTAGAAATGCCAGGAGCTAAATAAAACCTTCCTTTACAAATGACTGCGTTTCCTATTGCAGCCACAGGATGTTAGTGAAGTAATTCTTACAGGCTTCAGCACTTTGTGTTTGGAACACAAAAACAGATGGAGGCATCACATTCCCTTCAAGCAATAGAGTTGGGCTGCCATAGCTGATGCTTACTTCAGGTCTCTTTAGAAGATTGCAGCAGATACATCTCTACATTTCTAGCACTGTTAGCAATCTGAACTGTCTCTCCTTACACAGGGTGTGGGAGCACGGTCCTTTGTTTTAACAGAACATATCTCTGAAACATACTAGCTGAAAAAACCTTGCTTTTGCTGAGCATGGGAAAATACCGAGCTCTGAACACAGCCTATAAGATGCTAAACCATGTTAACAGACTATAGAAGTACACATTTGCAAATAAAATGGGTTTAATTTAAGGAGATTATTAGTATGTTCTCTAGGTTATAATTTCCTTCAGTTTATAATGGTGCCAGCTGAGTGGATTTAGGAAACTCACTGCAGTCAGAACTAAGTCCTATAAGAAGCATGAAGCTCCAATATTAATCTAGGCTGTCTGAGCATGTCATGAATTCTGGGGGAAACACAAGGGCCTCTCTTTCTCAAGCACTGAACCCTGGATTGTTGACTGATTTCCTGTCATGCTCACACACAGAGATATCCCTCAACAAAATGCAATCTACAAATCTACACAGACTTTTGAAGGCAGTTAAATAAACTGAATGTTATCAATGTAGAACAAACATAATTTAGCATGCTCAGAGGCCAAATCAAGTTTGCACAATGCTGGTGACAGTTCCACTTTTGGCAGAAAGGCTGGATACCAGCAATGTCTCTCCAGCACCCATCTCCAACTGTGGAAAAGCAACTTAGCAAAATAAGAAACAGAACGTGACTGCAGCTGTCATGCAGAGAACCTGATGATCTCCAGCCCCAAAGGCTGAGGTCTAAGCCACATCTCCATTTTTCAGTTCCATTTTTTGTTGTTGTGTGCCATTCTGTCAGTGACAGCAACTACACTCTGCGTGTAATTAGTGGTGTCCAAATTGTAACCACTATCAGCTTCTTAATGTCTGGGGGGTTAATTTGAAGATGCATGTTAGAACTGAATCCTGCCATCAGGAAGGACAATGATTTGAAGAACTCAGCTTTTCTAGAAATTTGCAGGACCTGGGAGATACAAAACCATTACTGAAAGAGGCAAGTTTTGGTGCACATCATTAGCATGTACTACATTAATGATGAGACGAGTTGTTCCTGTGTAAAATAAGAACTCAAGGGAAAAGACAGTTGAGTAGGAGCCTCTCAGTTTCCAGACCTTTAGTCTTTCAGAGGACCATTCTGTCACATGGTCATTTCTGCCCCCACTGGAGAGCAGAAGGCAGCTCTGGGTGGGATGAGCTGTGGGGTGGTCCCAGGCACACAGGCAGAGGGAGAACCCTGGTGCCCACCCAGCAGGGGAGACAAGGCACAGCACAATCTCACTGCGCCTCAGCCCTGCTCCCTCTTTTCCAACACGTTTTTATGCTTCTGCACAGATTGACTGTAGCACATTTATATCCAGCAGCGCTCCTCTACAGCAGGGAATTCATGTTGTGAATTTATGGCTGGATTATATCCCTCTTTAAGGTACCTCATAGGACAAAGCAGCTGTAACACATGGTCCTCACAGCACTCCTGCACTGGAAGCAGGCTTGAGTAATGGGCAGTAGTCGCACCCAGCCTCTGTTATGTGCTGTCACAACAAACTCCTCTAATGTGGTAAGAAAATTTAGACAACACCCTTTTCCCTGAGGTAAGCAGTTTTATAGCTCGTATTTCAGCGGAGCGGTTTGAGAAAAATAGGAAATGAAGTATGCCTTTCTTCTGAAGGCATATTTTTGAAATCTAAGTTGTATATATTTTGGTTCATGCTATATCATTCTGGTTTAAATCTCTGTTTTAAAAAAATCCACAAAATAAATATAAAACAATGACTTGGGTTTCTTTTCTTCCCCCAAGTCCTCAGTGATGTTACTGCATGTATGCAAATAAGGGCAATCTCTCAGCTCTTTTTTTTTCTGTCCCAAGACAGCAGTCTTAGAATTTTAAGTTTCCTAAATCAAATAATAGTAAATAAAATACTTCACACTAGAGACAGTGAAGATTATCAGTTCATGCTAAGTTTCCAAATCAGAAGTGTTAGCTGCTGTACTGCCCTGTGGCCACATAACACTGTGTATATTCCCAAAGGACTAAATGATCTGTACCTGTAGATCCTACCAAGCACATGTAATAACGTATTGCTTTTGTTCTGATTGTGCAAAATATCAGCCTGGAGACACACACGTGGATGTAGAGGTTACAGTCAGTGAATGCCTAACCCTTTTAGGGTGTGTTGGCTGCTGTTCTGTTTTTACCAAGTATTTTTGTTGCTTTGTTTTGGTTTTAAAACCCAAACAATGAAACTTTACTCATCAGCCATGGAAAAAAAGTTCACAACCTGACATTTCCATAACAAGAGCTCTCTTGATCTTTCAGTCTTAATTTTCATTCCTTTTTTTCCTACTTCTTAATTGGAGTTTTGTATGTCACGCTAGCTACTTTCTATCCATTACGTGGCTGTAGTTCTGCACATATTTATGCATAGATTAACTTTGTTATCACAGGCATATGAGATAAAGATGGTAAAGCAGTAAGTGTGTTTATGTGTATAGGGTGTTGGGGATCAAAATATCCTCAAATATCTCTTCACTCAGATGGCTACATCTCCTTGAACACTGCATTGTCAACCTACATGTTTTGCCTAGGTTAGTCTCCTGTCTGAAAGCAATCCATCCACATCATTAACCATGTACTGATTTTTCCCTGTTAAATATCCTGTCTCTTCAGTTAATCAGGTATCCTAATATGTCCGCAGTATTCCAGGTCTGATTTCTTTGCCTCTGCACATTATCATACAGCACTCATTCACATGGTTGGTCACAACCGTTGATGTACATCCATGTTCAGAAAGACACAGCCCCCAACTGGAAATGCTCCTGGGGGTGAGCAGCATATGTTCCATTTTATGACACTGGAATGTGTGTTGCTCAAAAATTTTCCATGCTTTACTTTTTATAATGTATGAAATGCATTAAATAGGAAAGAAAGACTATGAAGATGTCATAGACCCAGAGCATTCTCTATTAAGATGAATCAGACAGGTCTAAAGGTGCAGTGTTATCTAAAATGCACTAAGCTGCAATTATTAATTTAATGTAATTCAGATCCTTTTCCTCAATTAAAGGGAAATTAGGAGTACTAGAAGTTCAAGGGTTTTGTGGTGTTCCCATATGAAAACAAGCAAACAAACAAACAAAAGGCATAAGGAATTAGTAAATATGTAAGTAAATAAATAAATAGGAAGTACAAAAATATTAAGTACCACTGTGGTAATGACTTTGAACATAGAAATATGTAAATCCTTATTTAACCCTCACTCTTACACACTTCTAATGTCTTTCTCAAATACAGAGGATCTGGCATTAATGTCCAGCAAAATCCAGGCTGTGCAAAATTGTCAGCTCTCCCTAGTATTCAGCTATATTTTCATCAGACAAGTAAAAAAGGAGAGTTGCACAGGCTCTTCCCACTACCATAGCCCCTGCAAGCAGTAGCAGGTGGAAGTCTTACAGTAAATACACAGTGCTGTCTTTTTAAATAATGATTCTTCCACACATTATAATACATTTAAGTGCTGTGCTTGCTCTTTAAGACGGCCTCATCTTGATAATCAATGTAGCCAGTCTAGTGAAGTGCCACTTTCCTGCTGTGAGCAAGCACAATTCTTCTTACTGCCACAGCCCCCTGCTGACATGTTTTACAACATTTAAGAAGGAAACTGTTAAACCTTACTTCTCTCTTTTCCCTCAGTGCAGACAGAAATCTTCTTTCCTGCTGTTTTCTCTCTTAAATTAAGAGTTAAGATGTGCCCTGGCTTTTACCCTGAGCATTGCCCTAATTTTAACCTTGTGCAACGGTTATCTTAATTTTACTCAGATTTTTGGAATTGACTCATCCAATAAGACAAACTGAAAGCGTCTGGTAAAAGAATAGATTTCCTATAAGCTCGGTAAAAAGGTCATGTTACCAGACTTTTCTCAGATGAAGTGGGATTAAGTCTCAGGGCACTGACATACAAACCCCATCTAGTCAGACTGGGGCATTCTTGCTGCTGTAAAGAATGCAAAAAGAAAAGAGGCTGTGCTTGGAATTCTGCTTCTGCAACGTCAGGCACGTGCCCTCATGCCATGAGCCCCACTTCTCACCAGCACCATCTTTAAAGAGGGAAGGGAAAAGTGAAATATCGGAGTCAATAACTCTGTCAAGCTGAATAAGCAGTGTTAATGGATGTTAAAATTATGACTGAGAAGCTGATACAGGTGCAAGTTTTATGAGTGTGAAACTTTACCTTGACATAATGAGTAAAGTTAAAGCCCGAGGCTTTTATGCCACTATGAGAGGCTCTGTCAGTGAGCACTGTAACCTAATTAGTTTTGATGCAGCAAATCAGCAAAGCCACCATTGGTTATGACCTCTGCCAAGAGCATGAGTGAGCCAGACAAATGAAGCTTAAGATGTTATTAGTTGTTCTGTTCCAAAGTTCCAGATAAAATATGACAGGATGTTGTTGCTTGACTTCGGCATCGGTTCTCCAGATGGCACTCAGCACTGGCTTGTAGCGAGGCTCGCAGGGAGGCTGCCACATTGTCTCTGTCAAAACGAAAGTTTTCCAATTACAAAGAGATAATTCGAAGAGATGCAAACTTAATCTCCTGAACGAAAGGTTGCAAGCTGTGTAATAGCAGTTGAGGGGAGAGATTTCGCATAGTTCACTTGCTGTAAACACGGCTGTTCAGGAAAGCTTTATTATCCTGCCTGGTGAAACAAAGTAATCAGACGCTCTTGACTCTGTGCGTTAGGACAGCTGTGGCTGGACGCAGCCGTGGCACAACCTCTCCGGTGGAATTAGTGGGTCTGATCCATCTGCAGGGTTGTTCATGAAGATTAGGAAAGAGATAAAATAGTGTAAGATGTGTCTAAAAGGAAAATTCAGGACTCTTGAACTAGCTGAGACCTGTACTTGTATTTTATAGTAGAACAGGTAACTTCTGCCAGTTTAGTTGGAGGAAATAATGTGTAGTTTTCCTCAAAATAGCAAAGATTTTTCTCAAATCTTTAGTGGAAAAAAGAAACAGAATGTCATGCAAGTGGTGAACTTGTGGAATGTTTTAAAATATCCTCATATTTATATCACCGTACCAGGCATGTTGAAGTTATTCAGCTGCCACTGGGACAGAATGACAAGGTAATGGCCTGATAACAAGCAAGAACAGTATCTAACCTAAAGATCATTTTGAGCTGCTGGGAGCATCAGGAATTGCATTAAGGATAGAAGACAGAGTAAAGAAAATATCCTCCACTTGACCTCTGTACACAAAGAACTGATGAATGAATGTACCACATTCTATTTGAAAAGCTTGCAGTAGTAAAGCTTTTATATTTCACTCAGTATCACTAAGTGAATCACAGCTGTGCTTTTCAGGGTGTGTGCCCCTTTCCACCTGACACTGTCTGCTGATGACTGAAAGCAACAGGTTTCAGGAACACTACTTGAAATATTTGAAATTAAATTCCCTTTAAGCACAAGAGAAAATCTTCATCTAGTGAGGATGATCAAACATGGGAACAGGTTACCCAGAGAAGTTGAGGCATCCCCATCTCTGGAAATCCTCGAAGTCCGGCTGGGTGGGCAGTCAGCTGGCTCTGGATGACTCAGATAAAGCCTGTGGTGGGATTGGACCAGCTCTGGAGACCCCTTCTAACCCCAACTGTTCTGAATATCTATGATTCTATTCAAATTATCATCTACTAAAAATTATTATCTACAAGAAACCAATTTTAAAAGAAAGTCACACTCTCTCTGCTTATAGGGAGGTACACATTGGAAAATATGCAAATGCAGGCAAGCAATATCAAACCATGAAGCAGCAGAATTAATTTTGATTCCCTAGTTTCTAAGATGAAACTGCTCAAGCAGCCCCAGCAGCACACAAAGCAGCTGGTTTGCTGCCAGGACAAAGGCAGCACAAGAGCAGCCCTGCACGACTTTGGGCACTGGCAGCCTCAGAGGGCCGAGCACTTTGTGGGTATCCAGAGCCCAACCCAGCCTGGGTTTGGCACTTGCATCTTGCCCCTGGCCTGGGTGCTTTGTGTGCTGCCCAGTGCCTGAGGTGTGAGGGCAGCCCTGCACACCAGGGTGCTGCTGCCATGAGAGGGGTCTGGGCCAGCTGTCTGTGTCTCACTGGGGCACTGCCAGGGAAGGGGAGGGGTAAGTGAGAGCAGGCTTTTTCCTCTTTCTGTCTTTACAAAGGCTGAGGGACAGTGAAGCTGTTGGGGGGTGGGGGGGGTGTCAGGAGGAGACCCTACACATGACTAAGTGGAGTTACAATTTTCCCTGTGTGGGATGAGTTTTAAATAGGGATGACAAAGGAACAGGGCTTGGAGGTCTACACAGTCTTTTGGATTGTGTTGTCCAGAAGCGAATCTCCAGACAGATCTTTGGGAGGAGCATCTCTGTGCTTGTTTTCCAATTTAGTCCAAATAGCCAATCCAAAGCCAGCAACTTCTGGCCTTAAGATGTTCTTTTCTTCCCAAAGTCTGTATTTGCATACCAGCTATGGTGGTACGTGGATTCTCTTAACAGGACACTAAAGTCTGTCATAATTGCCACTGTGACCCAGCCCCAAATATTTAGTAGGTAAGAAATATCTCTGCTTATTAAAATGAAGAGCAGGGGTGACATGTATGCATAGGCACACCGTCCAAAATCTCATTTTCACAGATGTTGCTGTCAGTAGTTTCTGTTCCTTTTTCCTCTAAGTTAGGACAGGACTTTCACACAGGCACAAAAAGCCGTGGCAGCCACAGGGCTGCCATCATGGAATGAGAGAAGTCAGAGAAGTAGGCACTGAATGGCAAAAGGCCTTATCTGCAAAGGGTTCTTCTGGTGAGAACAGGATACTTTGAGATTTGCCATCAACAGCATGGTTGGAGATACTGAAATCCTGAATCTGAACTGAGATGTGAGAGCATTTTCACTCCTTTGGAGTGACATTTGTTCAGACAGCCAAACATAGCAAAGATGAGCTAGAAAATTCTCTTATAATTAGAGGATCTGTCTTCTCCACAGCCTAGAATGCAACTGTCCCAGATTTTATTCATACATAAAGTTCAAAAAAGAATGCAGCCTTCCCAAACAGCTGCACCCAAAAGCTGAAATAACTTATATTGAAAATGGGAGCTGCACTCTGAAAAGGAGATCCTATAAAAGAGCATCATGTGGGTAAGAGACTGCTATTAACTGCCTTGTAGGCAGCAGCAAGTTGGTAAATGCTCAGTGGAAGTATGAGGTGTGCTGGTGGATTTCCCCAGGGGACTTCACACACAGAGAAAGCTCAGATGTCCTGAAGATGTTTGCTGGGGCTCTGCTCTACCAAGTAGGGAACAGATCAGAGACTGTGACTGCAGCACAAGCCCTCATCTGATGAATGAAGATGTGGGATGGACATGAAAAGCCTGTAAGGAAAGAAAACTCTTTCATGTTTGATTTGGTAGAGATGAGGAGGGTCTTTTTCCCTCAGCAAAGTTTAATGTTCCCTTGAATGAACAGCAGACCAGTGCCTGCCACTTCTTCCTGGTTTAAATTATATTTTCCCTTTTGGCCGAAAACAACCATGAAAAGCATCCTACTCCAAAGTGTAGCTGTAAATTCAACATCAACAGTGCAATAGAATAAGAGAAGGACATGTCTTTGTGAAATAGCAAGGTCTATAAATCTCCAGTGCAATTGAAGGGGGACTGAAAGCAGGACTCTATAAATGGGATTAAAGAAATAGATAAATACAAAATGTAAAGAGAGGAAATCAGAAATTCTTGCATAGAAAAATGAAAATGTCTAAAGCAGAACAGCTTGGGGGAAGTGATTCTAGTTTCACATAGGTGTGGATGAGAACAAAACAGTGGTGAAGGGAAACGCCCTACAAAGCGTACAGATGTATTTACTGAAAATTTTCACAGAGCTATGGGGTTTACGGGTCTAATTCTGCATTGTTCACAAAATACGCAAAACCTTTTGTCTCTAAACATTCCTGAACTATGAAATGCTTTATCTTTCTGAAGAAAAGTTCATTTTTCCTCATTGAAGAAATACAGGCTTGATGTAACCAAATTTGTGTAACAATACATCATGTTCATCAATATTATCTTTTATGGAAATTATTGAAAATCCCCTCTGTGCTTTTGATCGGGTGAAGCCACTTTGTTCTGGCTGCTTGGATGCTGATGGTGATGCTCTGGAAGGCACACATGCAAACGTCAACACCAAAACGAAAAATCCTAATCTTCTCTCAGCCTACTGCCCAATAAAATTCCCTTTGATATTCACAGTTTTGCAGTTTTTGTCTATTCCATGACTTTTGAAATGTCAACTCCTAATTCTGTTTTCGGATGAAAGGAAATTCTGAAATGTTAAGCCTGTTGTTTTTTCATGTGTGTGCAGCGGAGGCAGAGAGTTCAAGGCTTAACATTTTCTTTTGTTGGACATTTACATATGGACAGTATTTTAATAATAAGATCCTGTAGCATGATTGGAAACATTCTTTCACAGCTGTTGATGTGTTAATCCAACATTGGAAAGAGAAACCAGAACAAATATTTCAGCCATAGGGTTTATATTTTTATAAAATTAGAATACAGTTAAAGCTGACAGCATGTTTGCAGCTGGATCCTCTATGATAGCAATTGATACATTTAATCTGGCATGTGGCATAAAACAGGATTAGATAAGGTTTTCTTCTTAGCTGTGCTTCTCTTGTGCAAAAGAATATTTATAACAGTGTTCTCAACAAATCACATCCAGTGCTGGATACTGTGCTGAAATGCATTGTGCATCAGCAGCATTTTCCCAAGGTTATGTCCCTGTGATTGGTGCTAATTAGCAATGAACTGACTCTGGGGTAGACGGCATGCTCAGGAGCATGGAGGTTTGAGTTCAAAAGCCCAGACTGACCAGATAATTCCCCAAATTAGCTAGTGAGAATGCATCTGAAAAATAGGCTGGAGCAGGACCTTACATAAAATTTGATCTTTTGGAGCAAGATTATTCAGAACTGAGAAAAAAAATACATATTAATGTGAACATTGGGACAGACTGTACCCAAAATTCTAGGCAAGGACCCAGGTGCTACTTCATTATTTGATGTTTCTTATCCAAATGGCTTAATCTTCAAGTCCTCCCAGAATCTGAGACTGCACTGACTTCTATTTGCACAGTTCTTAATGGCTGCTAATTTCTACGTGCTTCCCTTCCCACCTCCTCTGCTCCTGCAGCACTGTCCTTCCCAAACTGACACACAGGTCCTGAGCATGATTTTTTTTTTTTGGTGAGAAGCCTAACTAATTCATAATTATGCATTCAGATGAAACCTTCTCCCTAATATCCTGCTGCTGAGCATCTCTGGGTATGTCACTACAGTAGCTGACACTGCGTACTGGGGGCTGGAGTGCCTGGCACTGTGGTCCCTTGACAAATAGGAAAGAAAAAGAGTGAAATGTGCACCAGTGGTAGCTGCAATGTGTACTACTGGTCACTGTCCACTGGAACTCACTACCTAATACCTAGAAGTGATGAGTGAGGGGAATGGACACTGAATATACTTTCCAACCCTCAGTGAACAAGAGTGAGAAATCATCCACATGTGCTGCAGATACACATTCAAATCCACTTTTAAGTAATAGGGACATAAATGGAGTTAAAATAGGTAGGGACACCATGCTGCTAGCTATTTTCTAGGCTACAGGTATAAAAAGGCAATATTTGATGCTGTGAAAAATTATGCAACTCACACCTAGAGAAAAAATGCAGCTGCATTTTCACCTAAGTCTACTAAAGACTGGAAAGAAAAATGCACATTTCTGTACCTAGTAGTAAGCCCTGCTGACATCATTCTGAATAAGAACCAATAAACATTGTAAATATAGAAATAATGAAATAAAACAGGATTTGTATTTGAAGAGTAAGACAACTTATTTCACTTAGTATCTTGAGTCCATTTATTAGTCATGTAGTCTAAATGAGAGAGCTAAAGCACCACAGACAGGTAATAAATAACACTTAGAAATGCTGGCTCTAGCACGTGCCTCTCCATCATGAAATGGAAGCATTCAGTAGAGAGGAAAATTGACCAGATACTGAAAGGAGATAATGGACTTATCTGTTAAAGGAGTGGAGATAATGTCATGTTTAATATGACATTCCTGGTAACTAATCGGGAAGATCTACCTGTGCTGGATTTCCAAGGTTATTTGTAATTGAGTGCAACTGGATATCACTAGAAAGCAATGTAAAAGGAAAGGAAGAACCACAGTTGTTTGACAGGAGCAGAGCACCTTCAGGTTTGAAGATAGGGTCCCCATCTCAAAGAGCTTACAGGCCCCAGCTTAGGACTGATTTCTATTTAAGCAAGCACTCTGCAGGAAGAGTGCAGCTCATTTTGCTGAGAAGGACAGACATCTCCCCATCCTCCCTGTCTCTGTGTCCCTGCCCCTGCTCACAGCTATGCAGTCTCAGCCATGCCTCTGCATGAGCTCTAGCACATATCTGACCCCACACTGAGCTGATGTAATGTAAGGCTGCACAAAACTACTTATTTTTTTCCCCTCTGTTCCTTGTTTGCTGGTTTCATGAGTTGGGTTGGCCTGTCACTCATTTGTCAGCTGCTGGAGGGCTGGAAATTGCAGCTCTCAGTGGGTGCAGTGCTTAGTCCTCAGTGGACCATACACTGAGTGTATGGGGCAGAGTGGGCCTGGCAGGGCTTCTTATAGGGACTCAACAATGTGATGCCTGACATGTGTTGAATGATTACTTTTTTATTTAGTGTCAGTCAAATCCCCCATATCTGCACCAGTGCAGTATCTGTTGGGTTTGGTGCAACTGGTGTAGGGCCAAGAGAAAAATTTAGATGGTGATGTTTGAATCTTTCATGGAAGACATCTGAGTTATTCACTGCACATACATGTAAAATTGAATACTTTTTTTCCTGTTCTTACCACTCTTTTTTTTCCTCCATATTTTCAGCAGAGGTGGAATTCCTCCAGAAAAGGAGCATTCACTTCTTAATGTTGAAGGGATTTAAAAAAGATATATAGGTCAAGCAAAGTGCCAATAAGTGGCATGTAAATATTTTGGGATGATGACAAAACTGCGGTATTGATTTTTATTTATTTCATTTTTTCAAATATGTCTTGGTTTCTGGACCAAAATGAAAGCATATTTTGGGTTCTATTACAGAGAAACTCTGCAAAAATAACATTTTGTCTGCAACAAACAGAGCTGTGGTGCTTCTCTTATTTACAGGTACTTTCTGTGGCCACTCAGACTTCCAGTCTTCCCACAATTTCTTGATTCATTAAATAAAAATTGCAGTAATCCAACAGTCCCAGAATCAGCTTTATCCCTAGCCCTAGTCCTTGTCTGGGGCTCAGACTGAGCCTGAGGAACCTGGCAAGGGACCAGAGGATAAGCTCACACAGAAACCTTTGGGCAGCATGGCCTCTCCGTTGGTGGCCTCCATCCTTTAGGTCTCCAGCCCAGGGCCAGGCTTTGTCTGCCTCCCAGTCCCATCCCTAACCCTAATAGGATGAGAGCAATGAAAGCCCAGTGGGATCACAGCTGCCTCAGAAGGTGGCAGGATGGAAGCCAGGATGGGGAAATCTGCACCTTTCTGTCCATGTCTTTTGTCTCACAGTTGAATGACCACCCCTTTCCCTAGGAGCAGGATGAGCAGAGCTGTCCATCTGTTCATTTGCCACCAGTCAGGTCTAGCTCAAGAACGTGTTTTATTTCTTTGCTCCCACTGTCTTGCTCCTCTTGTTTACCAGAGGAGTTCTTTAGACTAGTCCACGCTTTTGGGTTTAATTTAGTGGGGCTTTATTTCTGCCCTTTGCATTGTGTTGGATTTTTGTAGCCACAGTGGAGGCTGAGCTGGCCCTCAGTTACTGGCTCTCTGAGGAGCAGAGACCCCCATGCTGAGCGTAGCTGGCTCCTTGCCACCTGCTCCTGTGATAGAGGATGGGTGTCAGAACAAAGCTGGCGGCATGAATTGGCATGATGAGGTGACAAAGTAGGGTGCACGGTGCTCCAGCTGATGCTTGCCAATGTAATTGCCCTTCAGGCAATAATTCTTGCCAGTGTGATGGCCTCCAGGGACCTTCTGCATGCCAGCGCCAGCCAGAGCCGCTTCTGCTTCCCCATCACTCAGCCGCCGGGAGTGCTAACCTTATATTAATTTAAGACTGAACCCCTACCTTCACATTAGTATTTCATAATAACAAATTGAAGGAAATTAGCTCTTTTTTCAAAGTGCTTAAAGTTGGTGGTAAAGAAAACATCAGTGAAGGATGGTCTTGGGAGAAAAATCTTTTGTACTGGTGCATAGTACAAATGCCACACGGAAGGTGTATACTCATCTGGTGCTTGCAGCCTGCTTGGCACTTACTACAGTAAATTAGTTGGTCTTAAACCAGCAGAAGCAGCTCCCAAAGTCTCTTTCCCAATGCATCACTAAAAATGGCTGGGAAAGTCAGAGACAATTGTAGGGCAACAAAAGCAGGAAAGCTGTAAACCTAAGGGTGAAAGTAACAGGGGAACAAGACCTGAAAAGAGCTAATTCTGCTCCCTCAGTTGTCTGCAATGAAAAAGAATCTTTAGTCTTAGATTCCAAGAGTCAGTCATCTCCTCACAGTAAAAGTCAGTTCTGGCAGGTCAGACCAGGTAGTAACCCTGCGGAATTTTAAACCTTCCCATCTCCAGGGCTTCATGTTTCACAAATGTTTGAGTCTGAGGACACTGCAAGGACCTCACCCACTCCCTCTGAAGAGCTGGGCTTGAATACCAAAGAACAGTTTTTCATTACACTTTCAAATTGTTCTCAAATAACCTTCTCATTTGATTCTCATTTTATGAGTGTTTTTATATTACTGTATGGCAAATGTTTCTTAACAGCTCTGAACTGTCACTATACAAAAAAAATGGAGTTGGGTCATGAAATGCTCATCCTCTCTTTGTAGTTCCCTCTCTAACAGGAAATTTGAAGGTTCCCAATGTCCAGCCAGACTTAACAACAGGTGGAAGGTTCCTCATGCAGTAGCAACTGTCTCTGGGGAGCATCACTGTTATGGATGGGGCAGACAGGCCATGCAGTGCCTAGGGCGGAGGAATAGTGCCATGAGACCTCCCACAGTCCTGCCCTGTGCCCAACTTCTGACCTGAATCCCTGATTGCAAAAAACCTGGTCATTTTTAACCAGCATTCCAAGCACTGGTGCTGACTGTCAAAATTGTTAAATCCTTAAAAAGCCCGCAGCCAGGCAGTACTGATTCCTCCCAATGCAGTCTGTGGATGTAGCAGTACTTTTGTAGGATTTCTAGCACATTTGCAGACAGTGTAAGACATTCAAACATAAATCTCATCAATTTGCATCAAACATCCTCCTTTGCAGTTTATGGCTATGTAAATGTCTTTAATAAAAACCCTACCACAGGAAACATCTTAAGACAACTGCTGTTTCACAGCTTCACTACAGGTTCCTAATGTAAGTTAATAAGGCAAACACAATACCTGACGTTTGCAATGGTAATTGCACAGGCCTCGCTGTGAATGATGGCTAAATCCGATTGTGCGTGACTTCCTTTGCGGAGTGTCTGAATTATAGCCCAGGCTGAAGCCTGAAAAATCAATGGCTGCTATAATCACTCAATTAAAGCCTTTGAAAATCATTAGCAATTTGGTAAATTTAAAATACTTAACCATAGTCATTTTTAAACAGAGAGTGCCAGAGCAGCACAACTCCATTTGTTACACCGGGGAATTGCTGCCGGAGGGGTAAACAGGAACAGCACTATGGCTGAGTAGGCAAGTGTACCACTGGAGCTGAAAGGTTGGGAGAGACACAAGCCACCTCTGTGAGCTTTACCTGATTTACAATCTTTAGCAGAGGTTACCCTTCAAGTGGCCAAATACATGTCAAAATCCCTGGAAAATCCTTGTTGGCCTACAGAGCAGTAGTCCCTTATAAATGCCACAGGTTTGGATGAACTCTGACCCTGAGCAGCAGAACAGACTGTGCAGAGGAGGAAAGGAAGCAGCAGCATCAGAGTCCTTTGTTACTGAGAGAAAGCCAGTGCACAGCAAGGCCTGCTTTTGGAGTGGGACATGTGAATGAATGTGGTCTGTAATAACTGACCCATGCCAGCAGTCTAAAATTTAATTTCCTAAACAAAATAGAAACTGAACATGATATATTACTCCATCTGGACTAAATCTATCCATCTGCAAAGATTTAACTTTGAAAGATAGTTGAAAATATCTCTTCTTAACTTGTGTGTTTATTTTCTTTAACAGCCTGTTCTTTGGAAGCAGTGGCATCTAAGTGCAGCAGCACCACTATTCTAAATATATGGTCCGTCTGTCTGCGAGACACTTCGAAAGAATGAGCAAGTTGACAGGCAGCGGCCAGTGCCCCTACGCCTCGTGTTCCCCTAGGGCTGTTGGATTTATGTAAGTGCTATTTAACTTTGTGGGTTTAGACAGCTTAATGAACTTGAGAGAGATGGAGTACGGGGCTAGGAGCAGCTACCGTTGCAGCTTCTAATTTTAACTTGGGGGTAAAACTACTTTTGAAAGCGAATTGTCTGTCCTTAGAGTGCAACGCGGCGGCTGGTGAGCAGAACAGGCAGCGGTGCATCCATCCCCACGGGCAGGGGAGGCGCTCCTGCAGCCCGGTGCCGCTGCAGGCTCGCTGCCCCCGGCCGCTCTGCGGGGCATGGGGACACGTCCGACAGCACACCTGAGGCACCCATCACCCGCGGCTGGAGGCTGCTGGCCCCGCTCGGCCCCGCTCAGTCCCGCCCGGCCCCGCTCGGCCCCGCTCGGTCCCGCCCGGCCCCGCTCAGTCCCGCCCGGCCCCGCCCGGCCCCGCCCGGCCCCGCTCAGCCCCGCTCGGTCCCGCTCAGCCCCGCCCGGCCCCGCTCAGCCCCGCCCGGCCCCGCCCGGCCCCGCCCGGCCCCGCTCAGCCCCGCCCGGTCCCGCTCAGCCCCGCCCGGCCCCGCTCAGCCCCGCCCGGCCCCGCTCGGTCCCGCTCAGCCCCGCCGGAGGCGGCCGTAGCCGGTGCGGCAGCGCCACCTCGCGGCGCCGACCCGCCCCTACAGCTGCGTCTGGAAAGGCGACTCGAGGGAAAACTCCTCACGGGGTTTGTTTTAACTATTTTAATGGAAAGGTAGGAAATTAGCTGGATTAAACAGGGAAAGAATTTGGCTTGTTTCGTCCTAACTTTAGTTTTTCTTTGCGGCTGGGTCTAGACACCAAGGGTTTTCATTTAAGAAAGGTAATTCTGGTCATTTTACAGTAAAATATCCACTGAAGCAATGAATGAAGGTTAATTGATGCCTTAATGTTTTTAGTTCTTCATCAAATCCATACTGATGAAAGAAGAAAACAGCAACAGTGAATAGAATAAAAATGTCACTTTTCTGTGATAACTGATCATTCCAGTGAAATGGCAGCACATTCACTTTCCAGTTTACAGGGAAACCCAGGCAGGGGCAGAATAGCACGGGGTGTATTCATATTTCTCCTCACAATTTTAAACTTGCCTGTCACTTTTGGTCCACTGCTTATAAATTAGGAACTGTAAGTACTGGTAACCTTTATCTGGCATGTATCAAGAGATTAGTGCAAATTTTTACAAAAGTACACGCATTTAAAATGCTGGAATACATAAACATAACCCTAGATTTCTGCACTTGCACGAAGCTTTCTTCTTGCGTGTGAGAAATGCCATCACACTCCACTGTACTTCAACAGTAGCTTTATTCCCCTCCCATTTATCAATTCCACATTTGCAGCCCCGCTGTTGCTGCCTGGTGCTGCTGGACTGCAGATTTCCAACCCAGCTGTATCCTTCAGACATACATCCAATGGCTGTGTTCAGAGGAATGGTTTCCCACAAGAGTTGTGATTCACCCTGTCTACCTACATGATATCCCAGAAAACTAATCTCCAGGATGACAGCTCATTCAGCACTCCAGAAATTTACCCACGCTGAGCTCCTCTTTAAATAATGACCTGACATTTGTTCTGTAGAGGGAGACAAAGCCCAGACTGATGAAAACGGTTGGCAGATGCTTTCATTTGTGCCATTCAGAAGCCAGATGATAATTTGTCCTCGGGGACCCATCACTTCTTGCCAGTCAGACCTGTCCACTGCACTTTGCTATTACTTTTGCTGTTACTTCCCACCCCTGGTGCACGCAGCACACACACAGAGTCAATACTCAAGGCAGACTAAACTGAAATTTACTGCCAAGAGTCATGAAGGATTTCATGTTTCTGGGAAGTGGGAGATAAAATCACATATTAATTTGGTGCTGATAAATACAAAGCAGTAGATATTGGGAAAGACATTTGATAGACCTACATAAAAGGTTGTATTAGCTGTTTCTCAGAAAAGAGATCCCAGCCTCTCTGAACAGTTTAATGAATGCATTAGCTAAGCAACAAAGGTCAAAGAGGCAAAGCATTCTGAACTGGTAGCAAACAGATCAAACAAGAAAACATTATTCCAGATAAACTTTGAGCTCATATTTTGCATACAGTGCTGAGCTCTCATACCTTTAAATTAGCTAGAGCAGAATTACAAAATGCACAGACAAAGGTGACCAGGATAATCAGAGCATCTTCCATATAAGCAGAGATTAAACAAATGAGGACTTTCCAGCCTGGAAAAAAAGAGGTTACTAGGAGCTGATAATAATGATGACACATAAAATCATCGATGGGCTGCAGGAGAACAGATGCAATTATTCATTATTTTTCACAGTATAAAATGAAGCACTCACATACCAGGTTGCATGAAATAATTACCTAACAAAGTGCTGTTTTTCACACAGCCAATACATACCTGTAGCATTAACTGTAAAAGGATATTATGGTACTAATTTAGGGTGGTAAAATGAGCTAAATAATATTTACCTTGGACCACAAAGTTACAAAATCCTTCCCAATACTCAGAAACACTGTATAAATAGATAGGGTCATTCACACCCTAGCTGTGGAAGAGCAGTAACAGCAGCAATGAGACAACTCTATGCATTTATATTCATGCATGCAGTCCCTCCACGTCTTAGATCACTCTAGATGCAGTCTGTGGTCCCCATGAAGGGAAGAGATACATATATTTTTCATACCGTGCCTCTTCCTGGCAGTTTTTATTTTTAAGGATCCCCAAATTGTTGCTAATATGTTGGATGCCATCTATTCTACCCAGCAACAGAGAAGTCATAGCTGCCCTTCAGCTGCCCTCTGTGCATGCAGAGAGACAGGACAGACGAGCTGAAGCAGGCTTCCCTTTTTAAGGACTAAAAAAGCAAAAGCCCCAGTGTGCTGCAGATGTTCCAGCCACTATTTTCCAAGTACATGATCTGCCCTCTCATCTAAGCTGAACACGCTGAACACTTGAATGTGTCCAGCTCTCACTGACATCAGCAAGGTCAGGCAGCAGGGCTGTTGTCCTGCTTCTCCCTTTGGAACCAGTGCTCTGTTACATAATCCCTCCTGCTGTCCTGGAACCTGGGCAGCCGCTTTCAGTCAGGAGTGGTTAGTGAAGGAAAGGGAGTGGGGTTCAGCCTTGGAAGTTACTGTGCAACATAAATGGAAGTGATGCCACCAAGGAGAAGCTGAAGGGACGCTGTACATGAAGCAGTGCCAAGCTTTCAAAGGCATCTGTTTCCCTGGCTATAGCACAGGCTGCCAAAGTACAATGCTGGTTTATGGCTGAATCGAATTGCACTTTAGTCACACTACTGTCACTGTCCTTTGCAACTGCTTCAGTCCAGGATTCCCACACAAGCCTTCTTTCACAGAAATATCCATTCATGATTTTTGCTGAAGAAAATGCAGGTAAGGTGGAATTAATTCTTCAGCATGGAGTCAGGAGTCCTTCCTTTGCTGCTTCTGCCCACACAGACAAAACCCCAGGCTCAGAAGGCCATGAGCTCTCCACAGAAGCTGCTGTGGTCTGCAGCTTTTTTCCCTTCAGCACTGTGGGGACCCAGGGGATCCAGGACCCTGAGGAAGCCATGCAGCCAGGGATGCCCCATGGCTCATAACTGCACCCAGCCACTGCAAAGCCCCTCAGTCAGAGCCCTGCAGCTCTCCTGTCATGGTGCAGGCAGGTGAGAACACCTCTGAGAGGCCACAAATCTGGCTCTTACACATGAAGGTGAAGAAAGGAAGAAGCTTGGTCTCACTTTCTGCTATACCCCCTGGCCAGAAATAAGCTGTTACAGAGCAGGAACTGGTGTACCACAAAGCCTGGAAGAGTTTCCTTTTTCCCCAAGAGGTAGGGAGGGAGCAGAGCATGAACCCGACATGGCACAGCTGCTTTTCTTGTGAGGCTGTGCAAGCCTGGCCCATGGCTTGGGCTGCCCTGCAGTCTTGCTTTCTATGACTCCCTTCCCGGCTATAGCCTTGGTATGATCACCACTCAACACTGATCAGTGAGACTCTCTACATAAGGCACACCACACATCATTGAGACACCAAGAACATGTTACAGAAACAAGGCTGGTATTTATTAGCCTCCCCATCGTATGCAGTATCATCATTTTCAAAATACTTACACTTACCCATCCCTTGTCTTTGCTCTGAATGTAGCCACCAGCTCAGCTGAAGAGGTGTTTGCCCATCTACTCCTCAGCAATGTCCCAGGCTGGGACTGCTGGTTTCCACACCAGATCTCTTTACACCAGATCATGGAGCCCTGTTTGGGCAGTTTCCCAGCCAGCTGCATGCACTCCCCATTCAAATCCCAAAGACAACAGAAAAAGAAAAGCCCATGCAAAATGGAGAAGAGGGCATGTGCAGCATCTTCAGCTTTACACAAAAATGTCATTTCAGTTCACTTTTTCCCAAATACAGAGCCCAGTGACTGGTAATAATTTTTCTGTTCTATCTTCTTAAAATTTTAGAAGAGACTCAGTGCCGTTCTTTGGCAGCATACAGTATTCACCCCAGCACAGCCAGGTAGGAAATAGTTTGAAACACCAGATGCTCTTTGCAACCAGTGCTGCAGATATATTTCCAGCAAGGGCTTCTTCCCTCCCCATGAAAACAGACACACATTCTCATTTAACAACTAATTGATTTATTTAACAATACAAATTTCTTTCTACTGCATGGTTTAGCAGAGAGAACTTGAGAAACAAAATTAGCTTCTTTTCTTTTTCTTTTAAAGTTTAAATGTTTACACAAAAAACAACCTTTACTTCAGTAAATATAAAATTTACACACAAAAAAAAATCTACATTAAAAAAGAACAGAATCATGACAAACCAACAAAAAAAAAGAAAAAAATAAAGAAGATGGGAATTCAGTGTAAAGGATCCAATTGCAAGGAAGGCAAGATGGGGCAACACTAACAAGGCATCCCATTTGTACACCTAGGTATCTGAAGTCATAGGTACAATACAAACCCAAAATACATTAAAATTAGAATTAAACCTGGTATTTTTATACCATAATATTTTATGATATAAATATCTGTAAATTCTGTAGGCAACACAGTTAATGCATGAACTCCCCAGTTTGCTCTCCACTGGAAGGTCACTGGAGTGGTGTCCGAGCACCGTGTGGCCCACGAGTGCACTAATGGTCAGCAGGGAGCAGACTTTAGACGTGCAGCCCGATGTGATAGCCCCTTGTTTCTTTGCCAATCTGTGCTATTTCTCACACATCCAATGACATGACAAGAAATTCTGGTCACCTTCGGCAGTGATTTCCAGCACTTCATCTCCTGGCATTAGTCTGTTACCTGACTTAGGCATATTCACCTGCCAGATCCTGTTTCTCATTCCCTTTTGCACTTTTTAACCTGAACTCTAAAGCTATCTTGTAGCTACCAAGAGAGACTGGCTTCTAGGTTGAGATATTTGGGATACACAGTTCTTCAAGCCACCTTCAGGCATCTGTAGAAATATTTAAAGTAGGGTGGACAATTCATGGTCAAAGGTTATGTGATACAAAAACCAGGGACCTGTATAGTAATGGTCACTAAATCTTTAGCATTTTTTGTATTGCTTTAATATTTAAACTTAACATTCAGTTTTCATATATTAAATGAGCAGAGCATCTTACTGATGGAAGTGCTATGTTATCTCTGAAAACACCAGGTAGTAAGGGAGACTGTAAAATTTAAAATTAGGTGTAATTTAAAAAGTCATTTAAAGGAATTAAGTGTCTTTTTTTTAAAATTTGTATCATCAATATTGTGACTGGCAAATTATAAAAGCTTAAATTATAAAACTATTAGTGACTCTACCTTTTAAACTGTATGTACTATAAAGCTGTATTTTTGTACTTACAGATGTTACAAAATTTCCAAGGCAGAAAGTAAAGGGGGGAAAAGGTAGTCTAAAACACTTTTACAGATTTCATTCTAGCTAAGAAAGGTTATTTGCCCCACAACTGTTTTTATGTCATAGAAATCTGATTAGATTTATTGTACTTTTGTGGGTAGATGATACAGTGTTCAATCATGCTTTGGAAGACCTTTTTCAGTGGATAACTCAGTTCTCTAGGTCAGCAAGTCCAACTTGCTTTACTCAGAAACAAAAGCACCAGATTATCTCTAACTTGGCCCTCCTCCTGCAAAAAATCTTTGTCTAGCAAGACTGAGGCAGGCTGTTCTGAGAGCAGGACTGGCCCTGAAGCAACCAGCTACAATAACTTCTGGAGTGAGAATATGAAATGTGATCATTTCAACTTGAGCAAGATTTGAAAAGTATTAATTTCAGATAATTTTAGGAATTTCACTTGTTCTGTTAAAACAAAACAGGGAAAACTAAAACAATCCACAGGTGTGCATTAAACATTTAATAGCAAGCCTTTGCTTATGTATATTAATTTAAAAATTATCCACAGGGATCTGTGATACATTGGCCTTGCCTTGTTACTATAATTAAATTTATCAAAATATTAATTTAAAATAGGAAAACAAAGAAACTACTCCTTGGGGAACATGTTTATTGTGTTTGAGATGATACACTGGGTGCTCTCTGAGCTACAAAGGGAAAAAGGAAATCCTTTCATTACAAACTGACAAAGGTAAAAGTTAAAACAGTTTTCACAACAGCATGTACCACATATTGGAAATAGATCTGGGTTTAATACAAATGACATAATTCCTAGTAATCTACAGCTACCTTTAATAACTTCATACAGATAATGAATTAGGCTAAAATGCACTATAATATTTGGTTGACTTCAGGAACAGTATCCTTAGTACATCACAAAATACATTTTGATATCCCAAAGAAGCAAGACTTGCAAGTAGGCATTTTAAACATAACTAATCTACAGCTACAAACTTCTACTCTTGATAGCATTTACCTTTTTGGGGGGCAGTATCCCAGTCTTCAAAAGGATAAAAGCAGAGTAGAATCAGTATAACATATACACAGAAGTCCGTATTGTAAAGGCTATAAAGATTTGTTGCACACTGCAAAGTTGCCTTCTGCACCTTCACACTGCACAAGTAGTTTGTCATTTATGTTGCATATCTCTTGGTCCACTGTCTGGCTATCCTGTCATGTTCTGCTCTGTTGGTCAGGTATTGAGTGGCTATGCTTCCAACCAGAGGGTCAGCTGCAAAAGGCAGGAGAAAACGCATCAGAATCCATCTCCCACAAGTAACAAAAATCCCCAAGCAAAAACACACTTTAAAACACAGCATCCATTCCAAAATATAGTTTAGATGAGAAATAAAGAGCTCTTATCATATAAGACATTTCCAAGAAAGCACATATGAACAATGCTCGACAAACATTCGAAAAAGAAAACAGGAAAATCTATTGTAGTTATCTGCATATGAATGAATCTTGCCTCAGGCAGGTGCTCTGTAGGAGACATTCAGCGAGCACTGCCTGGCACCCTCCTGTCAGGGAGGTGCACAGGCCAGTGTGAGTTAGAGCATCAGGGCTGCAGAACACACCGAGGGGAGGCGCCTCAGGAGTCACCAAGCCTCGCCACCCGACAGGCTGATCCATTTCCCCCTAACCGTGACCACGTTCTGTACAGGAATGCTGCCTTAGCACTATTGCTCAGTTCCTGCCCTGACCGCAGGCAATTAGCACCCACTGCCTAATGACTGGTCACACAGCTGCTGCTGAGGTTCTGCTCTGCTTCCAGTGGAGCTCCTCCCCCTCCCTTGCAGGATCAAGGAAGTCCATTTGAAAAAGAGAGAGTTCTCTCTGAACATCACCTCCCTCACATTTGCAAGATTAAACCTTGCAACTGCTGTCTAAAAAGTCCCTTCTGACATGCAGGATTTATAACTCAGGAGAATGTTTCTCCTTTCCAAGACTGAATACTCATTTGCTGCAGCTCCTTCAATACAGCCCTTCAATGACATCAGGTTATTTTCTCCATCGCATCTTGGAAAAAAAAAAGGACTTAGTGATATTTAATTTCTGTTATGTCACAAGAGTGAAACACACCATTAAAAGTGGGACCACATCCAATCTGGAGTGCTTCATCGCAAATTAAAAAAATATTAGATTTTATTTAATCTGCATGCAATCAAATATACAAATTACATTCCATGGCAACTAAGTCAAACGACTGAAAGTCTCCCAGTGAACTATCAGCTTCTCACCTGGGTTGCAGTCTGTCAGAAGAGAACAAATAGACAGCAGAACCTTTGAAATAGTCAAAGCAGGGCTCCAATTGTCTTTCAGGATATCCAGACAGATGACTCCCTGACTGTTGATGTTGCAGTGATAAATTCTGGTGCGGAAAGTAACCTGGAATCAGAGCGTAAGAGACAGAGAGAGTCATTCAGTGCCGCCCAGGAATGGCCCCCTTGGCTCTGAGCAGCCTGTGGGACTCCCAGCCCTGCAGAGTTTCTGCAGAGACAGCTCCTCACTGCTTGGCTTCCCAACCTCAACTGTTTAACAGAAGAGTGACCATTTTCTATAGCCAGGGCTGCCTTTAAGAAACCTACTGAGATGAGATTAGGGGCATAAACTGCTTTCACACAGGCTTGCTGTATGGTACAAAAATCAGGACCTACATTATAATATGAAAGCTATTTAATTGGCATACCACATGTCAGAACATTCTAATCACAAATGTAACTTTACTGTGGTTTCCGAAGGTGAAGAAGTACACAGAATTTGTCTGCATGTGCAGTATTAGATCTTTTTCTTCCTTTCAAAAGCCTAAATACAGACCATGAAAATTTAGTCTTGTTAAATTAACAATGAAATCTTTGTCCTTACCCTTCATTAGGCAGAATATAATATACAGCCAAAACAATGCTATTACACTAATTCCATCCTTGTTTTTAAATTATTTCAGACTAATATTGATAGAACATGTGAACATTCTGCACAAATAAGAAGTGAGAAATGTATAACTGCTTCAATTACACAAAGCACGAGAAAATATGGAAATTTTTCATACTGATGGGGGCAGAGTGGAATCCACAATGTATCCTGAAAATTCATAAAATATGCTCTAAAAAACCTACAAGATTTGAATAAGGAATTTGTCTAAATCTGCATCCCTTCAGTATAACATTCTTTATTCAGAACATATTAAATACTGTGGGTTGAAGAGAAGTGTGAAATACAGAGTATATATTCTTCATGTTGTAATCATTCTGGGAATCAAAAAAGTTACAGCCCCCAAAGCTGTAAGCCATAGAATGTTGTGTGGTAAAATGTATTTAGTTGTGAGAGTTTTGCAGTGTCTCTTCTGGTGACTTGGTCAAGAGTTGAATTTGGCAGTAAGGGAGGGGAAAAGGGAATGACCTTTCAACTCTTTCATATACATCAGTAAATGACAATTTATTAGGTGTCCATACTATTTCTGAGCAAGGAATTGACATTTTAATTTAAGATTAGTTAAATTTAATAAAAAGAGCTTTTGCTCAAAAACATTATCAAACAAGATTGCTGATTTTAGCAGTAGTAAATAGACATTTTAAAATAATGGAAATTCATCACACTAATTTACCCAATTTAAATCTATAACAATATAACATTGCAGCTTTTCGTTATTTTGTTAAAAATTACATGATAATATTTAATGTAGAATCTAATATAATATAGCTGTTTCAGTAGCTAGAATGAGAAGAAGGAAACATAAAAAAGTCTTGTGTTGTCTTCTACTAGAACTAAAATTTCTTGAATCTTACCTCTTGATCAGAATTATCATCTCATTTACGACTTGGTGAAGTTTGGAAATCAGTACTGACTGTGGTGATCAAGAAGTAAATTAGAGAGGATTTTTCTGAGACTACAAGCCAAGATTTTAGACCTTGTAGTTTTCAAGAGACCATAAACAAATCTGATCTTCAGAAAGCGATGAGCACTCACTAGGCTGCGCGCTGCATTCTTCTCACGTGAAAAAATGATAAGCACAATAAAAACCTTACCCTTACCTTTGGTGGCTTGAATGGATAATCAGATGAAAATGTGATATCCAAGAAGAAAACGCCTCCTTCATACACAGAACCTGGAGGTCCAAGTATAGTAGATCTCCATTCATAAATGTTATCTCCTTTAGGACCGGCACTGTGTCAAGAAAAAAGAGGAGAGGGAAAGAAAGAGTCAGAGGTACCTTTGAGAAAGACATTTTATGGATTTCCTTCAGCTTTCATTTTATTTAATATAAACCACTGGACTATTTTTAACACCTGTCCAATTTCCAGCTGATTTCAGTGCCTTGGTGTTTTAAACTGGCACAAAAGCTGGGTACTCTGCTGTCCCTTTGGAGAAACAGCAATGAAACAAAATGACTATGAACTACTGGTTTTTCATTGTGCAAAATGTATCCCCAGAACTATTTTCTTGAGTATGTGGTTGCTCTCATGTTGTACATCACCCTTTCAACATCAGCCTTTCAAAGCCATCATATTCACACACAAAAGGAATTTTACATCTTGACCACGTTTGTTTTCTCCAAGCATTTAACAGATCACACCTTCATAAAAAATGCAGCTTTCAAGTATATTGATACACATTTATTGCCACTTGTTTCATAGGCTAGAGTGAAATGTTACACCCTTGGGCAGCAAAATTAGGGAAGGGAGAGACTCAAGTAACATGGAATTGAGCTTCTTGCAGCAGTCACTCCAAATAATTGTTTCTTCAGGATATATTTGTATTATGCCTCTGGGCAATCAGGATTGAGACAATGAGACAAAAATATTTTATTTTAAGAATGCATTTCTCACTAGGGGAAGAGTTACTGCATGATTAATTATTATAAGAATGGATAATGAACTGGCATTTTCTCAACTTCTGAGCAAGCATTAATGCTATTATCACACAGTAACCATCTAACCTCCTCACAAAAAACCCTAACCAAATAATAAACCTTTCCCTCCCCCTCTCCCCCCAAAGAAACAACCACCAAAAAATAAAATCTTTAGCAAGCCTGGATAAAAATCAACCTAACCTTCCACAAAGGGTCCTGAACCCACCCTGCTGAGAGCCAAACTTAATGAACTCACTGCTATGGAAAGCAACAGCACTGAGCTCACACAGACAGTGGCTTGATCACATCTATGCAGATAAGTCATGACAGAGCAGTGTCAAAGATCCTTCCAGTTCTCCCCACCTGGGCAGTATCCCAGGCACCACCTCTATCTCCCAAAATGCTGAAGCAGCCCCACCCTTCTCCCTCTGTGGTGCCCGGGAACTGTCACACCTGACTGCACATGAAGCGAGTGACAGAGCATGGCACCACTGGGAGCCTGGGAATTTGTGGTTTCTGGAACTGCTGGACACACAGAGGAAACTCCCTACAAATGTTAAGGCTCCTCCTATGTCATGTCACCCCATGTATTTGTCATATGTATGTTTGTCATATACATGTCTGCAGTCTGTAACACGACACGTTGGACATTCATCCTTACTGTGTAGTCAAACATGGAGACACTCATCAGAGACAAGGAATATGAGCAGTCTGCACTGTGGATCTGCAATCTCCACACAAAATATACCTATTTTTACATTAAGATCACGTTTGAGAAGAAAATGTTGGTTTTGATTATGAATTCTCTTTCAATTCGTAATTTTCCAAAATGTTTTCTTATCTTGTAGATGTTTCATGTACCAAATGTTGCAGTTCATTCACAAACAGGACAAAATAATCACACCCTATTTAATTAAAAACAAAAACTATTTTACGAAGCTGTAGCTATTTTCCTGTTGCCAAAATGAAAGCAGGTAACATAAGAATGCTGGCCTCCAGAGCACAGCTAGGAAAATAAAAAACCACAAGTGCTGTCAAAAATAAAGTTTGGGTCTAAAATCTTACTATTTATTTGCAATGCATCCATAAAAGTGGAAGGAAAATGCCAGATACATTTTAATGGAAATAAAGGGAAATCTAGAAGCAAATAATTCCATCTTTGGTAATGCCATGACCTTCAGTCATTCCAGAACATAATTTTATTCATGCTTGCTAAAAAGCAATTAGTGTAAGAACTGAAAATATTCAATAATGGCAATATTTAAAACCCACACAGGCCACTGAAATGTTTCAATTAATTCTTGACATTCATCAAGCTTATAGCTAATTAGTATTGTGCTTGAAAACCAAATTTCTGTGGAGCAAATCACTTTCAGCGTTAGATGTCCTAATGACTGTTTTATAGTTTAATGCAGAGATTAGTGCTCTTGCCCTGCATGTCAGGTACCTTTCTTTCACAGACCTCCAACAGCTGGATGCAATTCAATGAAATTAATGAAATGGATGTATCAAATCAGTGACATGTTTCAGCCCAATGAATCAGTCACGATTAACTGCAGTGCCAGTCCAGGGTCAAACTATCTGGTAATCACTTGGCAAGTCAGAGCATGGGCATCCATGAGCTGGTAGCCACAAGCCCAGTGCCATGGCCCTCTGCCTGTTATTATCTGCTCTTCTCCTCCATGCTACCACCAGCAATACTGGAAAGGATCAGGCTACAACACGAGAAGGGTTGCAAGGCCCTAACCTTGTAACAGAAGAAAATGCTATGTGTGAAATCCATCCTAACTGCTGAAGAAAGATTGCTGCAATGCCAACAGAAACACAAAGCTGCAACAATAACTGCATTAGAGAAAGGAGTAAATTTTAAAATGTTAAATCATTACATCTGATTGAGATTTGTTAAATTTCCATTTAACAGCTGAAACAGTGTATCACTTCCAGTGGTGTAAAAGACACCCCTGCTTCACTAGCAGCCTAAAAATCCCTGCAATTGCTACATTATTGGTTTGAGGAGACACAAGACTACAGACCAGAGCTGACATCTCACTTGGCTTTGACAACCTGGTATTTCCACCAGGAGTCATCCCCAGCCAGCCATACTCCACTTCTGTCTTGTGTGTATGTGCCAAAGTAATCTCTTCTGGAAGCAAACAAGTGCACTTTCTCTAGGACTCAGCAGCAGACATCAGACCCATTCCCAGCAGCAGCAGCCCCTGCAGTGATCTCCTGCTAACAGTGCTGTCCTCCTAAATCAGCTTCAGAACATCACAAATTCCGTATAGGCACCAATACTTCATTTGCAATAAAAAATCCACTTGATTATTTTTTTCCAATATGGGCCAAAAAGAAACTTGGACAAAATAACAACACAATTTAATTGAAATGACAAAATATTATTTGCAAAATTAAGGGAGGTTACTACATACATTAATGATTAATTGCTTTTTAAAAATAAATTAGAGTGAACTGGCTGCATCTGCTTCCTAAGCAAATATTCATTATGCCACTTCACTAAGGGATATATACCTGATTCAGACAAGACAAAGGATTTATAACCATGCTGTAGCCAAGCTAGTTCACTGAACAGGTTTAATTTACAAGTGTGACTTCAGATGGTGAATTTGGAAAGACATGAGGTTAAACTTGAGGGGCCCGTGGTTTCACACCAGGTCTTTCAAACCTAATTCTGCTGAGACCCGGCTCTAAAGTTTCCCGAAGATGAAGAACAGCTTTTCCAGCACTGTGTTAAGACCATTCACGTGGATGTGGTAGCATTCACACCAGCAAGAAGCCTGTTAGACTCCCAGTGCAGTGGTTACAAAAATCCAAGTCCAGCTTTTGTTACAATTCATTAACTCACAATGCACTGAAGCTGCCTATATGGAACTAAATGTGGACGAGAAACTAGGACAAGAAATTTCCAATCTACTTGATGCTGGTAGCATTTTGCTTTCTGTACTTGCTAAATGCACTGCTGTCAACAGCACTCCTCTAAAACACAGGGCTCTAAATCTGGCAACAGAATGCAACTTCATAGTACTGAGGCTGCTAATTGAGATGAAAAAGGATGAAGGAAAATGTAATTTGGCTAGATGTGATGTTAACTCTGTGTTATGCTTTATTATGATATAGAATATGGGTCTGCAATGGCATACAATTGTGGGGTGGGTGTGCTTGTTTTTAGGAAGCTTCCAACAGTAAAGTCTGTCAGACTCCAGAAGAGTCAGACTCATAAAATTAAAGGTACTAGTCTGCCTGCATGGCAGAGGTTTAAGTGGTGGAATATTCCCTCACGCTCTTCTCTCAAAGGCTCCACCCTCAGGTGTGATACACAAGTAGGCTGGAGAAGATCTCTACTGGTCATTGCAAAGGCAGCAGTCAACAAACCAAATGGGGCACCTAGGGTGAGAAGTATGTAAGGAAAGACCTCCCTCCATCCTTCCCAAATGTTTATTTCAAAATGAGATTCAGTACAAGTAAAACTCTTGGAAGTCCTTCACAGACTGCTCAGCCACGACTCTGTCACTATGTAATTTTTACAGCAGTGTAAGTGAAGACAGTGGTTTAAGAGAGGAATAAGATACCTCTTTTGATCTTTCTTATTTCAAGTGAAGGTACTAAGGAAAGAAAGAAAAATGCCCTCAAGCATGTTCCACAACCTTGTGCTTGGAAAATCTACTTCATACTGCTACAGTATAGTTTTGCAAAATCTTCAACACAGCTTTGAAACTGACTTTTACAAATCCTGCTGGAAGAAGGGCACTCAGGATGTTACCAGCACAAAAGGTTGTGTTTTGGACACCACTGTCTCAGCTAAAGCCATTGGATGATCTAGTTCAGTGTGACACCATGAGATGCTAAAGGGGCTGTGACAGATCCCATCAGCATATACAATTCAGGCAAATACACAGGCCCCATTTGTAGGGAGTCTGCCTGCTTCACCATCTCAGCTTCTGAGCTTGATGAACTCATTTCCAGTGGAAGAAAAATGCCCCAGGATCAGGTAACTTCAGCTTATCACAGAGGTGGAGATTAATATTTATCATGTAGGATTATCTAAATACTCACTAACACCAGTGTTTTCCATCTCCCTCTGGTAACACCCACTTTTCACCAACAGCATAGGGAGCTTGGCTCCTAACTCAAGCTGCTAAGCTCAGCACTTGAGAAATCCTCCTCACCCCTCCATGCAGTGAGAAAGTGAGTGAAAACAGAGCTAGACAACCCTATCTTGAAGCACACTGCCTTTTTATCTAGCTACAGATACACACTGTCATGCTTCTGGTAATTAAAGAACAAAAAATAATCTCACAAGCAACCAAAGGATCTCTAGCTGGTGGAAGCTTGTCTGAGCTGCTCAGTGAGGCCTGGAGAGAGCACAAATAACTTACCAGTAGTTACGTTTTAATGTTAAGCATGGGAATAGAAAATGCTCAAAATATTTTCTTGATTTGATATTTTTAACATTTTGAAGAAAATTTATCCATTATCCTCCTTTTGTTTTAATTCTCTTTTCCAAGTATGGAGGCACTTTAGTGGCTTTGGTTATAGAGTGCAAGAATGGGAATGAACATTAATTAAAAGGCATGTTTGTGGGTGGCTTTCAGTTCCGTGACCTGTGACAAGCATGGATAACAATTTCCATTTTCCTTATTTTTCAATGCCTTGTTTACAAGGCTCTCTGGAATGCTTCTTCTCAGCATTCACATTATCAGTACCAGTGCCTAAGCACCTCTACTTACAGAATCCGGGTACTACATCCTACAGACACAGAAAGCATTTGGTTTCACTGGCAAGAGCTACAACTAGTGCCCTAATTTTAGGATTACAGCATTTTTCTAAGGTTGGACACATGAGAGCTGTCTACAGCAATGTATCAAAACCATGCAGAAAACACCTTTCGATAAGGTGCTCACTATTATTAAGGTTTACATGTTATGTACAATTCTTAACAAAGAAAAAGTTTCAGTCAATTGTGTTCTTTATATAGTTACAACTGTTTTTATTTTACCTGCCACTGAACTACCTGCTACATTTGTCTGCTGGAAAAGGTTATTTACTGCTTCTAGCAGATCCACAGAGGCTCTGTGGAATTGAGGACACAAGAATCTAGCTTGGTGTACAAATCTTTCCTTCTGTCACTTCTCTAAAGTCTATTATGTCCTTAAGAATGAAATCTAGAAATAAGCATTAAAAAAGGAAAGAAAAAAAGTAAGACCTATTTTTACTTCATGGATCCCCTGATAATTCAGCTGGTTGTAAAGCAGTGCAGGACTTGTGCCCAAGGACATGGTTCAATGCAAAGCAAGTGGAACTTGAGAGCTCCTCAAAAACAGCATGGCTACTCCAAGCAAAGTGCTGATCCAGCCTAAACTAACTTGGCCAAACCATACATGTTCAAAATCCATCTATGGATTATTAGCTTAATGCTTAATCAAGTGTCATTGGCCCTCCTGCAGACAGAATACAGCATGAACTTTAGTTGCTTGCTCTGGCTTAGAAATGTAACCACATATCTGTGCTTGGCTCAGGTCACATTCTACCATCAGGGGATCTAAGCCAGTGCAGATCTGCTCTAAATCACCCTGAAGGGAAAGATGAGTTTTAGACTAGTAGAACCTCCAGTGCCAGACTTGCCTTTAGTGGAAGAATATACACTGTTCTTACCAAAGGAAGCTAAGTAACAAATCATTTGCTAATTCCATCAAAGCTATAATATGTTGAAAACTCAAGGAATGTATGTTGGAAAGCTGCAGTTTTTCCACTGCCTAAAGCCCCATTAAATTGGTTCATTGCTACAATAGCTTTAGATTACTTTCCTCCTTGTATTCTTGCTTGTTCCTAGGACCTTTCTTGCTGCTGTTAGAAGTCTGTGCAGGTCCTTTCCATCTTCCAGAACAACCCTAGCCAATTATAAAGGCAGAATTCCTGTAATTTTCCTTTTGAAAATAACTAAATACCAGAACACAGTCTGCTAAATTAGAACAGAAATACTTGACCTAAACCATGTAACAAAACACATCAGATTGTCTATGTCTATGCCCTTAACAGAGGAGCTGTACCCAGACAACATACAAAGAAGTATACCAAATACGAGTTGTTTCGGAACACAGAAATCTCAGGAGTCATAGGCATGAAGAAATTTAAAATAAACCAAATGTTCAGCAGGAACTAACTTGAAATATGCACAGAAATCCCTCCCATATGCCTACACTGGAGAAATGGTCCACATTACCTAATAAAACATAGGACAGGACAGTCAGTAAAGGGAAACATTTCCTGCTACTCCGCCATGTGTTCATAATAGCAAAGCTTTAATTTAGCATAAAAGACCAGCTCCCTTTCATCAGTGTGGAAAGACCTGTAGTACTAGTGTCAAAACACTACTTTCTTGCTGTTGATACAAAGCTCAATTTGTACTGGGGCCAAATCACTTTATTGAAGAAATTTATCTAGCGGGTACACAGTTCCCATTTTCTTCAATCTTCTACTGCTCTGTGGATTATGTCTTGTTTTCTAAGGATGGTCTCTTCATCCAAAAATTGAAAGGAACATCTATGAACAGTGTTTTTCAAGACAGAAAGCACATTGGTGAATTAGAGAACCACCACCATCCCACAATTCATGCCTAAAGGCACTCTGTGATTAAACTTGTGAACAGCGTTAATGTTGTGGAAAAATTTGATTCTAATATCGTAAAAGGATAAAGCGCAATTTATAGAACATGATTTATTCAGGTACTTCATGAAGGACCAAAAAAGAGAGAACTGCTGAGAAGTCACCTTCACTGAAATGTGTGTGTATCCACCTGTCAAGAAGATGAACACCCAACATGCCCAGTGCTCCCACAGTGGAACCTACTCCTCTGCCTCCAGGATGTCCAGGATTGGGCTTCTCTAACACTTCACAACAATAGAGCTAGAAGCTGCCTTTCCCCCTCCCCTAAAAAATCAGCTTTCAAATTCAGCAAATAAGTTTCAGCTTGCCCACACAGAGGTAAAGACAAAACCAATCAGTCAGATTGCCTCCATCACTACACATTAACATTCTGAATAAGAAGCACCTACTTGGGGATTTCATGACCTTTAATACGTGCATATCAGTTCTGTACTTAGAGTTGTTTCATAACTAACTTCCTGAATGCTAACTTGTAGCATGAACTGAATATTTTCATTCAAAAGAAGTCTGTATTTTCAGCCTCTAAGTTCTTGGTCCAGTCTTCTTGACCTTCTAGCAGAGGCTTCCTATTATTACTTTTAAATACTTTCTTCCTCTTGCCTCTATCCAGCTCCACATCAGACTGCACAGCCTAACAAACCAGAAGAGGCTGTGCCATAGTTCTCTGTGTTAGATGCCTACCTTGAAGCCGTAAGTCTGATGCAAATCTGTAACTAGACAAAGGCTGTATTTCTCAAAACATAATTGTTCTTTGCCAATTCATACACCAAGATTTTCTCCACCTGGAACACAATATGGACACCTACTCAAGTCCACCTCCTTTCCAAACATGCTTGGGGTCACCATGTGGACTAGTTGAATTGAAAGTAGCTACTTGTTTTGAAGGGGTGTGAACGTGATTAGGCAAAACTCAAGAACCTCGATCAGCACAACAGTTCAATGTTCAGGTTTGCCTTTAGTTATGTTTTCACACTGGGTAACAAAATTTCCTACACTGAGGGCTGCCTGAATGAGCTTCTCACTTTTTTTTTTTTTTTCCACTGAAATGAACACCAGAACTCTGGCTTAGAGCAAAATGACGATAAGCTTCACATTCCATGAAGGGGACAAGTTCATCATTGCTGACAATTTTTATATATCTAATTTATTATTTAATATTAATTGCTCTGTGGTGCTGAGCAGATTGAGAAGTAACCAGTGATTGTTGCCAAGACTCCTGGAAGCAGCAGCTGGCTGCAGACTGGCTTGGATGCCAGCACCAGCATAAGTACTGCTGCACTGGGGAGGAGGACAAAAGTGGGGGCTGCAGCAGCTCAACCCAAACTGGCTTAACACATGCTGGAATTATATTCTGCGTGTGCAATTTCAGAGCTACAGCAGGGATAAAGTCAGGGCTCAGGATCCTCTCTCTGACACCATTCCACAATGTTCATATAGTATGTCATTTGTAGAGTGACCTAACATTGTGAGCATTAATTGCTCTGTACCAGGACAGGGCAGGCTCCATTTGGGTTGGCCCAACAATGTCCACTTACCTAGTTAAACATGAGTGCTTGGAGGCTTCAAAACAAAAGCAGATGAGGATAGGAATCTGTTTTGTGTAATACAGAACTAGAGAGAGCTGAAGCAACACTTGGTACAGAGAATATATAAATGTAATTTGTGGATAAAAAAGCATTAAAACACTCTAGGAATACCAACTTCAGTTACAAAAGCAGAACAATTCAAGGGAATTGAGAAAGCATCATGCATACAAATACACAGAAATCAATGTCTGATATGAGTTAATTTTACTCCACAAAGGTGTACTACACTGAAGAAAAATAATGTAAAAATATGTGAAAATAAGCATAATTTCAGGGGAAAGAAAGGTCAATAAACATCTGAGTGAAACAAGTCTCACCTAGTAAAAATTGTTTATTGAAAAGCCAGATCCAGCCCAACTTTTCTTCCTCTACCAATAGTAATTTAATATTCAAAGCAAATGTTCTCTGTGGATATAGCTGTAATGTAAGGAGCAGAGACTGTTTGGGTTAGCCTGGGGACCAGGGCTTGTACCTCTCCTCTTAAGGGAGCTGCCACTGCTCAGGACAGCCAGGGAATTTGCAACCCCCAAGGAATTGGACCACTGGTACAACTAGACTAAGATATGCTGGAACTCCATGATAAGGAAAGTCATTTTCTCCCACAGCCCAGATTCCAGGCAGCTGCTGGAAAGTGGAAGTTTACTGCCTGCAGGATACAGCAGCTCAGACCTTGGGCAGATCAAAAACACATGGACAGCACTGATACTGGGTGCTAAATCCTTCTTTCCAATAGCTCAGGTAGCTGCACCAGTTGCACCACTCTCAGGAATTAGATACTGCTACAACACAGACATGGAATAGATGTGATCTTAAGAAAAGGCTCACACTGTGTATGGCTTTTATTGGAGACTATAAGCATGATTTATCAGTGGAAAGAATAAGCTTAATGTCTACTGCAGCAAAATTCATCAGGTTATATACAAATTAAGTATAATCTCTTCCAACATGTCCTAATATTATATATTCATACATAACTCTACTTCCTTCATATTTTCAGTCAGTATAATTTAGTGAACACCATTAACCACACATTGGCTTACATTTGCAGTCTAGGAAAAATAATTTTCTTTCTGATAACAAATCTCAATAAAGCTTTTTCTCTGCTGCAAATGCCTAATTTTTAAGTATGCACTGCTATAAAAATTAACTTAAGACAGGCTGTCTGCTCATGGCACTTAATAGACTCAGAGCTGAAAAGATAAACATTTTTACTAGTAGTGAGTGTGCTGGGACTGACTGCTGATGTTCAGATGGTAAAATATTTGTAAAAACAAAAGTAGTAGTAAATATATAATTTCATTCTTAACCATTTTTACTGCAGATATCTAAGACACGATCAATATCCTGTTTTACACAAAGAATAATAAATATGACAGGGCAATGACTTGATAAAAGTGACTGCATGGGTAAAGGACAGAATGGGGTACAGAAGAGTCTCCCAAATCTCTGACAGGTAACCAAAGCACCAGGTCTCAGCAATCCCCATTCAGTGCTTGAAGGTTTATACATCTGAACTTCAGAAACCCCACAAACACCCCTTACCTTACAACCAGGTGTAGATAAGTGCTCCAAGAGACAACTTCCTAAAACAACTTATTGAAAACTAACTCAAATGGCAAGTTTTCTTTCTTGTGTAAATTTTCCTTAATGAAACCAGAAAAACAGTGCTGGAAAATAACAATAGTAGTAGTAATAATAACAACAATTATAATAATAACGAAAGGATCAAGTTCCGGCCTGGCTCTGAGTCTCTTGCACCCAAGCATGCTCCCTTACTTCCCTGGGGAAGGTTGCCAGGTGCCAGCTCTGCCATCAGTGCCCAGCCTCTCTGGCATTTTGGGCTGGGCAGGGGAGGTAACCAGCCAGTCATGCTCCAGCAACTCCCAGCTGTGGTGCAGCCCCTGGGGAGAACAGCAAGCTGGTGTGGGGCAGACTGGTACGCTGCTTGGGCAGGGAAAGCCATAAAGAGCTTTTTGATTGCTTTTTCTCTCTCCCCATCATGCCAAGCAAATGCCACAACAAAAGACAATCCTACAATGGCAGAAATACTGGGTATTTTTTTTTGTAGGAGTTAGTTTTCCAAAGGGGTACTCATAGAATTTTCAATAGCCCACTGACAATTTGTGAACACAAAGGTCCAGCTTTTCGGAGTTACACTTCTCTCACTCCTGTTCTCCCTTCACCACAAGAAGCAGTAGCTGTCACAGGGCAGGACTCCGTAAGAACTGGAAGCTAATTACCAGATGTCTTGGAAATCTTTCCAATCTGTACAACTTCATCCAGTTTCCAATGCTTAGCATTAGCTCTTTTGGAACCTCCTCATCCTTATTTTGTGTAACAAATTTTCAACAAGGCAGGAGTTCTTTGTTCTCTCCTAATAAAACAACCTAAAATGTTAACACTTCAGCATGAAACTAATGAACTAAATGCACTTTTCTGGAGGTCTGAGCAGACATACGGGCATTTCCAGATTTATGTGAAAACATATTAATTCTGGAAGAAGTCCTTTAGGCTGTGTTTTTCAAATAACTTCAGAACTACAAAAACGAATACAAACAACAGTTGTAAATTATCTGTGTTTTGCCAAGCATATGGCCACTCAAGTGCTGCACTTACTGAGGATAATCTAAAATAAAACCTTATAGGGGGATGAAAAGAGAAGTGGACCAAGTCAGACATTTACTTAGAGGCAACAGCTTTGTCCACAGCATTTTATTCCAAATAAAATCTAGCAGCAATGCAGAGATATACTCTGCATTGAGTTTCAAGTCTACAATTTACAAGGATGGAAATGATTTGAAAATGTCTCCTCTTGAGGGATATAATGAAAAAGATGAAGAGTTGGTTGAGTATTTCTGTTCCTGCAGGACTGCTGACACAGGAGACTGTCAGTTTGATACAACCTATCTTACAGGGACACTTACTAAGTAACTGGATGGATTTAGTACGAAGTGGGAATATAGACCCCAATATAGACATCATTCACATGAATCCTCCAGCTGGCAGAGTTGGGTTTGAAACACCACAGAAAGCAGCTAGTAGCATCTCTGTATGTGCAGCTGATTGCAAAGCAAATGCCTGACCATGCTCTGACTGTGCTATGGATGTGGACCCTGAACTACCTAGGAAATGTATCCCAGAGCCAAGAGGAATGGGTGACATACAGATTTCTGGTAGTTGTACAGTGGGGATGTTCTGTTAACATCAGCAGTGCTTTATTTAAACCTCTTTGGACAAAAGAGTTTTCACCTTGGGCAAAACACCAAGGCTGCTGAATGCCACCTGCTCTGGAAAGACTGTCATGATTAAAACTGGAAGCAACACCTTCACTTTTATTTTGTGCAAATTCTACCCTGTGGATGTTGTCAATCAAATACTATAAAAATAATTAACCTTTATCAGCACTCAGATTTAAATGCATTTAGATGCATGTATTTTAGGTAATAAGCCTACAATACTCTGTACTCCTTAAGGGTTGAAGGTCATCTGTTGCAAGCATCATCTTACCTCTCTTCTCCAAAATACTAACTTTAGTACCTAAAATATGGTTCTCAGTAGATGATATTCAAAAGCATTCAGAAACACCAAGTTTATAAGAACTGACACTACAGAAGGATCAAGTGACACCTAAATCACAATCTGAATTTGAGCTGCTTTTTCAAGCAAACACTAGTATTCACTACAAAACTTCCATGGCTAAAAGGAAGTGGCAAACAGAATTAGTAGCTGTGTTCACATGTGGATGGCTATCCAGGAAGACTGTGGTGACATGAAATCGCCCTTTCAGCAGGCACAGACAGAGGGCTCAACAGCCCTCTGCTGCTGGCATGGCTACAGCTGCCAAGCAGCAGAACTTGGAAATGACTGGCCCCTTCTACTACTTCTTACATCCTCTGTGCCTTTGGAAGAAAGGAAGCAAGAAGCCTCATTCATTCAAGGCAGTGCTGCTCCTGACTGCATGGCTGTGATGAACCAGAGGCTTGTGTGGGCTTCCACATGGGAATCAAGTGTAATGCTAAGGCAGAAACACTGTTTTTTTCAATCAGTCTAAAAGTAAAGAACTGTTTAGAATATATTCTATGAAGAGAAGTACTGCAAACTGCAGGACTATTCTCCTGCTGACAGTCAATGCTGAACTGATCTATCAGTCATTTCTGACTTTTTCCATAAGCTTTCCTTGTCAATCTTGGCAGCTCTCAGGAACCCATCCTAAATTTTTGTATATTTAAAGACAAAGAAAACATTTACACCATTTTCCTCCAGGGCACTTGGCTCCCCATGCTATCCTGAACGCCTTAAACATTTTTATGAGTATTCTTTTTTTTTTTGTTTGTTTTTAATGTTAACAAATTTCAGGTGTTATACCAGGCATTTTATGAGTGTGGCTTTATGAAAAGATGGCATGCTCTGAAGTGGTCAATCTATAACACTTTCACAGACCTCTCAAACACTTCAGAGCTTGCACCTCCCTTTCAAGATGTGCCCTGGAGAGACCTCCAGCACTGGCATGACCTCACTAACCACTGACTCATCTGAGCCATGGAAGATGCAGCAATCCATGCCTTTTACAGGGTACTACACCACTCAGGTACAAAGACAGCAATTAGCAATATGCAGTGCAACATATCATGGTGATATATTTTTGATGATGCTTCTTTGCATTCTTCTTTCCACTTTGAAAGCTTTATATGTACTCTGCAGATTGGCATTTCTGTGCTTCTTGGATCAACTAAGTGGTTATGCCAAGCCTTCCTACGAACAAGAAATACATTAGTCACTTAAAAATCAACTGCCTACACAGTCATAAACTAATTCACTTGGCTCAATTATACTGGAGCTAAAAATCCTGACCAGACCTGCATGTGGGGAGAGCGCCATTGGGATGCCCCTTGGAGACCTCCCCAAGGCAGTAGGAATGGAGCAGCAGGGACCCACCCTGGAAATATCCCAGCCTTGAAAACCTCTAATGCTCTGAAGGTGAGACTCCACCCTCAAACCCAAGTAAAAGCCAGGAAGCAATTTTGCTGGCACTTCCAATACAGTGCTGCCTTGCAAACAGGCACAGGCTGGATTTTAGCTTCTGAATGGTCTCTGGGCACAGCTCCAAGCTGTGTCCAAGAGTCAAGGAACAAGGTGAAGCAGGAATGGCTAAGGGTTGGATCCAAACAACATGGCACATTTGATATGCCAAGCGCAAATAATCTAAACATAGATATCTGGTATCAGAAAGCAGCCAACAAAAAAATAAATCCCAGCTTTTAAACACTGACTTCCTTCCAGCTTTATCTAATTGTTGTTTGACTAATTTTCACAAGTCTGGTCCACAAAACTAATGTACCACTTCTGCATACTGTATGTTTCCATCCTCCTTATAGTTCAAATTTTCAAGCTCTTTACACCTTCCCACTCCATTCACAGCCTTCTCAACCTCCCTTCAGGAATGCAAGAAAAAAGTATGTCTTCACTAAAACTCAGCCAGCAGAGCCCGACTGTGGTTCTCCCAGAAGGTGCATACTTTTGCTCTACCTCTCTTCCTCCATCTGGCTCAGCTGAATGCCTCCCATCTCTTCCTAAAGAGATCTTCTGCCCCTTCCTTGAATACACTCCTAGTAATCCTTCTGTTACTCTTCTTACAATGAAGGCAATCCTCATCCCATGAACACAAAATTCCTTTTCCTAGACAATCCCTCAGATTCAAGGAAGAAACATTAATTATAAACTACATAGTTATGTGCTTCCTATCTGTTTAAAATACCTATCAGACATACAGCAATACCAAAGTGTCATTCACCATCACTGATTCCAACCTGCTTGAATTACTCACCTTAGACTCATATTCAAAACTAGAGGAGTTACATTCACAAAACTTTACTTCTGAGCATGCCATTAAACTAACAGCAATTACTGAGAACTAGAGGGTTTTTTCTTCCTGAATTTCTAGTCAAATGACCCTCTTTTTATGTGGTTGTGTGAATCAACAGACACAGCTGATTGAGGACAACCAAAAAAACCACAGTTGAAATGCAAAGAGTAGATTTATTTTGTTGTCTTGCTGGCTAGAGGATCCAAAAAGCACACTGAGCTGCAGACATCCAGAATGAGGGCACAGGCACTGTCAGGCTCAGCCCAGTCCCAGGCAGGGCATCAGCGCTGCTGTTTGCACTCCTTTATCAAAGGGCCATGCATGCATGGGATAACACCACGCCGTAATTTTCCTCTCTGCTTTTCATGATCTCTGTTTTGCTCTCTCTCCCAGGACATGGAACTCAAGCATGTCTGGGAAAGGGCCTCCAAGTTTCTGTAAACGTCGGTGCTATCTCTACACAGAAATTCTACTTCTCAAACAGACAAAGGATAAACAGCAGTAGGCATAATATAAGGTTTCCCACACTGTTATTCTCCAGGCCTTGGCATTCCCTGCTACAAGGTCACTTGATGGAATCTACCATCCTCCTTGCCATTCTTCTGCCTTCCAACCTTCCCTCTCCACACTAGCAAAATACTTCTTGGCTGGTTAATGTCTGTTGCATAATATGAAAATAATCATATTTTTACTATAAATTAAGTCTAAAGAGGATGATACACTGCATCTTGCTGTTTGCATCTTAATATCAAAACTATATCAATGCAATCTGCTGCAGTTACCTGAAATACTTTGATCTGTTAACAGTGCTTATATTCCTCCTGTCAACATTTATTTCTCCTAAAAAAATCTTTTTAATCTAGAAACATTTCAATAGTAAGGAATAAAATAAAAAGAAAAGGAAAATGACAAAGAAATATTAGAGGAGATGATTAAATATTCATAAACTAGATAATGCTAAATTCAAAGTTACACATGTCAACTTTAATTCCAAACTCTCCTATAAGTTCCTGACATTCCCTTTAACTACCTGACTGTACACTGCGTCATAAATAATTTTTCACGACTTCAGAGACACCACCTATTAGTAAGACAAGTATTTTGTACCTATAGCCTATACAGCAAACTGTCCATGCCCAGCTTCCTGCCAGTCAAAACACCAAAATACCAGGGAACAGCTATGGTTCGTATGCCAAGATGAGTTCACCACTAACATCCCTTGAGAGAATTACAAAGATGACAGTTCCACTGCTAAAAGGAACTAAACCATTAACTTTGATAAGAAGAAAAAGTCATGGAGAATAGCAGGGCCTTTTTGCTAGGAAAGACATCAAACTAATGCCAGTGTCATAACAGAAGAATGAGGCAAATATACAAGAAATAAAATATTACAGGATGCATTAAGTGCACATGAAAAAAGGCAAAACCAGCATTCTCAATTTGAAAAACAAACAGAAATTTAAAGCAACTGTACAGTACAGGACAGTTCTGTGTATCATTTTAGAGATACTGCAGTTAGTCTGTTTACCATAAAAATACATATGCACATTCAGATTTGCAAGTATTTTACACTCGTGTATTTGTAAAGTACCCAAGCAGCAGCATTCCTTCTCAGTTTAGTACTCCAAATCCTCATTTTTTGGTAAGAAAGCCTGAAAGTGGTAAGACATAAAAAATCCTCTGATTTCTTCACAGTCAGTTCTCAGCCAACAGCGGCAGTTTCCTTGCTTGCTCTCTGTCCCTCAACCACGACATTTTCTACACTTGCCATGCACAAGGTTGCTTCCCTGCATCCTGCTCTCTTCCAGCTACATGACACCGATATTACTTTTCTGCAACTTGTATCTAAATCAGAGCTTGAGATACATGGTAATACTCATATATTCCCAAAAATAAAACAAAGGACTGAATAATTTATTCTGCAGACTCTCCGTGAGAATGCTTTTCATCTGTAAAGACATTACTTCATCCACCCTCTACCTCAGTAAATAAAACTGTAAACTTTTTTTTTAACACAGAAAGATGTGATTTCTTTTGATTTAGTTTTCTCAAAATACTTTACTTTTACTTTAGCTGAGGAATTAGATTCAAAACATAGTTGCATTGCTGAAGAAGACAAAAAATGATCCCAGCAGCAGCACATCTGAACTAAACCAGCTCTCCCTGAAGGACAAACAAAGTTCTTCACCCGCCTGAGGCTGGATATCCCAGTCTTGTAGCACAGACACACCCACAGAAGACACACTGGCAAAAGCACACACAACACAATTAAAGCCTACAGAAACATTCACAGGGATTTCTGCACAGCTACTGAATTATGACTGGATCCTTCAAGAACAATCAGGCTTCAGTAGTAGAAACAAGCAACCAGAGTAAGGAGGAAAGAGCAGCAGGAAAACTCCACCAGCATGTGCTGCACACAAATAATACAGAAAAATAGTAAAGTTGCTTTTCCTAAAGGTCACCTCAGTGCCACACTCTGCTCTGGGAATATATGACACACCAGTGCTGAGGGAGGCAGGAGCAGGCCTTGTTCATGGTGAACATGAATGGAGCCTGGAAACAAGCCAGTTGAGTGCTGCATCAATCCATTTCCCTGCCTGGCATAAGACAGGTAATGCTGAGAAGTTAAAGCCATCTGTATGGTGTTTATTGGCCTCTGGGCTGTGCCCTACTCTGAAACTGAGAAGCATTTTCCAGGTCAAGTGCTACCTCCAGCCTTCAACAGGTCCCATACGTGTTGTAACAACAATGAACCAGAAAGACCCAATGCCCAAAATCTAAACCCTCAAACTGTATGTGGTTGGGTTTTTTTAACCACAGAAACACCAAAAATAAACTCTGAGGTAGAGATTAATTTGGTATTTGACGAAGTAAACTGGACTCTATCAGCTGAGTCACTGCATTCCAAGGAGCTGTTCAGCAGATGAAGCTACTCACATGGGATTTCAAAGAAAGAGAAGCCTGGCTGGAAAGGGGTCAGTACTGTTCCCTCAGCACCTGAGGGCCTGCACCAAAAGGTATGTCCTGCACCAAAAGGACAGACAAATTCCCTATACTGTAACTGCTGTAAGTGGTCTTAGATGGGAACAGCTGCTGAAGAAGAGGTTACAGATGTCATTGCCCTGGCAGATGTATCACGCACACAGTAGCTAGTGACACCAAGTCTGAAATTTGACTCCAAGGCAACATTCAAAGTCTTCTCTGTATGCTGACACAACATTAACTTTTGAAGCCTAATTATAATCATTGAAATTTCAATAAACTTACTCCACTGTTGAACAACAAACAGAAACATGTTATCAGGCAGGATTTGTTCAGAGCTGCCAAGGAGACACTTGGCATGTCCCACTCCTCTGTTCCTTTCAGCAGGGCTGTTCCAGGACAAACACGCTTTCAGAAAAATTTAAATAGTCTGGAGCAGCTGGATGCAATCTTGATTTTCACTTAGAAGAGCAGCATACAAAGGCATGTCCAAAATAGAAAGAAAAGCTGTGTGCTCAGGTCCAGACTTGTGGACAGAATTCACATGAGTGCTGAGGAGCTATCAGCAGAGAGTCCATGGGAACTTGTGGAGAGGAGTGGAGCAGAGAGGACCCTTTTCCCAGTGGTTAAGGAAAGTCACACATGCTCAATTTTATTATCTGGGAAATGTAACAAATGGCAGCAGCAAGAGGTCAACTAAATAGAGCCTTAAAATGATAAATGAGATCAGCAATGTACACAGCATTACCTTCTGTTCCTAGAGAGGTGAGAGTTTATGTTGGCTGGAACAATTTTAGGAACATCCCATGCAGAACACACTACAGGAGGAGATCCTATTGCCCCTTTTCCTGAAGATGTACCAGACACCTCGACTCGCCTCAGGGAACTGGAAGGATTTAGGCAAAGGAGCTGATTTCTCAGCCTGAAGCTGGACTACTGCCTGCCTGTGTCAATGCGATGAGCAGGTTTAGCTCTTGAGCCATTAATGGCTTTTAGTGGCAAATCCAAGAAATATGCAACAGGGCAGGAGAGAGGGAGGCAATAAAGGCCAAGGAAGATCTCAAACTGAGGACATTTTCCTATTTAAAGGCTTTCTGGGTAGATGCTCCTCCCAAGTTTAATGGAGGAGGTTGACAAGATTTCAGCAGAGCTATTTTAATCTGTAGCATTTCACAGGACACATGCAGGGTATATAATGGTTGGTATATTTAGTTGGTATAGAAATTTTTTGCTGCATAGGCTATGCAGAGCATTATTAAAATGAGTAAGTGTATTCAGTCCCTTTGACCAAATTCTGGTCTCAGTCTTGTCTGAGGCTTAACTAATGTCACTGATGTCAGTGGAATTGCTTTAAACCAATAGACTGTATTACACTTTAGACACTAGGAAATGCTAGTAAAAATTAATTACTTAATTCAAAATTCATTAAAAGATGGCAATTTGTGCTTTTATCTAAGGCATAAAGTATACTTTAATGTATAGCTAATGAATTAACAATAATTAACATTTAACAACTAACAACTAAATCACCCACATTAATAATGTATAACTAATTAATTAGTTTAGTCAGTGAATTAATAAACAATGTAAAATGAGGCAATAAAACTGAAAATGAATCAGACCCCCAGTGCTTTAGATAAAAATCTATTTATAATTTCTTTAAATGTAGTATTTGTTTTACAGAAAAATCTGTCAGAACCTCTACAGTCTCTCCAAATATGACACAAAGTTTCTTAATATAAGATACAATCTCTTGGCATATAAAACAAAATCTCTTCAGGTTAATTCACTGTTGTTCTGAGCAAGGGCAAACCCCACAATCTTATTATTTGCTGTCTTGGTAAACAGATTAGATCCATATTCAGCTGCAGTGTTACATATGTATGTGACAACTGCTGGCATATTGCTCTGCCCGTGCTTAAGAACATTTCTTTACCAGTTAAACAATCTTTCCCAAAATAAACACATCTTTTCTGTTATCATGAGCTATAAAGCAGTTCAAGAGCCTTGAAATGATCTTTTCATTAGTTTGAGATGTTTAAGGATCTCAGTACTGAAACTTCCCCAATAAGCCTTATGAGACAGGAAGCGAATAAATCCTGCTCTCCCATTCCCATAATGAGAATGCCTAATAAAAATGTAAACTAATTCTCTTGACTGCCACTATCCTGTCTACTAAATGAAATCTTCCTTTTCCTCACCATATATTTCTATAACTTTAAAGCTACACTATATTTATGGCTGTTTGAGATTACTCACCCAATGCCACAAGCTGGCACTAGTTTCTTAACTTCCCTCATTTTTTTTCCTTTGGCTGAGGCCAGATGAGATCACCCGCCCTGTTAGCAAATCCATCCTCTTCAAGTCGATACTGTAATAACCTCACCAAAGTCCATCCTCCATCAACAAAGCAATCACAAAGCCCTTAGCTTGCAATATTTCCTTGTTGAAGGTATACTTCAGTAAATTTGAATTATCTATTTGATTATAAACATTAATAGGTTTTTAAGTACAAATGAATATTAAATATACTTAAACTGTGCTTTCCTTCCTCTCTCTGTAAATGTCTCCTTGTCCTCCTAATGCAAACAAATACAGACAGTGTTTCTCCCCACAACATTTGTCACTTAGCAGTTGGCTGGACATTTCTGTCCCCTGTTCTACCAACACAGAGGTCCTTGCTCAGCCCTTTTCCAGTAAGGGTTCAGGCAAGCAACAATTTGCCTGTCCAACAACAAAAAGAAGAGAGTGGAGAATATGGATATGTCAGCTCATTTTTATGCCAGACTTAGAAGCCAACCAAGAATTCCAGCAGGAACTCTGACAATTTGAAAAGCTGTAAAAACCAAAAAAATCCTGAAGCCTCAAACTAAAAGCCAGGGGTTATAAGGGAGATTCCAGAAACCCTGGGATGATGCAGAAAAGCAAGTTGTCTGGAGAATGGGTCAGGAAAGAGCTGAAACACGGGCCATGCTCACACGTGGCCAGTAACTGCAGCTAACTGCAGAGCAGAGCCATGCCACCCACACCAGCCTTTTACCACTGCCTGGTCTAAAGAAGGATCACAAGATGTGTTTCAAGGCAGACGCACCACAGTGGAAGCTGCCAGAAAGAACATGAAGAGGATGAGACTGTTGGAGAGGTGGGCTGCCTTTCACCACACCGTGCTGGAAGCAAAAGCAGGTTCTTTTGGTCCTGATCAGCCATTCAAATTGCTGTCAAGCCTTCTGCTAGGGAAGTGTAACTCCAAGCTCCCTCCTGATGGCACACATCTTGCCAAGGGCCAAACAGGGAGAAGGCTGCCAATGTGCTCTTCCCCTCTGCAGTAGACTGCTGCTCCTTGCAGCATGGTCAGCATGTGGAAAGAAGTACTTGGGCCTCAGCTGCTCAGGGACACAGAGGACACAGTTGGACACAGCTGGACAAACTGATATTTCAGGTTTGCTTCTCCACACTTTTGCTGGGTGCTCTCCCTCCTACTGCCTCACATTTGCCAAATCACAGGTTCAGAATGGACTGGCAGGCACCCAAGTTTGTTCCTGGCTCTCACAGGTAAACACTCACTGCCAAAAGTACTTTCCCTGGAAACAATGATCCTCCCCCTCCCTGTCTCACATCTAACTGGGCAAGAGTCTCCCTAGTCACAGAGCAGGCTTCCAGGCAGAGAAGGTGCTTTGGAGCCAGTTCCATGAACATCAAGGGAAAGTAGGAACTGAACACCACTACCCCTTTGTGGGTTTGTACAATACAATGAGAACACTTAGGAGACAGCCTCAACTTACTTGTTTACTGTAAGGGGCCTAATGCATAATTAGGCAGAGGGTCTTGCCCTTCAAAGTCCCTCTTCTTTCAGCCTGTGCTCTAAACTTTAGATGAAAAACAAACTGAAGAAGGGAACTGAGCATGTTTTGCCCATGTAATATAAGCAGGTCTAGTGGCATGCTGATACTTCCCAGTCTCCAAGGAGAGGATAGCAGCTGTCTTGCTGCTTCAACCTCCTGCTCCTGAGTAGATTCACACAGTGTCTGAAAAACAGTGGGTCCGAGCTGGGAGACAGGCAGAGCATCTCACACTACACGGTTCTACACACAAAATGTCCTGTACCAACCTCTCTGTACCCGCATGACTTGAGTGTTTCCTCCTGACAAGCTCCAGTTGAACCTTCTGTTTTAAGTAATGCTTTTTTTAATTGAAAAAAAAAATTGTACTCAAGTATTGATGTTTTCTTAGAGCACTGGAAGATACAAGGCAAGGGAAGAGCTCCTTCTGAGAAACACTCTGCCAGTCTTCCTGCTCCAGGATGCTCCTGTTGTCTTCTCCACACAAGTGCAGGGTGTGGAGGGGGTCCCTCTCAGGGGCGCTGGCCATCTTGCCTTTGCTGTGCTCACACAGCTCCTCACAGGATCCTGCAATAGTTCTGCACAGAAGGGCAGCCTTCAACAGGAAGTTAGGCCAGCTGGTGTTCCCTCACAGTATTCATACCTCTGGAAATCTGCCATTTGGCACTCCCTGTCAGGCCTGGCAGCTCACCTGTGCTTCATGCTCCTCGCCTTCCTCCCAGCAGCGCAGGAAGGGCAGCTCACTGCAGCACTGCCTCAGCCCTGCTCCTAATGCTGCCAGCCACACCACCCAGTTCATAGGGAGAGCAGCTCCCAGAGGAGGCAGGAAATGAAGACAGACCCCCTGGCAGATACCCACTGCCTGCAAGTCTGGTCTACACTTTTCAAATACGCACATGACTCCATGTAAGAGCTTGCGGGCACCACAGTGACCCTCAGCACAGCCCTGCCTGCACAAGGGCTGAGGCCTTTCTCAGCTCCCAGCTTCTGGCACTTAACATGACTTTCTTCCATGTTCCCATAACAGACCTAACAAAAGTTATCCAAACTGTTTGTATCTGAAAAAACAACTGGGATGAAATCACCAACAATCACAAAGGTGTGTTTCAGGTGCTGAGGACAAGCATGATTGCAACTGATTCAAAGTAAACAGAGAAGTTCCCATGTCTGGCACTGAGGTAAGACATCAGATCTGTTTATGTGATTTTCTACAATGCTGACTTTACATGGGGAAGCTCAGCCCCATGCAGAGGAAGACAACTTCTGCAGTGATGGCAGCCATGTGTAACACAGACCTCAAGCCTGCTTCTCACAACCAGAAAAACGACATTTGCTTCCATTTGGCATTTTTCCCACCTTCCTGGAAATGCCATAATTAAACAGTTGGGTTTTCTTCCAAAAAGTTGTGATTTAAGATAAACACACACAGTTTCTTTAAGAAATGAGAAGTTAATCCCGATTTCAGCAATTACACAACTGCTAGAGGAACAGCACTCAGCACCCAGGCATGGCAGAAAGGCACACAGAACAGTGACAGCAGGGCAGCCACCTCTAGACACTGCCCATCCCTGCCTGGTGTCTGAAAGGGACTGATGATCTGGGGTGAGACATCCCAATTCTCATCTCCTCCCACCACTACAGATATGCAGATATTGCCTATTCAAACACAGGAGCTGCAAAGGAAGGGAGTGAATGAGGAGGATCGGCAGCAGTAGGGTAATAGCTTGCTCCTATGACAGAAGAGGGCAGCTCAGAACAACACTGACTCCTGATCTGACGTTTTATTCCACTACTCATCCAGATTACAGCCCAAAGCATTCACAGTGTACTGTGAATTTGAACCCCCTTTGGGTCATTTCCCGTTTATGTGCACTGCTAATGAATTCAACAACTGCAAATCAGGGAGGGGATGACGAGGTTTGAGATCTATGACTGCTTCATCTGGCCTACACCTGCATTTCTGGCATATGTGCAAAGTGCATCCAGATCAGACTCTCTTCACTGTATATAGGGACCACAGGAATTGCTTGCATCATGTGGAAAATGTACTTAATTGACTTCTACCAAGGACAAAATTCCTCTGTAAGACACTCTGAAAGGGGTATGTGCTATCTCCCTGTGCAGAACAGCAGCCTGAACTCGAGTTTCCTAATTATGTCTGACCTGGAGGACATCAAGACAAGCTATCCAGATCTCTTTTTCAACCAAGCAAGAGAACCATTAGCTATCGCAGATAAACTCTTCAGTGCAAAAACTGTCCTTCTGGGCATGTCTTTGTTAGGATTAGCACAACAGGGCCTTCAAGAAGTGTCCCAAGTAAGAAACCAAAAGGAAGTAAGTATTTGTAGTGTTGAGGAGGCCTGTACAAACAGACAGTGCAAATGAACAAGAGCCCATGATGCCTTTCAACCCTCTTACTTACTGGGTAGTGCTAGGGCTTGCCCATCCTTCTCCCATATGTGTGCCCAGAGCCATTCCTGCCCTGAGCATTACACCCTTCAGCACTTACTGGTGACAAAAGAAGGTGCAGTTTACACTTACTTTTACAGCTCCATTAAAAGGTGACCTGCAAATAAAAAAAAAATCAAGCACATTTAGTATTATGTGCTGAATGCCCCCAAATAAACAGGATTAAATGAGCATTCAGCCCTCATGTAAAATGTAGGTGAAAAGACTGGCACTGAATGTGTATTTTGATTTTATGCTCATGAAACAGAGTCCTTCCAAAAGCTCTGAGCAATTCCTCAAAACTGCGGGTTCCACATTTCTGCCTCTCCCTGCTTGCGACAGCACACTGGGATGGAGGTGTAGCAGAAATATCCCTCTGAATGGCGTATTTCTGCAACTGCAACAAGACAGCTGGCAAAGTAAGGGGACAGCAGGCAGGCCCCAGTTCCCCCTTCTCCCTCCTCCCCTTGCTCAGGCACCAAAGCCTATGCTTTCTAAATGCACTGACCTGACACTGGGCTACACCCCGTGGAGGTACTGGGGGATCAGACATATTTGAAGATGAGGTTTTGAAGTCTGGTACAAATTTTAGCACAGCTACAGGTGGAGTTTTTCCCTGTAAAGCAATGAACATGATAGCTGTTTCCCACTGCAGTCACCATGCTGGCTTCCCTTCCTCTTTCTGTGTTTGGTCCTGCTTGACTGACTCCCCTTCCTCAGACCCAGCTCAGGAAAGTGTTTCTGCAAGTGCTTAAAACCCAGTGACTTCAATGGGAGACAAGCACGTGCTTCAGTACTTTACTGCCTGGGGTGTTCAATGAATGTATACCTTTCCCACCAGTGCTCTACTATACCAAATCTTGTACCTTTATTATCAATTACCTGGTATAAAGTGATGAAAAATTAGCCTATAAGTGACTTGATCACTTTATAGCTACTCACATTATTCTGATTTAAAAACATATGGATATGTAAAAGAAGATTCAGGGTTTTCCTGATCTGGTATTCTTACACCACTTCCCCAGCACATGTGAGGAGCTATAAAGCATTTCGCTGCAGTTCTCAAACAACCTTGGTCTCTCCCCAGATCTTATTTGCCATTTCTCTGAAGCGAGGCTTTGCAAAGAGCTACCATAACCTACAGAAATACACTGCACAGGTTTCCAGCTGTTCAAATAAAGTCTAGCATGTAATTTAAAATCTCTTTTATAAACAGAAGCTTTGGTGACCAACTTTCATCAAAATACAGTCTGGTACATGCTTACTGTTTGTTGGTTTCTTTAACTCGACTTTTTAATCCCTCATTCTTTTGTGAAATGTGATACTGCTTTATAGGTGTCCAAACTGTTAATGTAAACCCTCAACATTATCCTACAATTAAGATCCTACCCTGAAGTTTTTAAAAATTCTGTTTTGTAAATACAAGTTTTAAAACAACCAGAAGTGCACACACTCTCTATACCTAAATGTATAATTACAGGCAAATTGATTGACATTATCTAGAAATATTATTTAAACTAAGAAATGAAACAAATGAGTTATACCAATTCCTGTCAACAATAATTATTTAATTTTAGTTGACTAATAAAGACATCTACAATGGGTTAAGAAAGAATTTAAAAATAACTACAATGTCAAGCAGGAGATCTTTTAAATTGAAAGTGCTAGTGAACTAAGAAAAGGGAGTAGGTTATGCCAAAATCTCACAGTTTGAAGAGGCAGATGATGGAGCTCAACTGAAACCACTGAACAAAACCTGCTTGGTTCATCATTTTTCCTCACCATCCTCCCTGAATAAACCCATCTACCTCATGTCTTTTTGCTTTCAGCTAAATACACTACGCATATGAAAGGCAGGTTTCCTCCAGCTTTGCCTGGGAAAAAGTGCATCAGAGAACAGTGTGCAGGCATGGTCATGCCCCACGAGCAGGCACAGCAGTGTCATGTTAGTGCTGCTGCCAGAGCATGACTGACCACTGACAAAATAGAGGAAACCAGTCAGAGACAAAAAAATGCAGCATGGTGCCTAAACCACAAAATGAACAACAGAATAAAAGCCCCAAACAACACTTTTGTTTTATTTCATGTTTTCTGTAATAACAGTGGACATCATACTTTAGAAAAACATGCCATACCAGGAGTTTTCCATGAAGTAATACCAGGAGAGTTTTTGTTGCCTGTCTGCTCTGGCATCCTCCAAGTCCTTCTGCTAGTACTAAAGCATACCATTAGAAAGGACTAATTGTGTACAGAGAGAACTGTGCATGAAACAGCAGCACAAGCTCCGGCTGAGCCTCGGTCCCTCAGCGCACAACTTCAAGGAGTGTTCAAGCAAGCCAAGGAAGAGCAGAACCACAGCAGAAACTACAGCTCACTACTTGGTTAAGAGCTGCAACAGGCAGTGCAACAACCTCTCTTGAACAATTACAAGCATGATTGAAAAGGAAAAAAAATACTTAAGACATACACACTGAAAGATTTAAATGTTTTAATTACTCTACAGATTTACATTAATTTCATCTATTTTCACACTCTCAGTTGTTAAGACTACTAGGCAACGCCATCTAGTGATGCTAGCCAAAAAAAGTCACGCTCCATTCTTTGTAGAAAAGAATCACTCTTGGAAAGGTTCACGCTTGCAAAATTTGTTTTTGTGGAACCACAGTGTGAAGAGGTGCAAATATTTCAGTACCCGTGAGCATTTTCAAATTGGCAGCATTAATGTAGCAAAAAGGCCTGAGTTATTTTGGTTATCCTGAAGTAATTTACAGAACTGACAATACAGAAAATGAGCTGGGTTAATCACATCACAATTTAAAAATGCACACACCGTGTAGTGTTGATGTGATATCGGGATACAGTGCAAAGCCCAATAAATGATCTTCAGATTTGGAAAGGCCTAGAGATATTATCTGTATGATAAAATAATCTACTGGATTTTTGAAGATTTCTGCTTGTGTGTGTAAAATACCCGCTTGAAAAATGTTACCCCAGTGTTACAGTTTCAAGGAAAAAGAAACTCCTGTGATGGTTTAAACTTTCTTTGCTGTGAGGTGGAACCAGTCAGTCATCTGCTGGTGATAACTGTGAGCTGTAATTAGCTTCTGGTGGAAATTGCCAGCAGATGCAACTAAAAGTTTAAGTCAATTGGCTCTGCTTCCTCCTTACAAGAAAATTGGCGTTTCAGGGCTGCATTCCAGCGTGATGGATCTTAGAAACCAAAGCTAATTTGACAAGAAAGAGAAGTGTCCCTTTTCCTGGTCTGCTTTAACCCTGAACATGCTGCATGTTCCTGCCAAGGATATATAATTTTTTCTTTTCTTTTGTTGTTGTTCTTTTTTTTTTAATCCCCAAAGAAAGTAGCTATGATTATACAAGAAGTATTCCACTGAAGAAAGGCTGTATTTAGTCCCAATTACTGAAATCACAGCTGTGGAGACAGGAGAGGGAGAAGATGTAAAAAGTGAGAAACAGTGAATAAAGGCAGCATGTGAAACAGGACTTGGAATAGGAAGCACAGCAAGCTTAGGGATGTGAAAAGCCAAGCAAAACCCTGAAGCACCACTCCTGCAGCTGAGTACACACTCTGTCTGAACCACTGGCCTGTGACAGTTCTGCACTCTGGCTGTCCCACACTGCACCTTTCAATGGCTCCACAGCAAATGCAGCATGGCTATTTGTTCTCACCCTGCTTCCCACCACTTCCTGCACTTGATTAACATTTCATTATTTCAACATTCAGGCTTTATCAGCCTGTAGTGGTGTATGGGCTGCACATTCTTGTGACCTGTCCTGATCATGTCCTCCTTCGTATCTGTTGTCAAGTAGATAGTGAATGCTCAGCCATGACAAGTAAGCATCATTACTTTGCCAGTTGGGCTTTGTATAAGCCTTGCTGGGATTTAACTTCCTTGTATCTAACTCCCAGGGATATTTGAAGACCTCAGATAGTATTCACTTCCCCAAAGCCACCATTAGTTTGCAATGACCACATCTAACACACAAGCGTTTTTCAATGAGAGGGTACCTATTCACTGAACTTCTCTTCAGAAATAGCAACTTCTTAACAAATCAAATAAACATTCACACCTCCATGACAATGGCACACATGCACACCTGCCTTATTGAACCAAGCAGCATGAAGAGAGGAAGGGTTTCTGCAGGCTGCCTTTCAGCACCCACTTTATCTGTATGCTACAAAACTTAGCTGATAATGTCTTCAGACTCACCACAAAGCAAAGTGATTTGAGATACACAAGAAACTCACACGCAAAACATACTAAATACAGCACTTAGACAAAAGCTTAATGGAACAATGAGGATTTTAACAAGCAGAAACTCAAGCAAAGTGGCCTTTTTTTGACACTGGATAGACTGGTCATGTTGTAAACTACTGGAACTATGAAGATATTGCTACCAAAAAAAAAAATTATATTAGTGACTGTTTTGATGCATTCCCTGAAGAGACATGCAGTGACAGCACAGCAGAACTGCCACAACCACTCTCACTCCAGCTGCCCCATTTATGTACAACCCTCTCGTAACTATCTTTCAATACTCACTTTGTATCAGGTCAGCTTCTCAAAAAGATATTTTAAAAGGGGGTTATTTACCACAATTTTTCTAGCAGATTGACCAGAAAAAACATATGTGCACATGCATGAGTATATTATCTTCACACAGTATTGGATTCTTCACAAGGTTTAAGAGCACTCTTAATAATTTTATTTCCTTTTAAAAAAGCGCATTTTAATATCAAACCTCTTTCAGTATGCTAAATAATTTTAGCTAGATGGGATCTCTTCCCCTCCAATTAAGAAGAAAAAATCCTAAAATCTAATCCTGCCTACAGGACAACTTGTTCTTTCTCCTTTTTTTTTTAAAGCTAATCCTTACTACTTAATTATAAATTTAGTGTTTTGCACAAAAATGGGATCTTTCTTAAGCACTCTTCTGTTTTGTCTTCCTCTGAACTGCAAAGCTGTCTGCCAAGACTTATATCATGTCTTTCTTGTTAAATAGTTATTCTTCCTATTAAACAAGCAAATAGAACAAATCCTGATTTCCTCTTAAAGCAGTGGAAAAGCGAAGTTTCTGCCAAAAAACCTACGCAGCCACGCTTGTTAGCGAATGTACCTTCATGGCTCTTAAGGCTAAAGCAGTTTGCACCACATAGGAATCCATCCAGGAGCTGAAACTCCCAAGACAAAAGTTCTTCAGAGGAAAATGAGCAAGACATTAATATCTGCACATAGAGAAGTAGGTAAAACTGGACTCATCCCTAGCCCAAGGATTTCCTGCACACTTAAGTGCTGTGGAATGCTTAGCCCTGATATCCTGGTTTCACACCATCCCCCAGGTGGGGGACAGGACACAGAGCCAGCCCTGCCTTGGCCCTTTCCCCATGGAAAGTGGGCAGCCAAACTGAACGAGCTGTGTACACACCTGCACCATTCTCTGCCTCTCTGAGACACCATTCACGCAAACCCCAAGGCCATCTTCACCCAAAGTACCCATTTGGGCAGAACTGTGGCTCACAGGCTTGGCTATTCCTTTTGAGATCTCAGCTCAGTTTCTGTATGCTTGCTCTTTTCTAAAGGCAGAACAAAGAGAATATTTGGCTTTAAAAATGTCTCGGAAACTACAAATGAAAAATTGCATGACAAGTGTACAGCTTTAATTACATCTCTCAAGGGGACGAGATAGCATTTCTGCATCCCCATCTTGTCTTCTCTCTGCCCTGGAAATTCGTAACATGATCGGAGGTACAAATGTTCGTATTTGTAGGGGGAAAAATGACCTACATTACATTCCTAGCAGATCATGTAAATAACAGGATGTAAAGTCTCACGGAATTAGTTTACATTTGAAACATTTTCAAAATATTGTTTTAGCTGGGTATAATAGACCACCATAAGATGTGACACACAGCAAACACAGGGCTGCAATTAAACAGCTGGCAAACAGCCAGAAAGAGATAAAGGCCCAGGCTGTCACTTGCTAGACAATATATATGGCTATTTTGGCAGCCAAAATGAATGTGATAATTGAGCCATGACACATTAAAAAGGCACACAATTTCCAAGGAAAGAGTTCCTGAGCACTAAACAGGGAGCATCTACAGCGTGCTTACAGCGAACCACAGTTTATGAGTAATAACAAGACCAGACCGATGACAATTCAGCGATGCCTAGCCAACCTTGGCACTGCACCACTGCATGCATTTATTTACCACAGACACAGAAATACAGCAGTCAAGCCCACCGTAGCCTTCAAAAACAAACGAGATCTGAAGAGTGTGGGTACTGAGCTGAAATGTTTCTCTGAATGTTTTTTAAAATAATAAGGATTTTATACAGTAGCATTTCTAGCTCCAGAAGTGACAGTGACTTGATTTGACTTCCAATATCCAGAAAAGGCCCAACTGATATAATTCAGTTTTAAAATAAATATACACAGTAAGACATGAAGAGCAAATAACTCTTCAAAATCATACTTTTGCTATAAGGAAAAATGACTGTTTTGTTCAAGACACGAAGAACCTTAACACTGACAACAACAGCTGTTTGGAAGACAAAGTGCAGGAGCCTTTCAAGTGCTTCACTGAATACTTTATTTAATAACCTAAGGACACAACAAACAAACAAATGTAGCAAATGAAGACACGGTTTTAAGTTAACACCCAACAGTTACATAAAGCCTCCTATAAATGTACTCCATCAAATTAACATGCATTTCCTTCTTGAGTAAAGGACTTGAAAGCCTATACGCAGCCAGCCCCCAGCCCATTCATCCACTAACCTCCCACAAAGTGTAGGTACCTCATGATCTAAAATTATGCTCATATAAAAGGAAGCTAAATTTAGGCTGTTATAGGAAAATCCCTATGAAGAGTTAACTTCCAGATCTTTGTCTAAACTTAACCACATTAGAGATGTATTCAAATAAAGAAATTGAATGTGTAGCTTCCCCAGTCAAAAGGTGCAGTGCATCAGGAGAAAGTACAAAAGGTGTAAGAACCCACTTGTAGATTCAGTCACACCAGTGATATCTAGAAGACACAGCTCTCCACAGCGCCAATACCAGTGAACCACAACTGACGTGAGGGATACCGGCAAAACTCGTGTAAATGATCCCCTGTACTAAGCATCAAAGAAACAGAGGAAAAACTTTTGAGACACTAAAACAGGGTCTCTTCAACATAAAATAATTTCTTTTCTTATACAAAAGTATTAAAGTACTCTAAACCATTCAGATTTCCTCAGAACAAACTCCCTAGCTACCTCAAACAAACAACACAGACCTCCAAATCCAACAATTAGAGCAAAGTGGCATTGCCATACTGGGCCAAAATAAAGAATCAGAATTAATGCTTGACGTTATACTAAAACCAGTAAAACTTCAATAATTACATAATCTACTTTTACAGAATTATCTTTAATGGCTGTGATAGTAACTTCATTAAGTATGAGTAAAGGAAATTGAAAGGCTTAAAGATGAGGTCAGAACATGCACTTTTGGCTGCTTCCTCAGGAGATGCATCAAATAATGCTATTCATGTCTAAGGAAGAGCAGACTCTTGAGGGTAGTTGCAGCGCCCAAAAGAAAAATGAAATCATGACACTCATTTTTCTAACTCACAAATTAAAAGAAGCATAAGGGGACAATTGCAAGAATAAATTAGTTGACCCTCATCTGAAAATTTCATACTATTGCATGCAAAAATGGTATGTGAAATATAGAAAATATAGTGCACTACATTCACTATAGTCTATATACTTCTTTAATATATAGTGAAATATATTGAAGAAGCATAGTCTTAAATTTTTTTTGTCACCAATACTGCAGCAGGCACACAGGCATATTATCCCACAGGCTCTGTCAAGTGATGTTTAATGGCAGCTGAAACAAGGCCAATTTACAGTCCCTTCAGAAAAGCATTTAAACACACACAGGGTTTCCTGGAAAAGGTGAGAAAGGTGGGCTTTCTCTGATTCAGGGTCACAAAGCAGAAAGGCAGTAATTAAAAAAAAATCGTAGAACCAAAAGAGGAATGAAGAAAAGTCCCAGTTATTTAACATACCTCATATACTTGCCCCTTGCCCAAAAATCCTATGACATCTCAGTAAAAAAGGAGCTTTTTCACAGATCTTCTATCCAGCCTGATTGTGAACTGACAGTTATGGAAAGAGTTTCATGGAATTAAATTGCAATCAAAAATTAAATTTTCACATAGGTTAGGAGAAAGTAGGATGGAAAACTGGTTTAGGACAAGGAACAAACACACTTTAGTAGCTTTGCACTACGAGACCCTTCAAGGACTGTGAATGCAACTGTGTCAGGCAGAAAAGAAAAGACTAAGTAACTCAGAAGAAGAGGAATACTACAAGTAGGTAGTTTATTTACACCTACCAGGGAATCAGAGAGTGTTTCTCCTTATGGCTACATTAACTCAAATCAACCTTTGGCCCCTAGTAATGAGCTGTAATTGCAAAAGAAAATTTGGAAATACAAACAATTATAGGAAAATTTTTTAATCTTCTGTTGCATAGAGTAGTAGTTGTAAAAAGGTGTGTCCCTGTATAATGCAAAACACTAATCCTCCCCACAAACAGAATACCCTGGAGTAGATAATAACATTCTCTGCAAAGTAAATCCTCTATTTTTTTATACTCTGGCACAGTTTCCAAGTGTTTACATTTATTCAGTAAGTCAAAAAATTACTCAGACTTATTTTTTCTTTATATTTACCATATAGAAGAGTGGCAAAGCTCTGAGCACTGGAACCATAATTAAATCTATAACTCATACAGCAGCATGAAGACTAATACATAAATTAACTCTACCTGCCAAAAGAATTAATACTATCAGGAACAACTTACGGCAGGTTCGAAAAACAAGAATAGAAAGGTTTTATAGTAAAGCTTCTGTCTTTCAAACTTCCCTCAGGAAAATCTTTTTCCCCAAATTTCTATTCCAGACTCTACCATGAAAATTTTAGAGGCTAGGAAGAAAGCTCAGAGAAAGTACTGTCAGACTGAGAGGCACAGCACCCATTAGCACAGGCACTGGAGCCGTGCTGCATTCTGGGGTATGGCTGCACCAGCAGCACACCGGGCCCAGCACTGCTCCTTGTAGGAGAAAGAGGTGCCCTGGCTTAGTGCTGCACTGCTGCCTCTGCAGCAGAGCTGGGGTGCCCCAGGAACATGTTCACTCCTAACAGAGGTTTCAGCCTCTCAGGAACACATGCAGCTGGCGCAATTTCATACTGCAGTTTATCCACCCACCTAAGACGGAACAGCACAATGGGGTGTTTCTGTGTCCTGCTCTGCATCCAAACCGGATAAAAGCCAGGCTCTGGCTTGCACCTAGCTAAGAGACTGTAGTTCCACACCCCAGCAATGCCAGGATGACTCATGGTGCTTTGCACTCTGCCAGGTGACTTTGAAGGAACAGAGAGTTGCATATGGAAAGCACAAGCAGATGCAGCACAGCATCTCTCAGACACTTGTCTAGCATTCACTGCTTATAGCATCTACTGCAAAGCTAACCAGAACTGACCCCTCAGTCTGTGATCAGCAACCAACTTCAGAAAAAGATCAACAGAGCTACTTTCAGAAATAACATTCAGTGCACTGCGTGGACTGCTCACTGCACAATTTTTTGTTTTGTTTCTTTTCATTCAGGCTTCAAAAGCCAATGGCTCTTTCAAAGTTAATAAACATGGAACTCTTCTGGGCATAAATGGATTTGCACTAAGACCTTGGGCAATACAGTCTGTCATAACTACCTGTTCTTCACACACTTTCAAGAAGCAGAAAACCAAAGTGATATTCCTATTGGTGCTTTTTCAAACAGCACTCTTATCTTCCCACCTCCTGAAACCAGCTGCTATCACACTGGTGGGCACGTGTCATCTTTACTGGAAAGCTGCCCAGCCTGGATGGACGATTTTAGCAGGGAGGTATCCAGCTTATCTCAGGTGTGGGGAGAGGCATGTTCACTGTCATTCCTGCCTCCTTACTCGCATGTTTGCAAACAAAAAGAAAGTGCCAAGCACAGCTGAGTCTGAAAATCCAGATAAGAGATTTTATTTATATTTATTTTTCCAAGGTCGGAATCTGGGAATAAAGAAAAATTAAGCACATCAACATGCATTTGTCAGGAAAAAAAAAGCTGTTATCAAAATCTCTCTTACAGTCCTGCCTGAATGAAAAGTAAGCAGTAGCCATCTACAGCGAAAATTCCAAGCACAGCCCATAGAGGAATTCAGAGGCAATGCAAACAGCCAAAAGAGCATCCAGAAGGATGAAAAGTAATTTATCAGAGTAGCACAGCTCACATCTCTCTCCATTTCCTCCATTCCTGACCCCACCTCCTCTAATTTCCAGGAAGGCACACTGGTCATTGTACAGGAATTTTGCCAGTATGCCCTTTATATCTTGGAGAACCACATGGTGCTCAGCCTACAACAGCTGTTTTAGCATCAACAGCCGCTACTGTTAGCTTGCCTTCTAACTGATAAGAAATTACTTTGCTTCTTCTATTCCTAAAACAAAAAAAAAACCCAAGCAGATTTAACAGAAAACAAACACTTTAAATAACGCTAGTCTGCAGTATTACCATGAAAAATAAACCACACAAAACACTTGAAAGTAAAATGCTTTCACTGCATTTATTCTCAGAGAACCTTGAAAGTAACCAGCTTCTCCACATATGGATCTGCTTAAGGTTTGCTACTCTGTATTATCAAACAAATCATTGCTTTGTTTTGATGATGTGCCTTTCACTTCAGAACCTTGTTTCTTTCTTAAAACAAGTTGTGGTGTGTTTGTTCTGGTATAACTAAGCACAACACCTGGAATTGCCCCTTAATAAAAAAAAAAGGAAGAAGCAAACTAAACCCAAAATACACAGAAGTCAAGTTGCTACTGCAACTCTTCACACTACCCCAGCAATCCAAGACTGTGGAAGAAGGGGAATGTGGAGCTAGGCACTACCTAGATGTATAAAATTTGTATTGGTATCATACAAAATCTCTACTCCAGACAAGAAACACTTTTTCAGCTACTGACTGTGCTTCAAATAGTTTATCATGTGAAGACCACCCTCTGAGATTAATGTTTAATCATGCTTGTAGAATTTTAGGTTCTATAGTATTTCTACCTTTTGCATAAAAATGTATACCACTTCAGCAATGCTTAGTGTGCAGTAGGCTGTGCTGTGTAACTTTGATCACTTAGAGTTGCTTCCATGTGAATATAGCTTTAGAGTATTCAGTGCAAAGTGATTCTAGTCTCTTAAGACCTCTCTTTGTATTAGCTTTATAGAAATCAAACCAAAACTCATTATTTTCCTTCTAAGTCCAAAGCTCAGAACAGAAAGTCAGGTATTTGCATAAGGGTGTTGGTTCTCTGAGCCCTCAGGGTGTCTGTAGAGGGAGGTGTTGCTAAATCCGTAATGCCCAACTACAGCTTCTGCCACTGATATTAATGACGTAAATACAGATATGCCCTAGGTACCTGTGAACAAGTTAGGACAGGCACTGATGCACAATGACAACACAGAGCTCTGTGTCAACTAACCACCCCCGCACCACTTCACCTGTCCCACCAGCTTCGATGAAGTCTTTGATGCTGGGACACCAGGGGGAAGGACAAACTCCAGCTAAAGTGTTACCAAACCCCAGGCAGTGGGGACACGGTAGACAGGTCAGAAAAGGTGTATTTGGGGAGGAATCTGCTCACTGTCTGCTGCAATAGTAGCCTTCACAAATAAGAACCATCATCAGCTGACTATTGAAACACTTTTCCAATTCCACAAAACTCACTCTGCTCAACGGATTTACAGCATAAGCACTTTACTGAAATTGCAAACAAAAATAGCTTTCTGCTGCTAACCTTCACTTACAGAAAGGAGAGCACCCATGTTTCCATCTGTCCAATGAAATCTGACCAGCTGATGTTCTACTGATTCACTCTGTCACATTTTGGTAACTTCCATGTCTAGGCTTCAGAGTGAAGTGATAACCTGAGTTCAAACCTAAACCCCCTCACTGAACTGAGCCAGCACAGATTGAGAACCCTTGGCTTTCTGTACTGGTGAGCCAGTCACAGGGTGGCCTGAGTGCTGGGCACGGCTACCTTTGCTCAAGCTATGTTGAACAAGCTCCCAAAAGGCAGGCTGGCTTTGCACTGAATGAGAGCCTTAATTTGCTTACTGATTTCCAGCCCTGCCACTGAAGCTACATGAAGGGTTTCTGGCAAGGGTGGAACTCACCTCCAAGACAATTCGTTGTGAATCCCTGAGGCTGGCCTTTAGCTTTGCTGTCTGTTCTTTGACTTTGCTGGCTACCTTCCCAGTGCCTGCACCCTTCTGCATGCCTCAGAGAGGAACTACTCAAGTTTATAGCAGCATTAACTCATCAGCTGGAAACCTGCCAGGCTGCTTACATTTTCACTACAATCATCTGAGCTCTGATTCCAGAGGGTGCTTTGAGACAGGATCCATGGTCACACACAGTACTACACAACTGCTTTCTGATGTGCTTGGATCCATCTGGGGTGCTGGGCAAGATGCATTAGTGCTTGCATAGCTACTGCAAACTGTCTCTGTGTAAGGACAAAAATGCCCCTTGCTTTGGTTTAGCTCAGTGTCAGAAATACTTACATGCCTGTGGAACAAACACAGAGAACAGCACAGAGTGTATGAAGTATCAAAAATCAGCATCTACTGCAGACCTACTGTGCTATTTGTTTCTCACAAAGGTGACACACTTCTGGAGGACATGTGCCTAGTTTATTTCTAGTTAGCAGAAGGTGACAACTTTGTGCAATTAAAGTAGGATTAGGTAACAAAGCCAAAATTGGGGGTGGAGGGAGAGGGACAGAGGGAAATAATAAATCAGCAGAAAAATCACAAGACATTTGCTTTTTTTGACTGACAAGAGCACAAAATTTGTGCATTTCCAGTGACTTTTAAAATAATTGTTGCTGCTGTTTTCCTTTAGCATTATAATTTAAATCCAGTATAAATGCTAGTTTGGTCAAAGTGGTCTTTAGAGGTCATTTAAGTCTATTTCCTGCTTGAAGCAGAATCAACTGTATCTAAACAGCTCACATCAGTCCTTTGTTTCTTAAAAATCTCTGGCAATGCAGACACACCACCCTTTGCATGCATGTCCAGGTATTCCTACATTGGTATTAGGTTTTCAGTCTTCATTACGGCACATGAAGTTGCTTTTCATAACTACCAACTGGACAAGCAACAATTGCCTTTTCTATGCAACTTTCTTCTGTATCTGAAGAGATTTTCCTTTCTTTCCTCCTTCCTTCAAAGCACACAATCCTCCTGTGAAGAAGCTCCTCATTCAATCTTTTTGTCCCCATGGATTTGTGCAGCTGATTATGTGTACTAAAGTGCTATACCTTGCAGTTCTCATTATTAAATTACACAATATTTTTAAGGTTACTTCCTACATTTGGTCCCATCATTTAGCATTCTAGTTCTGTCCTCCAATGTGCCTACAACCCTTTTGTCCCCACTGTTAACTCCAAATGCAGTATTTATATGCTCTAGGCCAGCATCTTCATCAACAAGGTAAACATCAACTACTGGGGACTGTCGGATGGTCTACTACAGATTCTCCCAACCTGAAGGTGACACACTATTAACTACAGGTCACTTTGATGTTTCACCAAAAAAATATCTTACCCCTCCTTTGCTTCTGAAAGTGATGCTTACAATGATAGTTTAATCATTGTCAATTAAACTTGTACTAAGTTCCTAAAAGGTCTGGCCAGTCTGTTTTACACTAAGTGCTATAAAATTAACAACTGCTCCAGCCACAGTTCTGAACTAGGTAACAGTACAGTGCACTCTCTGCAGAGGGAAAATTAATCCAAATTAATGCAAGCAGGTTAGGACTCCTTTATCACCAGCAGTTACTGGCTCAAAGTAAGGCATCAATGTAAAGGAACAGCACAGTTTCTGGGTAGCTTACTGGTACACATGCCCCTGTCTGAGATGGCAGCTGGATATCCCTGCTCCTGCCCAGCCAGCCCTGAACTCAGAAAATATGCTCAAGGTACTTTTCCTAATCTGTGTATTACCTGTCTCCAAATGTTCCACATCTATGCAAACCCGAGTTATACCAGCTCCAGAAACCTCCACACATCAGTTTTATAGGAAGTAGGTAATTTTACATAACGGGTTTGATGCAGTTTAGCTGATTTTCTTGTATTAGCACTTTGCTAACTGAAGTAGGTGTGCCGAGTCTGTAATAGTAAAGAAATTGATACACAGAGACAGGTCAGCCTGAAGGGGAAGCATTCAGTGCTAGGACTTTGCCACAAACTAAGTATTACAGGCTGGCAGTGGTGAGCGATGCCCAGTTTGAGAGTAAAAATAAGAAAAAGTACTTATATATGGCATATTTTAGTCAGTTTTATCACAGAGCCTGAAGGGTCTTTGTACAGTTATACAAATGGATATCCAAAAAGCAGATTTGTCCTTAAGTCTAGGACCCATTACTTGGCATTTTTCACAAATTTTTGCACAACAATGCCTAAAGAATCATTAAAAAGTTGGTGTTTCAGGCTTCTCTATTGTTTCCAGGTAAAACTCAAGGCATAATGAGCATCAGTTCTTTAACACCAGTAGCTGAATGAAAAGGGTTTGAACTATTTCTGCAACTGTAAAGTAGGTAGGTTACCATTAATTTTATTTTTCATTTTGACAGTAGTGCTATTGAAAACAAGTGAAATATCTATATAACAAGTGAAATATCTATATAATCTCTGGACTAACACACAGAGGAGGCAGGACAGTGTTCTGTGGACACTGCTCACACAAGTGTCAAACCTGCAAATCTGCAGGCATGAAAACTTACTCCCATGAGTAGATATTTTGATTTGTGTTGCTTAACCCTCTCTTAACTATGCCACTGAGAATACTTGCATGAGAAATTTACTATACGGGGGGCTGATAAAAAAAACTTGGTTTATAGCTTGCAGGAGGTCAATACTAGCAGAGGGGAAAAAAACCCAAAACTTGAGGTATTCTGAGTTAGTGGATCTGTCATCTAGTCTCAACTGAAAAGAAAGTAATTTAAATATTCTGACAATTCAAAACGTTCAGGAGTTACACAATCTTTCACTATTGCATTTTTTTAAATGTAAGTATATTAAATAACAATGCACTCTGGCTCTACTTAACACTTAAACGTTTTACTGAAATGCCTTTCTAAATTTGCATCATCCCTCTTCCTGAAGCAGTTTCCCCCAATATCAGCAAATAAGGTAAAAGCCACTCTGGAACATAAAGGTTGCTACTACAACTGGACAGAAATACAAAAATACCAGACTTCTGATTGCTGTGCTAAATTACACCACTTTCCTACTCTGACCCAGACTACAGCCTTCTGGTTAGAAAAAAAAGCAGGAAGTAGGAGAAGGGAAGAAAATGCTTAGGAGAAATAATCCCAGACAAATCAGAGATGGGCAGGCAATACTAACAAGTAGAATTTCAAGATTCATTTGAGAGTTACTTCAAACATGTTTTTAGAGCAGTCATGAACCTTCTTCACTGTACCTTTTTAACTGTAAACTTCTGTATAGGGAAGGAAGTGTTAGAAATAATTGTGTGGGTTGTATTCTCGAAACCATTCTGCAAACTTCAGCTTTCTTTTCATGTAGAATGCATTTATTGCACTCAGTGGTGACAAAGTGCTGGGCAGGGAGAGACATAAAAATAAAAAGGATAATGTATGTGCCACAAGATACATTATCAAGTAGAGTTTGGGTGATTTTTTAAAATTTTGCTTGTTCAGCTTCAGGACAAGCACTTGTGGACATACTCTTAACATAGCTCTTAAACATCTTAATTAACTGCTCTTCTATAGGGAACCATTTAGTAGTCACAACTGGGTTTTCACTGCAGAGGTGGAAACTAGAAAAACTGACAATTTTTTTTTCCTCACTGGGATCCAGTATTTAGTACTATGAAGACATTTGCCCAACAAGAAATTAACAGAATAAACACAAAACTGGGGGACTTAACATCGATCTGAAAAGTCAGTATCTTGAGTGGAAGAAAAAAACGTACATATGAAGACAGGCACACATTTGTGCTACTGTATAAAGGCTTGCTATTTGACTGCATGCAAAATATTATTTCTCCTGATTTCATAAAAGCAACAGAATGCCTAGTTTTGACAAAGGGGAGATGGAAACCTACTACATTTGAGAGACAAAGGAATGGATTGGCTTATTCATATCCTGGTGTGTGTGGCAAAAAGCTTTGTGTGAACAATGCCTACTCTGAGAGGAGAGGGGAAAAATCCAGCAGAGTTCATCTGAATCACCTATTTAAACCATTTAAGCAAACTTGGATTTTTTTTTTCATTTTTCCCTCTCCCTGGGGAGCATTACAGAGTAATCACATGAATCTGCTTCACTTTCTGACTGGAGTAGTCACCTCCGTGGCAGAACTGGAGCAAACCACAGCTGTGCAGTAACATCTTCAACAGGCACAACTGTTTGCAGAGTAAACATTTGCCTATAACCTTACTGCAGACAGAGTATGTTAACAAAAGGAATGCTTCTACAAGCTTAGCTGCAGCACCTTCCTCACAAACACAAGTCTGCATTAGCTCAAATCCAGCACTACCTCTGCACGTGGACGAGCCTGCATCACCAGGACAATTGTTCATTGCTCCTCATTGTTTCAGACAGCTCAACTGAAAGAGCTTAAATTGCTGGTCTGAGGAATACCTTCACAATATTGCTTTAAACACACACTGCAGTGCTCCCACACTGACGGAATAACAAGCACACTCCGACAGTTACAAACATCTGGATTGGTGGGTCCGTAACTGAAGCAGTAATAGTGCTGGCCTGCCAGGGTTTTGCAGGCATTCTTCTTTGTGTCAAACTCCAGACCCTGGCGCTGGCAACACTCTGCAGGGTGGAATTAGCCCAAGATGTGGCAGTAATGAAAGGGACAAATGCCGTTCTTAGGAAGCAGAAGAATTCTGTATAAAAACAAACCCCTTACATGTCTTGCCTCCATTTGTTCTTAGCCCACATACTTTGGAGTGTTATATTTTATGTTTTAAAACACACAATTTCCAAATGTGCTACTCATAAACCATCAACCTATCTGCAAGTCTAGGAAAGCCTATAAACAGCAAAATCAACTGCCACTCTTTGTAGCATGCTCAAGAAACCACATTAGTATGTATTAGTATACAAGGCCTGAAAATAAATAGGAATCAATATTGTAATCCCTATTAAGGAAAATCTCTTTCCAACAGACCCATAAGGTCAGGCACTCACTGGCCAGAGGATGAGACAGAGCAGAGAGCCTTTGGGGTGATCCAAGCAGCTCTCCCTTATCAATTAGTCCCATTTCCCAGCAGCTACAAAGAAAGCACGTTATTTCTCTGACCAGTGCTCCAAGGCATGTGTTTTGCCTAGCCTTTTCACTTTACTTTTTTCTTTTAAACCACTTGATTTCAAATATCTGATTTTCAGTTTAACAAAGAGAAGAGACTAAAGCAAATTTACAGTACAGAATATAAAAGACTTACATTCTCCTGCTTGCCTAGGAAGGATGCACTATTTCAACTCACCACCTTTCAAACCACATGAATTAAGCTCTGAGTGGATACACTGGTGTTTGCATTCATTTCCTGCAAAGTTTACACTAAAGTGGATTTGTTGTAAAATGGGTTGTAAACTATAAACTAAGCTGACATGAGTGTTATTGAATTGAACTTCAAAAACTTTTCCACAAAGGACAATATTTAATTTAGGAATGGAAATGAGAAAAAGTGAGCAAAGAAAACTAGGAGTGCACATTTTTGTTACTGTAGATCAGCAGGGCAGCCAGGAACAGCTAGAGGAAGCTGCTATAAATCACAGCACCCCTGGGAACAGCCCCACTTGTGCCAGCCCTAAAATCCAGGAAATCCAATGAGCACTGGATACAGCAGTGCCCCGCTCCACCTGAGCTGCAGCCTCCAAGCTGGGCAGATCACAACTGCAGCCTCAGACATAACCTTAACTACAGAGCAGTGACCTCTGATCTAAACAGTTTTATGCTATGAGCTGAAAATAGTTATTCCAGATATGTCAAACTTATTTAAGAGCATCTCTGCAGCCCAGATTTACCATGCACTATGTACAAAACCTTTGCAGCATTTACCTGAGACTCTGTAACAGTGGAGTTTGGCACACTTCCACACCGTGAAGTATGTATAAGTGCTTGGCCATGGTTTGAAACTGAGCTGCCTAGGAGCAATAGGGCCAAGATCTTTTTAGCTTTGCTTTATGCTATTAAAAGCACAAAAGAAATTAAATACAGCACACTGCATCAAGTAGCACAGCTTTGAGTTAAGCCAGCAAAAGCTAGAAAAAAATGGAATCAGATACCTGTCCTCAGTTTACCTATGCATCCTAATGCTACGGTGTATGCTGGACAGTAATTGACTTGTTTCAGGCTTTTCTGTTGGACATAGGAAAACATAAGTGAAAGCAGCACTTAATGTTTCTCCAACATTGTCAGCGGCCAAAACCTTAATTTAATTTTATTGGTTTTGATGCTTTATCTTTCTTGAAAATCACACCAAAATCACAGGAATTTAGTACTACTGCATGTTAAAAAGTATAGCTATCAGCATTGAAGATATGAATTTTTAGTCGGTACCCTCGAGATGCAGCTCATATCCACTGCTCACTAACATGACAGCATGATACATGACAACATTATTTTTTTAACCACTCATTGTCCAATTAACGGAATCAACCTTTACTGTTGAGACAGGCAAGAAAAAACCTACTGTTTAGCCAGTTTTACTGTGCCTGCCATTCTGCCATCCCAGTGTCTAAAATAGAAGTTAATGTGCAGCCCAGGCCTGCTCAGCATACCCAGGAACAAGGCTTTCTTGGGACTCTGGCATTTTTATCAAGCAGATGTTATAGCAATAGATGTGACTTCGGGAAAAACAACTGCTGGGGAAATCTACACCTCTTTTGCATGAGAATCACAATGCAGCCAGTCGGTGTCATTTTAAAGTAGCTAAATCAGCCTCGGGTCACTCCCATGGGGTGACTCCGGGCAGTTGTACTGGCAGGTGAGAAGTGGCAGCAGATATCTGTTTAACATGGTATGAGAGAGTTCAACATATTTTTACTTTAGTATTTGTAACATATCCTGTTAAAGTAACATTTAACATTTTATATGTGCCATTACTGCATTCTAAAAATTGCTAATTTTTCATTACTTATGTAACTGAGTAACCAGAAGGACTATCAGCATCCAAGAGAATTAGTTGCCAGTTGTGTTCTTGTGAAGCTTGCAACATGTGGACTGCAAATGATAAGGGTGTGATCTAGAACTGGAAGAGAAACAACTGTGCTTGAAAAACTGTTTTTGGGAGAACTTAGATACAAGGTTTTTATTTTCAAAGCACATGCAAATATGCCCAAATTATACAGGCTTTAAATGCTTTGGGATTTTTTTACAAATTCTTTTTCTTTCACAAGAAACACAGTAAGTAGCATTCTGCTGCTTGTTGTGTGATCAGCAATGCAGAGGTGCCACCAGCCTGTTGTGTTTGTCTGTAGCCTTACCTGAGCTACTACATCCTATAAGAGAGTTAAAGTGTCAACTGTTTCTGCACACAACACACAGCTGCCTCTTGGTACCAGAAAGGCTCCTTCGAACGAGACTGTTTCAATGGAACTCTAAATAATCTGGGCACTGAAACTCTGTTCAAACTGTTTATCATGAAAACCCAGATCTCTTGTTACAGGAGCTTGTTTCTCACGTAGATATTTTTATTTTATTTTGCAAAAGGTAAAAATGCACTCATCATAAAGTTGTTACTGAGTAAATTCACTAAATTCCTCTTAAAAATACCTATGGGAACAGAAGCATTGACTTCCTCACTGGCAAAAAATAACATTTTTTCCTACTCTCTGTAGGAAAGAAATTTGAATAATTTTAGACACATTGGGAGGTTTTCATCATTCTCAATAGCATTCCTGGGCATCTGGCTGTACCAGCTCACAAGCAAAATGCTCTGCAATACTCTTGTGCTAATATGAGAGGAACACGTTTTCCCAGGGAGCCAAGTACCAGATAGTGCTGCAGAGTGTGAAAGCTTCTCTTTCTAAAAGCTGTAACTTGCTGTACCCAAAACTGCTACAATTATCTTTTTGGCAACTGTAAGCAAAGCGTCAGGGTTCTGTTTCATTTAAATACATTCTCTTCTACCGTGCTCCTTTGATGGTCCAAATATAAAGTGTGGGACCAACACAAAAACTAAATCCCAGTGATTTATTTAAAGTTATCTAAAGCAGTTATTTAAAACCAAACCAAACTCATCTCCCCACAACCCGCCCCCCCCCCAAAAAAAAAAAACAAACAACCCCTAAACAAACAGAGCCACTGACTCTGCATGCAAATACATCAGACTGCCACAGGCAATCTACAGCACAGTCCTCAGGACAAGACGCCTTCACCACAAATTCAATAAAACACTGCTCTGGTTTAGTCCCTATGCTCGTGGATCAGTGAGACAGAAGAACAACCCATATTTTATCAAATACACAAAGCACCCACCAAACCTTTTCAACTATTCAAAGCCAAACAATTCCAACAAAGAATCAGAAAGCATTTCCAGCATTTTTTTAAAAACATGTACACGGCTCACTGTTACACGAGTTATTAAGATACCTTCCACTTAGAGATCTTACTGAGGTGCCTCAAATGAAAGCAACATTATTTAAAGCTAGCTTTACTGCAAATATGAACACTGGATGCTCACAGCTAATGAGAATTTTATGCATCCTTTAAACAAAAATAAAACATGCAAAAAATTAAAAGAAAACAGCTAACTGTGCTACTGTCTAACTTTCCTACAGATCAAGTGCTTCAGTTCCAAACCATCACTTTAAAACTAAATCAATCACTCAGTCTTCCATGCTTAAAATTCCATTTTCTAAAACCAAACAGAAGTGCCTCCCAAGTTGGGAACTTCCTTAAAAATATTCTTTATCAAGAGACAACTTTGACCAACAGACACAAAAATTCAGAGGCAATACTTCAGTTTATCTGTTAAACAACATACTAAGAGAAAGCATATAAAATCACATGCAGTTCTTTACTTCAGAATGGAAAGATCACTCTGGAAACGCAGCACTCAAAAAACCAGTTCAAACTACATGCAGACATTAAGTTGAAATCTTCAGCCTATTTTGACATTCATATAATTAATGTTTCACAAAGGCAGTAACCAGCTATGAACAACAAACTGAATAGATTTTACTGTGCACATCAATCACTAATGACTACACGTCCAACATGCAGACAAAATATCAAACTTCAGTTTCAAATGTTTTGTATGCTTGTTCAATCTGCTGTATGCAATTTCTGTCTAACAGCCACCCGTCGAAAACACTAAGTTTGCCTTTTGTTAACCTGAGCACATTAATTTCCTACCACCGACCGCAATTTAAGAAGCCATTACATACCTGCAGTTAGGAGGAGGATCAAGGGTTATTTCAGCTAGCTCCTTCTGGATTCTGTTGGTGAAATGAGAACAGACACAAAGCATTTGAGATAGTCTATAGAATAAATCAGGGAATTACACTGCCCTCTACCACCATGCAGTTAAATGCAAGATTGGCTTTGCCTTCAGTAATGCTAACATGGCTGCTTCCTCTTTGTTCTCAGAGGCATAACCCAAATCCCACAGCTGAGAAACTTTGCAGCTTTTTTCCTGCTCCACGCTGTATGTAAACAGAACACTTACAGCTGAGTTGGGTAGAAATTTCCCACAACTATTCAGAAAAGTAACTCTTTTTCACATCCGAGCACTTTTTACCAGGGAGATTTTCTTTTCAAGCTAATATGCAAATGAGGTGGGGGGTGGGGGGGGGAGCCTGCACAGGCAGATTTGACAATGACTTTAAACCAGAGCTACAGGACCTGTGACTAAGGCTCAAGTGAACCGTGCTGGCGGCAGACAAACTCTTTTCACAATATTTTACCTACTACTTTGCAGTGTGTTTAAAAAGTGGATTTGCAGATCTGCCAGGCTGTCTCTGTTACCGTAATAATCTCTCTGGATCAACTCTCCATACCTTCTGCTGCCTTTCCTCCTGCAACCTTACACAGTAGCTGTACTTATGTGATAAAAAGTGATACCATAATCTGAAATAATCTGTGCATAACTTTATTACAAACACTGACAAGGAGCTAAGATGTGAAAAATTAGTACTGAAAACTACCTGTCAATTTAAATTTATTCAGGTACATAAGAGGTACAATTTCAAAATACAAATGTTAAACTCCTCTTAAAAATATCAAGTAAGACTTCTCTTCACGAAAGGACCCATATGAGCAATCCTGTGAATTTCTTGCAAATAGCAGGTGTTAAAAGATGAGCTAACAGAAACTGCTCTGAATGTCCTTGCATTAATACCAAAAAGTTCAGTCAGCCTACTGAACTATCCAAGATGCATGGATCAGAGTTGCAACAATTGTGAAATAAAGACAAGATGAGAAAACTCAGTGTCAAAAACCTGTATCTCAGGCTTGTCAAATAAAGACAAATTATAAGTGCTACATAGCAGTTGCAAAACGTTTTTCTCTTCAGCCAGTCCTATTTCAAAGGGTTTTTTTAACAAGCTCAAAAGTCATCAGAGCCACACAGCCACTCTCTGCAATAATTTTAGCATATTTCAAAAAGAATTTACTAAGTTTAAGTCCAATACAAAATTACTGAAGTATTTGTAAAAGTCAGAACTACAACACTCACACTGAATAAGCAAAATTTGAAGCTACTACAGCTATTTTACAACTTTTCTTGTTACAGGATACTTGTAAATGTCTGCAAAGAAAAGCAACTCCAGGAAGGGACTGGAAAGTTATGTTTCATCTCCAAAGACAGCTGGAATTAAAAAATTTAAAGTTTGAGTATTTCACACAACTGATCTTTGAGAAAATTATCAGAGTATACATCTTGAGAGCCAGACTGCCAACAAACTTACATGCAAATAAAAAGCAACCAATGTAACTAAACAAGGTTTCTAAAGACTCTCATATTTAAAGGTAGAGGCTACCTGTAGAACGCCATGGTTTAAATGCACAGCTCCTAAGGGAGAAAACTCACCTAAGTTTCTCCCAAAAGAATGGCAGAATGAACCCATTCCTTTGAGGTGAGTAAGGCTCTCCTGTGCATCATCATGAAGAAGCTCTCATAAGGCCCAGAGAAGCCACTGGGTTTTTAGAACTTCTTTAATTAGACAGCACTGCCTGTCATCAGCCTACAGACCATAATAAATACTCCAGGAAGACTCCACCCTATAACAACCAGGCATTGAAACCTAACTCAAAAAAAAAGTGCCAAAGCTGTCTCACACATTTTTGCAAATACAAAACGCACCTAGGTGCTCCCCTCCCAGCCAGTCTGTAAGTTACCAAATTCTGTACCAACTCTTCAAAAGACATAGGACAGGTCTGTGTAACTGCTACCCCAACAAGACTTGCATTAATTAAAACACTGCTTAGCAGGCTCCTGTATACCAGAGTTGATAGTTCACTGCCTTCCACACAGCTTTACAAGAAGAATCCCTCTGCTATGACAAGTGCAGTGCAAGTACTGTGGCTCCAAATACTGTGCAAAAATACTGCAGGATGTTTCACTCTCCCCTTTACCTTTTTGCACTAGTAGATAGCTTTGCAGTAGTTTTGCTGGATAGTTTGGTGTTCTTCTTCTGCTGGGTGGCAGAGGGTTTTCGTTCTTCTTGCTCTTCAGGTTCAGGTGCAGGCGGATCCCTCTGATCGGCATCTGAACTACCACTGCTGGTACTCGGACTTTCATCGTCTGACCTCTGCCTATCACTGGACATCGTGGGGAACTTTTTGGGGAAGGAAAAGAGGCAGAGTTAATACACAAGGAAGGACTCTCTCTTGTCATTCCCCAAGTTCTACTGACCTCTGCCTCTCACTGGACATCATGCAGAACTTTTTGGGGGAAGAAAAGAGCCAGAGTTCATACAACTGGCAGGACTCTCTCTTGGCATTCTCCAAGTTAGAGAAAACTTTGAATAGGTGACAAGTCGGTTTCAGTGAGAAATTCATCAAAATATACTTCTTTGTCTCATACTCAAGGGCTGGAGTTTGACAGCTACAAAGCAATATTTACACTTCTGAAAATACAGATATTTCCAATTTTTAAACCCACTCGCATTTTTTTCATACTTTAAACAATATGCCAATTGTCAACTTTGTTCTAAGGCATGAGACAGATTTAGCAGGGTACTTAGGCAATGAACATTAATAACTTATGACACACTGCAAATAACAGACCTCACCGAAAATGTTTTTTAAAAAGTCACTAATAACCTGTAAATATTTACACTGGAGCAGAGCATTCTATTGGGTCCAAACACCAGATCCCCCCTCTTCCCCTCTCTCCGAAAAAATACCCTGGCAGCAACACTCGGGTTGATTTCAGATGGAAATGTACACTTGCTCTGGGCATTTAAAGGGCTGGCACGGGGGGGACAAGGTTTGTTATTTTGTTGGTGGTAGGGCTCTTTTTAGGAAGGGGAAAAGCCCCGCGATGCATTTAAAGCCACTGGGGTAGCAGCAGCCCCAGTTATTTACATGGCCAGCAGCGAGAACTGCATTTGGCCACCACAGAGCTGCCGGAGGGGGAAGAAGCATAATTCAAACTGCACCTTCTGCACAGCTCTCCCCGCCGCCGCTCCCCGCGCAGCTCCGCCAGGCAGACCGACATTTTTCCGCCGATCGGGAAAGGCGGGGGGGGAAGAAGGAGGGGGCTGCCCCGGCGGCCGGGGGGGCCCGAGGAGGAGCGGCGGGAGCTGCGGCAGGGCTGGATCCAGGCGGCCGCCCGGCCGCGCTTTGTGGGGAGCGCCAGCCCGCCTCGGCTCGGCTCGGCTCGGCTCGGCGGGCGGCGGCGGCTCGCCCGGCCCCGCTCCGCACCGTGCGTGTGCACCAAGTGAGGCGTGAACTCGGGCCGGCCCCGCGCCCCCGGCCGCCGCCAGGCAGCGAGCGCCGAAAACAAGAACAAAGCTCCTCTACCAGCCCCCCCGCCTCCTCCCCGCCTCCCCCCACCGCGCTCGCCCAGCCGCCGCGGCGGCCGCCTCGCCCGCCGCTCCCTTACCTTCGCCGGCGTCCTGTCCCGCTGCTGGGTCGGAGGGGCGGGATGGCGGGGGGCCGGGCCGGGCCCGCGGCGCCCGAGGAGGGGACGGAGGCGGCCGGGGGGCTCTACGGCGGCGGCGGCGGCTCTGTGGCCGGGCAGTGTGGAACATTGAGAGCCGGAGCAGGGGGGGACGGGGGGAGGCGCGGTGCGGCCCCGCGGCCGGCGGGTGGCGCTGGCGGGCCCCGCTCTGCGGCGCGGGCTCCCGCGGCGGGCCGGGGGGCCGGGGCGGGGGGCGGCGGGCGCGCGCCGCCGAGCGGAGGCGGGGAGGGGGCCCGGCCGCCCCCGGGCTCCCCCCGCCCCGCCCGGGCTCCCCCGCCCGCCCGCGGCCCCGGCGGAGCTCCCGGCGAGAGGGGGAGGGGAGAGGGGGCGCTCGCTCCCGCCCGCCGGTCGCCGGGGTGCGCGCAGGCGCGCTCCCGCCGCACCGGGGGCGCGCGTGCTCCGGGCCGGGCAAGGACAAAGCGGCGGCCCGGGAATGGGGGGGCATCGCCCCTCGACGGCCGCTCCTCCCGGCCGGGCCTCACCCGCAGCGGCAGCTCCGCCCGGCTCCCGAGGGGCTCCGGCCTGCCGCCCGCCGCGGGACTCGCCGGGCCGGTGCCCGGGGGTCGTGCGGCGTCCGCAGCCCTCGGCCTCGCCAGCCTCACACCTCACACCTCACACGGCTCGGCCCGGGGCGGGACGGGGACGCGCAGGTATGGGACCCTTGTGGTTTCCTACCCCGCCGCCACAAATGCCTGCCCTTGGCACCCTGCAGCCTCACCACCCTGAACAGGAATAGCAAAAACAGTTAGTTGTTCGCGAGCAGCCAGCACACCAAATCACAAATGTTTCAAAGAGGAACGGGGACCATTGGCAGCAATTGTGGTGTCACAGAAACTGTCACAGAAAGGAGCTGTAGGTTGGAGATGTAGTTTATTTTCTGGCCCGTCTCAAATGCACCCGTGGTGGTGTGCAGTGGAACAGCTTCTCACACTGTGTGCCCAAAGCAATCCACCAGTTCAGAGAACCTAAATACTCCAGTCTGAGAGCCTGATCGCACTGGCATTGAAATCCAGTTTCTTTATTCAGGATCCTGTCTCTGTGTGGAGAGTAGACGAGGTTGAAGTGGTGCATGACTGGCCTCGGCAGAGGAGAAATGAACAATTACTGTAATTGTTTGTGAGACTGACATGGAATCTCAGGACTGGCAGTTGCTGTCCAGCACAAGGGCTTTTGCCTGGATAGCTTTCATTAGCAACAGCCTGATGATTACAACTACTGCGTTTTCTTAGCTTGTGCAAGATCAAGGGGTCACAGAGCATATACTGTGCTCTAGAGGGAATAAATAATCGGTGTGCCAAGGAATACCCTGCTCTGGGGTTGGTTGAAGTTAGCTCAGTTGAAAAGTATGCTGAAGATTTGGTAGGAAAGTTGAATGATATGATGTGGAGGAATATTGGAGGTTTGTTTGTTAAAGTAGGCTATAGAGAATTCCCAGCTCACCACTACAGGCAATTTGCCCCTGAGGTATGCTGTAGAAAATTCCTAGCATAAACAGTATCTGGCATGATGAGCAATCTGGGCATAATTAGTAAAAGGGAAGCACAGCAGTATCAAAAATCTATCAGTCAGCACTGAGAGCCTTTCCCCCTCCCCTCCTCCCATTCTGTTGAGGATGCTCACGATGAAGATTGCTGGAACTCTGAAAGTCAGGATTAAGTCTTTAAAATTATTTCAGGTGAAAATTTGCAGCCATCCCAAAAAAGTAGTAGAAGGATGTACCGTCTACGGAATGAAAGTAAGTAGATTGGCCAAGAATTGCACACCACATCAGCTACTGCATGTGTGGCTTTTGTGGCTTTCAGGCTACAAACTGAAAATTCAGAAATGGAGACTAATTGCAAAACTATTCTTGATTTTATTTTTCCCCAACACTTTTTAATATATTAAAATTAATTTAGTACAGCAATGTGTGGACATAACAGATATTTATTTGGTTAAATATTCATTAATTTGACATCAGATCTTGAAGGATGACACTTTGTTCTTAAGACGTGGTGTGTTCCTTGGGAATGTTTGTTACGTTGTCATCCACAGAAGGAAGGCAGTGCTGAAAGGTACAGTTTGAAGGAGAGGGAGAAATGCCAATTTTAGTAGCTGTTGTTACAAATCTGCATCTCTGTGACTTTTCATATCCCTCATAATTTGACTTCAGTGTAATTTTAACTGATGTACCCATCATGAATGTGTTTCCTCTGTCAGTTTATTGTGTGCTCAGATTGTGGAAGTGCAGCTGGCATTGCAGAGCCTTCCTAAGGAAATCCTGGGCACTCAGGGTGAGGCCTACATTTTCTTCCCAATCAGTTGCCCTTGTTGTTTATGTTTTGTTGGTTTTGTGTTCTTTGGGGTTTTTTTTAAGACACCCTGTTTGCAAAGGTGATAGTTTTTTTGTTTTTTTTTAGAAGCCCAGTGTCTTTTTGGGGCTGTCTACCTCCCTGTTCTGTCAGAGCACAGACATGAAGTTTCTGTTTGCACACAGAGGTTGAACTGCTGCCTTGGACTCCACAGACATCTGAATATATTTTTCTGTGTTTAAGAATTCACAGTTGAGTCTCCTCCATCTGACATGAAGTTCTTAGATAGCAAACATTGGGACCAAAACTAGGTAAAATGCATTTTGGTCTCCTGGCCCTGATAATTTTAAGGTGCACATATAGTAAAATAAGGCCAGCATACATTTTTCATGATTAAGAGCAGCTCAGCTGAAAATGCTACTTAATGTTTACAGTTGTACACTTCATCTTTTTTTATTACAAAGTCATACTTCCCTGACAGTAAATTCATCACCTAGTAATGCATCTCTCTGTCCTAAGCGTATTCCCATTTCAGGTTGTGTTAAAGCCCCAGTTGGAGCCCTACTACAGCACCTGCTACAGTGCTGCAGATAGACGGGCACAAGCTGCAGAACCAGGAAATGAACATTTTTTTTTAAGTGGATGGGGTAAAATTTACATTGTGTTTTTTTTGTAGGTAATGTCACAGTAGCAACTAGTGCTCCTTGTAAGGTAGCTCTTTTTCAAATACTAAGTGTGTCTTGTCCCAAGATAATTAACTGTTTTAACAGAGAATTCTAGGAAAGCAGATTAGGCAAAAATCTTGGGCCAAGAAGGGATGTAGTGACTTGGATAAAGGAGTACAGCAAGCCTGCAGTAGCTGCAGCTCATCCTGTTGTGCCTTCACCGTAAATGGGATTATTCTTACATTGTGATGCTGTGGATTCTTTGGGGTTTATGAAGGAAAAATAAGCCCCTAAAGAACAATGTCTCTACTGTGTTTCATTTGTGTTCTCAAGAATTTCCAAGAACAGAGGGGGTAAGTTTTTTGAGAAATAATGTGGCAGTAAACAGGAACCAGCCCTTAGGAAACCACCTCCTTGTCCCTTTGTCAGCTGGTGTTTAGCCCATCTCTTGGGTTCCACTTTACAAAGTCTGGCATGGGAATATGGTGGAGGAAGGGTGGAATGGGGCTGGGTGGAAGAGATGAAGGCAAGAGCCAGAATACTGCCGTGCTTCAATTGTTCTTGTTAGAAAAATGACTTCTTGGGGGCTGCTATAGCTCAGCAATAATCTTGAGACAGGCCTGTCATGAGGCCTGGAACTTGGGATTCTTACCGGACTTTTCAGGATATCTTTCCTCCTCTGAATCCTTACATGCTTCAATAGAATCAGAGGGAGAATTTTGCCAACATTTTTTAACACAGGAGTTAGCTGTTTAGCTAGGATTCTTTATAACATTGAGTACTGCTGTATCTAAATCCACAGAAAAATACTTAGTATGCAGTATTAGTATTAGTGTTAGTATTAGTATTAATTAATCAATCTTCATCATAACCCTAGGAAGTAGACAGTAAGTCTTACTGTTCACCATGCATTGCATTTGACAGTTGTATTTTACACACTGGAAGATTAAATGGTCAGTTGGCCACTGGTTTTTAATGGGCAGACTAGCATTAAGTGCTTAAAAACATTACAGATAAATGCATGTTTTCAAAGAACAAAATCATGTGGATATGGTTGTATTACAGTGTTCCCATGGAGTTCTTGTGTTCTGTTGTGTAAATTATTTCCTTGTGTGTGGATTATTGATGCAAGGAAAAAACACAGTGACCCTTTTGGAGTTCCTGTAGACATTCATATGAATTCAGTGCTATGCATGTCAAATGAGTATCAGTGCTTTAAAGAAGTCCATACTTTATTTTTTGTTGAAAGCAGCTTTTAATCGTTATAGTTTTCATTTTAATTGGAAAGCTTTAGGAAAAGCAAGAAAAAAATAGAAGAAATTCAGGGGGAATTGTTCTTGGCTACTGGACAAAAGTAATTTGACTTTCGTAAGGATATTTCCCTCAATAAATAAGCATTATTTAATCTGTAAGGAAGAGGATTTTTTTCCCTTGAAATTTTAATTGTAAATTTCTCCTTGATGTATAGATATGTGTAGTTACAGTTGTTATAATGCATTTAATTTTTAGTGCAGTGTCTTGAATATTTGACTACAGTAGAGTAAGATGTAAATACTGGCAGACTTTTATCTGTACCAAAGTGTGAGAACAACAGGTCTCTAAGTAACTTCATAAATTCCATAGAATTATTTTGTGGTGTATATTTAGCAGTATAGTGTGTAAATCATAAGTTAGGGAGAGCATGGCTCTACAGATACAACCCTGTCAAACCAGCATTTCTGGAAAACTTTCAGTATGAAATCTGCCCCTTTTCTGTTCACAGGGTGTAGTAAAATAGCATTGTCATTCTTGGTGTGTGTGATAATCTGCTATGAAAGCTGTAATAGTGAATAATGTTGAAGGCCTAGTAAAAATTACATTTCCCTGTTACAAATAGAGACATTCCACCCCTAAACTATCTCAGATTGAATTATGTGTAAGTCTACACACAAGCATATGTCTTAGTGCTATCTGCAGACTGCTTAGATTGGAAACCTTTGGCACCATAAAAGCTCTGGCTCCAAAAGACCAAAGTTTGAGTGAAAGCAGAAAGGGAATAGGCTGGTAGTAATCGAGCTGATATCCCCATTCATGCCAGCCAAGGGAAGGCAAGATAATTATAAAGTCAAATTCACCCCACCAAGTTGAGGTCAGAAAGAAACATACACATGAGGCAGACATTATTCATAAGCTGATGGATGTTTTTATAGAAAAGTAATAATTAAAAAGTACATGAGTAAATTGGCCCATCCTGAGTGTGTTATTAAGAAAAAGGATCCTGGACAGGTCCTTGCTGCCTCAGTCTGACTAACCCATTTATTTCCCTGGGGTTAGGTGAGTTAAAGATTTGCTTCTAGCCTTTCAGAGCTGGTGACAATTGGCACAAATAGCTTTATCTGGCTTATCAGCATTTTGACACTTCAGTCCCCATCAGGCTCTTCAAATTCTGACATCCCATTGAAGAAGGAACCTATCAGCATTTAAAGAAAATCTTACAGATTTCCTGAGAGCCATCACACCTTCTAGTGATGAGTCACAGAGCTTTACATTTGCCTGTCTGGAAAGCCAGGGACACTTCTGAAAGCACCCTAATTATAGGGTAAGGCCTGTACATATTTCCCATTATCATGTCTGCACTGGGTAAAGACTGGCTTAACTGATGCTGTTTTGCAATAAAGAAAAGCAATTCCTTTTTTAGCTTATGAAGATCAGGATTACCAAAGACTCCTGTGGAGTAGCTTTGTGGCATCTTGCTTTTTGACTGGAACAAAAAACTATCTGCATTTGTGCACTCCTGTCATGTTCAGGAGCCCTGATGTCCTACAAGGGGACAGGAAAGTCAAGTCAGGGCCCTAACCATGATAAATCACCTCTGCAAATAACTGGGCAGGGCTGGTTTTCCATAGCCTTCACTCGAGCTTGCTGGACAGTCTCTACAATAACAGAAGGTGTTGCAACTCCCAGCAATTTCTTTTGTGCCCTGGTCAGTGGGACTTGTTCCCATAGTGGGACTTGTGTCCAGTGTTTCCAGTTGCAGTGGGAGAACAGATCTCCACCCACGGTGGTGGTGAGGGCTGAGAGGGGAGGGCAGCCTCAGCTAAAGAGCTCCCATGTACTTATCTGCTGCCTCCTGTGCTGGGGCAGTCACATACAAGTGGAGAACCTGAGTAGTGAGGTCTCAAATATTTCCAGCTAAAGCCACCTAAGATGAAAAGTCAGGCCCTGGAAATACACTGGCAAAAACTCAAGAATAAGAAGGGATTGGATCCTCAGGGCAAGTGGAGGCCTTCTCTTTGTCATTCAGCATGTTGAAAAGTTTCTCTGAAGTATTTGAGTGGTGAAGTGGTGCAAACTTAGAATTGAGCTGCTTGAATGTTACTGTCATTTTTATCACCCCGTCTGTGTGATGTCAAGATGTGACTGTCTTCAAGCAGCTCATTTAGTATAACCAGCCATAAATCTTTGCACAGGAAAGAAATTATGATTAGCAGGTGTGAAACAAGTCTGATTTTAGTCTTGTCCCATGGTTTCAACAACAAACTCTTCTTTGAGCTTTTGTTCCTTTTTGTAATGAAAATTTCTGTTTTACCAATTGGAGCAGCATCCTCTCTGAGTGAGAACTGAACCAGACACTCTCTGGAGTTCTTCACTACTGTTCATCTGGCTGGGTAGCAGCTGATGCATGTGAGTGTCCTTCCTGGCCAGCCACTGTGCTGTTTGTCCTGCACTCCCAGCAGAGAATGAGAGACCAAGGATGATCTCCGTGTGCCTGAGGAGCACAGCTGCACTGCCAAATGAAGGTATTTCTCACTTTTTCTTTTCCTCTTAAATAGCCATTGTGGCATTTCCCTGCCTTTATTCACATGTATGTCAGCACACAGACTGCTGTGTGTTTGTCAGTGCAGCTGCTACTGGAGCCCTCCTTCACAGTGCAGTGTGGTTCTGCAGTTTGTGCTTTTACTTACAATGTTTAATAAATATGTAAATATATCTTCAGGTAGGAGGCTTGTATGACTGCACTTGTGTATCACAGAATATGCTATTCATGAAGATGGCACTGTGGGGCAGAAACTTGAGGTGGAAGTTTAAAATATAATTAGCACAATGAAAGTGTCAGTTAAAGCCTAAGTTTAAAGTGTTTTAATGTCTCCAACTGTAGTTGAGCTGAAATGATGCTCCTGTGTTCTGTGCAGCACTGGTGAGAAAGTGTAGGAACTGCAAGCTTAGTTCATGCTAACTCTGCTTGGATCAGACTAACTGTAGTATTGCCTATTCATCCTGGAATTTCTAACAGTTACCATTTACTACCATTTATTATGTTTTCACTAATATTTAATGTGAATATTAACATACTGTGGTTTTATGAGTGCTTTTGGGTTAAATAAAAATAGAGAGGACTGTGCTATGACAGAACAAATAAGAACATGGTGCTAACTTCAAAACAGCAGAAAAAAATATGCCAGTGAAGCTGCTTCTACTCATCTAACATCAAAAGATGACTTTTCTTTGTACTGTATCCATGATGTTGAAAGCCACCAAAGAATCTCTCAGGGGTATTCTTATTCCTAAGTTACCTTACGTTGTTTTAATTAATTAGCTAAATGGAGATCATTATTCCTGAGGTCTGCTTATTTTTGTCTCTCTTTCAGCTATGTGTGAGAATGAACTTCTGGCCTTTGCTGTCAGGCTGATCATGATTTTAAATAGTAATGTTCTTCCTAGTAGACTGTATTAATCCTACCGGTGGAAATTTTAAGAGAAAATATATTGGTCAATTGAATTAATCTAATTTAGTGTTGAACTGGAACACAGGTTAAAGTTAAGTGTTTAAATGCCAACATATAAACAGATGGCCAGGTTGTTTTGAGAAAAGCTAGTAACTGCCATCAATGTTTTCCATATATCTCCTAATATCCAGTATATAATTATCTGATTTATTGGTGTGGTACTTTACTGTCTCAGCATCAAATCAAGGATAAAATGGTTCAGTTAATCAGAAGTATCAGCAAATTCATTTAATAATTTTGCAATGTGCATTTTAAGTCTCCAGAAAAAAAGAGGTGTTTTTCTATTTACTTATCTTTCTCAATTTTCATATTGAAGTATTATGGTGCTAATATAGCCCTGGCTAAAACACTTGATATCTTTTCCAAGGAAGAAATCCTGAACCAAACAAAACTCTTTTAAATTATATATTATTTTTCATTGGTTTCTTGTACCAAGGAAGCAGTCGTTAGTCTTTACATTCACACGTTAATCTTTCACAGAATTCTATCCAACAAGTAAATATGTAAATGGAAAAAGAGTTTTAAAAGTGCAACAACTTCTTTTCTTTGCATTATTTCTTAGCAGTTACTGTGCTATTGATGGGGTCATTCTGAACTATCAAAAAGCATGGTTCATACATGCAAGATCCAGCCAAACAGGAAGTGCTTTTGTGCCTGAGGCTCAGGGCTGGCAAGTGATAATCTCTGGTTCTGTCCCCTGTAAAAATAAACAAAAACGAGAAAAGAGTGGGAGTACTTGCAGTGAATGTGGAAGGACTGTACTCTAGGGAGACCTGAGCATATTTACCAGAGTAGGTCAACTTTCTTTAGGGGCAGTAACCATGCAGCAGTCACAGGACTTAATATCTTTCAAAGAAGTTGACAGGTTTCTGGGAAAAGGCACTTCCTTGAAATGGTACAAAATTCCTACTTCTGATTTGGGGTGATGTCTGTCCACCTTTGCTGCAGAATGCTTCAGCACCTGGGAAAGGAGCTGAGAGATTGCCAGGATCATAGCTGGAGAAGCAAACTTGTATTTTTTTCAGAACTGTGCTCAAGTTAGAAATATTTCCCCATAAAAAAGAACTTTCAGCTGAAAAATAAATAGCTTTTTTCTGCCAAGCATTAGAAAGGGGAGATTTCTATTCTGTCTTCGGGTGTACCTGTTCACTAATAGTTACCCTGCTGCATGGAATCTAAGAGGTTTGCTTCTCTCTGTAGGCTGGCCTCCACAGAATTTGGGTCAGTTTCAGAATATCATTATTCAATTTAAAAGCTTTGTTTTCTAGTCACTACCTGGAACAGCTTATTTTCAGACAATGTTCTCTCCTGCCATCTGCCTTACATTATGAACAGTGTTTCTCCTAAACTCAAGGGTAAGTCTCATAACAGCAGAAGACATAGGAGACTTCTGAGGCCCTTGCAGAAACAGAGAGGAATTATCACAACATTCAAAGCCTTCAGGGTAAAGTATAACATGTTATTTTAGCTCTGCTAGCCCCACAATGTACTCAGCTTAGAGCATCAATGAAGAAAAGAGGAAAGCAGAAAAGGTCAGAATGGAGAGAGAAGAGGAAATAATTCAGGTAAACCCTGTCTGGGGAAAGGAAAGAGGGACTTTAGAATTGTGGCGTGTTGTAATATTGATTATTAATTTGTGAGAGAAGATCATATACTGTGGGAAAGGGCAGCAGAGATTGACAGATGGGACAGATAGCATTGCTGCATTCTGACCCCAGAGCACAGAATTGTTCTGTGTCTGAGTTCCCTCATCTGTAAAATGAGAATTGTTCCTATTTACATTTCAGGGTCCTTGGAACCGTTAATCAGTGCATATTGTTGAGACCACCAGTTGGAAATACAGAATAACCTGTGTCTTCTGGGCTGTCTTTTGCATGGCTATGTAATCTAGCCAAGGTAATTTTAAAAACAGGTATTGTCAATTCAGAGTTTGTTTGAAAAGAACCAGTTTTAAAAATTAGGAGAAGAGAGGGTTGTTGTGAAACACATCTAATTTTAAGGCAGAGGGGCACTACTAATACTCTCCCTCCCCATTTCCTGAAGCACAATCAAGCCTCAGACTTGACTGCTCAGGCTTCTTGTGGGACTCTGGAAATAAAATTTACATTTTCTTTTGAATGAAAGATGTCATTTCTTTGCAAGAGCTGAAACTGAGATGCCAACCTTACCTCTTCCCTCCATATCATGAACTTTTACTGCCACCAAAAGAGAGAACTGTTCAATAATTGCTATTATAGGGAAGATCAGACTATGACATTTTTTCTGGAAAAGGTGTAATAGAGAAATGGAGAGATCTCAGCTCTGTAGGGGTAGGTGATGCAAACAGAGCTGCAGCCCTTGTGCTCCTCTCTGGAGGTCTGCCTTTCCACAGTTATGCAGGGTGGGACTTGCACCAGCGACGTGGTTAAGAGCGTGGTGGGCATGGGCAGTTCTGGAGAGGACTGCTTCTACATCATGTTCAGCACTACCCACCACAATGCTCTTAATAGCAAGGAGAGCACAAGAGCTGATGAGATGTTCTGGTCCTCATTAAAGAGATGTCAGGAAAGGATTAAAATAATTCAGTTGCATTTTTAGGTTTTAAATTAGCATTAAACTCACAATACATTGCTAAATAAAAGCAAAGACCTCAGATCAGGTTAATGGTAATCTTTACTATTATTCCCATTTTTATAACATTTCCAAAACAGTTATAGTGTCAGTGACTACATACCTTTATAGATTATTAGTTACTCATTAACTGTCACAGAGTTCCATAACTTCTCTCACCATTACCCCTTTCCCAAGGCAGTCCAGGGGCATGAGCCTTCTTTAACTGAAGATGATTTTCCAGCATTGTTCAAATATCTATTCTGAACAGCTCCTCATTCTTGTCGTTTCAGTTTGCAACATTCTTTCTTTTTGCCCTCTCTGCTCCATCTTGGAGAATATCAATGACATCCAGAGCCTCTGATCACTCCTATCTCTTATGTCACCTGAAATATATAGATTTTTTTTTTCCTTTTGTAGGTTCCATTGCTTGCATCATTCCTCTGTGCTCCCACAATTGATATTCTCCACAGGAGAGTTCTTCAAACTGTTTGTTACAGCCTCCAACAAGCTTCCAGTGGATCCCAGGAGCTGTGAATTTTTAGACTCTTGAAGGAGCAATGAACTACTTTGACTTCCTGGCAGTCTACATCTGCAACTATTATATAAAGCTAGTTTTCACTTCCTTGCCTTGGAAGTGCTGAGCAGATGCTGTTTCCTCAGAGAAGTGGAAGGACTGAGTGGATAACATCTCCTCTGAGATGTCCTCCTCTTTTTCCTCACATAATTTGCGTGAAGATGAATGAATGTTCTTGCAAATAATTTGAGATAATATCCTCCAGAGGGTCTAGTAGTTGAGTATTGTCAATCTTTAGTCCCCAAAAAGCTATTTTAATCTCCATATTCTCATCCATTATATATCTATTTCTTTTTCTCTTCTCTAATTTTTCTTCATCTTTCTTTCTTTCTCTCTTTCTTTCTTTCTTTCTTTCTTTCTTTCTTTCTTTCTTTCTTTCTTTCTTTCTTTCTTTCTTTCTTTCTTTCTTTCTTTCTTTCTTTCTTTCTTTCTTTCTTTCTTTCTTTCTTTCTTTCTTTCTTTCTTTCTTTCTTTCTTTCTTTCTCTCTCTCTCTCTCTCTCTTTCTTTCTTTCTTCCTTTCTTCCTTTCTTCCTTTCTTTCTGTTTGCTTTCATGTTCTCATGTGTCAGGTTGGCCATCCACCTCACTGCTTCATTTGATCTTTCATTCCAGCTCCTTCCATTCAAGTGCCTGCTTGTTCAGCCTCGTCACCTCTTGCCATATTAAACCATATTAAACCAACTGCTCCTTGTTAGCTCCTCTGTCATCTGGTTTAAGGACTGGTTTCTTGAGGAAACAAAATGTCTGTGATTATACTGTACAAATGCTTTTGGCAAAACTTGGAAGAGGAGTAAAGGATTTAAAGTGTCTTTAAGTTTTATCAAAGATGATGGCCACACAGAAAAAAAGAAATTTATTTTGTATTCATCTGAAAAGAAAGAATGCAGTTTGATCTTATTTTTACAAGACAGTAGAAAATCCCTGCAGAGAACTGAGGGACTTGATGTATTAGGTATTACAGAGATTATGTTCTTAGTCTATGTTTCTCTCCTCTGTGGACTCTCCATAGGTAAAGTTTGATTTTATGGAATTTCCCACAGGTGCAGCCTTGAAATTTTTTTCTCCCGTGTGTATTCCTTGGTGTCCAATAAAAAGTGAATTTGTGGTATATCATTAATATTATTATCAAAACCACTCTGTCATAATGTGGAACTCTAATAGAAAAAAGGCTTAATGGACTCTGATATTCACAGACTTGCTGTGGACTTGTTTTTTAATCTATTGTATTGTTCAAATAATAAATATTTTAGATAAGGCATCATCTTTGGGGTTTTTTGATCACTATATTCTGTTGGAATAGTAAGCAATGGTTATAGTTAGAAAAACTGTTCCCATAGTTTTTAAACATTTCTATATGTTACATATGTTTTAGGAAGATTAAGGAAAACACACACTTTCAGTTGCACTGCCTTTTGACATTGGTATGATGAAGATTTCTTAACACATTCTTGGAATATTTCAGTCTTGGTGTTATGAAATTCTTAATACAGGCATTTCCCAGTAATATAGAACTTATGAGTGTGAAACATGTTGTAAGAAATAATGAGCAAAACTAAGTAATATAGTAGCTGAAATCAAAGCAGAAAATACTGAAATCACTTGATAAGACATGAATTACAGTGAAGTAGCTGTGCAGTGTATAATGATGAGAAGGACTGGGGTCTACAGTACAATGGACTCATGAGCCCAGATCCTACAGAAATGTCAGGGAATGTCTCCTGGCCAGGAATATGTGCTGGGCAATACCAGAAAACATGTTAAAAATAAAAGTCTGGGTTTTTGTAAAGGTAATTTTACACAAACCTTCCTGGAGGACTCTTGATGCACCTGTGTAAGTCACCCTATTTTGTTTGATGTCTGTAGGAGCAGTGAGTACATGTGAGATACTTTCATACACACACATGCACACACACAGAGCTGAACCCAAGGATGTGGAAAAAATGGAAATTGTACTTAGGTGGATTTAGTGACAGTTAAATATTTATCTGAGTGAAAATGAGAACATTTTTTGCATCCTGTGCATTCTGTTATACACTCTATGTTCTGTGTGTAATTATTCATTTACACCTGTGTGGAATGTTGCAATTCTTATTTCATAACATTTTGCACTGGATTAAGTTATACCATGGCTGCAGGGGTTTGGTAAATAAATTACTTTTCTTATTTAGTTATTTGTTTTCCTCAGATAGAATATATTAAATGTGTTTCAGACCTGATCTGGTTCCAAATATGAATAGGTTTTCAGTAGCAACATCATATATCTTAGTTGAAGGAGTGAAGAAAAGGAAGGGAAAAAAAAGTTTTTACTCCAGTGCTGTGTTTTCATGCTTCAGCATACTTGTGTTTCCTAGCTGTCATGTAAGTGATAATTAACACTTTTGACAGCAAGCATATTTCTATGTAACCTTCTTCACAGAAAGTGACTAGTTATTAATTTTAATTGCTCTCTGGCCTCTGACTTTGCTAAAATTCTTGAACACTATGGAATTTCATTACATGTTTGCAGGGAAAAAGGCATGACTAGATCCTAAAAGGTGGACAACTCTATTTTATTTTGAGTCAGTGTTAACTAAATGGTTAATAAAAATCTTTTCAATTAAAACCAGTTTGTTTTTACAAACTTGCCCTTGTCAGCCAACATCTTCAGTCATTAGTTTGCTTTTCCTTTGAAGATTCTTTATCTAGGTAAAAAGCAGTATGAAATATTCCATGTGGAAAATTAACTCACAACATATTCCTATTTTATGGAGCTCCTTGTAGAGTACTGTGAAAGCTGAACCCCTAGGAATTCTCATTTTAGCCAGGAAAAAAATCTAATGACGATACCAGTTGAGTCACCAGTTTATCTGGGGGCTGAAGCTCCTCTCCTTTAAAGACAAGCTGAAAGAGTTATTCACCCTGGATAAGAGAAGGTTCCAAGGAGACACTGGAGCACCTTCCAGTACCTAAAGGAGCCTACAAGAAAGCTGGGGTGGGACTTTGTACAGGGCCATAAAGGGACAGCATATGGAGTAATGGCTTCAGTCTGACAGAGGGGAGATTTAGGGGAGGTATCAGGAAGAAATTTTTCACTGTGAGTGTGATGAGGCACTAGAACAGCTTTCCCAAAGAAGCTGTGGAGGCTCTGTTCCTGAAAGTGTTCAAGGCCAGGTTGGAGGGGGCCCTAGCCTGCCTGGTTTAGTGGAACCCCTAAGTGGGGCTGGACCTTGATGATCTTTAATCTTCCAACCCAAAACGTTCTATAGTTATAAGAATTCAGCACTTCCTTCAGCAGGACAGAAGAACCACAAAGAATCCCAAAGTTGCTGTTACTGTCATCTTTCCATGCTGTTGGTAGCACTTAGACCAAATATTGTTATCCTGGGGAAAAGAAATTGAGGAGGGTCATTTAAAATTGGTATAAAACCTGAAAGATTTAATTCAGACCAAATTTGCACAGTTAAAATGCGTGATTTCCATGGAGTTGCAGTTACACCGCAGCAGGTCTGGATCTGGATACACATTCCCTGCCAGGAGCAGTTGTGCTGCCAATGGTTCTCTGTGTCAGTGTGTGTCAGTTGCCTCTCCTGCTTTGTCAGCTTTTGGTCACTAAATTGCCTCAATGCAGAAATGTAGCTGTGATTCTGGGATGTAATAGCTCCTTTATTTTTCTTAACTACATTCACAGTGTTGCATGCTGCTATCATCCCTTTGGGCTGCTGAGACAATGACTGAATTTAGACCTTCAACAACAGCAGCTTCAGTACCCTTATTAAAAATGAGATTGTCATTGCTACAGTCTACATTCATCACACATTGATGTCTTTGATCACATCCTCTCTATCCCAGCCAAACCTGTGTTACTGTTTTCTTTGAGGACTGATGTACAAATTGAACTCACTGATGTAAAAGCTTACTTTAGTTTGAGTCCCCCTTCTGTCCCCAGAAAAGTCTGAAGTCTTTCCCAGCCCACAGATGAGCAGTACTACCCTGTATATTCTTCTCTGCATTTCTCATTCCTTGTTTGCCAGAGGTACAAAATTCAGCAAGTACAAGCTGTGCAGAAAGCATTTAACCAATTAAATGTGGTCATCTTTTCCTGAAGAAGTCAGATGTTTTGATAAACTACTCACTTAGCAGCAAGAAACAGAATGTGTTAGTTGGGTCTCTTCCATATGCATTTCTTGTCTGATTATGCCAGAAACAGTTGTGTTTAGAAACCTTTAACCTTAGGACATGTAAAATTCTTAATTTACCTCAAATAGGAAATCATAATTTTCTGTCAACAAATGCTATGAAAGGAGTATTTTTTCTAGGTGTATTCTGAAGGAATCAAGGAACTTACGCTCTGCAAAATTTTCAGATGTTTGAAAACATTCCAGTCTTTGTTGTCTATCAGTATGTATATGCTACTTATAAGGGACTTTTTCTGTAGGCTGTTCAGCACATATGGAAAAAGTTTTTTAAATGCGTAAATTAAAATTTGCATTTTTTCCTTAAAGACTTAATTTTTATTTTATGCAAACAGAAAACATTCCCTACAAAACTCTCCATGAGATTGTATATTTGTATTGTACTGTATGCAATATTGTATAATATAGCCTGTGTATAACTGAAAAAGAAACCAGTAATAGCAAATTACATTTCTTTAAAATCTGTAATCTGTAATATTTCCTTCAGATGAATATGTCTTTTCAACTAAATGATCTCTAGTGAAAATATAAACCACCTGTCTTGTAAGAGTAGCACATTGAGGAGTGGTGATGTCTTTTCACAAGTCACCACATCATCATCATCCACACATCATCTCCTACTGAACACAGTAGTTTATCTTCAAGAGATAAATTCAGTGTAATTGCAGGAAGAGAGATTTAGGTTTGACATCAGGAAAAACTTCCTAGCCCTAAGATTACCACACCTTCCTAAGTGCAGTGTAACAATAAGCAGGTTGTCTGTGAGGTTGTGGAGTCATGGACGATTTCTGAGAGGTGCTAGAGGAAAACATCTATCAGAAATAGGTTAGTTCTGCTCTGAAGTAGGGAGATACACTCCTGTGATTCCAGTCATGATTGTCTCCCTGTGGCCAGAAGAGCATGATTCAAAATTGGCTCAAAGATTGAAAACATTAAAGCATTTGACATCCATGAGAAAAATTAGATTTTTCTCTTAGCTACAAAAGAGAATGTCAGCTGTGAAAATGTCCAATTTGTCTTCAAGGCAACACTTGCAGATAACAAAAATAATGGGCTTTCTAGATTATTTCACCTTGCCTATGAATCTTTTCACAGAGGAGAAGAAGAAATTTCCACACAGAGCTTGCTTTAGACAAAGCACAGCTGTTTCACCTGGTAGCCAAGGAGTGCCACAGAGCTGATCTCCTGGCCCTGCACACAGGTCTGTAGGTGAAAACTATTGCTACTTTTAAATGAAAACTACTTGTTGAAGGGCTTTCTTCTCATCTCTGCTGCATTTCTGCCACAGTAAATCAGGTCCTATGTCAGCATAAGGGTTTGTACACACAAGTGGAGAAATTGTTTCCCAAAATAATCCTTACATAGTGTTTTGCATTGCTGTGTATGCTGCCTACTTTAGTCATTTAATACTGCCCTCTGTAGTATGTTAATCTCTCTGCTTAGAACAGTATTATAGGTGTAAAGGATATAGCAACTTTTGATTTACTGACTTAGTTTTTGTATAAACTTACAACCTTACTTTATATTTCAATATCTGCCTTTATACCCATTTCATTGAATAGCGCCTCATCTAAACATACCTCCTAATGCAAGGTGTGATATTCATACACACTGATTTGTAAAGCATGACAATCCTCTCAAAAAAACTTTTGTAAAGTGTTTGCTATTAACAACAGACTTGAAATATTTAAATGAAACCAGTGAGCAAGTTAAAGGATTTTCAAAAAGGTTTGAAAATCAGAAGCACCTGGGTAGAAAGGCTTAGAAAATTTCTTTCAACTATAACTTTTAGGTTGCTATAGTAATGTTGTAATAATCTTATTAATAGAAAACTACCTAAATAAGCCTTTAAAACCCTGTAAAAAATTGCGCAATATTTTTTAATGTCAGTGCTGGAAAGAAGATAATGAATCTGAAGACATTAGCCCCAGTGTTTTGGGTTGTTTCAAGCCAGGATGGTGCATCCTGATTTTATCCAATTGTTTAAAGGAAATGGTTATCTAAGTTCCTTAGACAATGGAAAACCCTGATTCTGTATTCAGTTCTTATTTGCATGCACCAACTACACACACATACCCAGCTCTTCTGCCGCACACAGTGTCTCCTGAACAGTTTTGTTGCTTTAAATGGTGCCTGGCTGTCATCCCCTTGTTAGAATGTCAGCTGCAGAATGATCCTCTATGCTGTGTGCTCCTTTTCTCCTCTTTTTGATTCTTATCCCTCCCAGTGTGCTAGTAGCTATACAACCCCCTGGAACTGAACAGAAACAAACCATTGAACACAACACTATTCCACTAACTTTGGGTGAAGGGTCTGTTGGAGGCTGGGGGTTGTAATTGCAGCACCTCCTATTCCTGTTACTGAACATAATAATGAATAACAGCAGGTAAGATGTCACACTGTGTGAGCAGTTAATACATTTTTCATGCTCTTTGCAAAAACCTTTTGAATGTCTACCACTGCTTTGAGGTAATTTCCTTCAAGAAGGAAATAAGGCCACTGGGACCAGAAAAACAGTCTGTCTAAAGCCCTTAGAAAGAGTTAAATCCATAATCCACAAGGCTTTTATTCATAGGAACCACTGCAATCTTGATTCTTATTGATGTGAACATTAGATTATAGTATTTCTTAAGCCAGGATACTTTTTCAGGATTTTCATTTCTTCCCCTGTTTCATACTTAGTGAAAGGTGTGAGTATAGCAAACAAGAAAAAGTAGGAAAAATGACAAGAACTTTTGATGTAATGACTCACTGATTTACCCAAATTCATAAAGCTCTTATGGTAAGGGAAATAATTTTTTCTCTTTCTGTACTGAAAACAGGGCACCAGATTATAGTGTTGATGATAGTCATTGAATGTACTTATTATTTTAAGAGTTCATAAGTACTGAATAAGATAAATGTCTTTAATTTTGCCTTGCAAGATTTTACACATTAACCAGAGATATTTAAATCTTTTCTGTAGAATAGGACACCTTTTCAGGAACGTTCTTCTGACTCATCAGACTTCTTAAAAATTGCCATATTTTTAATTTTTTAGTAGAATCACTCCTCTACTTTTCTTAAGCCCTTTTTAAAGAAATTGTCATTTAGATTTACTTTTTATCCTTCTGGCCAGAACATTTTCACATGGCTTCTGAAGGTGATAATCACACATTGCAAAAAAAGAAAAAAAAAAAAAAAGAAAAAAAAAGAAGAAAAAAAGAAGAAAAAAAGCAGTGCTGGTAAGTAGAATAATTGATTTCATTTTCATGGCTTCCAAGTTAAAACTCAAAATCATCATTATAGGTGGTGATTAAGGTTGATTGATGATGATTAAGATCATTAAGGTGATGTATCTTTGTAACCAAGGGCTGGCAGGGGGACCAGGGAAGGATTTCCGGTGGTTTTTGAAGCTTACTCCTTAGATTTACCTTAAGAGCCTTCTAAATATTAAGATTCCTGGATAATAATAATAATAATAATGCAGATAAAATTTTTCTGAGTTGTATTCTGCTGCCGTGGGTATTTTCATTTGTTTTATGAAGATTTTTTTATTATGCTGCTTTCTCCATGAAATTAAGTAATATTTCAGATGTTTCCTTTTTTAAAATCCAAAGGTTACTCATTATATTCAATGTTATTTTTGCCTTGCTTTTGGGAAATGTTAATACTTCTACATTACATTTTCTCTGTGAAATTCTTAGGGTTATATCAGAAAAACAGGCCTTTATTATTGACTCAAACAACAAATATTGCAGAGCATTTGCTTCCACCTTTTTATGTAGTCTTTGTATATGCAGTTTCAGAATATTTACTAAAATTTAAGAAGATACAAATATTCATACATATGAAAAGTATATTTTTCTTTATTATTTCATCTCTATTTTATATGGACTTTCTCAAGACAGAATAATCTTCTGCATCTGCATGTCCCTCCCTATTAAAAGTTGATTATATGGACAGCCTAGGACAAGTAGGATGCAAAGGTATTTTTCAGCCAGGTTTTGTGAAACCTAGTTTTGTGATTATATTTCCAGGTTGAATTTGCTAAGGAAAACAGAATCATGTAGCTGGACACTTTCAAAAGTCAGTTTTCATATGGTCTTTTTAGAAAGTTTGACTTGTGGCACTTAAAAAATTCATTCAGGAATAATTCTGTAATTGGGGGACAAAACTTCAGGGAGCTATCTGAAAGGAAATGGAGCTTTGTATTGACCAATAAAACAACCTTATGTACTGTAAAATGACTGCATTTATTATGCCAAAAATTAATAAGAAATTATATACTTATTAGAATAATGTATTAATACAAGTATTACTTTTTAGTTGTCATAGAGCCTTTTAGCTATTCTAGTAATTTTCTGCATTAAATAAAACCTACTGTTGATAGCAGTTTTGGATAAACAAAATTAAATGAAAACCCTTGTAGTTAGCTCTCTTCCTCTGTCTGAAGGGAACTTGCTATTGTGTATACATTCACATACATTCACGCCTAAAAAGGATTGCCATAAATCATCGTGACCTAGCAATGGAGCAAAGAGAAAAATCCACCCCTGATACACAATTATTATGCAGAAGTATCTGTTTTAAACTGTTGCCTATGTCACCATCTCTCAGCATCAGCTGGCAATATTCATATCAAAATCTAGAGGATAATAAGTTAAAAATAATCAATAGTAATTTATCATTTAATTTATTACTACTTCCTCAAATTCTAGAAGAGTGCTTGATATAATCAGCTGAAGATACATCATGATAATTTAATACATTAATAGTTAGAGGCTTCAGTTGAAGCTCTAACTTCTTTCAGGGCTTGATTATACATCTGTAAAATATTTTTTCCAGCTACATTAATTGGTAATTTGGCAGAAAAAAATACAGCAAATTAACTTCTAATAATCATCTTTTACTAAATGTGCTTCTATCTTCTTGAGAATAGAAAGATAGAATGTTTAAATGCATTTTCCCTAGTGCACAGTGGGCACTTGTGAGACTGTGCCATTAGGGCCCTCTGTCTGGGGCTCAGCCTTGGGACCAAAGACCGTGTCCCATGGTGCTGGCTCAGTTAGGAGCCTCCCAAATGCCATCTGACTAGGCTGGTCCTGAGTCTAGCCTTACACTCATTTGTTTAGGTTTTTCTGGACTCATGCCTGCCCATCAGGAAAAACTGGCTGCTGTGTCAGATGGTGAAGCCACAGAATGAAACACACCTTTAGGATTCACGCACTGGCTGCAAGCATCTTTTGGTCAGTAGATGGAGTTGGATAGGTCTAGGTTTGAGACTAGCTGGGTCTGTGGATCCTAGTGTTGGATTGAGTTCTGTTGGGCATTTATGTAGAAAGGCAGCTCTGACTGATTAACCTAAAGAAAATGGTTAGCAATTAAAAAGTTCATTACTGTTATCCTTGTGTGGCAGGTGACCAGTTAGTTTGCTGTGGGATTGGACTGAACTTTCAGAAAGGAGTTTAGGACTACAGTTCCCTATTTAAGATGTGGTAAACAAATGCTATTTCTTCCTCCACCTCCCTTCTTATTTTGTCACATGTGAAAAAATATCCTCAAAATGGCCTGGGAATGGGTAAAGGAGGCTCGGCTCTCTCCAATAATTGGAAGTGATTGAGGACAAAAGGATAGCCAATAAGCATGCTGCCAGTATTTGGCAATATTCTCTGCCTTCTGAAATAGCATGCTAGTACTGCTGGTGAGACCATCCATCAGTACCACAGACATTAAAAATGTGAATGACTATTTCTGGAAAAAACATTTGCACTATTTGTATTAGTTCTAGTAATAAAAACTCATGGCAGCAAACCCACTCCAATTCATACTGAAGCAATTCACATTGAAGAAATGTTTCTGTGGAAAAGATGAACAGAATAGCCAGAAAGAAATTTCTAAGAGCTACAAAGACTGTAACAAAAGCAGACATTGTGGCAGTAGAAAACAAATTGCCAGCTATTGTAAATCCTATTATTTTCTCAGTGTGCCTAAATAGCATACTACCAGGACTCCCACTGACATTACTAGCATGGAAATAGAATATTATAGTGAATGCATTTTCAAAATATTATAGAAGCCAATAGGGTCCACATAACTGTCTATAGAATATGCAATATAAGCTATCAAGCTCTCCCTCTCCTAGCCAAGAGAATGTTTCTTACACAGAGTGAGCCTGATTTCTGGTGAGCCACAATAAATACAAGTAAATAAAACTAGTGTATTTACAGGTTTAAAAGATGTTTTTACCACCTGATTTCCATTTGACTCATGCAGTGTGCTGCAGGGTTGACATGTTTCAATTTCATCACAAGACTTTTCTCTACTGTTGTGAGGAAATGGGACATGTCATGGCTGAACATTGTATCCATCTCTTCATGCTCACCCGTGGATGCTAGAGATGTTTCACATCTGTTGTCTCGGATACAAAACAGGAGACACAGAGTGCTGCAATGATGGTAAGAAAAGTTAAAAAAAAAAAATCTGTAAAAAACAGGGTTTTTGCCCAAACTTGTCCCATCTATCAAAATTCTTTCATTCCTCTATGCTAAATTGCTGGTTTTTAAAAATCCCGTTTCTCTTTCCTTGCTCTATAGTTGCATTGTAAAAAGCTCAGTCATACTTCAAAAGACAGAGGCTCATTTTGTTGGTGAAACATTGAGGAAAATATGTTCAAACACAAGCACACACACTCTGCACTCTTTAGAATAACTTTGCATCAGGAGATTTTGAAAAATTTCGAAGAGATTTACAAGTTTTAATGATCAAAACAGTTTGAAGATTTAGATTCTAGAGCAATCAGGAAAGTAATAATTTTTACAATAAAAGCTGAAGAATTAAATCACTGGCAAGTACAGTGAAAGACTTGGGTTCACCAATACAATTGTAAATTCAGTTCTTACAGCTCAATTGTTTTCACTGTCATATGGCAATAATTTAGATGTCCTCATTTCCCATGAGAATTTCACAGTGTATTAAGATACAATAAAGATTAGTTTGTTTCAGATATGTAACTTTTAAAAAATAAACCCATCAAATTGCTATGTAAGGAAAAATATAGCTTATTTTAAATTCTGATTACGCATACTCCGATACTCATTTCTTACACGATCCTAGAGATTTAGAATTTTTCGGGATATAAAATCCATGGCAAAGCAGCCTCCTAAAATCATCATTCTGAATAGACGGATAATGTGCTTGAGAGATACGACTTTTAATTTTGAGAATTTAGTATTTTCCATTTCTCCATCATTTTCAGCATAAAAGTTTTTCTGCCACTGTAAAACAATTTAAAGAAATTAGTTTTCTGCAGCCAGTGGTGGCTGGTTTTTATTTGGTCCATGTGCATAAAGCCTTGAATTTTCAGTTCTTACTTTTAAGTTTTAACATGAGTAATTACTTAAAGTTTAAAGGATTCCATGTGTGTTTGGAGGAAGGAGCTGAGGCTGCATGAAAATATCATGTATATAAAGACTTGGGGAGATTGGCAGCACTGGTTTTGAAATTATAACAGTAAGAATTTTCCAGAATAAACTCAGATTATGAAGCTTTCAGTATGATTGTCAAGCCAATTAAAAGCTTATAAGAAAATTATGTGTAAAATATTTTATGTGAAACAACATTTCCCATTTCATGCAGAATCAGGAATATTTGAGGAAAAATCTTACTACCACTATAGGTAGAGTTTTAGTAAAATTCTGTAATACCTTCAAGACCTTATGGTCTGTGTGCATCTGTGTACACTTAGCACAATTTTACTGCAGTGCTACCTTTGTTTTGTTTGCATTTTATGTCCTGTTTACAATGAAAATTTCATAGAACATGCATGTTGTGAGTACCTTGTGGGAGAGATAAGTGATGTCTTCAAGGGAAACTCAGTGCAAATTTCTCATTGTGCAGCTTGGATTTCTCAGCATGCATATCTAATGTGGAGCACTAACACAAGCTCTACAGCACACTTGAGGGAAGTACAAATGTTCGCAGGAGCAGCAGTGTGCACGCAGTACCAATATGTGGAGAGCTAGGGTAGTGCAGGAGGGTATCTGCCCTGATAACTTGCAGCTGTACTGATTAGCAAAGAAGAAACATCTGTGCCTGGCCAATCAGTGTACAGGGTACAAAGGAGTAGGCCAGCTTTCCGTCACATAGAGGCACTTGCAGGTGGGGATGCGGGGAGAGCAGATGGCCGCTGGCTGGGCTCTGAGGAGCCAAGGGACATTCAGGTAAGACAATGCTGTATGAGGGACTGTCAGGGTTGGGGAGCCAGCCATGCAGAAAGAAGGAAGGTGTTAGAGCTGTATGAAATTGCCCATAAGTAAAGGAATCAGTACAAGCTGCCAATAAGAGAATGGAGTCAGAATTAACTGAGAGGTCTATAAGATAAGGAGACAGAGTTGTACAGAATTAACAGAGAGGCTTATGAGAAAAAAGAGACAGCAGTGTAGAAGAAAGAGTTGAGTTCAGAGTTGTATGAGAATAAGGACTGAAGGTGAAAATGTGTGGAGTTAAGACTGGTAAGAAATGCAAATGAAAGGACTGATGATGTTGGCAACTCTATCTGTCTGGCCTTAGCTGTGACACCAATAGACAGAACAGATCATCAGTGTGGGAGGTGGAATGGATTTTTAATTTGCCTGATAAAAATTTCCCAGCTCATTCAAGAAAGAACACAAATTTAATAACCTTACTTTCAGGTTGTAAGTAAAATTAATTGCAGGCCCCACACAAACTTTTACAGCAAGTCTTGTACTTCTTTATATTGCTGGAACGTCATGAGCCACACTATGTGCTTTCCATGTCATGTTACATGTTTTCACAAAATATGCATTTTATTGCACCTTCCAAGCTTTCATGCAGAAGGAGTGTTAAATCTCCTAATGCAGACTTCAGGACTTCAGTGTGACTCTCACTAAGCAAGACTGAATGCATACTGCGATATAGTCTGGACACTACAGCTGGGTGAAACCGTCTATGTATGTATACATTCAAAATAAATAAGTCCAATTGCATTTCTAAGAATTTTAAAAAAGAAGCAGCAGTATTCTCATATATCAGCTGCAAAAGTTAATAAGTTTTACATTCTAGCATATCCCGTACCTGCAAGGAAAGCACACCTCTGCCCATCTACAATTATCGCCTTTTTATTTAAAACAAACAGTAAGAAAAAAGAATCCCACAGAGTCATTATGAGGAATGTAAACAGTTCAAATGAGATACAAGTAGTGTTTGGATTAGGGAGTGAAAAGCCACTATCTTGCACTTAAATACAGTGGTTAGCTAGCTAATGGATCAAGCAAATTCCAGCAGCTTGGAAATGCGGGCACGAAAACAATGCAAATTGAACAACTGTGATGAATAATTGAAAGCATACCCTCAGTGCCAGCTTCCCTGCACAATTTTGCAGCTTGACATAGATTCAAATTTTATAGTGTTTGTACAACATGAGTTTCACAGAACACAACTGAAATCATCTCTCACAGAGAATCTCCTTCACAACAGGGCTGACTGTGCATGTGTAAATGCCCCAGCAGTGTGCTTTAATCTTTGACTTTAGTTCTCTACTGATGTAATCCAGTAAATAGAATTAAGATTCATCTGCTGGAGACAAATGTCACCTGTTCACCTCCAGTTGTTTCACATGCATCCTGTGAATTTATCTGCTCCAACTGCAGCTTGTACAGCCTGATAGAATACAGGTTTTGTTGAGGGCATCATGAAGTGTGTTCTACAACCATAATCACGGGGTTTTTTTGCACAAATATCTTCATGTCTTGATGCTAACTTACCTTTAAAAAACCCTCAGTAAATAACGAATGGGGGGAGAAAAAAGATAATGGCATGTATTTGTTACTGGTATTTGCTTTAAGTTTGGAGGGACAAACACGTGTTATCAGTATATAACATTGCCTCCTAACTTGGTAGCTGTTCGTTCTTCCTCAATCCTGGTGATTCTGAGGGAGCAATGAAACATACTACAGTACATTTCCTCCTGTCAGCCAGCCAAAGGATTAGAGCTGGAGCAGCTATTCACTACCCAACCTTAGCATCAAAACAAGTTGGCTTTTTTTTCAAACTACGGTTTGAATTTGCTAATGACAAAGGCAACTCCCAGTGGGTGTGACAATCATGAGATAATCAGCTTTAGAGGATTAGAGGACCCCAGGGGTGTGATTAGCTCAGGTTGGCCAAGCCCTCTGTCATGAATTAATTCAGAAATTAATATTTGCATTCTAACACTGCATCTTAGTGAAACTGATTTCTAGCCTATGATTTTTTTCATTAGGAAAAGCAATTCACATTGCACAAGACAATTGGCAGCTGTAGTTAATGAAATGGGGAGATGATTAAGCAATAAGGAGCTGAATTTTGTGTGATTTACTTCTGCCAATGATCTTTTAGTGCAAAGAGCATGTTCGTTGTTATTTTTAGTCCATCTTTTTCCTGCACTTTCCTAAATGCTTGATGGAATATTTTCAATTCATTTGATTCCATGGTTGACAATCAGATAACTTTTCCTTCCATAATTAGCAATTATCAACTGTACAGAAATACTGAATGCCATAGGGTTTGCATAACAAACAAAAAGCAGAAGTGATGATAGCAAGCTTGTTGAACTGAAAAATACACCTTTTGTATTGCTATTGTCAGCTATTTGGGAATTTGGCATGTGTCAGCTATTTGGGAATTTGGAATGGTGGTCCTTACTTATGGAGGCGCTGGTGAAGTGGCCTATATGTCTGACAGTCACATTAAATCCAACCAGGGAAAATTGTCACCTGATGCACATTTAGCTGATGCTTTTGATAAAATAGACCGGAGAAACATAATCTGACAATGCAGCAGTAATTTAAATCTGTTTTATCAAATAAAGGAAAGCAATTATGTGTGATAGGAAACAGATAAAGATTTGTATGGCTACCTTTTTGCTTTAAGACAGATCATTATGTGTGGAGGATAATAGACAAATAGCAACTGTGTGGGTGCTCAGTATGGCTTACATGTGCACTCCCTCTCTTCTTTATATCCATTTCCCTGCTGGTTCCACAATCTGTTCTTCAGTGTTGGCAATTTCTTGGATACGTTTTTTTTGTAACCTACTTGTTCTGATCATGTATCTCAATTTCCATATCTATAAAATGAATATGATAGTGGTAGTGAACTCTCCAGTGCTTTGAAATTTATTTACAAAAAGCATTGCATACCAATAGTAAAGAAAATTAATTCTGCAGGTGTTTTAACCTGAACTTACTTCTTTTTCCTCTTTGGGGTAAATAAAAATAGTCTTATTCCAGTATTGCTTGCATTCCAATCAGAAATTGCTTTTTAACTGAATAGAGATATCTAATAGGAGTCACTTCTGGCTTTCTTCTTTACCATTTCATTTTTCTGTCATATCCACCTAACATTATATAATCTATTTATATAATATTGACCTTGAATTGTGTTAGATTTTTCTGTTACATTCAGTGGGAGAAACAGATTATTATTTTTATATTTGATTGTATTGCCTGCCTAAATACTTCAAAGCACTCAGCAAAAGCTGACCTTTACTAGTAGTAGCAATATTCATAACTATAGCCCTGGTGACAGAAGAGCAGTAAAATTGTGTAAAAGCCAATACTTAAGCCTCTTAGCTGAGTATTAAATTGTTCTTTGCTATGTGGACCTGGAGAAAGGAAAGGAGTGAAGGCTGTAGTTGATGGGCTTTCATGGACTTTCTTGAATCATAGCACATGTTAATCCAAAACCTGAAGGTTAGCTACTACTTTGTTCTTAGTATTTGCATCTGTCTTGTTCCCTCAGGACACTTCTGTACTTAATATCCTTTATTAACGTGTTAAATGGAAATTTTAAGGGAGTTTCTATGGTTCTGTATCCTTGTTGAGATTTTCATCCCTTAAATCCCTTTTGCAACCTGTTTGTCTTTCTTCTCCTATTAATCTCTTTTTGAGTATGTTCCTATTCACTGAAAAGTTTATCCATGGGTTTTATGGTTTGAAAAGCATCTTAAAAGCTGAAAGTCTAAGTGGAGTGGTGCAAATCTTATTGGTATATGTTGCCATAAAGCATTAAATATAGAAGTAGACTTCTTGTGAGCACTGCACTCATTAACAGCCTGTGGCTGTGGAAAAGTTTTAGACGTAATTCCAGTTTGATTTTAGTGGGTGGTCAAGTGCTTCCATAATTCTGGCTCCTGAGGACAGATGAAGAAACAGCTTTTAAATGTGAATGGTCTTATCTTACACATTGTGAAGGCAGCTTCATTGGTACCATTGCAGTTCATCCATGATCAATACAGCTGACTGCCAAAATTGTATTCTGCCTAATAACTGCTGCAAAGTCTGTGTCCATTGTACAAGGACAGCACTTTCCCAAGGTGCACTTTGCCAGTCTCAGTAGGGGAGAGAAGAGGAATAACTGGGCTCCTTCCAGTATTACTTCGACCAAACCCATCACTGTTTGGGATTTTTTTTCCTCTGTCGACAGAGTCAACAAAACCTGCAGAGTTGCTGCTTGTCAGAGGACAAAGTGCTGCTGTACACAACTGAGCAAATAATGCTGCCAAAAGTGAGAGTGCTTTGCCGGGCTGGCCCTCTGCTCCTTCAGAGCAGCCCCCAGCTGAGCCTGCTCAGATCCAGGCAGACCAATGACTCGAGGGAAAAAGGCAATAGAAACCCTGAAACAAGAGTGTGAGGAACTGTCCCGTTTCCTATATGGGCTGTTTCTGTGCAGAGGTATTATGTTAGGAATAGGGAGACCAAAACTTTAAGGTGCAGACTAAAGTGTCCACCATAACATTCATACTGACAGAATTGTGTGTTGGAAACACGTGTGGGGACTTTTGACATTCCACAGTGTTCCTTCTGTATCTGCAGGTGCTGCTGTGTTTTGAAACTGTGCACCTTAATGTTTTCATTTCAGGGGTTAAAGTACTTTGCAGGTTCCATTTTTTTCACTATTCATAAGTACTATACATTCCTTGAGTATAGGGAACTTTTTTTTTTTGCAATGCATATTGAATGATTCACACCATACTATTTTAGCATGATATACAACTGTAGTACAGTGTATCTTCTGTATTTCCCTTAAAAGGGTAAAGAAATCTTAAAATGTTTAAAGCTGAGTTTTATCCAAATGAAAAAATGTTGGTTGCACCCAATCAAATAGCATGGATAATAGGTCACTGAACTGGATAGATTTTTCTCAGGCCCTTAATGCTGTGATGAGCATGGATGTAAAATTTCTGCTGCACATGTTACAGATAATGGATTTTCAGCTGTCGCTCAGAAAAATATCCTTTCAGATGCTATATTACATTTACAACAGAAAAAGTTCTAATCTTTTATTAGAATAAAACTTATGACAATTTTTAAAATAGGTTTATTCTGCAACCCGCTTTCTAAGCTTAACTGGAAGGGTTAGGGTAGGAAGCAGCAATGCAGCAAATACAATGGAGATGGATATACAGGTTTTCTAATGGTGTTTTAACCATTCTGCTGTTTGACAGAAAGGACCATAGAGAGGGTCATATTCAGCACTCACCAAAATACAAGAAATCTGGCTTCTGTACTAAGTGTGGTTATAAAAATATCTCTTCTGTAATTTGTATGTGGTGGTCTAAGTTTGGATTTTTGAGCAGTCACAGCCAGAGCAGTTTGCACCAGTGAGTTGCTCTGAGGCATTAGGGCACTGAGGTGATGGTAGGGACCAGCATCTGAAATGCTGGGAGCCCTTTTAGTCCTCAGCCTGTGTTCAATCCATGGCTATGGGCCACATTTCATTACCAGGGTCAACCACCATTTCTGCTCTGCCTCTGTGTCCAACCCAACCCTCGTGTGGGAAAAATTGGTTCTTGGAACTTCACACAGGAAGAGATTATAGAGAAGGATTGAAAAGACATGTACACTGAACAATATTTATAAAACATGAATTAAAGCTTCTGGTCCTCTTTAGCAGGATCCAAGGTACACAGTGGCTCAGAGGATATTTGCAGACAAGCTGCAGGAGATGGATCTTAGCTTTTAATACAGTTTCTGTATCCAGGACTGAAATGTTCTTTGAAAAGATGGGAGTTCACTAGGTTTGCCTCCTGCAAAAGTAACTGTTAATAGGAAGCCTTTTGTAAGACTTTGTTCTCAACAAGGGGTTTCCATAGAACCATGCAGAAAATGTCCTCGCTTAGAAATAATAAAGGCCTAAATAATCTACACATTATTGAAGTTGTCTGTATGTTGATTTTGTCTGCACCCTATAAATTTGTAGAAAGGTCTTTCAAAGACACCTTTTTATCTGTAAAAAGTTGCTAAGTTTGAATTTTGTGCAATATTTTAGCATGGTTGTTCTACTCTTCCCTCACACAAAATAGTAATTGGGTAAGCATCATGGACACTTACAATCCAACATTTGACACAGCTCAAATGCAGATTAATTTGCATGGATTTTTTTTGCATTTCTGTCTCCTGGTAAAGGAACTGCCAAAGTCAGTGTTGCATATTCCCAGATTTCTTAGCAAAAATGTAAGTACTAGGTAGCCTGCTATTCTCTGTGTATACACAGAGCTGCAATTAATACATAATAAATTTCAAGCTTAGGGCAAAGGGTCAGTTTCCAGGAAGCACCCAAAATATATGAAATTCTATGTCACATTTGTAATGCAAATGTTCCCACAACACAGTCCTCTAGAGAAAAATGCATACTTGTTTTCACTCCAAAAAATGTGAGCATGTCCAAGCTGATGTTTAGTGTAGAAACAGTATGCAGTGCTGCAGTGTAATTCTGAATTATTTTAGAGAGTAGTTGCAAGAGCTATTTTGCTATTGTCCCCTCTCACAGTAGCAAAAGTAATTCGTTCTTTTCAGTAATAAGTACTAGCTGATCAGTAGTTTTGGGTTAAGAACACAAAAATAATAAATTTTCTTGGTATTCATGAAACAATTTGTTCTACAAAAAGCTGTCCTTTCTGAAAAGGACAGTTGAATTGTTGCTTTGGTGATAAATCAAAAAAACTTTTCAAGAGAGGCAGATTGTGGGGCACACACTTCTTGAAACATCTTACAAGTAAAATTAAATATATGCATTGTACTGTAATTTCAAAAGACCTCCTGCCCTTTCCCCATGTAAGTCTTCTTTTCAAAAATAGAAGTCTTTGAAGATGTATGACATGAGACATTGCTATCAGCCAACACCCACTTGAGAAAAACAGGCCGATTCACCAGCTGACAACAAGGTTAAAAAGGAGATTTGATCAAAAATTTTCTCCAGAATTAATTAACTGAAGGATAAAAGCTGATTTTTGTAAGACTCAACCTACTCAGATGGTTCTACCTTTATTTTTTGTATTTTAATATTTTGATGACAGTTCTATGTCTGTCTGCTAACAATGTCCAAATCACTTTTGATTACTTTTAGAAGGAGCAGAGTGGCTGCTTAGTTGCAGGAAAGGAGCAGAGGCACAGAGCTTCCTGCTCTCTGGACTAGGAGATGATCAGCTATGGAGCTCATAGCTGCATTTTGGATCTTCAAGAGTGGAAACTTTTAATAATCTCTCACTAGAAGAAATTTTTTAAAAAGTGATTTACATAACCTTCTTAATTGTCATTAAGTTGTTTCTTTTCCAAAATCATGCAGATTGTTGGTTGTTTTCCTGGTGTCTATAAAGAAAATGAAGGTACAGATGCAAACTTTGCGGCTTAAGCCTGTCTCTAATATTTGTCTATTGAAGGAAAAATCCTTTGCAAGTGCATTTATTTATTTGGATTAAAAGTTGAAAGGTAAAAATAAAGCATGAAAGACTTTGTACTTTCAATTCATACTAATTCTTAGAAATGTATCTGAAAGGGAAAAAGATGCAGATTTCTTGACAGAAAGAAGGTGAGGTGAGACAAGTTATGCTAAGACTCCGCATTATAATTAAAATTCTAATTGCCAATTCTAAGGCATACGTTTCTAAAAAGCATGCTTTTAGACTTTTAAAGACAGAAGGTCATCTGGTTAGGACTCAAAAACTCCTTGATGAGTTTCTGATGCTGAGCTATGTCTTTACTAGTATTGGATGATGTGATAAATTAATACAGTAGCATCACAACTTAATTATCTTACTGATTTATATTATTTCCTTGAAAATAACCAATGCTCTAAATTCTCTGAATGAATTTTAAACCTGTTAATATTAATGAATTATAAAAAATAGATTATTTTAGATCTTGCAGTTATTCATAAGTTCAAGTAGAAAGGTATCTTCAGAACAAAATTTGTGTCACACTAAATAAAATAAGGGAACTGAATGAAATATCTGACATCCTGTTGAAGAGGTCTGGGCACAACTTTGCATATCAGGTTTCTTTTGCATCTATTTATCAGTCTTCTTAGTGACAATCCTACTATTGCAATGAAGTGTGACTGCACGTGGCTAAAGTTTCTTTTCCCCTTCATTCATAAAATACTGGATTTCAGCTTCTATTTCCTCAGGAAACATGGACTCTGTTAGTATAGAAGTCTAATGGCAGACCACTGTGCATGGTGTGGTATAATCTGTTGTTAGCTGCCAGGGCTAGCTGTTGGTGATCTAGTAAACTGGACCAAGAGGAGCCCATACTACACTGAGGTCCTGTTCATTGAAGAGAGGAGCAATGAAGTATGACATTGGGTTCTAAATGTTGAGTTGATGGGCCAGAACCTTCCTGGGAAAGATGAAATATGGCAATGATCCTGTAAATTTGGAAGAATTTACTGCTGTGATCACTAACCTTTCTTTAAAGGTTATTATGCCCCATCCCACCATCCACATGGTTTTGCCAGCTATCCAGTTTTCCTAGTGTTAATAATTGCCCTAAAATAGGGGATCATCATGGGATCTAGTTGGTGTGTGTGGTAGGGAGGTAGCAAGCTGTTAGTACATCTCTCCAGTCCATGCTGTTAGGTGTGAGCAGGTTTATGGGGCTGCTGAATACTTCAGTTTCTCTCATTTGGCAGAATTGTGTTTGATCAATGAAGGATTTTAGTTATTGGAGTTGAGTTTTTACTGATACAAGTGTGAGATGTGTGACACTGGATCTCAACTAAGAAAATGAGGTAGTAGTCCAACTTAGAGAATCTTCAAGTTCAGTCCTGATCCTAACATGCTGAAGCAGGCCAAAATGGTACAAATATGAATGACTATAGAACAGAAATAAGGGGGAAATGTTCCAAATTCTTATAGTAGTGGAGCTCTGGAAGACATTTCTACCAAGAAACAGATCATTTGGAGTTCAGAACTCTGTTTCAGTAGGGCACTGTTTGACAGTAATGTTTCAGTGTTGGAATACTGGCCTTGTTTGACTGAGTTTCCATCCTGTGTTTCTAAGCCTGCTAACATGCAGGTGTGTATTTATTTTCACTCACCTGAACTATAAATCTGGTAATAAATAAATCAGTGGGAATGTTCACAGTTCCATTGTTAGCATGATTAAAGGCTGGAAGGATCAGGGCTTTCACTTTCCATAGTTTAGCAAAAGGATCTTATGAGGCTGAACTACTAAATATTAAAATGCAAACAGTTTCTAAAGTCTGCTGTGGTACACACAGAGAAGGTTGTGGTTTCACAATAGAAATGAGAAATCTTGAGGAATGCCCTTAGAGTGTTTTGGACTTTTCTTGTTTGCTTCATCCCTCAAAAGAATGAAAGAACTTTGGTCTACCAAGTTGTGTGATGTTTAGTGTTTCTTGAATTCTGTATTCTGCTTGCATGCTTTCCACATGACTGCTCTTATCAGGGAACAGAGTGCATACTTAGTAAGTGTCCTTAGTAAAAGTCAGATTTCCAAAAAATTATTTAAAAGTACATCTCCAACTGTAATCACACATTACTTCATATTAATACAGGTTTTAAGTCTGAGTGGATTTTATAGTAAAAAAAGCACCTTCTTTGTCTCTATATGAGTCAAGTGAATAATTCAACATGAATAATTTATAAGATGAATTGAGGTTCCTCTTTCATGTACCACCTACATGAAATAATTTCATTTATTTTACTTTTCTTTCTTTTTAATTCTGAGGTAATAGGCAGATCTGAAAGCAGAGCTTCCTTGCCTAATGGTGCTTGGTCAAATAAGATTCATGTTTCTGTATCTTGAATGGATGAGCAGAATATAAATATGTTGTGGAAGCAGATGTTATAATTACGGATTTTAAACCTGCTTTTGACAAACACTGCTTAATATGAAACCTGCTCTCTAAGTTATTACCAGGAGTAACATGAATAGGATAAGATGCTTACATAAATCAAATACCACAGAGATCAGAATCATCTCTGAATTCACGTGCAGGTATTTTTGTGGTGAATCCCCTTTTGGCATAGGTAGAGAGGAGGAGTGCTGCCTGTTGAGGTGCTGGAGTGCCCCTGAGGTGCAGGGCAGTGCGCAGGGGCAGAGAGCTCTGTGGTGCCTCCAGAGAGAGCAGCACCAGCCAACAGACCAGGCATGGCTGAGGCAGTCCCAGTGTTCCCTTGGTACTCAAAGACTGCCTCTGGTGTTAGGTTAGGGCACTCTGTCTCTTTAAAACACACCAACAGCCAGTCCAATTCCAGGATACCTGAAAGAAAGAAGTAGGAGCTGCTTTCCTCCTAAGTCTGTACTATGTACCAACTCAGAAAGAATCAGGCCTATGACACCTACTTTACAGAAAATTTTAGACTCTTAATCCTATTTAAATTTTAATGTGAAGGCTTGTTATAGTTTCTATAATTTGAGGCATTAAAAGCAGATGAAGCATCTTTAATCATAAAAGCTTCATTGCTCTAATTTATGATAACTGCATTTTAAGCCCACCATAAAGTGGATTGTGTTTGGGGGATGATAGTTTTCAGTAAGCAAATGTGATCCATCAGGAAACCTGTTTACATTAAAGCATTTTGACAGCACCAGTAATTAAACCTGTTTCCCAGGTGCAGAGCAATATTTTAAATGCCCCTCTGGCTACAATACCATTCAGGTTTGTCTGTCTTTCTCCCTTATCACCCACAACAAGATAATGAGCAGATAGGAAAATATAAGGAGGGCTGGACTAGCAATTAATAATCTAAGTATGCAATCAGAATGTTAAAATATTGTTTTAACTGATTTGCATGTTAGTTTGTATGACACTGAAAAATCCCTTTGTGCATTTCCACATGCTTGAGAAACAGTAATAGGAAATCATGGTACCAGTGCTTGCTGCGATGAAGAGTTATAGCCTAAGATGATCATTGCTGGCTTTGAAGTGTGAGTTGGCTCTAGAACATAGCTGTGCAGAGGTTTTTATGCAGACAGCATGTGATTTTTTTTCTGTCAACCTTGCTTTGAATAGCAGTGCATGAAAACTGGCAAACCCTAAAACTGGATGAACTCATGAGAGCATAATTTGGACAAGTACGTACTTGTGCCATGAAGCCAAGAGTAAGATCTATCTGACTTAAACACAACATAGTTCAGATGCTGCTCCCTGTCAGGCCAACCAAATTCTACCATCCCTGCCCATACTAACTTGCTTCCTATCAGCCTCCATCTTAAAACCCCCAAACTGACAGGTAACCAACCATCCACTTACAGGTGTTTTCTGAGAGTAACCAGTGAGCTCTGCTCTTCTCTTCATCAGCCAACACAACAGGCTACAGTGCTGCATTTCCAACCATGTATCGAAGCCTTTGGAGGAAATCTTTGGAAGAAGAGTTCCAGGCATAGGTGTGCTCTAACCAACATATAATTTTGTTATTCTGAAGATGAGACTCTGGCACATGTAGCTGTTTAATTCTTTCCTGATTTTTGCAGATTGTCAAGGTCTTTATATCAAAAATGGACTGCTTGGCCTGGGAAATCTGATTATGTTGGGAGAATGTGGTGACTTCTGGCAGTGGGCTGAAAGCAGGAATAGCAATCCATCATGAGAAGTTTTGAGAGGGAACGGGGCATTCACAGGAGGTGTGAAAAAGAGAGGATTTAACACTACCCTATTGCACAGCCAAATGTTTCTCTTTCCAATACAGTATTTTTACAGCTGATGAACAGAGAATTTTCACCACTTGTGAATGCTTGAGAGCTTCTCTATCATGTGCTTAACTGAAGTATTTATCACTTAAGAACACCTTTAAAAAATCAGAAAGCTATAATTTTTGAAATACGGAATGTCATCATTATTATTCCTACACAGTTTATATGCAAATACATGTTTCCCCCCAAGCTTGAATTCACAGAAAATTAAATGGAACAGCTTTTTTTCTCCTTTCATGTATTTTTCACCCATATTGTGAAATAAGGCTCTGCACAAAACAGGCATGTAACTTGTACAATCTATAGTCATTACAATGCAATCTTAAATGCTGAATCAGGAACCCTGAGATATCTTCATATTCAGTGCTAATTGAATAATTTCTGTGGCTGCTCACCAGCTCTGCACTGTGTCAGGAAGTTATATAGAAATATTACTATCATGGGTCTATGCCTGCTGCAAATGAGAACAACATCAGAATCAAAGGGATTTTTGAGTAGTTATTAATTTCTCTAAATCTATAAACATACACAAATATTTGTTAGAAGCAGAAGTGACTATTCATCATCTATTTTATTGATAATGGAAGTGATCTGATTTAGCACAGCTATAACAGTCCTGTTTTTCTACATATGGTACAGAAGCTATTTGTTTAAAAACCACAGCAGAGCAGACTACCTGAGACATTGCTCTTAAAAGATAAAATGCAATCATTATTCATAAAGCTATTGTCAGAGGGTATAAGTAGGCTCTGTGTGTCCTAATGGCTCTACATGCTGCTCAGCTGGAGTGCTGCACACTCATTTCTATTTGGGTTTCTAGGGTAAGAGGCTGCCTGGATCACTAGAGAACTGGCAAAGACTGTCTCCTAAGCAGCATAAGGAATATCTGTTGGGAGTAGTTGTAAAAACCTGTTCACGGGAAAGTTCATAGTTTGCAACAATGACTTGTGTTTGTTGTACAAAATGCCAGCTCTGTGCCATGCTCTGTGTGCTGTATCTGTTTAGTGTTTATATACAAACAATCAAAGTACTCCTGTAACCACAGGACTGGGTCATGTCCTGTCTTGTTCATTGGGGAATTAATTGTACTTGTTTTAGAGTTAGCTGTTAAGGAGATTAGGAAGGTGAAGCATAGCAGGGTCGCTGTGGTTGCATGGCAACTGGAAAGAACAGTAACATCTGGTATTCTTAATTTTCTTAGAACCTATAGGTCTTTGTGCCATTGTATGAGCATTATTATTTCTACAACCATGCCTCTTTTTTTGTTATTTGTTAGCCAATAGGTAATGTCCTTGATGTTACTGGTTGACCCAAGGGCAAAGTTAGATATAACACTGGATGCTGTGATGTTGAAGTCAGCTTCCTAATTGCCAGGCACAGTTAGCCCCAGAGGACACTCTCCAGCAGCAGCATAGAGGAAAAGGTCTTTCCTCACAGGAATGACTGGCTTTGAGGTTAGTCAGCCAGTGCCAGTAGCTACTTCAGCACAGGGTGTGTCTCCTGAAACAATCAACCTTGTTGAAGTTTTGTTTACTCTCCACCTGCAGAACTATTTCTTTCCTTTCAGGAAGGCAGGGAGACCAGGCCAGCTGTCACAAGAATAACTTCTATGAGGAAAACTGCATTAAGTGCACTTTAACTCCTCTTCCTTCATTATCCACCCACTTGTGCCTCTGAATGCTTTGTTTTATTTCTGACAAACAAAGAAGACTTATTAAATCAGTGCTTTACTTCATTCATTTTTTGAAATAAAAAATCAGTAAGTTATACGGTATCAAGTGTAGACCAGACAGGTTTCATTCATTTGCCTTTAGCATTTGGCATCACTTCCCATCCCATGGCTTTCTTCAGTGATTACTTTAAAATAAAAGGAGAACAGAATTTTCCACAGAGCTTCCCACTAGGGAGCTGCAGACTCAGCAAATGCCACAGCACTTGGCTGGTACAGAGCCTTGGAAAACCTCCCTGGCCTTGCCACACCAGGGACAAAGTCTATTTTAAGCTCTCCTTGCCTTTGTGTAGGGATCCAAACCAGCCCATTTCTAGGGCAAAGCAGCTGATTTCATCAAACCTGACTGACAATAGGGCTTTGGAGAGCAAAAGCTCAAAGGGAGGGTGAACATGTTCAGCATCTCTCTGCTCTGGACCCAGTGCTCTGCTCAATGCCAAACAGAAAAAAAAAAAAGATGCCAAAAGCATGCCAGAACCTCTTTTTCAGCCTGAACCTTTTGCTGGAAAGATCAAGCAGAGACCTGGAGTTTTGTGAGCATCAACTAGGAAACATTTTCTTCAGTCAATGAACTTCAGTGAACCTTGTGTGTGCATTTGCTTGGCTGCTACAATTCTCATTGTCTCCCAAGAAGCTGTTGAAAGCACTTTGAAAAAGCTTGCAATTGTATAAAAGTAGCAAATTAATTTCTTATATTTTAAAATATTGACTAGACTAGCAGATTTTATAACTGGTGCATAAAAATTTCCTTTGCATTTTCTGCCTTTTAGACTTCATTTTATAAAACCACCTTTGTAAATCCTCTTTTGCTATTTCCTATTCATCCTTTTGTTCAGATCTTTTTGAGACTCAGCCCAGATTAGAATTCATCATGTCTTAAAAAAATGAGATGCTAAAGGTATTCTTTCTTCAATGTGCATCTCCAGCCTTTCTTGACAGGCTGTCAAGAAATATGTCTCTAAAAAGCCAGGTTAGATCCTCAGAGACAACCAGTGATGCAGTTCTTAGTAATGTGCTAAAACCCAGTCAGAGTGCACCTTATTGTTGCTGTGTGCAGTGATGTGACATGTGAGTTATTTGTTTGCTCTGCCATAAGATAGCATTAGGGGATATAATGTGAACAGATCACTCATTTGTGGAAATATTTATGGTGCTGCTTTCGAGGGATCATTCAATTTGAAAGCAGATGGCAAAGCATGGATATTCATGGACTATTTTAAAAGCTATCTTAGGTAAAATGTTTTCACACAGAGCAGCTAAAGCCTGTAACATTCTGATATTTTACCACATTTATTACTTAATGTTTACATATATTTACAATAAATCTTCATAAATGCTACTCAAGCAAGAATTTGCTAGTTCCAGTTTTTATTACAGTATATCCCATGAGTTCTTTATTACTCAGGCCCCTGACCCTGCAAATATCTACATATGACTTAAATAATACTCAGCTGAGGGGGGGCTGCTGTGTTCAGCACCATTTCTAGCATGGCAGACTCTGTGGTCCTTGTGAACATTTTCAGTTATCTGGGGATTTGAGACCTCCGTCTCATAACAGCTAAAAGCTCTAGAAGTGATGATCTTGTCTGCTCAGAACTGCAGAATCCTTCTAAGGTGTTACTTTAAGCCTCCAGAAAACAAATCTTTTTTAAAGATAATGTGCAAAGGCTTTACTATTCTGCAAATACAAATTCAGGTAATTGTGAAGTAGGCGTTTTGATAATTTCATGTCATGCTTGCCCAACTGCTTGAAGCCCAGCTTTCTGTGGTTCAATGTTTCAAAAAGGAGGTAGGAAAAAATCTAAGTCACTACTTGTGTTGAATTGGAGGACTAGCCTTTTCCATAGAATAGGTGATTTAACATGTATTAAAATGCCACAAATTTTTCAGCTTCTTGATTGTGTTTGGTGCCCTCACTCAGCATTTCCTGGCCTGTCTCTCCCTTACTGCCTTCTGGTCCTTCAGGTACATCCACATGCCCTCTCCACACAGTGGCTTTAGAGATCCACACGTTGAAGTTTGACGTATAAGGAAAAAAAATCAGAATACACTTTGAAATTATTCCCTCGGTAAAACTTGTGACACAGCGCTTTGCTTTACCCATTTCAGCTGTATTCACTCGCAGTGTTTTGTTCCCAGCTGTCTGACATTTCAGATAATCCCCACTGCATTGTGGTGCCAGGTATGGGCTCTGAGTCCCTTTGGTGGGTTCTGGCCGTTTGGGTTGTTCTCACTGCCCAGCTGTTTGCAGTGAGCAAATGAGCTGTGCCAGAGCCTGTGTGGTCGGGATGGGCACAGCCTGGGGCTTTTCCCTGTGCCTGGGGGAAGGTGGGGCTTTGGTCATAGCACGGGAGCTGCTGGATGTGTGGGACTCCCAGCAGCTGTGTGTAGGTGCCTTGCCACAGGATGGGCAGGTAAGTCTTTGTGGTTTTATGTCACTGAGGCTGTCAGGCTCTGGATGATGAGTAGTTTTGATAGAGGAAGTAAGGGCTGAATGCATTAAGCTACCACAACTGTTTCCTAAGCAAATTTCTTTTGAAGTGCTTGTTGGGATTATTTTTGTTGTTTTGTTTTTTACTGTGGCTGTATAGATATGGAGGTATAGTGCTGAGTGTGGGTCAGACTCAGTTTTGGATGTGGTCTGTCCTGTTTCTGAAAAACTACTAGTACTGGCAGTTCAATAGCTTGAGCTTTGGTGAGTTGAATGCAGTGGTCCCTGCACTGCTGGAGTATCTTCAGATGTTAAGGAGAGATCTTTATCCTTTTTACTGTTTCCATTTGGTCTATACCTGTTAGGGTAATAAAAATTCTTATTAGAGTACCCTGCTTCTTCTCTCTCCCCCATACACCCCAGTCTTAGCATAGTTATTTAATGTTAAAATTGAAATAAGCCCTGTGAGTGAATGTGACCTCCTCACCCACTGTGGGCTGTGCTTGTTCTTAAGCAGTGCTTTTGGGAAGGGACTATCCTTTAGACCTCCACTTAACTCCTTGCTTTATTTCCGTCTCTGTTCTTCTGCAGCCTCACAGTGCTGGTCTTTTTACTCTTTCTGCTCCTACGAATTGGACTGCCCTACAGCTAACAGTAAATGTACTTGGTGCTGTAGCAGGAAACAGTATGTGCTCTGGGAAATACCCTGCCATGAGCATTCAAAGGCTGATGTAAAGTATGCATATGTATGTGATGTTTATTAAAATGTGTTTGAGTAAGTATTAATAATGGATACAATGATAATGTTTGTTACAGGTTTTCAACCCACTGGGAAAAGTGGAGTATAAACTACGACTTGAAATATTTCCCTGTTGAGAAATAGGTGGATTACAACTACTGTAGTTTGCTCACTTTTCAGGAAAGCTGTAAGTTAAATCTCATTAATGCCAAAAATGGTCTGAAGGAGATAATATGCCTCTGAAAAAAACTCTTGAGTAGGTAAGCACGTACTTTGTGTACAGCCATGTTAACAGCATAGCAAAGATGGAAGCTGTTCTTTTTAATTTTAATGCTGTATCTCTGTTGTCTGTGCTTGTAGAGAAAGACCTGGGATTTGCTGTCCTTGTTCACTTTGGCCCAATGTGGTACTGACTTTGGTAGAAAGTTGGAAACTTAGATTTGGCTAAGAGGGTTTGCAGAGTTTGTGTGTGCTATTTGGATTAAATTATTTAAGCCTGGTTTCCCCATCATTCATGCTCTGTGAGGGTTTGTGCTCTGAAAGCCTGTGAAAAATTACAGCAGGACTCTTTCAAATTCCTTGTCTTGCCTGGCAAAAAGAATACTAAGGGGTAAAAGCAAAACAAACAAATGAGACTCAGCAAAACTTACTGAGTCTGCACAATGTTGAGACAGGCAGTCTGTGGTAGACTTTAAATGAAACAAGAACACAGGGGACTATATTTAATTTAAACACCACTCATCCTAAAATAACTTAACCTGTGGAATGATTGCTGTGCAAACATTGCAATAATATAGCAGAGCTGTCACTTCAGTCAGTATTTAATAGTCTCTGGCCGATTTCATTATTAACACTTGGAACACTTCATGAAAAGTGATGAAAGTACCGATACGTAACCTGTACTGAAATCTCAGAGATCCCACAGAACATTTTTGTAGCTACTGCCTGACACTTCTCAAGGGGGACTGCAAATGGTTGTGAACTTGAGCTGTTAGCAGCAGATGCCAAAACACCTCCTGTTTCAAAATTGCAAACAAAGTAGATGAAATGGGCTCCTCACAGTTTTGCTGCCATGTGGTCTGTGTGGAGGCCTGGTAAGGGAGATTAAATGTTTCCTCCTGCTAGTGCAAATGATTGAGAATTATTTTTTCTCTTAATTTAAATTTATATGAAGACAATGTTGATATATTGTACTGGCTGGAAGACACATTGAAGCAACAACCCAAGAATAAATACCAAAAAAAGATGGTAGCTGCAGGAAAAAGTGCTTGAGGTTGTGCTTGTTAGTCTTTTGTTTTTACTACCCTGTATTCCAAAAGTTCTTTTCCATAACACAGGTCCTGATGATTGTAGAAAGAAGCAGACTAGCCAAAATTTTGATAGCAATTTATATTTGTGTGTATATAGATGCTGTAATTATGGTACAAGTATGAGAGAGTACCACTAAATTCATTAGTGTTCCTGTGGGTTTTTAAGGCTCCAGAAATAGATTTCCCTTATAGTGGGGGAGAGTGTGTAGGTTTCTGCTTGGGTATTCTGCTTGGGCTTTGGTGGAAAGGATTGGTGTAGCTATGGCTGGATTGATTGTTGTTAGTAGCAGCTAGCACAGGGCTTGGTCATTGTCTGCAGGAGCTAAAATGGAATCCCTAGAGAGCCTGGCTGTTTCCTTAGTTCCTGGCATCCGCTCAAGCCATAAGTCACAGCCTTCCTATGTTGAATTACAGCATTTGGAAAATTTGTGTAGTTCCATTAGTGACAGATAATTGTGTTAATTTGAACTTGGAGATCTTAACTTTAGATGCACCTGTTCTGGTACCTGGCCTGGAATAAACATGAGCATGGAGCTTCTGGCCTTCCAGGCAAGAGAAGTAGGATGGGAGAGGTGAGGCCAGTGGTGCAGGGGTCTCCATGGTTAACACGCAGAAAATCCCTTGCGTTGGACATTCCTGTTCTGCCTCCTTCAGCTTCTCTATGTACCTTGTAATGTCTCAAGGCATTTGACTGGTATTGAGTGATCATCTGAATTACTGAGTTCTGGTCTGGAGCTTATATGACATTAAGAAAACACTGGTTAAAATGATAGGGAGTCACTAATAACTGAATTTTAATAATGAATTCCCAACTGAGGTGTCTTCACTGGGTGTGTTGGTTTCTCTTTCTGGACAAGTGCATTTCAGATAAAAAGATGGTGGCTAGAGTAGTTTTTACTTTAAAAATAATTTGTAACATCTCCCCACTCTGCTTCTCTTTGGTGTTGCTTGAATGTGACACAAACTATGGAATTTGGGAATCTCTATAATGTAATGGTGTTGAATATCTGCAGTCTAGAGGTTGCCTTGGTTGGGTTTTTAGCTGATGTTCTGGAAGCACTTGGACATAAGCCGCACTTGATTTAAAGGAAAAATAATGCTTAGAACTTTTTCAGACTTCATATAGTGGTTTGGATGTAAAAACAAAATCCAAATGAGCATGAATCTTAAGTTAATGCACGTTCATAGCAGTTGGACTGCAAGAGCTCAGTCTTTTCTGTGCTTCCTTTCATGCTTCTTAGTTCTCCAGTGCTCCTGGGCTGTCTGGCTCCTGTAATAAGTGAAAGCTGGCAGGGCTGCTTGCAGCAATGAAGGGTTATGGGGTCAGCCCTGCAGTGTGCTGACAGAGATATGCGCAGCCTGGCTCTTAGGGCTGGTGCTGGCTAAAGCAGAAGGAGTTCTTGGTGCTCAAAAGCAGGAGACGGGGTTGGGTGCTGCCCCAGTGAGGGGTGTGGTGCAGGAGGAGCTGGTGCCTGCTCTGGCCTATGCTGGGGTGAGGTTGATGGGGATTGGGAGAGGGCAACAGGAGGCCACTGCTTTATCTTTTTCAGCTCTTAGGGATGCATCGACTAGACTGGGCTCGTTCATTTAGTAAACTATTAAAGAAGCTGTCTTTGGAGTATTTATTTCAGGCAGTTCTAGTGAAGTAATCCTTTAATTCCTCAGAGTAAATGCTGATGAGGATTTACTGCAGACTAAGCCATGTGGAGGTCACTGTGTGAGCGGTTATGGAGTATGTTTGGGAGCAGTGTGGCTGCTGTCCCCTGGGGCTGGGCAGTGGGAGCTGCAGGGTGTCCCCACAGCAGGGATGTCCTCTGTGGCTGTTGATGGCTGTGCTTGGGTGCTGTGCTTGGGAATGCTTGTGTCTGAGCCTGGAGAAAGAGGCCAGTTCTGCTTCAGTTTGGCTGAAACCACTGCTCCTCTAAATGTTCTGCTGTTTCTTCCTGTTGTGCATGCTGCTCAGCCTTCAATTCTCTGCCTTGATCTTTTCCTGGGTCATCCCAAATAATGAGAGAAGTCCCAGATGAAACCATGATCTTATATGTATAATTCAGCTTCGGTACAGTTCTGTCTGTATGCATTATTTTGCTCACAAATTCCTAATGGGTTTCTCATTGTTTATGCCAGTATTTTGGATGGGAAGCTGGTCACAGAATGTCATCTGGTATTGAGAGTGATGAGCTACCTTATAGAAAGGAAATAGTTGCCTGCAGTGGGAGAACATTTAGGTCCAGTAAGTAACTTAGCTGCTCTGGAAATTCCTTTGCTTATGGAAAATTTGTCAGTGGACAGAGCATGGCTCTGGTCTGAGCAGGTACTCCTGGTCTCTCCCTGGCACTGTGCTGCTCCCTTGTGTAAAATGTTCCTCCTTGTGGTTGCAGCATTATTGGCAAAAATCTGATATTCAGAGCTTGTTCTTAGATAATAATAAATTAAAATCTGAAAGTATTGGAAAAGCAGAGTCACATAGAAACTTGAAACTTTTAGCAACTTTCCTGCTGTGGAGGAAAAATGAACAACTTTTACCAGTTCCAAGTTATTAAATCAAAATTTAAAGTATCCTTTTCTAATAAACTGGATTCTTTCAACTTCTTCCATTTCTTATCTCAGGCATGGAGCTGATTTACATGGAAACATTTTGTGTTAGAAGTTGCAATGTATTATTATGTTTTCTTTCCATAGAGAGAAAAAAAGTTGTATGAGAATTTTTCTTGAAAATAAGTGTATTAGAAGGCACTTGAAACTTTAAATTGACTAACAGAGCACTTTAGTTTGAAGTGTAATGTGCTTTATATGTAGCTAAAACATCCAGAGTTTGCATTATTTCTCAGTAATTGTAGTCCCTGAAAGATCCCATAGTTAAAAGAGGCTGTTTTAGTTTAATACTAAAAGCTCAAAGATATTGAAAGCAGCTGTTCTTCATTTTAGAAATAACTTGATCTGAAAAGTAACAATAAGTCTTATTACGGAGGGGAAAAGAAAATATTTTGACCTAGAAAATAAAGTACAAAGTTTCATGAGTTCTAAGTACCGGTAGTCACCCTTAAAAATGAGATATTTATGTGCCTTAATCTGACATGTCGTTATGTTTATAAAGCTTATGACATGGCTTAGTACAATGTGTTGTATTTAATGTTATCATTGACCTCTGTCATGAAATAACATTAATAATAACTATAAAATCAAATATAAGGATTTGTCTTAAAGTATAATTCGACATGAAATAAAATTTCAAAAATATCCTGCTCCTGGAAATTGTTCTGAAAGAAAAATGCAGATTGGTGCAGTTTGAGTGAACCAGACAATGAACATGTGCACGTTCCTGCAGCCTCCCAATAGCAGTGTGGTGCTGGAAGCGAGTCAAGGCTGTTTGCACTTCATAGTCTCAGCAGAGGCTGAAGCTTTGTCTGGGCAGTTCCCATTGCCCTATGGAAGAGGGTGCACAGGAGGCCCCATTTCCGAGGGCAGCTTGGGTTGTGCTGTACCATGGGCAGTCATGGCAAAGCCTGGAGGCTGGTGGGGGAGCAGAGGGATGTGCTGCACGGCAAGCAAGCCCTGGGGTGACTGCCCTCTCTTCTGACTGAAATTATCTCTGTGTCTGACACTGACAGGCATGGGAGCCTCAACTTGGTATGTCCAAAACAGCAATACTGATTATATTTTGTAGCACAAATGTCATCTTTCTAAGTGTTTGAGACCTAAAGAAAGTGAGGACAAATTGGTGCTAAGACCAGCATGTAGCAGCCTCTCTCTTTGTTTACTCTGTTGAGATCAAAGTATGAGGTTACTAGACCCAAGTCAGTGCTTCATTATTGTGGAATTTTTATTTAAGCTCTCTCAAGGTATTAAACTACTGCCTGTTAAAGTGATTTTCCTTTTTTTGGTTTGGATTAAATCAGTAGCAGAATTTTATCTTTGAGTGGGCAAGAAGAGAAAACACAAAGGATGGTGAAATTACAGCTTTAAAGTAATGGTTTGTGTTGGAGAGGACCTTTAAAGGTCATCTAGTCCAGCTCCCTTTCAATGAGCAGGCATATCTTCAACTAGAACGGATTGCTAGGAGCCTTGTGCAGCATGATTTTTGGATGCTTCCAGGGATGGTGCTTCTGTCACCTCTCTGGCCAATTTCAGTGTTTCACAGTGCTTGTAAAAATTTTAGTCTCTATGTGATCTTCCATCTTACAGCTCAAAAACATCCTCTCTTGTGGTAAAAGGCCCTGCTACAAGAGCATCAGCCTGCCAGCCTTCTTCTCTTGTACTTGCTGCTGGTGCAGTCTAGTACTTGACAGCCTTCAAGAGTTAGTAAATTCTAAAGAGCTCTTGTGTAGTTATCTCCATTTTTGCAGAGGAAAAGCAGAGTCAGACAAATAAATGACATGCCCAAGGTTATAGAGGGAAAACAGGGAAAAACAAGTGTACTTGTGTTCTGATGCTGTTGCCTACTGGCTGCTCTGCCTAGTTTTATATGAAAAACACTGCTTGTCTTTCTCATGGCTGTTACTGGGATGGATGTTTTTCACCACACCTTATGAGAGCAAACTGGATGGGGAGCTAGAGAGCATCACTACATGCAGTGTTATTTTCCAATGGTTTTAACTGCTGCCATTTATCACAAACCTTTCTGTAAGGTTTTTTGTGATTGACTTTTGCTCCATCACTGCTAGTTGTTTATCTAACAAACAGGAAGAAATAAGCACAATTATCACTGTTAGGTAGAGAAATAAATCTTCAGAGTAGAAGTTATGATAGCTACAAATTTTGTAACACTTAGGATATTTGTTGAGGTGGGTAATATTTCTAATGTAAGCTGTGCTACAGATGCTATTTGTGGTCATTAGTTTTGTGCCATTTACCCATCTCAGCTTTGGTCCACATTTGCCTTGCTCCTCTCACCACTATCTTCATGTCCAAATCACTTGTGTGGAGAAATCAGAACAGCTGTAGTGCTGGTGTTGTTTAGTTTTTCCGGGGCCTTAGTCTCCCACAGCATTAAGTATTTACAGTACCAGTGTCACTTAAAAATACAGTTCTGGGAGGAAATGTTTGCCCATGACCACAACTGCTGCTCTGAAGCCTTTCCTCACCTCCTTTCCCAAGGTTCAGCCTTGCTCCACTTTGCAGGGGTGTACTTGTTTAGTCAGGATAGATGAAAGTCAAGTACAATAATGCTTTTTGGTGAACCAATAGTTTATGCATGCAGTGGCATCTGAGTGTTCAGCAGGCTTCCCCTGATGCATCTCTCATACTTATGTTGACCAATTTCCATTATGTAGTTTTATGTAACTAGGTAAGACTTGTCATAAAAAGACTATTTTTTGCTAATTTACTTATTCAAATTCAAAGGGGACAAATTAACTATGGCATGAGTTTGTGGGGTTTTTTTAAATGCTGTATTTGGACTTTTTTGTACTTTCCTTTATAAAATGATACAGGTGTCTTGGATACCTTCATAAGCCATTTAATAGACAGGAATTTTACTCATTAGTGTTATCTGTCTGCTTATCAGCCTTGCTCTTGAGTTCTGAGTATGTTGTCCTGTTATAGTAATTGGGCTTTGTTCTTATCAGGTTTGTATAGCATTGTATTAGAGTAGAAATAAAATGTTTTTGAGTAGAAAGAAAAGGAGCATGAATACCACTCTTTTTTTATAAATAATTTGTGAGGATTACTGTGTATAAAACACATTTGTACCTTTAACTGATAAAGCTGTAACAGGGCAACACACTGAGATACTTGATGATTCAGACATGGCAAAATAGTAGGGAAAAACACAGACTGTCTTGAGATAAAAGAAGGGAAGGTGTTCAGTGGGGATACCCCTGCCTTTATGCCAAACTATAGCACTTCCAGCTTAACTGAGATGTGTGGTCAATCTGCTACTGTCTGACTATCAGGAGGAAAAGGGAATCATAGATCAATTTGTGAGTCTGCAGTGGAGGTGACAGAGTCAAGTGCAAGGTAAAAGTAGCTATTGACATAGGTCAGTGCTGTTGGAATTTGTCTGAGGAACTGGGGTAGAGAAGTCAGGCATAATAAAAAGTGAAAGCTCTATACTTGTTCTCCCATATCTTAAATGCCTTTAAATGTGAGTTGGATTTTTGGTTTCCATCACCACAGTGGTTCCTAGTGCTGTGGGGTAGAATGGCAGGTGCTGCAGGAAGGTCAGTGCAGAGAGAAGCAGGAAGGACAGTTGAAAATCTGTATTATTTACAAGGTTTCCTGTTGGTGAAAGTAGGGAAAAGCTATGGGGACCCAAACAAATTGGGATGTGGAAAAAACAAATCTGAGAAAGGAAACCACAAAATATGAAGGCTGTTTGTAACCTCTTGTCTTGAAATATTATCAGTAATGTTTAACTGCTTGCCACTGAGTAGGATATCACATTAAAGAAGCAGGATCAAACTATTATGGGAGTTCTTGCTAATCAAGTATGACACCAAGAGCAATACTCACACCTGCCAGTATTGCAAGCCCCAAGGTTACATGCAAGGTCCTAGGTCCTCATTTTTCTCACTAGGAAGAATTAGGAGCTTCTCAGTGGAAGCTGAAAAGATCATGGGGAGCTGTCATCCCAAAGTTGATCCACTAGGAAATCACCTACTGTGTTTCTTTAAATTGCAGTTAAAAGCAATTTTGTGCATCAACAGAAATACTCCAAAGACTTAGTGTACTAACTTCAGTGGTTTCAGTTCTTAGTCTGTATTCATCTGGATCCTTGAGAAATAGTAAGTCCAAAATAAATGTCCAGTCAACTGTACTGAAGATCTCGCTATTACACTGTAATTGAATAAAAAGAATGGTGCTAACCCAGAGTATCTGACAAATAACTGTGCTGAGCTCTGGAATTAGGCATAATGACTCTTCATACACTTACTGGTACAGCAGCAAAAGCATTAATGTGCATGTGCAGTCTGGTTAGGAGTGAGAATTTATCTGTGCAGAACCAAGAGCTGCACAGATCTTCATTTCTTCTTCTGCATGTGTACAAAAACCTGTGTGCTCTGGCCAGCCCTTGGCTGTGTCCTTTCTGCAGCTTCACACATGGACACTTATTTCTTTGGAGGGGGATGACCACATCCATCTGTGTTGCTCTGAGTGTTGTATAGACTAACAGTGCATGACACTTAATATGAAGAAAGAAGTAGTCAAGACGTACATTCCTTTTAGATAGAATAAATGCAATTTAGCTTACAGTTGACAACAAAACTGATTCAGCATTACCTGAAACAAAAATTAGCTGCACTTATTTAAGTAGTTTAATCTTGTTGAGGAAGGGGCTTGGCTAAGCAAAAACAGATCTTCTTTTAAAATTTAAATACTGATTTTGATTCAATTGCTAGAGGATTTAGTATTTTTTCTGTAATTTTTATTTTAAAAAATAATCCCTTGCTAGTTTATAACCCTTCATTGAAGGGCTTATTTGTCATTGTTTAGTATGGGTTTCTGTTTTACAATAACTGACTTTTTTGTCTTTGAATATAAACTTTCTGTATATAAAGAAGAATTAAATCTGATTCTTTCTGACAGAAAAACTTCCTTGTGAAAATGTTGAAATAAGACCTTAAAAATACTATTTGCTGCAAGACTTTGAAATAGATATTAAAAAGTGCATTAAGTTTTGGCAATTTAAGTACCTTTCAAGTTTGAATCATGGAATGGTTTGGATTGGAAGGGGCCTTAAGGATCATCCAGTTCCAATCTCAATCCCTAGGAAGGGATACTTTCAACCAGACCAGGTCCCATCCAGTCTGACCTTGAACACATCCAGGAATGGGACATCCATCACTTCCCTGCTGGCACCTGCTCCAGTGCTTCACCACCCTCATAGTGAAGAGTTTAGTCTCGTATCTAATCCAGACTTTCAGTTTTAAGCCATTACCCCATGTCCTATTCATCTGTGCCCTTGTAAAACATTCTTTTCCACCTCTCTTGCATGCCTGAATCATCATGGTAAGTGTTTTCTGGCAAAACTGAGTCTGCCCAGTACTTCTTGGGAGCAGAAAGTTTTTTTTAAACATCAACAAACTTCGTCAAGTTACCCTTGCCCTAAAAAATGTAATAGGCTGCTTATACCACTTGGGTTTCCTTCCATTCTTATGGTGAATGGGATATTGCCACTTCTGTGAGGACTCGAGTAGGATGTGGCTCATTTTGGGCACACTAGTTTTGTGTTTGACAGGTGCAGACTCATCTTATAGGGGATCTTTAATGCCATGATGAGATCATGTCTCTTTCATTCAGGAATTACAGGAGTAGAGCCAATTCTGACCTGGGCTTTACTCCCATCTGAAACCAGTTTGGCTTTAAATGATGATGGAATTTGGCCTGAGTTTTGTGCACTTTGGAGCAGAGGGAAAGAAGTGATCTCATCAGATATAAAACCTGTAAAATATGGAGTTTGTGAATGCTAACTTTGAGAAAAGTCTTTGACTTAATCTTACCAACTTGAGACTTTATAGGCAAGGTCTGAGTACATTAACAAGTAGGCAATTGTAAGGATCATTGCTTAGTATTTTACAGGTGCACTCTGGAAGAATTTGTGACCATTGAAATTTGTTTCATGATTGGTTTAGAGATTTGCTGAAAAACTCTGCAACACTGCAGATTAGAAATAACTTTTGTTTCTTCTCAGAAAGATACCAGCCCAAATGTGGAAAAGTGGAAAGGCAAATGACAAACTTTGCTGACTAGGTCTTGCTTCCCCCCTCTCTTCCTCTTTCTCAAGTGCTGTAAAACTCCACTTTCTCTATTACTACTCTGTTTCAGAATGTTGTGTCACTCAATCTTTCTCTAGAGTTGAGAATCTTTTCCCTTGAGCAAGCTAGAAGTTATTCACCCTTATTCCTCTACCCAAAGAGGTGTTTTTGCTCTTTTTAAATTACTTTTTTTTTTCCCCACTTCTTCATAGATTGGAAAATTGACAAGTCATTTCCACCCTGGGACACCAAGAAAAGCTGTAGTCTGAGGTGATAGACCTATACACTCTTTTGTCATGATTTATCACACTTAGCAAATTAAAGTTCTTCTGAGTTTGGCTGGTGGGTTTTTGTTTGGTTTTTTTTGTTTTGTTTGGCATTTTTCCCTTTCAGAATAACTTTGGGTTTTAAAACTGTGATGGTTTAGTGTGGTTTGTCATGTACTTATGGAAGCAATATAATACTGATAGCAATAGTGCCTAAATGAATCTTTAATGTCAACTACAGTATTACAGAGTTGGGATAAGCCAGTAAATGAAGCTGTTTTGGTGCAGCTCTCAGCTGGAGCTGGTGGCTGAGAAGATGGAAAGTCATTTCCCCTTCATATCTCAGGCCAGCTAGAGAACCCTGGCAATGTGCCAGTCCCCATTCCTTCCTCCCTTCCCTGCCAGAGGCAGGACAGCAATAGTAAATGCTGCCAGATGTGGAGACATCCTGCTGCAGGTCTGTATCCAGGACTGGCAAGGACCCTTCTCAAACCACCAACTGCACGGGAACTTGCCAAACCATTGCAAACATGGTTTGAGTAATCCCACAGCCTCAGCCTGGGTTTAACTGCTTTGTGGAAGGTGTTTTCACCTACTAGTTTTGAGATTTTAATGTATGTTTTTGGTATTTTTTTTTTAATATACCTCAGACCTTTAGATTGGTGTATTCTGTACTTCAGCTTAGGAAAAGCATCACACACAATAACTGTCCTGAGCAGGTTTGATTGCTTCCACCACTGATTTTTTTTTTTTTTTCCTCCAACATTTGGAGGCTGCCACCATACTCTGAACTGCAAGAGCAAGTAGGAGAAACTGAAACATCTTCCTCAGAAACCATACCTTTCCCTTTTTCACCTTGCTCCTTGAATTCTGGTTGACACAAGAAAAGGAAAAGAATCTCTAGTGGAGTAGATCTTGCAGTGGAAAAGCAAAGTTTGAGGTGAGCACCCTGAGTACTCTTCTGTCCAGAAGAGTTGGAGATTTCTCCTCCAGAAAGTGTTCTCATAATTATACTATTCAGTCCAGCATGGTAATCCTGACTTTGTTAAGTGGCACATCTTGCCTGGAGCCCTCAAATTCCTGAGCTGCTGATGTATTTCTCATGTGCCTTCCAGACTCTGAGGTACATGAAAGACAATTATGCAACTAGCTGGTAGAGGAATGGGAATTTTCTTGCTATCTTCTCTGTCTTAAAAGATGCTGTGACTGTAAAGTGCAGATTGAGACTTCCATTATCTGGCATTTTATGGCCTCAGTGTTACCAAGAAATGCTCACAGATATGATAATAATAGCAATAATCTTTAAAGTATCGTGAAAGTATAAAAGAAATAGCTCCTGCCAAGACCTAACTTGTCCTAGCGTCTCCAGGATATGGAGATGCAGATAGAGTCATTATTTCTGTGAGGGTAGAGTGTCCTGTGAAGCCCAACCATCTCCAGACATAAAAGTCTCCTTTCTCATTAGGAATATTTTGGAGTTTTCTTTCTGCCAGGTTGGCTGTCTCCTTGAGTGTGTGATCTCTGCTTCTGTTTGCCTGTGATCAGTGTGAGTAATCTTTTACCCAGTTTGTAGAATATTGTTGCTCATTATTGCATTAGAGTTCCTTTGCACAGTTCTGTAAGTGCACTTCAGTAATTACTGCTTCATATCTTGGGTCCAAGTGTTCTCCTGGTCAAAGGAACAGGCATCATTAATTACATTCCTTACTTAACTTTCCAAGGTTTCTGCTCCTGGCAAGCAGCTGCTCTGTGCAGCCTCTTTGCAGCTGGAGCTTTCAGCCTCCCAGCAAACAACATTGAGTGTAATTGCAAGACAAATCTGCATAAGGCAGGGTAATCCAAGTGCCAGAGAGCATTGATATGATCCTCAAAAAGAGGAAGGAACTTGGCAAAACCACATGGCTAGATAGGCAGCCATTTCTCAGCAGCTCTCCAGAAGTGCTCTGGAGCAGAATGGAATGTTGTGAAATAGAGTTGTGCAGCTAAAGCTCATTGCCTGTTTTCATCAGCAAGCAAGGTGACAACAGTGTCCTGTTATACCTGGGTGTTCAGGTGGGCCAGCAACCTGTGAGAGGACAATGCTGGTCTGGGGCAGTTTTTATTCCAGGCAGTTTTTCATTTTTCTGATACTGAAATGCATCCAGTAAGAAGTGGAGCAGCATAGCTGGCCTGCTGGCTGCAGAAGGCCAGGGAGGATCTCTGTAGATGGGACAGGAGTTAGCAGGCAGCCTGCTGCTGCAAAGCTGCTTTTTCATTGCCAATCTGTATTTCATTAATACTCCTCTGTTTAGTCCAGTCCCTGAGAATGAAACTAATAGCTGAGCAATGAAAAGATTCTCATTTTATCTGATCCATTATAGATCTTATGCTATAATAATTCAGGATAGACATTTTTCTTATAGTAGTTATTATATTGATTTTAACATGTTTTTTACAGATTTAGCATGCACAGTGTCTGAAGCTGTGATCAAATGAATCTGGCTATAAACCACCAGATTGGTCTTTGTGTTACATACATACATCCTAGCTTGGTACAGACATGCAATAGGCTTAGATATCAGCAAATTTGTTTAAATGTAAATTGTTTGCTACTTTGGGTTTAGGCTTTTAGAAGCAAGAATCATTTGCAGTAGTATTGACCTGAAGTTGAACATTTAGAGCCTGTCCTTGCCACTTCCTCCTCATTTTAGGTCAGGTGTTTCAGCTTCCTTTGTAGTATAAGCAAGAGAGGTACATCATAGAGAAATATCCTTTCCTGACAGCACTTTCTGTCTTGAGTTGGCTTTCAGTGATGCCACTAACATGTGCTTATTTATAGCTTACTCAAGAGCAAGGTATGCTTACTCTGTTCTGAAATGCCTTTTGAAATTTCAGGTGCTCTTGGCTCTTTTGCACATCCCTTCACCTTTTGTCTTTCCTACCTATTAATGTGCTGTTATCTCTTCCTTGGTCAGTTTTGTTTCCTGTGCTCATTGTTTCACTAAATCTGCAGGGCCCACTCCAGAGATCTATATGGGGACAAACCACATGCCTAATTAGTAGTAAATCCTTTTTTCCATGAGGTCTCTGAGTGCTGCAGCTCAGCAGCAGTGTAGTTTGTACATGTGTGCATGATAACTTACTGCAGAAGCCCCTCTTCCCCCAGTGGTGCTGCTATGGCCAATCTCCCCCCTCCTTGCAAAGATTCCCATGTCCATCCCCTTACTGCCCTTCTGGTGGTTTTAGAGATTCTCAAGTTGAATATAGAAGTAGTTTAGCTCCTTTGCAGAGGAGTTATTAACTTGGTTTGGAGTAGGTAGCTCTGACTCGTCCATTGCCACCTAGCATCAATCTTCAAATCTTGGTCAGATGGCAAATTGTGGATGTTGCAAGTACTTTTGTTTGAGCTACTGGGGCAGCTCCTCTCAACTATGCAAAGGCCCTACTTTGAAATAGGGAGTTACATGCCTCAACTTATTGGTGGACAAAGGAAATGTGTTTTGAGAGAAGTGGGCAATTAAGGGGAAATGCTAATTTTTAGTGGTTTCAGAAATTTTTGGACTTCGCTTATAGTATCTTTCCTAGAAATTATTTTAAAACTTAGCAGCTCACTGAAACCAATTTTTTTTTTTACATTCAGAAAACTAGTTTCTCTTCAGGTTTTCTACACTGAGGCACATATATGTAATATTCAGGTTAAATTATGGTTTTACTTGCCTTGGTATCAGGCCTATAAAAGGAGTTGTTATATTAATTTCTGCAGATTTATGCAATGGAACTGTATTCATTTTAGGCTGACTTACAGGAGTCAAATTTTTAGAATAAACCTTCCATGCTGCTGTCATCTTTTCAGGAGGCAAGCACTAATGCAGCCTTGATTAAATATAACTAATCATGTTTAAATCTGAATGCACATGGGAGGAAAGATTTGCTCAGACACAGACTACAAAGGAGCGAAACACTAGCCTAGTTAAAACAGTGAAATTTTTTTAACAATATGCTCGAAGCAATTTGTGTGGAGAACTAATGCTTATTATATCTTTTCTATGGGCATTCATAGCCAAACATGTATGTAAATATGAATGGGCAATGTGATTCATGTACTTTATGTACTGATTCATGTAACCCAAGTTGCTTAAGTTTCTAAAATGTTCAGAACTTACACCTACACACAAAGTTATCTCCTTTGTATTCTCAGCAGATGAAATGTGAGTCTGTGGTGGAAGTGTATATTATTCTCACTGCATTATTTTGATCTATATAAGTACAGATGCTTTTTGATATGTTAAAGCTAGATAGCACTGAGATGATTAAAGTGTTTACTCTATTATTGTGTCTTTTCCACCTAAACACCTGACAGGCTTATTCTTAGTTAAACCTTGCCTTTCTTTTCAGAGTAATGGGAAGTGCTTTTTGCCCTTTCAGCTAGCAGCTTTTTTCTGAGTCTCAAACGTTGCTTCCCATGGAGGCCCTTGGCAGCCTCTGAGCCTCCATTACAATTCTTTGTGCAGTGTAAGGCGAGGATAATGGTATCACTAATCGTGCCTTTCTAGCAGCGTAGGAAGAATGAGCAGTTAGAGTTTGCAAACTGCTTTTATGATAACACGCCTTATTGGCTCTAACCTCATTCTCATTGGAGTCAATGGCCAAAATTATGTAAATAGCATAGTATTCTTCAGCACACATGCATTCCCAGCCCCTCCCAAATTAAGAAATAAAATCCCTGAAGGCCTGAGACTGTCAAGGAAACATACGGCAAAGAAGAGATGTCCCTAAATTGTAGTCAGGAGTGTATAAATTCTGGATGTGTTGCATCTATGAAACATGCTACATGATTTCTATTAAGGCTTAAAAAAAGTTGGCTTCTGAGTGGTATTAGTTGCACTTGAGTGACCTATGAGATTTTTAGAAGCAATGAAGAGTGAATTTAAATTTAATAATCCATAATGAACTTTTCCGTGCATGTTGCTGGAGTTGTATAATTGTTTGAAATATTTTTTACCATGAGGATAAATAATAGAATATTCTAGCAGGCATTGTATGTATTCAGATGATGTTTCTGATCTGTAGTCCTTCAGCAGCAGCCTTTATACATCATCTACAAATAATTGACCTAGACTGTTGTTCACAAAGCTGAAGCTATCGAAAAGAGGAAGGGCTGTATCATTCACTGTCTGGAATCCCATTTCAGTTGTCTACAAGAAATAAAAATTACTTTCCTGTAGCCTTGTGCTGCGCTTTTGTGTACGTTGCCTCACGTAGATAAGGTTGGATGTTTGTTGTTGTTACATCTGTATGAAAAGCAACTCTTCTTGTTGACGCTGCATTTGTGACTGATAGGAGTGTCAGCAGAGTCCTGCTGGACACAGTGCTGCACCTGGCCTCCATCCTGAGGGCTGGGAGCTGCATGGGACTGGGCACAGACTGCCTGCAGGAGTAGGACTCAAGCCTTTTAATTTGTTCTGTTTTCTATTGTGAGACTGCTGAAACACAGCTAGCAGATTAAATACTGGGCAATATTGCACCTTCGCCCACCAGCACAGAAAGCTAATGTTCTCAGTCATTATTGAGAAAGCAAGTAAAACTTTATTCTGACCTCTGGTGAAGTATAGTATTGAAGGATTTTGCAATGCAAAAGAATGTTTCCTACGCAGCCTAAAATAAAATTCAAGTGTTAGTTGCAGAAAGAGGCTCCAGCTCTTTAATGGAAGTGCCTTAAACTGTTACATGATCCAGCACATGCATAAGATCCTCTCAAACACTTGCAGTAGCTTTATTTGCCAAGATCTTATCCTGTAGTATAGCAAAACATTCAGTCAGTTTTCAGTAGTATTTCATTTTATGATCAGACTATACAGGATTATGATATTTAGTTTGACAGGTTCTCTTTTATTCTTAAGTAAAATGACTGCTCAGAGCTGTGTTCACTTTTACATCAAGTATCATGCATGTTTCAGAGTAAGAGTATATAATTACTGGTCCTTGATACCTTTGCAAAACAGAAGTGTATCTATTGGACTATTCAGTGTACAATTTTTTCAAGCAAGTTCATCAAGGACTTGCTATGCTTGAATAAAAGGAAGGTTCTTTAGAAGTAGCGGGTAGCTTGCATCTGAATTTAACTTTGGGGAAACATAAGCAGTTTCTTTGAAAAATCTCTTTGGTACTGGCCCATGCCTCAGAGTTCAGCACTACTTTTATCTACTTTAGAGGCAATCCAGGTGGGACTGGATCCTGCCTGTTGTTAACTAACAGAACTTTATCAAAGGAAGTATGCTGACTTACACTGGTTGAGGCACTAACCCTCAATATTTTTAGGTCTTAAGCCTATTTGCAGAAGTCTCATTTCTTTTATTATCAATGCATCACTTCAAGTTCTTTTAAAACTTAAACAAGAGCATCAATCTTAGATCTAACAAAGGAAATTGTAGGTCCTTCAAATATGTACATATGCAAATGAGGTGTATTTGGGGAGTTAAACCAAGGGTAACAATATATATAAATGTGGTAGGGAAATGCATCTGGGATATTAGGATATTTTCCCTGGCTGATGGGGAAGGGAAGTGCCACTGATATGTTAGTAAACTCTATGCTGTTGGAGTGCAAGCCTTGTAGAGGGTTGAGATAAGAAAAAATGGATGAGAATATTATTGTGGGGCAAAGTGAAATGTTGCAAACCATTCAACCTTTCTACTGCTGTAAGAACAGATTCATTCTCTCAATTAAAATGCCAGAGTGTAATATACTCTAAAATATACTGGGAGTATAGGTCAAAAGTAGGGAATATAATGACTGAACTGCTTCATTGCAGCTGGCTTGCTGAAACCCTTGCAGTCAGTCTAATCTCATTGACAGCTCTATCTCTGAGTGTACTGTCTGCATTACAGCTTCAAGCTAATTCAACATTACCTGGTCACTGTTGGATATAAGATGAAGCTCAAAGTTGCAGCTGTTTTGATTTGTCTCTGATAACCATCCCGTTTTCTGTTAGTCTCCTGACAGCAGTAATTCCAAATTTCCAAAACTTAATTTGGGCATAAAAAGAGAGGAAAGGCACCAACCATGTTAGTAACATGACAGAAATGATCAGCTTCATCTAACATTTTACCAATGCAGCTTGTATATTTAAATCCTGTGAATTGCTGGGTTTTTCTCAGATGTCAGCCTGTGACCTAGTGACCATCTCACTTGCTCCAGAGAGTGAAATTAAATGCACTGGGACTGATTTCTAATATATTGATTTAGGATTCCAAAGTGGATTATCTTGTGCTGTTCTGAGTGGGAGACAAAATTTGTTGCTAGCAGCCTTCTTCAGTAGACAGAGGCTGACATTTCTTCCTGGAAATGTGTTCCAGTGATTCTTTCAGCACCTTGTGGGGATGAGGAGATTTCATCTTGGGTCACAACTTGCAGCTGATCAGTTCTCTGTTTTTATGAGCTGGCTTTTAGAAAGGATGAGGTGAAATAATAGGTGAAAAATGGTTGGCTACTGCTGGATAAAGAGAGACTGAGATGATTCTTGTGCAGTAATGAAAAGTTTTGAGGGTCTCTAATTGCTGACATGTCACAAGTGTTAGTCTACTTAATCTACACACTCTGAATTCTCCTGATCCCTGGTTTTCAGCTTTGCATGAAATAAGTTGTTTTCTTCTGTCATTTGGTTAGAACAATCATAACGGTATGTTTTGCACAAACAGAGCTGAAGGGTCAAATAATGAGGTTGTTTAAAAAGAATTTGGTGGTAAGTAACACTGTTTCTGTATTTATAGAAGAAAAAGCTTTGTTCTGGAGGAGATCCAGGGTGCTCTAGTGGCCTGGCCTCCTATGTCAGGACCTCCAGAGTTCCTTGATTCCTTGGCTGTTTCATGATTTAAAGCTCCAAAACTCTTCTGCTAATATAAAGGTCAAGTCCCATCAGAAAGAAGCTCTCTTCACAAATTTGGTCCTTGATGAATAAATTTTTTTATTTTTTTTTTTTTTTAACCAAAGGGATGAAGTCTTGCACTCAGGTATACTTGAGTTGAGCTCAGACTGGAGCTAGCACAAAAACCAAGAGTCTATTTAAACACCTCCTGAGCAAGCAAGATGATACCTGCAGTCCTGAGGCTGCACTGCTAGCTTCATGGTTTGAAGATGACTTCTGAAGGTCACAAATGACTCCCTGTTATAATCTGTGTGTTTTATTGTTTTGCTTGGCTGTGCCTGTTGCATAGGAGGAAGCTCAGGTGAGTGAGGGCTGGTGAGGACCAGTGTTCTCATCCTGGGCTCCTCCCCTTCTGTCGCCCTTCCCTCTGGGGATAGGCTGACAAATAGGGGAAGCTTCAAATCCAGTTGTGTGGATTATGCCTTTCTGGACTTGTAACAGGATTTTTTTATGGCTGAAATATGATAGCAAAACCCTCCTCTTCTGAAAAGAATTTGTTGCTGATTTTGTTCATGACTTCAGAAGGACAACCTTTTCATTTCTTAAAACCGTGTTAGGACAGCACATTACCCTCTTTATTGATCATGTTGTAAGGGGGGGAAGATCCTACTGTATTTTTAAAGTGTAGAGGCTATAAAAACTGCACCTTTATCACTTCTTCCGTAGTTTCTTTGGGTGGTTTTTTTTTTCGTGACTTGAGAAAAAGATGGAGATACAGCAATTAACTCAATGATATACCATTTCTCTTGGGCTGCTTTTCCAAGCAGAACTGCATCTTCCACTTTAATGTATGAGGCTATAAAGGTCAGTAAATGGCTTTGCTAATTTTAATATGCAGCAAATAAGGCTGCACCTTCCCTAGGCCATAAATGGTATATTATACTCCTTGATCACTGTTTTCCTTTCTGGGCAGTCTTGTTATTTAAGTAAGTGGCATTTGAAAACTGTTTGTAGGAGTCTGTGGTCCAAGAGGATTTCTGAATCACCAAAAAATATATAACTTAATATATAACCTGTGTTCCAGAAAGCAATGCAATGAGAGAAGCTCTTTTGATTTTTCTGACTTGCAGAAAAAATCTCTTGTGGAAAAAAAAAAAGTAGCTCAAAGTAGTATTTTGGTGAGTAGTAGCATGCATTATTTGCTGTTGCTTTTTGCTCTGGATCTGGTGTTATATGAATGTGTAGCAGAGCCCTTCTCCTCTTATAATAATTGCTGCAACCAATGGTGCATTTTGGGTTCTTTTGGGAAGTCAATTAGCAAGTGTCTGTGTGTGTGTCTCAGCAGGGGAAGCCCAGCACTTGCAGATGGGTAGGACTTGAGTAAAAAAGAAAAAAGAGAGAGGGAGGAGTCCCTGAGGCAGGTCTCCTGCTCTCTGGAGCTTGTCCCCACATTCCCAGAAGTGTCCTGGTTCCACCAACCTGCTGAGATGGTTTTTGCCTGTTCCTGTGCTCTCTGAGCTGGGACCAAAGTGACAATAAAGCAGGAGCTAATGCCAAGCCCACAAAAAGGACGAGTGTGCTATGCACGTGACAATTTTTAGGTTTTCATGTTGCTCTGGGCCATGCAACTCCTGGTATAAATTAGTGGGGGGGAAAAAGATTTGACTATTTCTCACTAAAATAGCTTATTTTTTTCTCATCTTTTCAGCATAATTCTTACTGAAATAGCTTTGTACAGAATATTCTTGCCTCTGTCCCAAGGAAATACTGTCAGATTGTTCCAGTCTGAAAATGTAAGCTAGGCTGGCTGAAAAATTATACACTTCAAATACCAGAGGTGCTTGTGAGTTCATCTTTTCCAGATCTCCACTGCTGGATATGTGGGGAAAGAACAGATGAACCAGATTAATGTCACTGGCTTTCCATAACTCCCAGAGATTTTCTTGGCAAATTTCTTTTTCCAGCAAGTTGCTCATCCCTCTTCTGTTCCTTCTTAATTCCTAGCTCCTCTTTCCCAATAAACAGAAGCCCTTTTCTAGCTTTCTATGCTCCTCTGTTGAATACATCCCTTACTTAGCCTGAAAGTGCAAAAATGCTGCACCATGCCTTATTTCAGAGGAGCTCAGGCTCATATGGGGCAGGGGCTCCTTAGTTAGGGGCTGGGCTGAATGAGCTGTGGGAACATGGACTTCATTTGAATTCCACATTTCAAACAGTGAAAAGTTCAACTGCAATTTGTGTGTAGATATATATGTTACATAAAAAAGTAGCCTGAAGTGTGATTATTCCCTTACTGCAAGTGCATGATATTCTAGATGCAACTTGTCCTTGAAATCATCTCTGTGAGTATAGTTTCAGCAGCTCATTTTGGCTTGATCAATTTTTTTAGTTTTTTGTGCGGGGGTGGGGGGGAAATGTTTTATCACAGATATGAACTATCAATCATTTTCTGTTGGTGTTAAATTTTTGGTGATAGCAGAATTTGAATGCTTCTTTCTCAGCCTTTGGTTGACTTACCCTGACTGCCCTTTACTGAAGGATGTTACACCAGTGCTTCCATGTGCCCTTACTTCCAGTAAGTTATATGCACCAGTTCACTACAAAGAGGCACCATGTGTGTCTTCTCTACATCTTATCTGTACACCCTAATAGTACTTACCTATTAGAATTCTTTTGATCCTACCATTGTGTCCTTGGAGCCTTTTTGCCCTCTAAAGGCATGGCTGCTCTTTCCAGTGGCTGACTTGTTCCAGAGATATGGACAGAAACAAAATGCTTTTCTCACCTCAGTAATGTGTTATTTGCAAGACTTTGCATGAATTCAGCAAACAGAAAATGTGCTTCCCTTGGTTCATCCCACTGTGTGCATTTTGAATATATTGCCAAGTGATAAATACACATTTTTGGTGGAACCCTGTTTGATGGTAGGGATTTATTACTTTATCTGCTACACCAGTGGGTTCTGCAAACAGAAACTCTTCCTTCTTGTGTTAAGGTCCGTAAGCTCCCTCCGTCTCTAGCCAAACAGTTAAGAGGTCAAAGCAGAGATGTATTACTCTGGCTTTCCTGCTTTTTGGTAAGACACATATGATGAAGTTGCACAGATAAGAAAAGGAGGAACAAGTGAGTTCAAGTACATACCCACGTAGTCTTAACTCTGTGTCCTGGCACTGCACTGCAATACATGGATTTCTCACTTTATTTTTAACTCTGCTGCATGGAAATTATCTTCCCTCTCAGCAAGTCTTCTATCCCATCACAACAAGGAAGGCCATGCCCACTTAATTCTGCAATTGCTGATGTCCTTTGTATATCCATCCCTCTAATGTTCCTTACCACAGTATGTGATGTTTTATTAGCTGTCATTAATCCCAGAAATCATGTCCATCTGCCAACTGACTACTGACAGTCCCTCTGGCAAAAACCCTTCCTCACTTGTGACAGATGTAGTCTGTATAACACTGTCCTGAAATAAGTGGTTTCTGTTTCTCTGAAAGACTTTTTTAAAGTTTTGCTTTTAATCATACATGGAGGGTCTCTCCTTCCCTGTCTTCACCCCATGAGATTGCTGTTTCTCTGATGTTTTTTCCCAGCACTGCAAAGCTGCTTTATGTAATCTCCCTGGTGCTCTACACCTACATCCCTCCCAGAGAATGCAACTGACCTGTTTGTACGTAATATAATACCTTTTGGCTATTACCAGCTTCAGGGCTGGCTGTGGGAGGGCTGCAGTGGAGGGCTGCCATCTCTGCCCTGTCTTCATACTTTTGGTCTGAGTTCCTCCTCGTGTGTGTCATCTGCAAGGCTGGTTTCCTAGTGGTGGTTGTTTTAACCCCTCTCTGAAACAACAATATTCAGCAGTAAGAAAGACTGGCTAAGAAGTACAGAGCAGGCCTATATAGTTTGGGAAGTTGTTTCGTGTGACCTTAATAGCTGAATTGCACGTGGTAGTGGGCAGTAATAATTTGAAGCCAATGTAGAGAGGAAGATTTCACAAAAGAGACTTCAAAGAGCTATTTCTGCTCAGTGGGATTACTGAAGGCATTATTACTCACCTGGAAGAGATATACAGATTTTCTGGTTTTGCTCTTTATTCTAGATAAATTAGCCTAAACTAGAATGCTGAAGTGCAGTTAAGGTGAAGAGTCAACCTGGCAGCTCTGCACAGCAGTTCCTGTACAGCTGACAGGCTGCAATAATAAGGTATAGTATTGCAGATATGACATCCATAACAACATTGGAAAGGCTTCCCAAAGGGAACTGAGAGGGAAGATCATCCTACTGAAAGAATATAAGCAAAAGAATCAAGCCTTACTGAAAAAAAAATAAAAAGAAAATTCTGCTACCATTGATTAACCTATCAATAACTTTGTCAATAGATGTCCTATAAATAAAAATCATCAGTTTTCAAGTATTTCTGGTAGGAATAGATGCTGTGCAAAAGATTAACCTTTATTGCCCTCTTTGACAAAGTTATTGTAAACATTCAGACAGAGTGTAAATAGTGTAGATTCTTCTGTTTCTGCATTCTTCTTGAGCCATCTGGTTGTCTCATTGAAAATAGTTCTGCTATTATTTTTGAGTATTCTGTTCCCTCATGCATCCTTAGTTATATTTCCTGAAGTACACTTGTTACCTTATAGTATTTTATGTTGTTTTGTTTCTTTGATATGCAATTTGACAGCACATGTTCAATAGTAAAAATCATTAGCTAGGTACATCTGGGTAAGCAGAATTCAAGAGACAGTTTTTTAGTGTATAAGTCACTAACTCAAATTTTCAGATTACCTTCCTCCTCTGAATGCCAGGAGTTGCCTGAAGTGCTGTGGATGGTTCTTTTGCTTCTGTTTTCAGATGGCTAATATTTGATCACTTCCTAAACTGCTCTTCTCACCTTGGACTGAATCCAAACTATTTTTCACTTTGATAAGTAAGCCTATCAAAAAGTCTGACTCAAAGTGGTGTACATTAAACCACCACACATCTTTGAATTTAAATGTTGCATAGATTTAGCACTGTCCCACAATAGCACATTCAACAAACTAAAATTTAAAAGTTTATCACAGGAGGATTGAGCACAAAATATTAAAGTTGTAGAACAATGTAGATTCTGCATTTCCTGAAGATAAAACCCCAGATGTATAATGTACATGCAAAATGATGTAAGAATCAATTCATCTTCATGGACCTTAAATAACACACAATACAGTGCAGCAGTGTTGCCATGTTGTAGTAACATGTGCTCATGATTTAAGGAAACCTGTCCCAAAGTGTCTGAATTCACTGTTCAGACTGGTGGGATGGATTAAAACATGTGAAGATGTTGTTTTACAGAGCACTGTGATGCCACTCTGACAATAGATCAGGAGAAAAATTGTCTGTTCTGGGCAACTTTAATTCTTTGTGGTAAAGAAGCACTGTCCAGGTGTCCCTCCTGTGAACTACTGTAGTGACAGGATCCCCAAGGACACTGCTGTAACTTGCTGGGCACTGCTGTCATCTGCAGGCAGTGCTGGCTCAGACTGAGCAGGCATGCAGCCTGTCTGAGCTGTGACAAACTGTGACAATGAACCAGAGCTGGATGGTGTGAAAACGACCTGTGCAGTCATCCTTAGAAACTAAGTTTTCTTTTCCAGCAAGTACAAGGCATGTGAGTTAAACAGGGTGACTGAAATACCTTTAAAATCCCAGAACATGATAGAATAATGGTTAGTATTTCAGAAATACATGTCTTATTAGTTCATACAAACTCACTGTGTAATCATTCAATGTGATAGGGAAAGCTGGGGCTTTCATCTAGATTTATTAATATGAACTACTTATGGAAGAGTTCAAAAATCTGTCTCAATGTTTAAATGTTTGAGCACATAACTGAGGACAGACACCTAACAATTCATAGCTGAGTAGAATCAGCCTTGCAAGTCATAAAACATAAAACAGAATCCTTCCTTTTAAAGTGGTTGTTATGTCTAGATCAAAGGTAGAGGATTATGCAGTATGCCCAGTTTAAGAAAGTGCCATTCAAGAGGTTAATGTAAAACTGGAAGCACAACACTTCTTATGTTTAGTGTTATCTACTATCTTTCTATTATGTAGAAACACAAGTAAGTGTTTACAGCCAGCCATGCCAAAATTCACTGAGCTCAGAAAAAGAAAGAATAAAGGAAGCCTTAAACTGTGGGGTTTGTAGCTTAAAATGATGACCTAAAAATAGCATCCTGCTAACTCTGTGTTTGTGATTGCTGCATATTGGTGGCTTTGCAGGCTCTCTGACAGTAAGGTTACATACACCTGTCAGCCCAGGGAATCCAACCCAGGAATGGATAAATATGTACTGGTTTTTCTGGCCCTGGTGTTAAGAGTGAAAGTGGTGACTGGGTTTGAACAAAGGCCAGCTGCTCTACATCATCTTCAGATCTTTGCCTGTTCTGTGTGGTTCCCAAGACCACGGAATTAAAAGGTGTGTAAATGTGGTATGACTTCCTGTGCTCTTGATCCACATTTATGGAGATTTTGTTAAAGTCAGAACTAACCAGCCTGAATTTCAAGTTTCTTGGGGAGTTTAAAAGAGGTAAGTAGAACTGCCTTTCTCTTCCTGGAAAAATTTTGACTATTGTTGAGATTTGGAGATGATGGAATGTGGCTTTGCTCTTTAAACAAAGTCACTCTTCAGGGTAAAAGTACATTAGCAGGAATTCCTTCTCTCCAGTCCTTTGATTCTCTGTAGTTATCTGTACTTCAAGATTTATGGTCCCTTAATGAGAGAAATCTTATATAATATGTGTAGCCTTTGTACTTTCTAGACTAGAGACTAACCCAGCTCTTAGTCCTTTGAAAAATGCCTTCATGTCTGCCTGCCCCTTTCAGATCTTGGGCTTTCAAAGTGTAAAGACCTGTATTTTTTATAGTCTTGGCCTGTGTTCTTTCCTGATGGAAAAACTGGTAACCTTAAAAAAGTTGACTGTGAACCAGATCCAGTCAGCAGACCTGGTGGGCTGAGTGCATAAATATGTATGTAGACAAACAGGCTTTTAATGATGATATGGAAACTATGTAGGCGATCTATTGATACAGTACTAAGTGTAAGAACTGCATGAATAATAGCTTCTAACTTTGGTGTTAGGGCTGCTTACTGCTATCTTGTGTGATGATTCATTATTATAAAGCATAACCATTACAAGCTACAGCAGTGTCCCAGGCAACTTGGCATAATTACCCTGTGTATCTTCAAGAAAACAAAAAGCTTTCTTTTGTCTGGCAATTGCTGAGTAACTGCTGAACAGTTATGTTTATGTGGTATGAAATAGAAATTATACCGTAATATTTGGTCTTTTGTCTGACTGCCCTCCCCAGTTATGTTTCTCGTTTTGGTTTCGTATTGATTTTTGCTTTTGAGGGGCTTTCTGTTGGTTGTTGGGTTTGCTTTTTTTTCCCAGTTCACACAAAAAATGCATCTCCTCTTATTAGTAGAACGCATTGTGCTGATGCTGCTGAGTTTGCTGCCTTGCGTTGTTTAGCAATTAAGACCTAGACTTGAGGAAAAAAAAAGTCCTCTTCCCTGATTTGTTGCTCTTTTGTAACTAAAATACAAATACTGTTATCACAATCACCCTTGGGATTTGGTGACTAGCAGTTAGCAGTGCAGTGGATTCAGGTATCATTGAGACTCATGCCACGAAATTCATGTTCTTTTTGTGCTGAGAGCACAGCATGAAATTGAAGCTTCCGTGAACTTTTGAAATAAATCTTCATCTATTTAGGTGGCTCTTCTCGCTGAGTGTTTTGATACGGTTTTTGGTTGTGTATTTTTGGGTTTTCTGTTGGGTTTTTTGGGGGGAAGAAAGTAGGTAGCTAGGTAATCCTAGCTTTATAAGAACTTCAGAAGTAGATAAGTCTTCCCAGATCTCAGTATCTTCTCAAATACCATTGTTGTTTCTCTTCCATCTTAGGAACATTGGTGTTTTTTTCACAGAGCAAAGTCCCAGTCTGTCTTCTGTCTATAACTCAGTTTATAAGCTTATGGGGAGTAAAACACTGTTACAGAGGAGTGAAGAAACTGCATCTGTCATTTAACTTTTAAGCAGGCTTTCATTTCATACTTTAAGCAGTGTATTATGTAAAATATAAATATGGATTTGTATAAATTGGGTAGAAAAACAATGGAAAGAACAAGACACCCAGTTAATGTGTAAGAGTATTTGCCTCCAGAGTGTTGAGCAATCAAGAACGCGTCCCATGGGTGGGTTATGAGATACTGAATAGAGCAGGAAAGGCCAGTGCAGGAGTTCCACTGGAACTGCTGTGTCTGGTCAGACAAATGCCTCTAAAACATGATTGGAAACATCTTCTCTCCCTGAGAAAGACTATTGCCTAGACTTGATGGGATTTTGTTCCACTTAACCTCTAATTTGGGAATGCCATATGGCATGTTGCTTTAAAAGCTGATGATTCCTGTTATATGCAGCAGATTTTGGAAAATGATTTTCACTAAGTGAGCAAGAGATGGAGCACTTTGTATTCCTCATACATCCAGCACTATTAAAGAAACATATTGGGGCAGACAATAAACATTGCTCAAACACTGTTTAGTGCCTCTTGCAATACCTTAATACCACCATCTGGTGAGCTGAAATCATGTTAGTGCTTATTTGTAGGTTCTTTTTTATCATTTAATGGGCTTGTCTGACAAGGTTTTGACCAGGGAGCTGAGCCTTCTAAAATAGGATTGTGGTGTGAGTGCTGCAATACTGTATGCTCAGCTTGCTTTGTTCCCTGATGCTAGGCGAGTGCAATAGGAAAGCACTGGGAATTCTCATCTCTTCGGTAGGGTTTTGGTGTCCTCCTCTGCCTGTTTCAAGCTGCTGAGCCAGTGGACCAAAAAACTGCAGCTCCTGTTGCATTCTAAAAAAAACCTGTTGCTGAATGACTTGTGATAGGTTTGACTTATGCAGGTTTTTTGGATCTGATTGATGACTCTTAATTAGTTGTCTTGGGATGCTTATCTGATCTCAACTTCTAGACCATCTGAATTTCATGTCATGAATCTGAGCCTCATGTATAAGGGCATACTAAATAGAACAAGTTGATTGTTGTCATAATACAAACTTATTTAATGAATGTTCTTTGTGCTTGCTTCTAATTCCATCGTGTGCTGATAAAAATCCCCTTTTTAATGGTTTCGCCATCAGTTATTGGTGAATAGGATCTTAAACTGTGAAGTAGCTCTCCCAGACTGTCCTTCTGGTTCTGTTCCAGCTTAAACATATTTTTGGTTTGAAATAAAACATGACTATCCAACATTTTCAAAAAGATATTGGACCTGACCTCAGCCTGGCATTAGTTGCTGTTGCTCCTGTCTCTTTGAATTGCATCCAATTTGTAATGAAACTGCTACAGAAGACACTGGCAAGTGCAGAAAAATATATCGAAACAGTTAAGTGTTATGCTCAGTTTTTCTCAATTGTAATACTTTAAAATCCCATAGTATCAACTCTTGGACTAATGATTAATTGTTCATAATTAGCAAATAGCCCAGTGGAAAGAAAGGAGGTTTCTTTGTCACTGATAGAATAAAAGGAAGGAAAACAACTATCTTGGTTCTTATCCTGCAGGGAAGATTGTCATTATTATGAAACAATTTAGACAAGTTATTATTAACAAAGACAAGTTTAAGAGCAAGGGCAAATGTTGATAGCCCCAGCCTGCATGTTCACACTCTATTATAGTGCTGTTTCTTGGATAATAATTTCTCCTAGGAACAGGAGTGACCATGTCCTTTTAGCAAGAAATCCTTTGCCACTAAAAGAAAAAGGCGATGTATCCTCTTGTGCTGTGACCTGAGGTAAAAGATAAGATCAGTTTTAAACAACTACTCTTTAAAAGGTATTTATTCCCTCATATACCCTGGGAGAAAAGAAAAAAAGCATAATAGAGGAAAGGAAAATTACTTTTTTACTCTTGACTGAATCATCTTTTCAGTGTTTGTAAAATGCAGTGTGATCATTTCCTATTAAAAGGAAATTAATTTTTGTGTTAGGCATTGTGAAACACATTAACTGTGTGCTGAAATGACATTAGGTTTGTCCAGCAAGGCTTACTTGTTAAACCTACTTGTTCACAATTCAACCAAAATAATGATAAATAAATTATCCCATTTATGGAACAGTTTGATATTATAGACATCTTATTCCATGGAGATAGGTTTTCCAATTTGTTTTTCTAGTAATTCTAGGAGCTCTATAGGATGGAAGGAGTCTAAATTAGGTATAAGCAATGGTCCAGTGGCAATATTATAATAGTGTGGATCCCTGTGTAGCTATTCCTACCATCTTAAAAATTTTTTTTTCTTTGATATTTTTCAAATTAATGTTCTTTGAAGCTTCTTTTCTTACATTTACTAATTGGTTGAACACAAGTTGTAATTGTTAGGCAAACCGCACTTTGGGTTTTTTATTTTGTATTTTGTTTATAAAGGGGTTAATGTTTTACTCCTTTCTAAATCTAATTACTTCCAAGTATTGCTTCAAAAAACTTCAGTGCATAATGCTTGGACCAGTTGCCTTGGTTTTCATCTTTTTTTTTGTCTCACTCTTTGCAAGTGGGAATTGCTCAGCTGTCTGTTTTGTAGCACTACAAGATGCTTTACTAAAAGCAGGTTATGCATCCTCTCAGCCTAGGGGCAGCACATTCTCTGATACATGGTCTTCAGTGATATTGAGCAGCACTTGAGTGCTAAAGGTAGCCTGAGAGATGTTACATGACCATAGTGAAATACCTTACACTGCCAGGGAACATCGTTTCCCCATCTCCAGCAAATGCTTTTAACTGGGTGTCACCATTGCAGTGGGAAGCAGGATCCTGTCATGTTGGAGAATCTGGAGAAGTCACTCGTGTTTGCCCAGCATCAACTGGAAGCTGAGAGGGACTCCATGTGGCTAAAATGCCTTCAGGAAGGACATGAGATGTAAACTCTCAAATGTGGTTACTAGAGGAAAAAGGAGCAAGTATATGTGGTTGTATTTAGCTTGGTCACAAGAACCAAAGACTTCATCTCTCTCGCTATGTTGGAGTGAAAGCCAGAGGTGGTGGAGGTCATTTCAGTGGGATAAGGTACTTTGCCATTGGCACGTCTAAGTGTTTGCATGGAAAGAAAGAATAATCTCAGACCTTGGTGACACAAATATGAATAATATCACTCCTGTTCAAGTATAGTAGCATGCAACTTAGCAAAAGAGCACCATATGTGTCTGTTACTTAAGCAACAAACAACAAAAATGTAGAAAAAGCTTTTACTTTCCCCATGAAGTTGTGTGCTAAAGGCAGTCTGTGTTCCCAGGTTAGAAGCACTCTGATCATATGGTGCTGCCTGATGTGCGAGCTGGTGTTTGATGTGTTCTTGACATCAACAGTTAAATGGAGCCAAGAACTCCCAAGTACAGTGTAATAATGTCCTCTTGCCAAGTCATTTCCACCCAGATCTCTGTAGGACAGACTCCTGAAGGAGGAACTTGGCTTGGGAGCAGGCATCAACGCCTCTAGGAAGAGGACCAGCAGTGTCCTTCTACCCACTGCCCAGCAGGATAAACCACAGCAGGAGGAGCTGCACCCACCATCAGTGCAGAGGACACAGGGAGGGTGCTGGCAGCTCCTCAGCAAGGCTGGTCTGCTAAATGTGTGTGTGCTGTGACTGCACAGGGGGAAGAGGGAGCTGGGTCTGAGGGAGGGCTAATTGGCTGCCCCAATTCCCCAGGCTGGTGGGCAAAGCAGTGTAGCTTGCTCTATGCTTTGCAGGTTCTTCTCCCTTGCAAAAATAAAGCATCTGCTGCCCCTTTCCTCCCCTTGCAGAGGCTTTCTGTGGATCATGTGGAACAAATGTTTCTTCCCCAGATGTTTTTGCTTTCCCTTGGTTGTGTTGACTTGAGACAGACATTGCACTGTCATTCTGCTCATGTCCCTGCTGTGGCTTATCCAAACCTGCTATTGACATCTGCTCCTGCTTAGTGGGAACAAGGATAATGGGCTAAGAACCTGATCTTGCAATAAGTTCTACTCCTGCTTCCAGGGGCACCAAGGCTTAAGACAAGTTATTTTCTTCCCTGCCCCTGTGCATTTTATTTCCCATGATTTTTGATATTGCCCTCCAGTATTTATCACATTTGATCAAGTAATTAAGCAGTAACAGAGGGGCTTATTCAGTGCATGCTTTTGTGGTGAATTGAAACCCTTATGTATAAAGCACATTTTTATAGACAAAATTAGGCAACTAAGTGAACCATTATGTAGAAAATCACAACCACTGGAACAAGAATTCCCCCTCCTTTTTAAATAAAAAGTATTACATGGCACTTAATATCTTCTGCTATAACACAGGGATGAAAAATATTTTTAAGGAACCTTGTGCTTGTTTGGATACTCAGTGACTGAAAGAGTATGGCTGAATACATTAACATGTGTTCAAATCTGATGGAATTATATGCAACAGTATCAGGTAGGTATATTCACTTTAATACACAAAGTTGTGCATTCAGTACATTTGACTGTCACTTTGATAGTGTTAATGATAAATTTCAGATTCCTTCTATATGATGAAATAATGAAGTATCCTGTTTTTAACAGCTAAATTGAACACTATAAACAGTGTTCAACATATATTTTTTAAGTCTTGAGAGAGCTTGTTGAAAACAATTCAATAGAACAATTGTGCGCTTAATTGCTAATCTGTTTTATGTTTTATTAAATGCTGAGTGTTGTTTTCCTAATTCACTTACATGGTAATGGGTAATCAAGTAATGATTGGTGTCTTGTAATTTAACAATAGCTTAATTTATGGAACCTTGAAAGCTAAACAGGAGCTGACATCTGAATGGACAATTATGAACATACATAACTTTTTTCCACAAGAAACAGTAGTTGTTTGGTTGGTAACTGGTGTTCAATGGAACATACCAAATTATTTCTTTCCAGTCTGTTCTCAGCACTTCTGAAAGCTGACTTTTGGGCTGAAAACTCTTGGGCTTGAATTATTATTTTACATGATGTGTTCCCATAGATGTAAAACTTAGTACTGGAATATTGCCCACTTTACTCCTACGGTGGTGTGAAGGAAAGACACCCAGGGTGATTTTTGTTGTTCAGAAAAATAAATGGTGATTTGAGCATGACTGTGTCAGGCATGGCTAATCTCTAAACATTGTTCATGGCAGAGTATGAAATGCCATCTGGTAAGGGCCTGAAGAACTATGACTTGGATCTCAAAACCTGCTAGGGAGAGAGGGAAGGATGAGAAGTCAGTGAGTAGCAGATGTGTATAAAAAAAGCAATGGCAATGGAGGACAGTGGTTACTGAGGACATGAACTTCCAATGCCATGCTAATTGCAGGTTAGGTGACCCAGGGGTGTGTGCCTGTGCTGATTTTCCCTGTGCACACTCGCTTGCCTGTACTTGGGTGCCATGTTGGTGAAACTGAATATTCAGTGGTAAAAAGAATAGACTCTGCATTAGCACAGACAACTGACTACCTTTCAAAGACACTTGGGATAAAAAATTTTACACTCAAAATTAGTTTATCATGGACAAACTTCCTTTCAAACTCCTAACAGTAATGTTCTAAGTCAGAAACCTACAACCTGTTAGCTCAGAAGAAGTCAGATTGGGAGTCTACTTCTGAAAACTGACAGTGTCAACTGAGGTGTTATTTTATAGTTTACCAATTCCTCAGGTAAATATTTACATGAACCAGTAAAGGAAACAATGCATGAGTGTAAGTGAAAGTACAAATTTCATTTCTGGTCAGTCTTGTAGTTTTGTTTTACACAAGGTAATAGCTCATTTATTTAGTGAAGCATTAGAGACTTCTCCCTCTGTCCAAAAGCTTTTGCTTGCTTTAAGGAAAAATATATTATTTAACAGGAGCATTGAAATCCTTCACCAACACAAAGCCCTCATGGACAGCTGAGCACACTAGAGGTGTGGACTGATAACCTGCAGCAGCTTGCAAATGCATATGATGAAAAGCCAGTCACTGGATGGCTAAGTTCAGAGCTGAATTGTTTATCACTATATTTAAACAAGAAAAAAGGAGAAGAATGTGGCAAAATTCTGTTTTTTCTTCCAGCTGTTTTTAAATCTGCAGTGAAGGGCTTCAGATAATATTTGGGGAGTATAAATTTGTAAGAAGGATGGCAATAGGTACTTCTAGAGATTGTATTACATTTGAAACTATTAACTTATAAGATGCTTCTGCTTTCTCCTTGGTTCAGTGGGAGGAAAAAGACTTATTTACTTTAAAGATTCTCCTCTAGCAAGAAACTCCAGTGTTCTTATTGTGATAATTCAAAGGAAAACAGAAAAAACTAGGTTACTGATTATGATAGGACTAAACTGGAGATGTTTTCAATTTCCCTAAGTATTCGTGGCTCCATTGTTTAAATGAGGATTATAACACTGATACATTACGATGTATTTTGGGGAAAAAATTAAAACTCCCACAAATGCAGAAGAAATTACTGCAGTTCAGAAGATGAAAATCTTAAGTAGGCCACTGAAGAGGACAAGGGAAGAATCAAAATGTGCCAGTGCTATTAGCAAAATCTCGGAGTCATCTGTCTTCCTTCTGTGGTTTGGGACCATATTACAGAAGATAGCAAAAAATGTTTAACATGAGTTCAATTGCAAACTGCACAACTCAGTCCTTATTAATCTATGACCAAGAAACTTTGTTCCTCCTAGCTAAAATATTAAATAGTGATCTTTTACTTTGCAATTAAGTAATCACTCTTGAGAAGCAGCAGGTGCAATGGAATAGAGAAAAATGGAAAAGGGAGTTATTCAAACTGACAGTCACTGATTTATGTATCGAATATCTAGAAACAAATGCAACAAATTAGGTGGCAATGAACATTAATCAGTTTTGATGTTGAATTGGGGGTAACCCTGAAAATGTTGATTTGATATAAATGTGTGTTTAGGACATACTGAAGATTAGGAACGTGTGCTCTAATATTTTTCCATGAGCCAGGTTTTTTTTTTTTTAGTTTGGTTATGAGCAATGGGATTTAAAAACCAATAGAATGAATCTACTGGCATCCAGAGGATTGCTTTTTCTGCCAGTTAGTGCTGGGCCCAAATGCATTCTTCACTAAAATGCATTTGTTTTGTGTGCTGGGTTGACTTTCCCTCTCAGAAGCTTTTATTGCTGATGATCCTTCCATGCAGAAACATTGTGCCCTTCTGGGCATATTTTTGACTCAAGTGTCTTGGCTTCAAAATAGTCACAGGTAAGATGGCACACCTTTATCCTATGGAATGAGGCAGGATGTTTGGGTGAGCTGGCAAATAATTTTTTAAAGGAATCAGTTACAAACTTCCTTCTTGTGTGTGTCTCTCAACTGACCTGGCTCTGGCTGTCTCATCCCAGGTGCAGGAGCACTGTGAGGGTGTAGGGCAGCTCAGGGGGGCACTTGCAGTTTTGTGTGGTGCTGCAGCTGCCTGGGCATGGGGGGCTGCTCAGGTGTAAGGAGGAGATAAAATAGTTATGAATGTGGCAAGTTACAGATAGTGCTTTTGCAGGATAGTTTCTGCACAGCAGTCGCTAAACTCAGGGCATAACTTAGACTGGAATTTTGGTTTTCCCTGAAGACTTGGTCTTTTATTGGTGCTCTGACTAAAAGTGGAGTGTGAGTTCTGAAAAAGTGGAGGTGATTCCATAACTGAGTTATTGATTTGGGTAGGGAGAGAGAAGATGATGGAAATTGTTTAAATGCTATTGTCTTAGTGTTTGTTATGTGCTCACTATTCTGAAGATTCAATTCCCTACTTTGCTGCTCCTTTGTAACCAAAATAAAAATACTGTGATATTGTAGTGCAAGTACATAAACTCAAATGAATAGCAGACAAATTCCATTTTTGTTTCTACATGTTCACCATGGCTGGATGTTAGTTGAAGATTAGAGTCTAGGAGCAAAAGAAGAATCCTGTCAGCAAAATACCATGGAAGGCTTCAGTTTGTGGCACCTGCAAACTGCCTGCCTAGATCTTGCTTTTAAAGATTTTGGACTGTTTATTTTAATGATGTTGACTGTGCTTCTTTCAATCTTCCAAGCTGTGTGAGATTAGGGAAAATAAATTAGAAGTTCTGTATTTGAACTGTCATTGTGGCTTAGGTTTTTGTTTTGTTTTAACCTATACCTTCAAAGGTAGGAAATACCAGAAGCCTTGCAATAAAATGTGCATAGCTGACCTTTTGAGTTCCAGATTGCAACAGGAGGGAAAGTACTTTGAGGTAAAAAAGCATAAGGTTAAAACAAGGTTTAATAATTCCAGCACTTTGCATCACTGGAAACAATAAATACTGCTGAGATAATTGTGCAATGCTGTGATCAAAGATGGAAGAAAATATGCAAATATATACTGAACGATTAAGATGTTAAAGCAATGTTTTCAGCATCATTGTACCTTCAGTTGTATTGATTGTCAAGTTGAGTACCACAGAAGTAAATGCCAAGTGTGACAAAATAAAATGAGAGAAATTACTGCTAAATTGTATCATCCAAAGCTATTAAACAAGAATCAGACACAGCTACAGCATTCACTGCATCTAATTCACTTGCATGCACTAGTTCTGATAAGCAATTTAGCTGCATTTCCTCTATCCTGGATAGCACAAGGGGTAATGTGTGAAATAATTGCAGTAATTGCCCCTGGGTTTGAAGCTGTATATAAAAAGCAGGAATTCCTGCCTTGTTTTTGGTGCTATTTTGTTCTGTTTTTTTTTTTTTTTTAAACAGTGAAAATAAAATCTCAACTTTTTTTTTTTTAGCTGATGTTTGTAGCATAATTGTTATTGATAATATTTTCACTACTCTGTTAAAATAGTAATGAGTCATGGTCCAGCAAGTGTGAGGCCTGTTGTGCTGCCCATAGAATTATGGAGTAAGAGACAGGCGCTGTCCTCAGAGAAAATTGCCATCCAAATGCAGTATAAAACAGGTGGCTCACTGAAGTGATTCAAGTGCTATCTCTTTAGGGAGGAGATTTGGGGATCCAGAATCTCAGAAGGTAGAGGGAGAAAGAGCAAATTGCCCCAACCCTTCAGTGCAAAACTTTGAATTAAATTAAATTAACTTTGAATCAGCAGCAGATTGTGAACTAATCTGGTTGGGTCTGATCTGAGCTGTGCCCTCACAACCACACGGAAAACCAAATGGGGAAAGTTGCTCTGGGGTCCAGAGGATTGTTTGGCCAAGCACCAACTTTTGTGGAGCACATTCAGTGAGTCAGGCATAAATTTAGTTGTGTATGTACCACTTGCTGAGATGGGTGTGAGAGCTGCTTTTGTCACAAGAAGCACTGCCTGTGCTGCCCCACTGTCTGGTGGCATGTGTGGTGACAGCTGCCCGGGGTGCCAAGGGGAGTGCTGTGCTGCCAGCAGCAAGGAGCACTGCTGGAGCTACCCATCACCTGGACTTGGGCTCTGGAGCTGAAGAGGACTGTCTTTCCGACCCAGTTTTCCCCAGCTCTTCTTTTTGAGCTTTCCTTCCCTTTCTGTAGTTTTTGACAGCCAGGAACCTTCTTGCAGTACCTTGGAGCACTACAGCATTGAAGGACTAGAGACCTGTCCCTGTTGGATGGAGTAGGATTCCGTTCCATAGATTTGCTTCTTGTCTCGCAGCTGGAGCACAGAATCAAGGCTTGTGTGTTTCCTCTGTGTGTTGTAAAACAGTATTTCTGGTGGCATGAAATTGCTAAGCACAGAAGAAAAGTTATAAACATCATAAATGAAATTTGAAGCTTTCTCTGTTTGATCTCTGCCAGAAGGGGACAGATGTTTTCTTTTCACGTGTTTTCTTTTCACATGCCGTGTTGGAGACCAGGCTGCTAGGCCACCCAACAGGAGTTTTGCACCTCTAACCTGGAACAAGTTAGATGCCTGATAACTGAAATTGCAAAAAGATACGTACTTTCATCCAAAACCTTTTAAAATAAGGGTTAAACCTGCTACTTAAAATATTTTCCAGCATCTGTTTTCTATTCATTTATATGCTGTATGCAAGTGCTTTATTTTAAAATGGTGTTTTCTGCATTCTGCTGGTATTTAAGGTGAGGAGTTGGATATCTATCTTAGGCACTTATTTTCCTGTGGCTTTATAACTTTAAATCCCAGTAGCCTGTTGTATCCAAAGCATTGTCACTTTGTGAAAGAGAAAGCACTGCTCATTTTGCACAAGTGACAAGCAATATTCTCAGTGAGCCTTTACTCTCCATAGTAGTGCTGCAGTTTTGTTCTAATCTAAAAGCACACTTGCTTTGAGCATATATAGTTAGTAGTTGTAAAAAGGTGTTAAATGGTATTAAGATCTCATTTGGTAAGCTGGAATTTTTAAATAGCATTTTGTTCTACTTGTAAATCATGCTTTTTTTGGTGCATTTTATGGTCCACAGCCCTTGAGGTTTTTCAGGCACTTCCAGATGCTCAAGATGTGAACAGCACTCAAGTAATGAAATAATGATTTCCATGCTCTGTTACTCACAGGTGCATTAATACTGCACTGAAATGTGAGCTTGTCATGTTAGTAACACACAGGCTAGCAAGCCTTGAAAGTGTCCCTCAGTACCCCACAAAGATTCTGTAAGAAACAGGGTAGTTGAAATTAATTTGAATTTACAGTTATGGCTGTCCTTTTTTTTTCTAATAAATGAAAGTGAAAATCAGACCTTAAAACCAGCTAAAGAGAAGATAATGATTGTTGTGGATGAAAATTTTTGTGCAATTTTTAGGGTGGGATTTTAGCAATCCCATGCTAAAATGGAAAAGAAGGAAAAAAATCTATGTAATTGCACAACAAATATATTTGCAAAGTTGTAGTGTTCATATGCTTGACCTCTCTGACCTAGCCTCTGGACTAAGAGATTATCCTTGTCTTGTATCATGAGGTGAGCAGTTTCTGGTAGAGGTATGACTATGGCTGGATGGTGAATGTTCTTCTGTTGTAATACAAAGAACAACTCTGCCTGTGTATAAACTCAGTTTAGATAAACTTGATATTGCAGAGGGTGTCTTGTACAGTAAGGCTGGATCTTGCTGTCATTGACAGGAAATACTGATGTTCTGTCCTCTCAAAGTATATTAAATGCTCCCTGACTGCAACACTTATTACTGAGATCCTCTCCTTATTAAATGCAGAAGACTCTTCTGTTAATATGGGAGCTTGGAATCTCACACTGTCAGTTTGGAAGTTGCTTGCCACCTTTACTGGAGGTTGCTGTTGCCTTAGTGAAGCTGGCAGCAGCACAGCCCTGTGCTGTGGTGGGTACCCACTGCCAAATCCAGCATCTTTACTGGAGCTTGTGCTCTCCAGAAATTCAAGCAGAGGGCATGACAGAGGCTCAGGCAGTAATTCTGAAACCACTGCAAATGGTTGCTGGGATTTACCTGCTTTGACAGAATACACAAATAATTTTTCTCCACCAGGAAGGTTCTTGAGTATAAAAGGACTGACTGAGTGATTTAGGTATGACTTGGGGTGTTTAGCTGAAAATTATTTCATTGTCTTTTAGATAAAATTTGAATATTGAAATTGGAAGAAGGGGGACCAGGGAAGAAACATGATTATTCATGAAATCTCTAATGGGGAGCACCTGAACAGAATTTCCTTGTTTAATATGATGTCTTTTTTGACATTTTCCATGCTCTTCTTTACTGGCTGTGAGTTTGAGACATTTAAATTAAAAAGTTCTGACACATCCTGAATTCATTATTCTCTTTTCTGAAATTAATTTTTTTCCCCTCTTCCTGTGGGAGATTGACCAAATATTCCTGTCAACTGCTGTGGTGTAACTTTGGGAGCAATGAGACTGCAGGCTGAGTTGTTTATGCATTTTTTTGGCCATTCTTGCCCAGTAATACCCTTCTGCTAACGTTTTAAGAAGTGAAACATTGATTCTTTAGAGGGAATGTGGAGGGGGAGGTGTGTGTGAGGCTGGGCAGGGCTGAGGAAAGTTCTGTTTAATCCAGAATTGAGCAGGACATTGGTAGTGTTCTGAATTTCTAATGATCATTTTATTCGTCAAGCTCTACAGTTGCAAGCAGTGGAAGCTATACAAGCGTTGGTAGCAGAAATAAAGCATTTTGTGTGGTTTTAAAGAGATTATTTTTGTCACCAAATATTGCCTCCTACAAAATGTATTAGTTCTTTTCACTGCATCAGTATAATTGTTTCAGTCTGTTAACCAGCTTATTTCATCTAATACTTTCTTCTGCACTTGCTGACAATAGTTGCAAAAAAATTACAAACCAACTGAAAACAATGCAAATAGATTTGTTTGCTGTTTCTTCTACAGTGGCAGTTTGCCAGAGATGACATGCCTTGCTAAATGTCACTAGCTATTATGTATTTAGGACTTAATTATGCCTTTAAGGCAGTGGCCCTTTCAGGGAAGAGTGGATAAAATTGCTTCCTTGAGAGCTTTCAGCCACGCTCTGCCTGAGAAAACATGACTGCTGGTCGCGTGGTGGGAAATGAAAAGGCGAGTTGATCATCTATTTGAGATGATGGAGCATATGTTCTTGCCCACACCTCTTAGCTCTGCTGATGGATGAGTTATCTCACTGCTTTGGGCATTAAATAAACCCTGATTAAAACTATGTCTGCACCTGTAGCCTCAAATGCTCTTTTTGTCTAGAGCTTATAACGGAGAAGAAATTTTCAGGCTACAAAGTCTAAGACCCTAAATACTCCTAGATTTTCCTACAGTAAAACATAATGTGAATGGTTAATTAGAAAATAAAAGGATTTGTTTTGAAGGCTTTTATCCAACACTGAACCAGGAGGGCTGGGAGGGTAAGAGTCTAGACTGGGACATTTGATCTCTAAAGAGACTGTTCACCCAGTCACACAATTGCTGCCAACTTCTAATTCTTAACTTCTTGAAAATATCGTATTTCATAGCATATTTATAAACGGCAGAGTATATTCATAGGCAACTCATGGGAGCACAGCTAAATCAGGATTATGCTGCACTGTGGAAGTATGTAGGATGTATCTGTTGAATAATTTAATGCTTCTTTGCTCTATCAACTTTTTAGTCAATCCATTTTCCTTAGCATTTAGTCAACTCTCAAAGGTTCCCTTTCAAAACTCGAAGTATTACAAACTCTTGCAGATGTGAGTCTAAGTGCTATCAGTAGTACTGGATTTCCCTAGAGCTGTCTTGCATGTCACATAGTTTCATTTAGCATTTTAAATCTTTAGTCAGGAATTCATTGACAAAAATCGTTATGTCTGCTTCAAAATGTGCACAAACCCAGGTTACAAGAGCAACTGCCTAAGCTGGGCAATGGTGTCCAAACTTCTTCCAGTGCTTCCTTATGGTTCATAAAACTGCTCTGTGGAGTAGCAGTTTGTAGGTTCAGGAACCTGACAGCTGCCTCTTCTCTGCCACGGTACCTTCACCTCTAATGTGAGCTTCCTCCAAGCTGCCTCTGCTGGATGTCTGCTCAAACTCTTCTCCAGGACTGAAGTGTTTGAAGAGATGGAAACAGCATCTGTCTTTGATGGCACCTGCTCCCCTGCCACCAGACACTGATTTAACATCTTCTCTGATTTCTGGAAAACTCTTTTGGAGTTTTTTGAGTAGTTAACCCTGCTATTCATAAGTTTATAAAAATTAGAGGTGATTGCAGCAAATCCTTTAATTATCTTTTGCTATGTGCATACTCAAACACATCTGGGCTAAAATATTATAGCTTAGAAGAAAGTAACATATGCTCTAGTCTCAAACAGCGTCTTGCAAACCAAAAATAGCAGACCCTGTGTTCTAATAAGTAAAACAGAGCTGCACTTCATGCAGATTGCTTGATTTTTACCCTTGATTTCAACAGAGAAAACATCCTAGAACCATCATATATTTCTTGCTGTAATATAAATAAAACAAATGCACTCTAATGTACTGTCATCAGTGATGTTTATATAAAGCACTGGTTTTACAGTGGTACATAATTTATTGTTGAAATTATATTTAATTGCACTGAAATATTACTCACTGCATGCCTCTTCCCATTCTATTATAAATGCATCTTAGTATGCTCCCTGCTTGCAGCTGAAATAATAAATGATTTCATAACTTGAGTTATTTGTGGGATACTGGAAATAGGTTTTCTGTCAGTACAGAGACATTTTATGAACTTGTTATGGTGTGGGTATTCATTGCTTCCTCTCTTCTGGCAAGATAAGTCTCTGGACGGTAGTGTCTAGTACTTAAATATTTTGGAGGAGCTAATGTTAAGAATATTGAGGATAGACATCAAATTATAGTCTTGCCCGGGCTTTTGGTTTTACTGACATTTATTTAATAATACTTCATTAAATACATTCAAACCTGTACACTATAATTGCAACTTTGTTCTTGTGTTGTAATTTTATTGCTCTCAGTGCTTTTAAAACAGATTTTTCTCATTCCATCATAAAATTTACCAGTATGTACTAATAATGGGAAAACAATACATCTGGTATAATGGTTGTCATGAAAAATATTGAAATGGTGCCACTTCTCACAGAAAGTATTTTCCCAGTACGTAGGTTAAACACAAGATAACACTGATGCTACAAGAGGTTCAGTTTTCTAAATAGTAGATTTGCTATGTAGTAGTTTTGAAGACTGTTAGATGCTACATGCCATCTTAATAACAAGCTAATATTCCTCTCCTTGAAATGCTATTAAGACTACAATGTGAAATGCACAAAACTGAAATTGCAGCATTCAGCAGAGTTATGAAAACCAAACTTGGTATGTTAGTATATGGCATAATCATTCCTTTCTTTCCATTTTCTGATTTTCCTTTCTTTTCCTCTTATTTCTTCCTTATTCAACACTCCCTGTGAAAGGTATTTTTTCTCCATCTTTCAGTGTGTGGTCACATGTATTATTAACTACTTGCTATTCTAGCCCTGCCATAAAAAACCCCAGGCATGTTAATGTATGCCTAGACTTGTGTATGGCACTGTCATCAATTGTGGTATTGAGACAAGTATTAATGAACTCTTCCTTAAATTGGATCTATTATGGGAGACTGTGTGTATGAGAGAGAAAAATGTCTGTCATTAGCTGTAGATACATTTTAGACATGAGGCTGTGTGATGCAAGGTTAATACTATAAACTTGTCTGACACTGAAGAACTCACTGAATTTTATTTTTTAAGTACTTGATATGTTAGGAAACCTGTTTAAATCATAAGGTGAGTGGATGGGTACTTGTCACTTCTGCAAATCACTCTGTAGGTCTTGGTAATTGGACGTCTGTAGGTGCAGTTGATGCAGAGAAAACATGAAGGGCGGTTAAAGATTAAAGGATTGTCAGAGGAAGTTAGAGGTGGTTCAGTGCTCAGGGATGCATTCATGGTGGGTTAATGCAGGACCTGGATAACAAGCTGGGACCAAATAAACCTTGTTACAGAGGCAGTGCTGTCAGTGTGGTGCTGGCAGCAGCTCAGGCACAAGCACAAACCCAGCTTTGGAGCTATAGGCTGCCTCTGCTTGGGGTGCAGGGCAGGCTGAGGCAATTGTGGGATTAAGATGATGGTAACAATTGTTCAAGCAGTATTATCCTGTTACTCTGTATTAGCCCACTGATGATTCCGGAGAAATGTGCTAGACTTGTATGCTCTTGGGTAGAGCTTCTGAAGTTAGAAACTCTTAAGAAATTTTACATGTGAATGAACCAGTTCTAGAAGTCAGTACCAAGGTTTGCAATGCAGGCCTGTGCAGTTTGAGCTAATACTGTAACTCCATGAGAATAGGGTACTGAAAAAAGATGTAATGTGCTTTTGGCTTTGTGAGAAAGGAGTAGTGAGTGGGCAAGGCTTCTGGTTTGTTTTACAGCTGTGTAGCAGTGCAGCCTTCAGTAGGACTCTGCTTCTGCCAGTGTATCATCCTCAGTTACTTGCATCTCTCCCTCCAGCTCCCAGTACCTATCTGTGCCCTTTTTCCTATGCCCTTTGCCAACACATCTGTATTTCCTCATAGTGGTTGTTGCCTTCTTATAGAGCTGATTCTTTGCCAGACTGTCCTGAGATCTTGCCTCACTCATTATTTCTTGTAGGGTTTTATTCCTGTGCTTGATTAATGATCTTCTCTGTCCCTCTTCTTCTGTTTCTGCAGTTTCCAGGTGTCAAGAAAAGAGGAGAAATATCTTGTCTCTTTTCCATTACTCCTACCTGTTTAACCAGTTAAGCATCAGTAAGGGGGACAAAATTTTACATTTTGGATGGTCAGGCAGGTGAAAGATATTACATGCTCAAATAGTTTCATTCCATAGTGGTGAACCCCTCCTTTTGATCTATTAAAAATAGATTTCTAGCCTGAAATATGTCTGTAGTTCATAAACTTGTTTTTCTTATGCTTTTGGCCATTTAAAGAAGTTTAGGACTATATTGCTTTAGGGATCTGAATGCACAGACCAAATCATGATTTCGTACTCAGACTAGTTTTTTAAAACAATTGCTATGATGAGGTGACTGATTTGTGCTATGGATGTTCTAGATGAAATATAGGGCTAAATATAATGTATTTCAATGCTAATTAAAATCTTGCACTAGATCCTGTATCAGACTCTGGGTGTTCTCACTGGGTGAGTTACTTCCCTCCCTTTTCTGTGACATCAGAAGACCCATCTCTGATCCCGTAATTTGTACCATTAATTATTAGTAATGGCAATGCACAGACCTCAATGAAAAATGTTTTTCTTTACTCAAGTGGTGTACAGTTGAATTTCTGTTGGTTGGTGTTTGTCAATTTATGTGGGTTTTTTTTTGAGGACTTTTCTCTCTAATTCTTAACAGTGGTAGAGATGGTCATTTCAGTTCTTGTTTGTGATGATTGTAAATTTGTTACCTTGGCATTAATCTTATGAATGACATATAGCTTACAGAAACATTCACTAATGAAATATGTAACATTCTGGAATAGTGTTTTTACTGAAGTTGTCAAATGTGCCATAAATTTTGGCTTACCAAACTGACAAAAACTAGCTTCAGAGTCACCATCAGGTGCAGGATTACAGAGTAAACTGTCTTAATTTGTACTAACTGTAAAGCTTAGTTTTTAACTGGAATACAGAGATAAACTTGGCATGTTTTGTCAGCTAGTGGGAAATAGAAGTTATTATCTTCTGTTACAAGCAATGGTGACAAGACCAGGTAGCAAAAAACAGTTCCATAAAAATTAAAAACATATAATGCCTTCAACAGGTAAATTCTAGCTCGAGCAAAACAGTATCCTAATTTAATAAGTAGAAGGAGTGGAGAATCTACCCCAATTAACTTACTACTTGACTGTTTTTATCATAAAAGAGAAGACCATAAATCATGCTGGCTAATTAGAGCCATGATTAATTCATTGGTGATAAAGTGTGAGGTCTTCTACCTTTCCTGATTCAGCTTTGCAGAATTAAGCTTTCTTCTACCACACATAAAGATGCAGGCAAAATAAGTTAGTAGAGTCCCACTTGGGAACTCACTGTGCTTGCTTAGCAGAGATTATCAGCAGCTCTGCTCCCTGGAAGGATGAGAGGTAGAGTTCAATATTTTAGCTGGAGACTGATGCATTTTTTGCTGAACAGAAAAATTGCCATTTTCACAGGAAGGGGACAAGATTCAGAGGTAATTACTCTAAATGCTTTGTCATTACTAAAAAAAATTTGAATGAACATGAGTATTTTTAGTACTCATAAACAAGTACTGTGTTAGCAAAACCAGAACGCTTATAACTGCAAATAAGGCAAAAGATTTGAAGTTTTGTTATATTGTAATGGTTTCCAAAGTAGTAATAAGCCTGTAGAAGGTGTTGAAAGGGAAGGGTCAAGGCCAAGAGGAAATTTTGTGATGAGGGAACTTTATGGAAGAAAGAGTAGAAGCAAAAGGGGGAGTGGGGGGTACTCGACTTTTCTATTTTTTCTTAAAAATCCTGTTATGCTAAGTGTTTTCTTTTGCCTTCTTGAAACAGAGTTTTATGTTGCAATGTATTAAGCTGGCTTTTAATTTTGAATGTCTTCTATCATGTAACAAGTATAAAGATTTGCATTGTGAAGGAAGTGATTTGATTTTAGTGAAACAGTATTTTGACCTGAAAAATGCTGTTCCGGAAACTTGTGGGATAGGAAATGGTAACCCCATGTGGTAATGATACTTGGAGCTGTGCTTGACTGAGACAAAAATAGGTTTGGAGGCTGGTGTATTCCTCCAGCAAGACTGCACTTTAATCAGGATGAAGAGGATTGTGCAGTCAGGAAGCAGGATGAGGTGGTGTGAATTTTACCTAATGAATTCATGTCTGTTATCCTGAGCAGAGGAGAGGCTGTTCTGCTTACTGAAGGCATTCAGGAAGGATTGAAGCAGGAGAGAGATTTTTTTTTTCCCCTTGGAAAACACAGTTCAGAACTCAGGCTGCCCCAAATACCTATTAGATGAAGGATAAAATCAATCAGTATTTTCCTGTCAATTCAACCACACTCAGGCTTTTCCTCTCTCTTCTTCCATGTAGCTTCCCTCCATCTGTCCGGATAACAATAACCCTTTGCTCTCTTTTGTATTGTTTTTGTGCCCCCATGTGTCCTTGCCCCACCAGTGTTCTCCTGCACAGCATTGCTAAGACCTGGGCACTCCTTCATATCCATACTGTTTGACATCTCTGTTTCTTAAACTTCTCTTGTTGGCCCCCAATGCCCGCAGAGTTGTTCTTGATTTTATCTGTTGTCTGTTCTGCTTCTAAAACCACTTTGAGCTGCTTGTGCTGCCAGTGCTCACAGTTTCTACTCATCTTCTTTTCTCTGGCTTATTCCCAGTGTTGCAACAGTCAGACTAATTGTCTCCCTACCTTTCATTAGATGCTCATTAATGACTCATTGCCTTGTGCCCTGATTGTCCTATGGCTGGAGAGGCAACAGTAAGAGCCAAAGAACAACATGCAGAGAACCAAATGAAACCCATGACTGTGAGGAATGAGAGATTAAAAGACATCACCACGAGGGCATTGGGCAGGGGCTGGTTTGGAAATCACGGTATTAAGGACCAAGAAAGAGAATGGAGCAGGACAAACTTTAATGGCTGGCTGAAAGGGATCTCAGCCCATGCTGTCCTGCTGAAAAGGGGTAGTCTCACTTTCATCAAAGGCTCTCCCACCCCTCTTGCACTGGCAGCAGCTTTGCCTCAGTATGCATTGACTTGGGTCAGTTTGCTGATTCAGCTGCCAAAGGGGTGGGGAAGCAATAGAAATTACCATAAAAGCATCCCTTCAGGAAGGTGCATTTACTGTTCTGAGGAACAAAGAGGAAGAAGAGTATCTGGAGGGGAGAGTCTGTGTCAGAGGGATTGATGGTGTTTTACTGGGTCTTAATACCTCTAGAGCTAGAACTTGGGGAAAAAATATATCAAAGTAATTGGGAAAGGAGTGTGAAATACCACATCCTTCCTCCTCCCTAAAACGATTAGGAGGAAAAGGGAATGTATTGGCTAACAAAATATATCTGATAAGACAAAATATCCAAAACAGCTGTCAACTTGAATTTTGCACATGGCTTCAATCGAAGCAGGGAATTCTTTTACTGGTGGTTTGACTGCCCTTTCTTCTCCACTTCCTCTTCCCTCTTTTCATCCATCTGTTGTGCCCTTTCATTCCTGAAGGTATCTTTTTTTGTAAAAGTGGTGGTCCCTTAGTGTATGATTCCAAAATGCTGCAGGTAACAGGACCTTGATCTCTGCCTGAGGCCTCTACCTGTCTGTAGTGACATTTCCAGGGAGTCTGAGTTTACTACCAAAGGCCTATTTGTGAGGGATACAAAAATAAACCATGCTTACCAAGGACCCTGCTTTCAGCTGAGACAAGCTCGCTTCCAAATGAAAGTATTCATTTAGGCATATGAATACTGAGTGTTAGTTAAATTAACAGATGTCCCTGCCTTGAAGTCATAGGGCGTGATATGGTGGAGAAAGGAAATTGAACAGGAAGTATCCTTAGGAAAATGTGTCTTCTCCTAATTACATTTTTACATATAAATACATAGACAAGTTAAGACTTTATTAGAAATTTTATAGTATTTCGATCAGCAGTCATGACATTTAGTATGAATTACAAAATTATAACTACCAGGTATGTAACTAATAACACTGTAATAGCACATTCTGAAAAAAGTGATATAAAACATGTTGGAGAAAATTCTGGCTACTGGTTAGGTCTGAGGAAATGCTCTCTTCTTAACTCTGAATTTTGTTTCAAGTCCAGATTCAGTTCGTGTCTTTTGTAATATTAGGGTTATATAGAAATCAACTCCAGTATATTTCTTATTTCAGCTCTATTTGTTTTGAATCCTCATTTTCCCATATTCATAACTTTCAGTCTTTTCCTTCCTCTCTGACAATTGTAAGAGATCCTTTAAGACTATGACCAAATTTTAGTAGCAAATGTATTTGTCATGTCTGAGTAGCTTCTTAATTACTAGTAAATTGTTTGATGTCTTATCTTAATTGACACTTGAACTGTACTGTCAGCTGAGTGTGTTTTTGTAACCCAGCCAGCTTCCATGTGGAAAATCAGCTCTGACAAAGCTGAAGCCCTTTACACCTTGCATATTTCTGGGGTTTAGCAGACTTTTCAGCTGCCAACAAGTGGAACATCTCAGAGTGATTATTTGTCTTTCAGATGCCACAGATTGTCTTTCTTTGGTGTGTGCTCACAGCATTTGTTGGTGCTCTGGGCAGATTTGGCCTCAATATGTCTGAATTCTTTTCTCTTGTGTGTATTTGTTTCCTCATTAGTGTTTGGTGGTTTCTGTGAGTTCTAATTATCTTGGAAAAGAGACTGCTTGCATAGTGGTGGTGGGGTTTTGCCCAGCTGACTGAGCTGCTGCCAGGCACAGCCAAACCATCAGTGTTCTGAGGGCTTTGCCTTGTGCTGAATGAAGTGCTGTGTGTAACACAACCCTTCTTCCTCTTGCTGAGTACTGTAAAATAGAAAAATTATTCATGTAAATCATCACAATTAAGCCTTTGTGTATTAAGTCTCTCAATGTCATTTGAGAACTTTAAAATACATTTTAATAAATGTTATTTCCATAGTAATTTTATAGAGAAAAACCTTATAAATTATGCCTGGCTGTATGTTCAGCTTTCAACTTCTGTGTTTTGAATTTCTGAAAGGACTAATGATAGACATTTTGTTGCTGGCAGAAGATTGGTAGGAGAGCTCAGGATGTGCCTCTTGCTGGTGTTACCCTGGTAGATATAGGGTATAAAACAACAAATCATGAAGAAGGATCAAAAAAAATTAGTTGGATATTTTTAAAAAAGTCAATTAAAATAATAGAACTGTAATCATTTTTTTTTTGCAAATAAAAGTAAGCTTCAAGTGGAGTTGAGTTATGAGTCTGCTCAGCATGCATTTGTTTCCCCCAGCCCTGTTTTGCATTCTTTACTCAATAACATCTGTGGTATGTTCTATAACCTCCCCATACAGCAGTATTTTAATGCCACTTGTCATCTTCTTGAAAAGAGGAAGAAATATGATCAGGAGACAGAATGAGAAGCTAAACAACTGCCTTCTAAAGTGATTTTAATACAGTGAGGAATTGAGTGCAGAGGTATTTTAATAGAAGTAAAAAGATTTATTGCTACTTTGTCTTAAGTATTAAACTACAGCACTAGCACTAGCAAACCACTTTGCAATAGCAAAGTGATTCCTTTGTTTAGGAATCAGGAGCTGTTTTTTCTGAGATGGCTTGTAAAAGCAATTGCAAATAGAATTTTTCATGAAAAAAAAAAATCTGCTGTATCATATACTTGTTTTTCTTACCCTATTGAGCAAACAAGACTAACAATATCCCTAAGTCAGCTCATGATGCAAGTTACATTCTCAGTGGAAATGCAACTGATAGGTTCTGGTCCTACAAAGGAAACGAAATTTTGGAGGAAAAACCACATGATCTGGTTTATGTATTTCTTATCTTTAATTGAACAAATATGCTGTTTAAAAGTTATATAATAAAAATCACTTGCTCACAATGCAAAGGATTAAGAAATTTGCTCTTCCTGACAAAATTGTCACCTAAAGATCCTTGGGCTAATTTCTGTCCTAGCAGAGCCTTAAATAATATTTATGGAAGAAAACTAGAAAGACTACTAAACCTACTAATTAATGGTTATGCACTGTGTAAACACAAATATACCATGGGGAGAGCACAGGTACTATGCAAGGTATCTATTTTAGAATGCACCTACCTTTTCACTGGAAAATAGGAACACCTGTCTTTTCTGTTTTACACACAGATTAAGTGCAATAAATTGTAATTCTGTTGTGATTACCTGATGTCTGGACTAGAAAAGTAAGTATTCATCTTGTCTTAATGCATTGAAAGAAGAGATTTAAATTTTGCATTCTTCTGTTTCTATTCGTAGCATCAAGTTTCACTGAGATAATATTATTTTCTCTCTGCCTTTTGAAGAGCTTCCTTGCAACTTCAGAAAATCTCAAGACATCAGAAAAATACTTTTTTTATCCCTTTTGTTTATTTATAAAAGATTACTTAATAGAATTAATTCTTTCCAACTTGCACACTTATTGAAAAATTGAAGCCCAGTTGCCAAGCAAAATAAACACAGCAGGGTAAGCTGCTGTGGAAAAACAAGACATGAATATGTAGTTTTGTTGAACTGACAAAGTGAAATCATAATATTAACCTAATAATAGTGTCATAGACAATCATAGCATGATTTAAATATTGTAATAGATCTGTAACCTTATAAAAGAATTTCCTCCTAATCTTGCCACAGAGATGCATGTTTTCTTCTTCACTTAAAGATATTAATGATTTGTAAATGAAGCAGCTTGTAGTAAAGGAGGCAAGGCAAGTGGCTTTGAGCTAAATATCCTGTAATAGCCTTGGCTGCCGGGCGCAAGGGCAATCTGGAATGTTTTCTTGGAAAGTGTTCTGCAGGGATCTGTTTCAGGTTTTGTACCTGCACAAATGCTTTTAGTACAGCCCTGTGCCTGTAGGGGCACATCAGGCTTTTGTACTGATCTCAAGAGGGTTTTTTTCAGTAAAATATCCGTAGAGGGAGATTGTTTGGACATACAGAGCTCTACTGATTGGTACGCTCTAATGAACCAACATAAACATGCAAGTAGCAAAACTGTTCTGCTAGATTACAGCTATTTTGATGTTATTTGCTTCTCTTATCTGATCTATAGCACCAAAAACTTATAAACTGATCTGTCAAAACCTGGCAACAAGAATTCCTGAGGGGGGAAGATTTATGCTACAGTGGAGAATGTTTTTGTTTGTTTTTTCTTTTCCTTGGGAAGCTAAGTATCAGGTTTAGTTGTTCCAGCCTGTGTTGGATTAACAAAACATTGAGCAAAAATAAGCAGAAATTTAAGCCTTTACTATTTTGAGAAGTTTGAGGACTACAACTTAGTTTTTGTTTTGTTTTCTGGAATTTTTCAAGTGTCTATCTGGAGAACCTGTAGTCAGGGTTTATAAGGTGGGATTTGCATTTTTAGGAGATAGCCTGCTCAGTTTTTTCAGCGAAATCCATGTGTAAAACAGCACACTAGCTCTCCCAGTGAATCTGTGTGAAAGGATTTTTGTCATCCTAAACTGTGGCACTGTCAATTATCAGGGTTCAAACTCTGCAGAGTCTTTGAGATGAGGAGCAGTGTTTCGCATAATTGAGCCTCTTCCTCTGCACCAAATGTAAGCACTAAGTGAAAATTCACTCTGAAATAACTGTCTGTGTTGGTCTTCTCCAACACAGGTGCATAGTCTTGGATTGCCTGCCAGAAATGGTGAGCCCAACTACCACCAATTCCAGTGTCTTTATGTACCAAATAGAGAGCTCTAGAATTGAGGCTGCTCTGTTTTCTGTCCTTGCTGCCACAGACAGCTAGGGCACCTGGTGAGCTGATGCACTGAAAGCCAATTCTTCCCAAGATAAGGGTTTACAGAATAAAAATATTATTTGAGGACATTCCACAAGTGTGAAAATACATTATCTCATTAACAAATTAATTCAGGGTTTTAAGGCACTAGGATTGAAAGGATCTGTCTGTTGTCATAAAAATACAAGAACATTGCTCTCCATGCCATGTTCAGGAAGAACAAGCTTTTGATCTCTTGTTTCCCTCTCTGCTCAGCTGGTTGAGGAGCATGTGCAGCACCACATCTGTGATGTTGCTGTCCTGGCAGCAGAATTGACAGAGCACAGTGTCTCCTGTGAGTCAAGATGATCTCATGTCCTCACACATTGGCTTTTTGGGATTAACAGAGCCTTAAGCAGTGCCAGCTTCTGTCACTGTAGCCCAGATAAAACTTGGCAGTTCACTGGGAGCTTTAACATATGAGATGGAAACGCTTGGGTTAAAAGAATAACCAGAAACTAATACTTGAGAGATTGTGCAGGTGGTTCTCCTAATCAGGCCACTAATGCCTTTCATATTATGCAAATCCCATTGTATTACATGTGTATAAACTGTACAAATATTATAATTCCCTAAGTAATGGAAATAATGTGATTTAGGAGGGAAAGGTCTTTCTTAAAGTGATAAGACACTGTGTATAGAACTGAGAAGAGAATAAATGAGTATAATATAAGTCTCAAATTATTCTTCATTGTCAACATTAAACTGCAAGCTTCCCTAGAACCTAATGTTTCGTGATTTTTTTTTTAAATTATTTTAATATAAAGTTGAATTCTTCTGCTGTATCTCAGTCACATGCTGCACAATGAGAGATCTGCTGCTGTGCTCTCTGCAAAGCCTTGACAAAATAAGAGTATGTACGAGCAGGAGTTTCTCCTGTAGCTGCTGTCTCTTAGCACATGGCAAAGAGTTGACAGCCCTAAGTTCTCAGCTGACAAATCTTTCCATTCTCTCTCTGTCCAGTCCTTCCATGAATGCTCTGCTGAGTTCAGACCTTGGCAAATTGCAGTACCATTAAATCCTGGGTTACACAGCTGAAACAGAGAGCAGGTGGTACGAGTCACCAAATAGGAAATGCAGAGTTTAAAGTCGATGTGTTTCCAGGCATGTTTTATTTCAAACTGTCGAAAGGGGGTGGGGCTTGGTTTGGTTTTTGAGGGGGTGTTTTTTTCCCAGCTCACCAGAGTAATCCAGAGTCCTACTGCAGGCTGCCAAAACTGCTCTCAGATATTTTTGTTAGATTAATTGACTGTTACCAGAATTCTATTACCTCATGGGTCACATAGCAGTGAAGCTCACATGTCTGGTGCTGATTTGATTCTCCCTTCAGATGACTTAGTATTATAGATGTAGACACAGGGATGCTAGAAATTGATAAAATTTTACTATTGAACTATAGATAACATTTTATAGAAGAGATGAAAAAATGGTTCCTTGAACTGAATTTATCTCTTCTTTTGTAGAACTTCACAACAAATTATCTTCACTAATGCATGTAGGGTGAACCAGAATATAAATACTTTTCCTGAGGTCCTTTTGATAGAGATGGAAAAATTATTTTGTAATGAGCACAATTTAATGTTTTGGAATATCTTGAAGTAAGAAGGCCATGCTATGTAGGAAGTACCCAATACTTATATCTAATTTCTTGCTTTAAAATAATAACGTGTTAGCAAGGTAAATAAATTTAAACAAACTTCTAAAGAATTATCTTGCTTTAGAAGTTTTATTGTCTTCAAATTGCTTCTCAGTTTCTAAAGGGGTCTGAACACCTTCAAGATAGTCACCATAAACAGTTTTGAAAACTTCTGAATATATTTTCAACTGCTTTTGCAACTTTTGTCTTTTGTATCAATTTAAAACAGAAGTGGATTTACTTTTTACAATTTTCAGTAAATTGAATGGCTGAAATTTCTTTCTTTTCATCCTGCTAGCCAGAGGAGGTGTGTGACAATTCAGTTTACTGGTGAAGTGTGGAGCAACTTTGCTCTCAAAATTTCCAAAGACTCCTTTTCTTGCTTTGTCTTTCTGGTTGGTTTGGTTGCTTTGGCGCTTTTTTTCCCTACTCCTTGATGCCTTTATAGCTAAATGCTCAGCATGAATAAAAGTAAACAACTTGGGTTTCAGTCTGGCAGGAAAATAAATTTTTGGCTAAAACCTCACCAAGATTTTTGATGGAGAAGTATGCATAATATAAATTCAGAGAGCAGTTAATTGAAATTGCCCGTTGGAAACAAAATGCCTTTTCTGTTTAATGGTGTCACCTCATGCTGTGCAGTATGGGAACTGACTTCTGTCTGATTTCTGGGAGGGGTAAGGGCAAAACAGGGTTTACTTAATGGTAGCTTAAATAATTAGCATTTGAGCTTTTTGAAAGTAAATATGCTACCTATGTACAGGTTAATGTACAAAAAATGCATCAATGCCTATGAAATCCTTAGATATGTCTACCTGTCATGAGGAGTGTAATTCAAATTAGTGCCTTATTAAAGTATTACAGATTTAGTTTATCTTAAGCAATTAGTTATTTGACAACCTGAAGGGGTGGATTACTTACACACTTATAAAAAATTGTACATGAAACATGGATAAGACCTCTTTGCAGTACTTAAACTGTCATATAAAATTATTCAAAGACTTTTTTAAAAGAAAAGTTTTAGTTTTATTTAAATTCTGTCAAGTTTTTTAAAGCAACCATTATTACCAAAAACCTCATTGTCTTCTGCCTTCTCATAAATGACACTCAATTTCAGACCAGTGAGTGGTCAGGTGCAAACATAGCAGCTGTTTTATGTGGGCCAGAGAACTGGTGATATATTATCATGTCTTAAACCTGTGTGATTAATCATTACAATGTGAAATCTGAATGTGAAAGTGGCTGTGTTTCTGTGATGAGCTAGGGATCAATGTCACATTACCAAAGTTCAGACAAAAGTCTCTCTCCAGCCAATGAATTTAGAGGTAATTCAGAACAGAATTGTACTTGAGGGCTTTTTGTCTTCATGTGGGGGAAACTCCTATCCTGAAACAGGAGGAATCAGGAGAGAAAAGCTACAAAGTTGGCTAGTTGATTTAATCCTCAGTGGTGAATTTCTCCAGCTGTTGGTTCTTTCCTATAGTATATCAGAATGTGTCTGGGGTCTGGTCACATGTAACCCAACACTTGAGGAAAACTTCAACTCTAATAGCTCACATGAATTAAAGTACAATTGCACTAAATGTGGGAAGAGCAATGGTAAATAGCTAGTTCTGTATTCTAATTGTACTGCAGTTCATATTCTTTGCCAGTATGTTGATTAGTAACCAGATCTGTCTTATCCTAAATGTTAGTTGCCTACTGGAGCAGCAAATGTTTGAGTGTTTAGGGAGTTCATAGCTTTGTGTTGGGCACTCTTCAAATAACAAGGTAAAACTTATTCCATAAAACTTCAAAACCCCCCTTAAAAAAACAACCCACAAAAACCCACACAAACAAGAAAAAAAGCCACTCAAAAAAGCCCCCACAAAACCAACCAAAACCAAATAATCTGAAAAGCTGCCACACACAAAACAAACCAAACAAAATTCAAAACTGGCTTGACTTTTTTTCAGGTCATTCTGAATATACTCTTAGAGATACTGACTAAAACTTGGTATACCCCAGCAATCAACTGCGCTGTTTGTATGACAGAATCAATCCAAACAAGCACTTGAGATTTTGTAAAAAACCCAAACTATAGTGGTTTACACACTTGAAATATGCAGCTGTTTCTCTGTTTCAATAAGAGATGCCTCAGACTGTCACTAGCTACTAAAATTCATTTCCAGCACTCTGAGAGCATGGTTGTATGAATGAGGATATTGTTGCTGGTAAGGTTGTTAAGAAACTGTGCTGAAAATAGCTGAGGAAATTATCTTATCAGTCTCAGTCCTACCTCTCCTAAATTCTGGGTGTGATAACTGTCTGATGCATAACAGCTTATTAACAGCTTTACTTTGTGCAGAGGGTGAAATGGGGAAAGAAATCGGAGTGTCCACAACAACAGTGAGACCCAGAGGAGAAGATTCAATTAGCATTAAAAAAAATGCAGTTTGCTTCCTGAACTACTCTTGTGGCTCGTTTCATGCAAAATAGCCCGAGCTGACATTTAGAACCAAAACAGACATTTGTAGTGTTACTCAGTTAAGCATTTCACTCTTCCAGGAGAAATCTTATTTACACTTTTTCGTTATCTGTTCAGGGTTATTTGGTATTTCTTGGTTTTCTTCAAAAGCTATTTTCTCTGGTCTCCAGATTTTGTTAGATTTCTTGTTGCTTTAGAGTTGTGATTTAATTATTTGCTGTATTTGCTTTGCAATTTAATGCTGACTTAGTTCTATTTCATTATTAATTCACTAATATTATTGTATGGATCTCTGCTGTGACTTAATTTGGTGATAGTTCTGTAACATTGCCCATCAAATCAATAGAAACGGAGAGCATTTATTGAATGTCAACATCAGCTTCATTATTGTACATTTCTGAGAAGTCACTGAGGAAAAGCATTTAAGGTGTGACCAATTGAAATTGCCTCAGGTCCCCTAAAAAACCCTGAGCTGGTGATGCACTGTGAGAAATCTCATATTGCATCTCACACAGAGCAGAAAGCAAAATCCAAAGCTGATGATCTTCACCAACCCTAGAAGTTCTAGCAAATTCTCCTCGTATAGTCCATCCCCATCCTGGTTCTGAGAAGGTATGAGCTGTTTTGCTCCCTTTGGAGGTTTTTGTTCAAATCAGACCCACTCTCAACTGAGGGGATTTAATCCAGCTAAGGTTTCGATGCACTCATGGTCGCTGGTATGCAAAAGAGATTTATTCAAATAATACTGATATTATTAAAATATATTCAGCATTTTGTGTCAGGTAGAGACTGCTAGCTGCCTGCCTTGATACTGAAAAGCTAAAGGAAATGTAAGTTTTCTTCATGTCCGGGGGAAAAAAATCTTAACTTTATATTGTCATCTACTTGTGGAGTAGATAATAGAAATATTCCTAATTCGGAAAAAATAATCTAGCAATTTCCATATAACTGGTGATTACACAAACTGGGCTGGGAGAGAAAACTCCCTTTGGCACAAGCTAAATGAGCTGAACCCTTTGCTGGTGTAACAGGTGCTCACTTTGGAGGGACAGGTTCTTAGTCCTGAGCTGAGGAGCAGCTCCCCAGGACCTGCCCCAGTGCCTGGCAGGTGTGATGGGATTGTCCACCCTCACTGGACAGCAGGCAGGTGTTAAAATGGTTACATTTTGATGGAAATACTGCTTTTTAAAGGAGAGGGCACTGGAGCAGCTGTGGGAGGCTGCAGGGTGCCCGTGCTGTGGGCTGCATGCCTGTGCTGCAGGGTTGGGGCTGGCAGGGGACACTGCCAGCACGGCCTCGGGCACCCCACCTGCAGTGCTGCCCACTGGGGCTCTGCTCTTCTGCTGCTCAGTGTACAGGCTTTTCATACATTCACCAAACTGCAAGTTGTGCTGGGTAGTTCTACCTAAACTTACTGATGCATTAGAGCAATAAAAATTACAGAGAATTAATCTCCTGTAATCAGCATTCTCAAAGTTGGTTTCCTTCAAATTCCTTAGTTCTCAAGTGTGAAAACCTGCTTTTCTGGGGTCTTCCCATTGACATTTTTTAGTCAAGCAGGGATTTCCTTTGAAATACTTCTTAGCTGCTTTGAATAGGACAGTGTTTATTGATCGCATCCCTGTTAGGCATTTGTTTCCTCTTCCACCTTTCCACTAGGAGAGTTTTATTTCATGTATGGGAAGATCAACTGGAGCAACAAAACAGTGGTGTGATATAGGGAATTCCTGTGGAAGACTAGCTAGTTACTTATGTAATTTAAATTTGTCTTGCAATAAATTTGTACAGGAAATTAATTAGGAAGGCTAGCTTTTATGAAGAAGGAATTTATTTTCATTGTGTTTTTTATTGTTCATTTCACTCATAGTTTTTATCTTTTTTCCTCCTTTTTTTTTAACCTATATAGAATTAGTTTCTAATTAATTGAAACTCTGCTTAGATTGATTTTAATCTTTGTACTCTCTTCCCTCTACATCTGTGGCTTGCCTAGTCAATTTTAATTTTTTTAAGAAACAGTCTGCTTACCAACTTCCCTTCTGCCAGCACCAGCCATGGCCCAGTATGAAACTGGAAGCTACTGTAATCACTGAGTTCAGGTTTCTGCATAATGGCCTGGCCTGTATGTAGAACAGGATTTGGAGCTGTATTTGTGCTCAACTGCTCAATGGGTTAGAGCAGAACAGAATTCTGTGTCAATGTCAGGTAATCTAGAAAAAAAGGAGTAAACATAATCACATACATTGAGGGTTTTTTGCTTATTAAATTCCTAGTTTCTCTTATGACTACCTTTTTAATTTTCCTGCAGGACTTCAATATATTGAAAAGAAAAAAAAAGTCATTTTCAACACCATGAAAGCACAGAGCAACTCTGGTAAAGCAGAAGCAAGGGTAACATTGAAAAGGTAAGGGTTAATTTTTTTCTTTGAAAACATAACACATTCCTTCAAAGTTGTCCTGTTCTCCCTGTGACTACAGCACCCCTATTGACATCAACTGGAGTTTAATACAAGCAGATACTGTTGAATAGACTTCAAGGGAACCTGTGTGATGATCAGGGAAGAGAATTTAACTCTTGCTACTTAGCAACTGAGAAAATAAAAATTATATATGGGAAACTCCACTTGTGTTCGCAGCTGGCAAGAGCAGCCTTACACTCACTCTATGGCCTGATTCAGTTTCCAGGCTAAAGAACAGATACAACATTGAGCTCCAATGATCCAATTTAAATGAGGGCTTATGATATCAAAAAACCCCCTCAGGAAATGGCAAGAGTGCAGAGGCAGGTGTGGCTGGAGTGTAAAACATGTCATCGTATAGGAAGGGAGCCTAATTACCTTTCCCAGACAGGAGGAAGCCCTGAAGTCTGCTCATCTGCACTTTTATATCTGATGCTTTAAAAGCCAGTGGGGGCAATACTACCTTAATATTTTTAGTGGCTTCTTCATCCCAGCAGACCTTATACTAGATCAGACATCATTAATCTGAGTTACTCAGGCTTTTCAAAAGATCTGGCGTAAAACCAGCAGAAGAGTATAAAGCCAGCAGAAATGCAGTGTGTGCCATGCCTGGCTGGGTAGAACTGTGCTCTGCCTGGTGCAGGTCAGATTGGTACCTCAGCAGCAGCAGCCCTGTGCACCTTCTGCAGAGCAGAAGTAGAGAAAGCAACATCACTGAAATGCACACAAAACCTGAAGTTACTGTGCAAGTCTTATGAGAGGTGGGTGTGTAGAGGGCCCTGTGCCCGAGAGGTAACTGGGGCAGGGCTTCATTGACTGCAGACTTCATACAAGTCGGAGGGTTTTTATTGTTATCTTTGGAAATTGCATCCCTGGGCTGAGTGCTGTAACTGGGGTGGCAATGCACCTGTTCTCTTGTCAGGAAATATTTTAATGATGCGTTTTGACCCATGCATTTTTGTACTTTGAATATATAAGGAGTGGTAATTGCCCAGCAAGTGGCTCAAGGAAAATCATGAGTGATGTGTGTGACATATCGCAAGAGCCTGCAGTTGGGCTAATTAGTGCTGACAAGAATTTTCCTAATCCTGTACTACCTGCAGGCTTGTGCCTCTCAGGTTGGGTTGACACTGAAAAGCAGGAAAACAGACCTTTAGGGGATGTAATTGTGGTGGGAAACTCCAAATATTTTCATCCCTTGTGTTCAGTGGGGTCTCTGACCTCACATGTTGTTACCACCCTCTGTTGGCTGTCACTGCACTAAATGGCAGTGGAACTGTGTTACCTTTTTTCACGCTCTAGTGTGTTTTAGTAATGGACAGTAATAGAAATTTCCTTCCAAAGAAAGAAGGAAAACAAACATTGTCTTAGCTGTTGCTGGAGGTTATAGTCAAAACATTGTTTCCTTACCGCTTGATAGAAACAAATCTGGCAAAATATTGATGTGCATGTTGCTTTACATCTATCTTTGTCATTATTCATAGCTACCCCCACCCATAATACTGAATTTCCCCAAGTGCCATCTGTCACTATCGTCTGTGATTAAAAAGAAATAATTAGAAATTTGTCGCAAGATTATGTACAGCATCTGTGGGTGCCGTAGCTGTGATAAAACTGTCCTTGCTATTAATTTTGATTGCAAAATCCTACAATGGGTAGAAGTAAAGAATAATCTTCCTCCCATCATAGCAGTGGATAGCTGAATAAATGAATGTAAGGTACACCTGCACATAAAATGCGCATCAATGTACATGGATATTTAGGATCTGCTTTGTCCTTGCAATTTTTTGTATTTCATTAGTATACAGTAAAATTCAAGAGGCCTTCATTAAGACTGCAATTCAATGGCAGATTGGCCTACTGTGGAAAAAAATTTAGGATGCCATAGCTTTTATTAGCACTTTAAAAATTGCACCAAATGAAAGTTGACAATTTTTGCATTTTCTTTCTGAAAATACAAAGAGGCTCATTATGATTTTTCTGCTCCGTATTTATCACTCATATATCAACTCCTGTATCATTCACTATTTCCTTTAATATGGAAAAAAGTCTTGAGACAAAAATTCTCATAAAGAATAAATTCTTTTAAATATGTGCACAATCTCTTTATGCAGAAATCCTTTGCTTGCACAAAAGGAGCTGGAATGCAACGAGAACAGTTATAGTACTATCTCTGACAATACATGAGTGCAAGCATTACTGTATTTTTAGACCAGATCCTAATGATTAAGTAGTCAGTCTCATCAAGTAGATGTGCCTTAACTTTTACTGGTTTAAATATAATCTATACTTTTTAAGAAATATAGAAATGTAAAGGTATCTAGTTAATTTTCAAAATAATGCTGTTTACTGAAGTCTTCACAGATTTCTTTACTGATTGATCTCATTCATAGACTGCATCTTGACAAAAATGTGTGATTATCATATGGCTTTGAAAAAAATTAATGGTGGTGGTCTGCTCTTGGTTTAAGTGTTGCTTTGTCTCTTTGGTTTCTGAATGAATTCTGCTGTGATAAAAATAGGTGGTCATACATTAAGGTATCTCAACCCCATAATTTATTATAGTGCCGAGTACCAAATGTGTACCTGCTCTTTCTGGAATAAAGCCAGCAGTACAGATTTCAGAATTAGTAGGTATAAGAATCAAGGACTTCTCACTGATGCCCTTATTACTTAACAGATTAAATCAAAATAGTTAGCTCTGAGCCCTTCTCAATTACATCTGTACCTTGGGTTTAAGTAAATGTCATAAGAAAGGATATCTTTTTCCTCTTAAATCATCTTACGCTACCACAGGAGTCTTATATTGTGTAAGAACCGAAAGTTTTACCATTATAATGTACATTTCTCCCATCAAATAAAAGGTACATAAAGATGGTTAATCAAAACCTGGAGTGCTGTACTGTGGGCTAATAATGTTTGTGTTTGAGCACCTGAAAATGGTATAATAGTGGACATAGGGTAACTCCAGCAAATGGTGGAAGCTACTTTCATGCAGCAGGAAAACATGCTTGAAAAGCATGCATATGGAAAGTTAAATGAACTTGGAAAAAGATTAAATATTATAGTTCATTGACTGTTTCAGTTTGTGTTGCTTAGTAACAAACAGGTGTATTTAGTTTTAGACCTTTATTCAAGTCACTAGAGCATACATTCCAAATTGAAATGTATTTCATTAAAAAAAAATCAATTCTATCTTCTTTAAGTGATATTTTTGTTCAGAAGTAAAGTTTTGTATTGGCTATAAAATGAGCCCAGATTTATCGTTGCTCAGGTCTGTCATTTATCAGACTTGTTAGTCCAGGAGCAGTAATCCTGTGAGGCACCTGAGACATTGCTGTAGGTACAGGAGTCTCTAACAGTGAAATCCAAACCAAACTCTGGGGAAGTGCTACTGTTGAGTGAGAACTTTGAGTCTTCAGCAACCTCCTTAGCCAAAGAATTTTGGCTTCAACAGTTGAGGGATGTGCAGGTACTTTGGATTTGTTTGGGGTTTTTTTGCTTTGCTTTTTTCTCCTTTTAATCTTTTAGCTCTGAAGCTTCTTTAGCATTCTCCTTGCTCTTTATTAGCTCAAACTTCTGATTTGGGCTCTTCAGGTCTGGAAATTGTGTAGTTTTGCCACTGTTGCTGTCTGAGATAAGGAAGAGTGTTCCTCAGATTGTTTTCCTTTTTCTAACTGAAATGCAGACTGCAGCTGAATGGAGAGTCCCTTGACTGCAGGGGGTGGAGAAAGAAATGAGAAAGAAAACCTTCCTTAAGAGCTAAACCACTTTGTGGTTTTGAAACAAAATAAAACTTGTACAGTTCATTGTATTAGAAACCCACATATCTTGGGGAGTGGAAATATTTTTACAGTGTATTTGGGACAGATATGAGCTTCTTCCAGCTCTTGCTGAAAGGAGGGTTTTGGTGCATCAATGAATTTTATTTATTCAGTAGTGTAAAAACTCTATAATGTAAAAGTATGGGGTTTGTTTGTTTGTTTGTTTGTTTTCACCTTAATAGAAATTAACAACAGGAACTTCAGTGTGTTGGAGGGGCCTTGTGTCTATCGAAAAGTCCCATCCCCTGGTACAGCTTGATCCTGCAGTTCTGGACTTGTTAGGGTTTTGTCTATGTGCTGTGTAATGTTTTTCTCAGCTTGTCATTAAATCAGAGATACATATATAAAAATGGAACAGTCAAATGCTATTTGAAGGGCTGCACATCCTTGCAGAACTGGATGGATTTATACCACAGCATCACCATAGAATTTTTTTCTGACAGCTGTATTCATTCTTTGTTCAGATATACAAAACGTCCTTAAGCCCCTCTGAACTCAAAAGGCCTCTGACAGGCTGTTTTGTATCAATTGACTCATTTCTCATTAACTATTTTTGTACGGAAATTTCTATGGTTTTGCAAATGTACATGACAGCAAATGCTTTTTACTGCAAACTCTCTCATCAAAACGTGGACAGGGATGGAAGGGTAGTGTTTTTTCCTAATGGTGTCATGGGTATCTTGGAAAGATAAAGCCCTTTTTTTTGGATCAGTGAGTAACGCACCTTTGGCACAGCAGACTGTGTTTCCTGTAGATTTGCTTCTGTGCTCTAGGAGCAGTTAAGTATGTAAGGGACAGAAAACAACCCCATAACTTGATGGTTAGAGGACTTGCTTGTGACAGTCTAAATCCTGAGCCAAAACTGGAGTGGAAGAACAGAGTGTCCTGGTGCTTGTGGCCTCTCCTGCAAAGGCACAAGATCACTCCCTGTTGGATGGTGCTTCTGGTCCCTTGTCTATTCAGTATATGCAGGGTATTTATGCCCTCATGTATTCATGGTTTCTTTTCCTTGAGGGAATGGGGTGGATCATATGACCCAAAATGGAAACAATTTTTGTCAAGGAAAAACCTTTTCATTCCATCTAAAATGTTTTTGTTTTGAAATCAGACTCCACACTAGCAAATTGGTTGTTGACATAGCTCAAATTAATTCAGTGTGTGTTTGTTTTCACTACCTTCCTGATAACTTTTAGTAAGGTGTTAACTGAATTAAGAAACTTTATTCTTTATAAAATCCTATAATGGTGGTAGTTGCCCTTTTTTTGTGTGTGTGAACTTGTAAAGGCTCTTTCCCAGCAAAGCTATGAGCTCAATGGACTTGAATAGTTTGGCACTCCTGTAGCCCAGCTCCTGGAACTGAGGATCATCCTTCTTCTCCAGACATTTCCTGTGTTTGTCAGCAAAGCTGAAGCATAATGCTTCATTTCTCCCATGCATTGCCAGTCTTGTGTGACTAAGGTATGAAATAAAACCCAGCATCTCCTCCCTGTGGTACCTGGGTGGAAGAATATCATCCATCACACCTGTTTGCGCCAAGGGTTTGTTATGAAGGGTTCCCTTTGGATGAAAATTGGGTTTTCTATCCCTAGAGTTTCTTCAAATCTAACTCTGAACAAGCCTTTGACTTTGTGAAAGATAATCTCCTCTGTCAGTAACCAGGAGGGTGCAGTCTCAAGAAGGGAAGGGGTGTGGAAGTTCTCAAATATTTTCTGCAGTTGGTTACAGCTGTCTCCAGGATACATTTCCACAGAGCATACTGGGTTATCCTGCTCTGCCCACGATGAGGAGAAGCTGCAGTAGAGCTGGCATTTAACTCTCTCTCAGCACCAGCCATGTGTGTCCCCCACTGAGGCTCACAGAAGGTCTGGGGTGTGTGCACACAGCTGATGTGCTTGTGACAGAACTTGTCTGGTGTGCTCAGTAATTTCATGATTATAAGCCGCACCATTTTGACTAAAATTTTGGTCCGATCGGGAAGTGCGGCTTATAATCAGGTGCGGCTTATATATGGACAATGAACAAAAAGTTGCTGTTTTAGTTTGGAGGACAGGTGTCTGCTGAGAAAGACAGGAACTTCTCTTTGAAATGGAGAATGTAAACCCCCTCCCTCCAAATTATTATAATTTTGAAATCAAGGGGCTCTCAGGCTAAGATATGGGAATTAGGAATAACAGTTCTTTACTAGGAAAATTAAAATAGAAATACAATACTACAAAGAAACAAACTCTAAACCCTGACAAAGTCAGAGTACAACCTGACACCCCGTCAGGAAGGGAGTTGGCAGCAGTCCCATTAAATGGTGGCTGCATCCTCCTGCAGTGACAGATGTGGCTCAGTTGGAGCAGTGCTCCTGTAGAAGGTGCAGTTTCCCTCCGGAGGTCCAGTGGTGATGTGGAGAAATCCGGTTTTCCTCTGGAGTCCAGTGGAGAAAGGGGCTCCTTTAGTGCCCCCAAACCTCTGTTTTTATCTTGGTAAGAAATGTTGGGCTCTTCCCCCTGGCTGGAGCAACTTCCAATGGGATGCAGTAATTTTATCAGTCCCACAGTGGGACTCAATGGCCATTAGCAGAAAATGACTGGCTGGAGGAAGGATGGGGTGTGAAAAGATAAAGAACAGTGCCCCGCCTGCTTTCAATGCATGGCCCATTAGCAGAATATCTGCTGTGGAGATAAGGATCACTGCCCCCACCCTCAACAGATGGCGATAGAATAGATACCTTTTATCACACTCTGTATTGTAACGTGTGGCTTGTAATCAGGTGCGGCTTATGTATGGACAAAGAACCAAAAGTTGCTGGCACCCGGAGATGCGGCTTATATTCAGTGCGGCTTATAATCGTGAAATTACTGTAAATCTCAATCTGTATACCAGTAGTTGTTCAGAATAAAATGAGCTCTTTATAAGGTTTTATCTTGCTTTATGATATACCTTCTACAGTGTAGATGATCACTTTTTGTCTCCTGATAATTGGCACCTCTATTAGCATTTCTGTTAATGGATTTTGAGTGGCTCTGCAATAATTTGTAGCAAAAACATTCAAATCCATTTCTATTATTTAGAACACTTAATTATGAAAGTAAATAGTATTTCAGTAAAAAGAAGTCTTTAGTGACTAGACAGTAGTTGAATATATAGCTTGATAGCGTAAAACCTGATTTTTTTTTTTTTTACTCACAAGTGATGTTCAAAGCAGAAATATCCAAGTATTGGGTATTTGAGGTAAAAATGACTCCATGTATAGAGACTTCTAGAACAGAGAGGCACAACTCTAATTGTTTAGGATTTTATAAGAATACTGCCACATCCTCAGATTTATCTGATAAAATTAATTTATGATGTCATTGCAACTTAAGGTATTTTGTCTTTGAGAGGAACAGTAAAACTTTAGTTCATGCTCTCCTGTTTGAACTGCTGCTTTTATTCTCTGCACAGCAGGGTCATGATATCTTTTGCATTTTTAGCTCTTGGTTTCAACAGGATAGATGCTGAGGCCAGGAAAATGAAAGATTCTTAATAAGTAAAACTGTAATGTCCAATTAATTAGTTCCAGTGGTGCAGCTGGGATCCTTCTGGCTGTAGAAGTGGGATCTGTGAGCGTTGCTGCTGCCCACCCCTGCTGTGCTGTGGGATGGATCCCTCAGACCATGAAGGAAAGCGCTCAAATATAATATGTCCACTTTGACACAGGAATTCTTTCCCCACTTCTAGTAAAAATGTGAGTGCACTGAAGTTGGCTGTGTGCCTCTAGAAGGCTTGTGGATATCTGATTGCTTGATGAGCTGGTGATTCCAAAACAAAATCCATTTGCCTATTTTTGTAGATGTTAGCAAATAAGAATTTAAACTTTGCCTTTGGATTTAAGCAATTTTAAGACTTTATAAATTATTAAACAAAGGAAATGGCAAAAAAAGTTGTTTGGTTCTGAAAAAAAAAATCTGTATTTCCATGTTGGGAAGCTTTTGGGTTTTTCACTTTTTTTTTTTTTTATAAAATAACATGAGCAGTTTAGCAGAAGTTAAGGAAATTGCTTGTAAACTTATTAGATGAATCTGCAGTTTTTACTCCCAAAGGTTGCCAAAGCTGTTCCCATTGCTCTAAGCCTGTGACAGGAGCAGTCAGTGTCTTTTCTGTGTCTCGAGGGACAGAGATTGAACACTTCCTACCGTGCTGTCCATCAGCTGGTGGTGTGGGCAGCAAGCCCAGCTCCTCCTGCAGCTGCTGAGTGGCCTCCAGGTTGCAGGGTGGCTTCAGTTTCAGCAAAGATGGGATTTGAAATGTCTTGCAAGAAAGGATTTCTTTCAGAAAGTAGAGGCTGTAAGAAACATCCTCATAGCAGGGGATTCTCTGTCAAAATAAGTTGGATTTTTTTTTTATGGTGATATTTGAGTTCTGTCATTGTACATGAGCACACATGGATCTGCTGTTCCCTGGGAGCTTAGAATCCTAACTTTGTATGAGAGAGATTCGAAGTGTTTGACTTGAATAATTCTAGCATGAAAGTAACACAGCTGTGTTTGAAAATAGACCAGGTGAAGAGAGATGCTTTCCCCCTTTTTCTTTTCCTCCCCATTGTGTCTCCCAAGGCAGAACAGAGAAGGGCTGGTTTGCAGCAGGTGCCTGAGAATGACTGAGGTAGAAGAAGGAGCTTGGCTGGTACAAACCTTGCAGCAGTTCTGGGTGACCTCAAGTGTTTGTGTCTGGGGTGCTGTGGCATAGGGCTCCCCTTACACCACAACAAGGTTTTTTTAATACATGACAGGATTAGAGGGGGGATCTCTGTATTATAAAAGGAAACAAGCTTGGTAAGTCTAAAAAAAGCACCTATCAGTAAGATTTCAAGAATAATAGCTGTGGTCTGTAAATCTTTCCTTGCTTAAAAGAATTACTGCTTCAACAATATAAAACTGTCTGCATAACCTTAAAATTAGCTGTAACACCTTCCATTTATCAGTTCCAAGTGATTTTAAAGTTCCAATTGACTATAATAATACTTTCTAACTATATGAAAGTACTTAATTTGAAATTAAAAATTCCTGCATCTTAAAAATATTCTTCTTGTTTTTATAACTCTAATGTAATATCTTTCCAAGTTTTTTTTTGATTTTGTGTAGTTTAAACAACCAGTATGTGGCTTTAATGCTGATTTTTTTTTTTAATGCTAAGTCTGCCTGTAAATTTAGGACAAAATGCAAATCAGAAATGCAGTAATGTAATTGTGATGTAAAAGATTTTATAGTCAATAACAAGAGCACAACTGTGAAATGCAGGAACTGTTTTAGAATGTGTTTTCCTTTGGGAGGAGTAGAGGCTAATAAAGAATGGAGAAGCAAGTGCTTCTTCCATCTCTTGTGTAACCACTTCAGGAACAGCCCTGCTGCTCACTTTTCACAGTGTCCTCACATCTGTGGAGTTGCACTGACTCTGCTGTATCTCTCTTGAGACTGCAATTTTTGTTTAGTGTTTAGGCTGTTTGCACTTTCACATCCTAGCAGCATGCACTGAAAGAGCACTCAGTGTGCTTCATGTGCTCCTTTGCAGTGTCATCCTTAGATGAATGCATGGGACCTGCCAGTGCTGGGACTGTGACCAGAGTGGCCCAGAATGTTAAACAGAACATTTTTTCACTGCATGGGATGGAGATGCACATTTCCTATCAGAGCCAGCTGTCAGGCTGGGCAAGGAATGAGTGTTTCCTGAGCTTTACTAGCACTAGCTCCATCTCTCATAGATTTCAGTCTATGGCAAAGGCAGTTAAGACACTTTACAGGTTGTAACATGGATTGCAGTCAGTGTGTGCAGGCTCTGAGCTCGGAGCAGGACAAGCCCCATTGCCTTTAAGGGTTCTCATCATGCAGCATGCCAGGAAAATGGCTCTGTGGGGAAAAAGGCTTCATGTTTGGCAATGCACAGGACATAAAGCAGAAGTGGGATGCATTTCAAAGAGGCTTTCTGCCTAATGTTTGTCTGAAATCCACAGACTCAATCAAAGAAGGAAAAGTGAATTGAATAGGTTCAGTGTACCTGGAGCAAGTAATTAACTATTGGTTTTCTGACAAGATCAAACTTGATGGCCTAAACCTTTGAATAAAAGAAGAAAAAAGAAACTGTCTTGATTAATTAAACCACAGGAGTGCCTTCCTCATCACTGTTACTGTCAGGGAGCCAAGTCTGTAGCATCTTCATCTTCAGGCAGGAAGAAGCAGAGGGGGTGCAGTACTGCTCCTCAGAGAGCAGGGACTTTATTTCAGGAGAGATTGGGAATGCAGTGAGGGCATTGCCATAGAGGAGCTTTAAATCTGCTAAGGTAGAAGCTTGAGAAACAGACCCAAAACTCACATTTTCCCATGACTGTTCTTTTGATTATCCATCATGACTGGTATGAAATAATTTTAATAAATTATGCTGTAGTCCAAAGTAGTCCAACCACCTGGAGGTCTTAGGGCTGCAGGAGCTGTGAGGTGCTGGGATGTAGGCAGGGCAGGGAGCTGCAGGCAGTGGCTACTCTGACCCCTGGCCAGAGGCTGTTTTGGGAGATGCTACTGGTGCTGCTACTGCTTACTCCTCCCTTTTCTCTCAGGATGATTTTTTTCCAAAACTATTGTCTCATCCCTTATGAAAAGGAAGAGGCTTTTAATATAGCAATTCTGTTAGATGACTTCTCTTATTCCTCATCCACCCTATCCATCTATGAATTAGGAACATCTAAGTTTAAAAGCAGTAAATCTTTAAAAAATTTAATTTGTGGTCCTGATAGTTGATAATTAGACTTCTAAAAATACAGTACCAACTTATGTTTTTTGAATAAAGTAAGTCACAATTTTCTAAAGTTAATTAATATCTTTTTCTGGGATTCCCTATAATTCAAAGTTTTATTTCATTTATTTTTTTCCTTTGCATAATGTTTCCAAATGTGCTCTGGTCTCAGTAACACTTGTGCTGAAGTTCAAGGCAAGGATTTCAGTCAGGCAGGACAGGAATCAGCCTGGATCTGTATCCCCCCGCCTCTGTAGCCACAACAGCACTCTGGTGGCTGCTTTCTCCACCTGTGTATTTCTCAGCATCTGCCCTGTGTGGCTCTCCAGTGGCTGCACCATCACTTTTTGTATTCCCTGAGAAGTCTGGTCCTTTACACACATCAGTGAAGCTGAGAGAGTTTTATTCCCTGATAGAAAAATTCACTGTAGCAATCATTAGGGAAACTGGAATCAGGGAACACATTTGAAGCTCCTGCTCAACTGCTCTTTCTTGGGGTGTTCCCCTTCTGTTTCATCAGGGCCATATCCTGCAACTGGGTGTGCTGTGGTGTACAGCAATACGCTTCTTTTGTATGCCCTTTTGTATCTGCTTGTATGTGTTGCCTACAAACCTTATTTGCTTCATGTATTTTGACTTTCAATATGACAGAAGAGAGAGCATAACAGTTCTTCTAACTTTGTTAGCTACTTGGTGTGACTAATTTCTGCAAATAAGCTATTTTGTGTTACTGAAAGCAAAACTTGGTGTTTTGTTGTGATCAAACTAAAAGTGCTACGTCTTCTCATCGGTAAGTCCCACTTTAGGGAGGCTGTACCTTGAGTTTCTCTAAAATTGAAATGCACAGACAGTAAGCTCCTTTGTGTCCTATTTGGCTGAAATGAATTGAAAAAGTTGTATTTCCTTTTCTGCTCCATTACCAATGGAATGAAAGGTTGTTGATTATAGCGGAAGTTTAATACTCAGTTTCTTCTGGGTGAAAATTGGTGAAAAAATGAGGAAGGAATGCCCCTTCCTTTGAGCTCTTGCTGAAGCAAAGGATCAGTTATAGGCACCTCCAGGTTTGGAGCTGCTGCAGAGTGATGGGGCAGTGATGTAGGGCTAAATGTGAAATCAGAATCAGTATTTAATAATTTGTACATAACCCGCTATCAAACACATGAGCAGTGGTGAAACCACCAGAACTTTTGTATATTGTCTTCTGTGTGTTCTTGTACCAGATTGTGGAAATGCTAGAGTGTGTTAAACATCAGTCAGCCCACATCACTGTGTCATCTCTTCTGCCCATGAGATCAGTAAATTATTACAACACCAGGAGTTACAATGTACAGGGGCCAAACCAATCAGGAATCATCCAGGCTGAGAGAACCATCCCTGCCACCTCCTGCCCCTGGAGTGGCTGCTCTGTGCCCTGCACACTTGTTTATTCTGTAGCCCATGTATCTCATGCATGGTCCACTGCTCCTTCCAGCCAGGGGAGAAGTCCCCTTTGGAGAAGTCCCATTTTTCAGGTGCACAGGGCCTGCAACACTCCTTAGCAGTTTATCCTGGCCAGTGGCTGGCATGCTCTGTGCAGTATTCCATGGGTTTTCTTGTGCCAGGCATGTTGTTTCTCAAGTAGTAACCCAAGCTCGTAACTTAATCTTGTCTTACTCATGACTCTCCCCTTGTTTCTCTGGCAGGACAATGCAAGAGACATGTTGTTTCAGACATGGATATTTCAGCTGTGCTATGTCACCATAACTACATTTAGGAACTTAACATTGCTATAAAATCTGAATATGTTCTCATTTTTCTAATCTTTGAGCTGAAAATGTGATATTAAATTATCTTATTTATCTTTTTGCTTAAAGTGTGTGTAAAAATTAAAAGCCACTGCTCTTTAGAAGCAAATATCAGTCCACTTTATCTTCCTGATGTACTGTAAACTGCACACACAGAGGAGGTTAGTAGCTGAATGGGGGATGATTATGAAGATGAATGAGTGGCCAGGAGACAGAGTCAGTTTAATGAGCTGAGCAGTAAGGAGGCTGTAATTTTTATAGATTAGCACTGAACTTGTCACTTACTGGCTGATACAACAACTTAGTTTCAGAATTACAGTATGTCAGAAATGAGCTCAACAAGCTCAAAACCAGTGGCAATCTGATTATCCCCCATGTAATCCAAATTACAAGTTCTCCTGGATCTGTATTACCTCTTTCTAATGTTCTATCTGTCACAGGTAAGAAGCAGAGGCCATAAAAGTGCACAATTGCTTTTGTGTCAGATGATTATTTTAACATCCCTTTTCCTTCACTTTGCTGTAGTGACAGAGCCTCTGAGCAGCTTCCCATCCCCAGGCTCTTGTGCTCAGTCAGCTCAGCACCTCATCAGGTGCCAACCCTGAGGGAAGCAGCAATGTGGGAAACAAAATGGTGAATGCCCAGGACCATCACTTTCCTAGAGATGTTGGTGATACAGTGCTTTATCTTGTTACCATCATTTTGTGTTCTTGTGCTAGTCTTAAGTGACCTTCTAACATTCTGTGTGTCACCAGGCTTGGTGGGTTTTTTGTGATCCCAGTACAACATGCATGTTCTGTGCACTGGTTTGGAGGCAGAAGTTTGTTGTGCCATAATAAGTTATCAACAGCTGCTTGTTTTGGTGCCCCCAAGAAACCCCTGCCTCCTGGTGTTATTGGGTGCCTGGTGACCCTTACCTGACCACAGGGACTGCTCCAGGTCAGTTCTTGCCATTGTTCTGCCTGGTATGGATGAGCCAAGGCCCTGGTTCCTGATAGGGAAGTCAGGAGCAGGACAGGCACCTAGGCTGATTTGTTTTATACAAACTGAGCAAAAGCAGTGAGCCCTCAGTCTGGCACCATTCCCAGAAGTGTTATTTCACAGGCATGATGCTTTTGATAATGGTACTGCTTCTGGAGTAGCATACAAGGGATAATTATTGTTCCATGAGCAGATGACAGTGTTGATTTCTCCCCCTCATAATTCACTCAGGCCACAGACTGATTTGTTGGAAGAAGCATTTTGGTTTCAGACAGCTCTGGGACAAGAAGGGGTTGGACCATGTTTGGGTTTGTTAAGGTAACAGGCATCTGTGATTTTGGAGATGGCTCTTGTGGTCAGCCGTAAACAAGGCTGTTGGGGCTCTGGTTTTGGTCACTTTGAGTCAAGTCCAGGTCAAGAAATGGTGCTCTAATCCTCTGTTCTGGCAAGGTTTCTCAGTGCCTTACAAAAGCATGTATGTTGGCAGTGTTGGGGTTTTCGTGTACCATTGTAAGATTTTGCTAATTGTGTCTGCTCATGAGCCCTGCCCTTGGGCAGTTTACCTTTCCAGTGAACACGTAACTTTGTTCTAAAAGCTAAGTTTTCTCTTGATATTTACATTGTGAATATGCAACAAAGCCTGGTTAATCTTGTAATAGACTTTTTGTTGCCATTCACCTGCCATATCACACTAGGAACAATTTTTACCCCTTTCCTTTTCTACTCATTAAAGGAGAGCAGTGATATCTTCCTTTCCCAGCCCTCCATGGGATGTTATGTAGGCACTATTGCCAATGTGCGTTTTACAGGTAAATTACGTACTTCACTTGTATCAAATGTACTAACTCAACAAAGCTATTTTTAAAATAAAGTTGTCCTGCACTGGGTATGACAGCTTCTTGATCAAACAGTTTTACTGGCAGCTGTCAGCAACCAAAGTGAGATGGCTCTGGCTGCCCTCAGATGGACACAGTCCTGCCACTTTTCACCCTATGCTCATCCCATCCTCTGTTTGTCTTCTGGATCATGCTCTGACGAGGGATGGCTCCTCATGAACATGCAGAAATAACGCCATGGCTCTTGATGACTTAGACCAGCAGTGCTTTTTAAAAAATAATTTTCTCCTGTGCTTACTGAGCATTAGTTAAATAACAATGTTAATCTTTCAACCAAGGAACTGAATAGATGAGTCTGATATTTTTGTGTGTGTGCATAATCTTGTTTTTAAAATATAAGTTCCTATTTTTAAAATTATTCATTAAAAAAGACAAAACAAAAACACAAAAACCCCACAACATATTGACCTTTTAAAACCACTGCATGCCAGACCCTCTTAAGAGATTTGGCACTGACATTTTTTTCATAATGGAAGATTCATTAAGGTCAGTTATAAATTTGCTGCAATAAATACAGAAGAATTAAGAGCTCATCAGCATTACCACAGCGTAATGTTCAGCGGATTGAATTATGTACTTAGAAAGATGAATCTGTGGCAATTGGCAAGCTTCAAGAGGAAAGCTGCATGTGAGCATGGACATGTGCATGCATATGTGTGAGAGGAATGGTAGAGGAAATGAGGGGAGGAAAAAGGAATTTTAAAAAGAAAACAATTTTTTTTTTGGCCCTGTAATATTTAGAGTAGACATGATAAATAATATGACTGTACTCACTCTCAGTGCCTTGTAATCAATGTTTCTGGTGGTAAATGCTGTGCTGTGACTGGGTATCTGTTCTGCTCTCCTCCCCTCATGGGCAGAGGCTGCCTTTTGAGCCATATTTTGTGCAAACAACAGTATTGATCGTGATAGATGAAGAGCGTGAGAGGGTCAGCCCTTTGCCTGCCCCCTGGAGTAATTGAGCTGCAGTTTGTTAAAGGGCAAGAGAAAAGATATTAAACACGAAGAAATGCACTAAGTGGGTGTGAGCTGTGTTCCCAGCTGTTCACAACATCTATTTGGTAATACAGAGCATCAATCTCATTCTCCACACAAGGGAGGAGCATGGCAAGTCAAAAGCCTCTGATAGGCAGTCCTCACCAGCAAGATACAATGTTCAATTTAGGGAAAGATTGAAAAACATCAATCTTCCCTTAAAACAATTTGTACAGAATAAATTTGGCACTTGCCAGCTATTCCCACAGAGAGAAACTGATAATAGGACAGAGAAAATCATGTAACATGATTTAGGATTCCCAGGATGGGATTACTTGTAATAAAACAGACAAAGAAGAAGGGAGGCGGGAGAAGGAAGAAGAACTGACAATAAGCTTGATGTTAATTCAGAATGCTCTCAAACCGCTGGAAATTCAGGGCTGAGGGTACTGGACACCTCTCAACTTAAGGACTCAGCCTGAAGGTTCAGCACAGTTGCAGATACTGGCTCTGAGTGCCTCAGGTGGAGCTGCTGGGTGCAGGTTCCTCCAAACACCTGACCCCTAGGGCTTGTGTATCCTACAAAATAATCCTCTGATGAAAACTAGTGTCGGGTGCTGAACTGGTGCCTCACATGGTTTGCCTTTTGTCTTTCCTTCTGGCAAAATCATTTACAGGACATGTTCAACTGAATCTATCCTGACTTCCCATATTGGTAATAAAACAAAAAAAGATTCTGTGAAGCTTAAAACTAGATTCTGCTGTAGGTCACTGAGGGCAGCCCTTGCATATCACCTGTCCCAGACATCTTTGGGGACCTGAGATGTGTTCTGGATAAGAGGTAATGATGCTGGGTGGCATCATTGTTTTGTCTAACAGAGCCTGGTACCAAAGATAACTGGTTAGAGTGTGGAGAGGAATGTATGGTCAGCACTGAGGGTAACAAATCCCTTTAGATCTCATTGGTGTGGGCCTGGAACAAGTCCCAAAGTCCCACAGCACAGAAAGTCAAAACTGCTTCTTCTCTTTCACAAGTTGCATGTCATTACCAGGCCTCTCATAACCACAGAACTAAGTAAGAAAAGATGAAATTTGGTTTTCTCACCATAAACTCATTAGTATCCACTGGATTTAAAGTGTCTGCCCCCAGATCAGCAGCTGTACTCTGCATGGCTGAGCAACTGAATCGTACTGTGCCTTACAATAATGAGACTTAATCTATATTCTTTCAAAGCTCTATTCCGACTAAAATATATTACTCTTATTCTAATTTTAGCATGGTTTTAGTAGGTGAGACTAAAGGTTTCTAGAAACAGATTTTTCTCACCAAAATAATCTGCATACGTTAAATGACATTTACACAGTGCTGAAAAAAAAATATGGTATTAAAAATACTTTTCTTCCTTTAATTTCATGCTTTATATTGCAGTGTTTTAAATAAGTGATTTTATTTTTTCTGTGACATAATTTTCCCAAGGCTAACAATGGCTTGGGGAAATAGAGTAGAAAGCATTTTGGGGTGATGTGGAGCTCTTAATGAGGTATTTCCAGTCTCCCACACAGTGGCCAGTGGTGATATTTTGATTGTCTCTATGGAAGGCATACTGAAAAGAAAATGGTTTCTCATGGAATATGTTAGAGTTCTTGTTGTGGCTGGAATGGAAGCCTCAGACAAAGTTTCTTAGAAAAGACCTGCTGTTGAGCTTGTGAGGTGTAACCTTGCTTCCTAAACTCCTCAGAATCTGCTGGATCCATTGTTAGTCCCAGGCTTGATCACCAGTTTGTCTAGACAATTACATAGATGTAATTGAACTTTTATACAACCTTGTCCAGCAAGATTAAGTATGGAAACACAAATATGCATATAAAAATGCATGATTTATTTTGTTTGTGATAAAGACTAAAAGACTATGATCAGAATTATTTACTATGTAATATAGCCAGTGTACTATACTAGCAGTTATACCTATTTTTTTTAAAGCAAGATTTAAATACCAGTATTGGTGAAATATTTATTAATTAGGAATTGAAGTTATTCATCCTTATCAGTGAGAATGGGCAAATGTCTTTTGCTCAGCCTAAAGGAGTAACCTTGAGTGTTGTCCTCACTTGGGAGGAATCTCCACATACACTCCTAAAGGAGGTGTTTTAGAAGCCCCTGCCCTTAAAAAGTGAGACTCTCCATTGTATAAACTGCTTGCCTGTCAGTCATATGGTTCCAGACTAGCTCTGTCAGCTCAGCAGCATTAGATAGCTTATCAGTTCTATTATTTGTTGGTTCCTTTGACAGGAACTTCGCCACATCCCCAGTGCCAGTGTCTTCCAGGAGACCTCATTCTTCACATCCTAAGGATGTTTAAGATTGGGATTGATGGATCAGGCTGGTCTCAGCACTCTTCACCACTGAAAGCTGTATCACCCACACCCCTTCTCCATCAGTTCCTGATAACTTTTGGGGATAGTGTCAAGTTTAAACTGGTTTGCTCGTACTTAAACAATGCACCCTGAAGAGCACCTATATGTACACAACATGTACATATGTGAATCTGACACTGTACAAAATGTTCTTTACCCAGCAGAGCTCCCCTGTTCTAACTGCCCCCAACTCCTGACTGTGACACACTGCTGATGCACCCTGTCCCACACAGTCAGTTGCTTGATTAATCTATGGGTGAAATTGGTTGTGTTTTAGGTCCTTCAGGAGATGTGTTTGTTCAACTCTCACACGCTGACCTTTGTAATCAACTTCATCAACAAGTAACTTGTACCTCTGAGTACACAAAATGCAGATCTTATTTGAGTTCAGAATATGTAAGCTACTTGTAAAGTTTATTGGGAATAAATCTTAAGCCACCTAAAGCCAGACTGAGCTTTATGCTATTTGACCTTTTTGTTTATTAAAATGCTAGAGGCTGACTAGATGGTGTCCACAGAACCGAGTATCTTCTGTCCTGAGCAGAAGTGGCTGATGGAAATGAGGAGGAGCCAGCTCCATCCTGACTGTGTTGTGCACCCATCAGAGCCCCTGTAGCCCTCCTTTCCATGCAGCTCCTCCTGTGTAGGATTTAGAGATATTGCACTTCTCCCTGCAGGCTGTGGGAACTTCCACAAATCTCATGTTCAGGAGCTTTTTTCCTGGCTGAACAAAATGTGGAAGGGACATCACTTGGGGAGGCCTTTGTCTTTGGGTCCTATTTAATCAAAAAACAGGAGCAGGGGATCCATTCTTTACATTAATGCTGCTATTTAAGGCTTCCTGGAACACAAGAAATCTGCAGTCCTGAAGCTGAGATGAAAAGAGCATATGTGCTGTGATCATTTTAATTTATAGACAGACATTTCATCTCTGGTACTGGAGCATTTTTTTCTCCTTCAAGGCATACTCAACCTCAAGGTGAGAACAAGAGGTACCATTAGAATTAATGCAACTCAGCCTCAAACCCAGCCATGAGTATAGACTCAGAGCCTGAGTTTGGATCTAAGTTTGACATGTAAATTTATTTTTCACTAGCTTTAAAAATCTGCCTATGTATTGATATAGTGACTTTCAGTATGGGATCCTTTGACAACCTTTCTAGACCCTGTGAAAGAAATAAAGACCATCTATCCTGTGTAATATATACAGCTGCTGTGCATCAATCTGCGAGTGTGACAGCTTCAGTGAATGCTGAGAGGTCTTATTGATCCATAAAGCATGAAAGCAACAAAAATTAGTTTACTTAATATTAAAAAATGCTAGTTTACAAGGAACAAATGATTAAACTTTAAGATCTCCTTTAGGGATATCCTTGTTCCATAAGGCAGGTTTGTAATGCTTTCAGGAGAGATTTAGAAGAATATCTAATGGTTAAGTACCATTTACTCTTTGTCTATATGTTTTACAGTGCACTGAAATGCATACTCACAATTTTATCATGCTTTTTGCTTCCTTTTCCCTGATACACGGAGATGAACTAACAAAGCAGACTCCATTTACATGCAGTAAACTAATCAGATTATTAGAAATGTCATCATAAACTTGCCTCAGTAGAGCAACTTACATTTTCCCAACAATGCCCCTCTTGGAATAAAACCTATAGTCAGGAGAAGAAGGGTGATTAACAACGGGTTTTTTAATATTATGTAATTACTGCCTGGTTCAGACTACTAAAATGATGATGATAGTAGTAATATTAAAGAAAAAGAATTAGTTGAAGTAAACAAACCCAGCCCATTCTGAGCTTCCTCCCAGGGTCTCGGTGCTGCCTGGAAAGGCCACCCAAGGCATTGCTGGGAGTGAGTGAAGTGGCACTTTGGAGGGAGGCTGCTACTCCAGGCAAAGGCAGACGAGGAAAGCAAGGTGCTCTCTCTTTTCCCTTGCTGAGTTCTCCCTGCATTTGCCTTCAGGCACAAAGTCCTCCTGTCCCCAGGCAGTGCTGCCCAGGTGCTGCTGGAGCGTCCCTTCCTGCCCTCCTGGGTGCCCTCTCAGCACTGCCTGGTGTCCCAGCAGTGGGGCAGGTGGCACAGAGGTGTCCCCAGTGCGGGGGCTCAGGCAGTGACTGCGGGAGGCACCGAGAGCAGGACAAGGTGCTGCTGCCCAGGGACAGTCTGAAATGCTGCCTGTTTTTAATGAGTGAGGCCAGGCTTTACAATCGTGTTCAGCCAGTAATTAGCAAAAGAGTGGGTTATGAAATGTTCCCTGGCAAAATTGCCAAGGCCTACTCTGATGTCTGGAAAGGTTTTAAAGACAAGATTAATGAGCTAAGAGTGCTATAAGATCACAGAGAAGCTAAAAACTTAGGGCAGGTACTGGTTAATTACTCTCAATGGAATATGGTGTGGATGACAATGATAATGGCAGTCTGAATGGGCTGACAAATCTTGCTACTAGGCAGAGAAAATTATGATAAATGTCTGCATAAAGACTTGAGTTTAAACTCTTGCAGACTTCTCATCTGAAGTGCATTCTCAAGAGGTCCAAGAATTCAGAGATTTCTTGCCCAGTTCCTCTATGTGAACTTGTTCTGTCTTTTTAATGTCATATTTGAACATTTTTGTCTTTCTGTGGCTTCTTTTGATGATGGGATGTCTGTGAAGTACAGGAGCTCCTTTGGAGTGAGGAGTATTTAAGCACAAAATATGTGAAATTTCTCATTCTATTTATTGCAAGTACGAGTTCATGTGAATGAGTTTTGTGACTCTTCTGTATTTTGATTTGAGGTGTGGAGGTTTAGATTTCAATAGTGAGGGGTTTTTAAGATGGATTTGTGGAGGGAAGCATGTGCTGTAGCCTGAGCAGGGAACAGCCACCACTGGGGCTGCTTTGGAAGCCCCCAACAGGCAGCCAAACCAGAGTCCAGACCCCTCACCCAAACCCCCACTATTGGCTGCCCTAGGTAGGAGTGTTACAGCATCCTCCTCTATTCAGTGAACATTTTAGTCAACATACACTTTCCTGGGAAATATTGATTACTGTGTATTACAGAATTTTTATGAAGCTTATCCAGGTCTTGCAGATACTGTGGGTGTGATAAAAAACCTGAGCTTTGAAATTGGATATGACAGCACCAAGGAAAAAATGGATGTATCCTAAGAGGATTGTGACTTAAAGGGATGAAGTTATCCTTGTTATATCCCATTCTTTACATGACTAGAGCTGCAAAGCAGAGGATAACATATTTTAAAATGTTGAAGTGACTTGAGACTCCACACTTGATTTTCACAAGTGGCTTCAGCTACTCTTGTCCTTCCATACTTCAGCCTTCCAACTATGATGAAGTTTAAAAAGAGTAAGCAGTGGAAATAAAGCTCTGATAAAAGCCACCAGCTCAGCTAAAGTTTCTTTTATCCTTTCCAAGTCCTGGCAGTACTAATGCCAACTTAAATGTGCTAGATGTGGTAAAACAGGGAGCTGATTTGACTCCTCAGGGCAGAGCATGATAATCATCCCTTTATATTTTGTGTTATGGAGTCCAGGTCCTCCTCTCGTCTGTCTGTGCTGCAGGCCAGGTGCAGGCTTGGATTTCTCTGCTATGAAGCTCTTATTATCCAGATAAACACATAATTTACAATGCTTATTAAAGAATTACAACCACTCCTTTGAGTGTGAAGGAAGAAGCCAGGAGGATGAGAGAGGGCTGCTGTCCCTTATGGCCTGGCACAGAGAGCTCAGCTGCAGAGCTGGTGGCTGCTCCTTTCCCAGATGGGAGAAGCAGGGTGAGTCCTGCCCTGGAGCCAGCAGTTTTACTGAGCATTCCTAGGACCACCCAGGGGCCCCTATTCAGCTGTCCCCACCTGCCAAAGCAGGGCTGCAGCCACTGTTGGTATGAAATGGCTGGGCAAACAGGGCCATTTCTATAATAAACGTGATTAATTTCAAATGCTGGTGTCTTAGTCCCTCTCCTTCTAATCTCCTTCAGATCCTCCTGGAGCAAGATACAGAGCACATTGGCTATTACCTCATGCTGCTGTTTTGTAAATCTTTCCCTGCTTTTTCCTGCTTTCCCTGTGAAGATCCTTGCTTTATCATCCCTGAGACAGCAACCGTTCAGCTTCCCTTACCCTCTGGTCCTCTACATAATGTAATTTCAACTACACTGACATTCCCAAAAGAATGAAGCTTGAGCTTTTACTGAGATTTTAATTCAAAGCAAACACAGGGCTAAGCCATGAGCTGATCTTAAGTATGGTATAAAATGCAAAAATGTCATTTCTTTGCCTCTCCTTCCATTTAGGAGAATGAAACCACTTTTATTTCAGCAATAAATGCCATTTTAAGAATTATTAAGATTTTATGTGTTGTGTTTGGCAAAGAGGATTAATTATTCTTCCTGCTTAGTTTCTATTCAGGCAATCAAATGACATTAAGCTAGTTTGCTCTTCACTGTTTCATTTAGAAGGAAAAAGAGGGATTTCTGTTTTTCACATACAATGCCTAGATGATTCATGTTAATACAATTTGAAGTAATGTGAAAATAAGGCATTTCAGGAGGATTTTTGTTCCATTAAAACCTGGTTTCTGTTTCCTTAATACCTTGTTCTTGCACACCAACCTTTTTTGGTCCCAGGTGATGATCTGGGTGCTTTCAGGATGTTTGCTACACTGGAGCTCCAGCTGGCAGCAAGGCCAAAGGCAAAGGAATTCCAGCTCTCTTTCTGCTCATCAGTGTGGTCCAGGCTGAGGGCAACACCTGGAAATTTATTTTTATTTTGTTATTATGATGTTGGGAGGACTTGAGGGGAAGGGAGAGAAAAATAAATAGGTTTTAAGTTCTTTCTGCAGGGACAGGAGAACCTGATTTCCTAGAAATTAAATTCAGTGAGAACTTGAAACCTTTACAGACTGTATTTTTTGAAGTGATTGCTGAGAAGGTTCCACACAGAAGGGCATCCAGTAATCTGCTTAGTTAGCTCTAAGGGCCTGTTAGATCTGCTAAATGGGTTCTCTTGTGGTTTCTTTGCCTTCCTGCTCATTGGTGGTCACAAGGGCAGCAGTGCAGTCCATTCTGGTGTCCTGGGTGGAACACATATAGCCACATCAAAACAGAAACCTGTAAAACTATATCAAAAGAGGAAACAAACTTGTCAAGAAATCGTGCAGAGAAAATAAAAGTATTGAAAGTTGTAGTAAAATCTGTAGCACTTATGTCTCTTCCCCTCTTGAGGATCATTGCAGAAACCTCTGTGCAGCAGCAGAGCCCTTTTGTGGGCAGCCAGAGGGTGCAGCCCCCCAGCTCAAAGGGCTGCTCTTCTCTGGTCCTGCTTCCTGAAGCACAGGCTGCTGCACCATCCCTGCCACGGCTCACCATGCCAGGAGCTCCCTTCCCAGGCTGGGCACCTCAAGGAGAAGCAGTTCTGGGGCTGCCTGTGCTGCAGAGAAACATGCCTGGGGCTTTCCTGCAGGGACTGTGCTCTGGAGTGTTTGCTTCTTGTCTAAACAAATGTCATTCAGGATTAAAGAATGGTTTGGTCTCTGAGTATAGGAAAACAGGACGGATAGAGGTTATTTTGGCTCATCCAGCTCATTTGTGCTTGTGAAATTTAGTCCCTTTAACAGGTTCTGGTAGTTTAATCTGTTCCTTATCCCACTGATCTTCCAAATAGAAAAATGCTAACAATATATCTTACTTGAGCCTTTCAAGTCATCCTTGTGAAACACTTTCATTTGCAGTGTAATGAGAACTATCAGGTATTATTGTTAAGGGCTGCTTCAGTCCTGGCTGGATACCAATTCACCTCTCGAGCTTGAAGAATAGTGTATTTCACTCCACATCATTTGTTCATATACGAAGAACAGACTTTGAAATAGCCTTTTTTCATCTCCTTTTTAGTTTAGTTGGAAGGATTGACACTAGAAAAGCTCATTTCATGAAATAAGTAGTTCTTGAAGTGATGGGTAACAAAAGGATATGCTTTAAGTGAACAGCAACACAATTCTGTAGTTATCCTGCCTGTGACATTAGGTCTATTCACAAAGTGCTGGAAAGGCTGGAGTCAAACTCCCATGCAATCTCTTGGAGGCAGGCTGTGCTCACTCCAGCATACCTGCCAAATACCTGTGAGGCATTCAGCAAAGAAAATACACATCACTTCATCTTTTCTTCTCAATTTCTGTCCCTTTAATTCAGTGAATATTTTTTTGTCATGTACACTGGTCAGAATGCATTGATGGCTGTATGGAGAGCAACGTTTCCTGTCTTCTGTGTCTTAGGAAACTGTCTCAGAAATCCAGAAGGGTGGTTTCTTCCAGAAGGAGGCTTTCTGGGGACAGCCAGGATAGCTCACAAGGTAGCTGATTATGGCTTAACATTAATTATGATACTAATTTGAGTGAGTAAGTTGTCAAGCTCTCCTAATTGCAATTACTTTGTCCTTTAGTTTTGGTTGGTTGTTTTGTTTTGTTCAATGCTTGGACAACAAGTCACATCTCTTGCATCTTTTATGCTTAACTATAGCTTTGCAAGGAAATGTCTTTGCTCACCCAAAGAACAACTGTAGCATCTCAAGTCAACATTGCTGCCCTGTAATCCTCCTCAAGCTAACACTGCCACAAAACACAAGTGATGAGAGCCAGGCTGGCAAAGTTGTCATGGTGAAAAGGGGACAAAAATTAAGGCTGCCCTTCCCTGGCAGAATCCCAGCTGGAATGCAGCACTACAAACACCATCTGCTTACTCCTGCAAATAATCCCTTCCAGGGTGCAGTGGGCCTGCCTGGTGGAGGAGGGAGGAAATTCTGCCCCTGTTTATCATAACCCCTGTGGATTTGAACTCAGCCTTTGCTCGTAAGTGCAAATTATTATTAACTCTACAGCATGTAACTGAGTCTAGAACTTGAGCCTGGTTAGCACCCTCTCTATTTGTGACCATTCAATGGCATCATAGAATCAGTACGGTTGGGGAATACCTCTCAGGTCACCAAGTCCAACTGTTAACCAAACACCACTCTGCATCACAAAATTTAATTTTTTTTGCAAGCTTTTAAATTTTATTTTTAAACCAATAGTCTCAGCTATTTACTAAACATTTTTTAAAACATGAACAAATAAGCCACAATCAAACAAAAAACCCAAACCAACAGAACACCAAACGCTCCCCCCTCAAAATAATCCAAAAACCAAGGAAATAGGAGCCCTTCCACTTCCCCCTCAAAAATCCCCGATAGAAAAGACCACCACATTGGAAAAAAAACCCAAAACACCTCCCTCCAAAGTTCTTATGGTTAGTGCATAACAAACCAGCTTCAATGTCTCAGCTCCCCAAACTTCAGAAAATTTCATTATGGTGATGTCTTCTAAACCTTAGAATTATGTCTGCAAGTGACCACTGCTTCTTGAAATTCCTGTATTCATGTTCATAGGAGCAAATGCATTCAGAGGTTAAAGCAAGTTTGCATGTAACTTTGGCAAGCATGTCTGCCAGCACTGCTGCTGTCTCCACTTTTGTTGAGTAAAGCTGAGCAGCTCACTGTAATGTGCTTGTTAAAGACAAAATTGTCAGCATTACTGGTGCACTACTTCTTGAAATTCATTTAAGTAGTTGATGAAATGGAACCTGTGACATTTCAGTTAAGTATCTGAAACTGCTCGAGCAGCAGCTGCTTTGTCTTTGATGCTCACCTTTGAGGCTTCACTGTCCTGGCTCCTGCCATGCTCGGGCTCTGTCCTGAATGTCCCTCTCTGATTATGGCTAGAGAATCTCCCTTTTGTCTATCACTGAAATAACTGGGTCTTTTGGTTAAGAAATCATACATTTTGTCTTATTATCCACTCAAGCTCTGTCTCCTATTTTTTCCAATTATATATTGAAGAAACACAATTTTTCTAAATAATTTAGTGACTGGGGATTCTCAAGGCATTTTCTGATTTCAAAAAATCATATAAAGGGCTGCCACTTGTATTCTTCCCAGGCTGAGAATAGACTCTGCTCTTTTGTCCCTTCTAATCTCAGGCTATCAGGAAAGCTTCTATTACTTCAAGGCTGATATTATTTGAAGTATCTTGGTTTAATCTCATTTCCCTAAAGATTTAAGGGATTTTTCTTCTTGAATCTGAAAAATTAACGTTCTTTGAAAATAATTTGTCCTTAAAGCCTGGCTAAAAATTCTGCCCTGTTTCTCCTCTTTAAAGTTAATGGATAAAAAGTCTCATTTGACAAAAAAAAAAAAAATACTGAGCCCCAAATTGCCATTTCATTAAGTTCTAATTCAATTATTGTGATTGCTATTAAAATTTGAGGAAGGGCAGAAGATTTATCAATAATTAAAAGAAAATCTCTGTATCCAGATGTTAATATTCTGGGTGATAGAAGCAGAGATTAAAGATGTGTGAGTAAAAAAGTTATTGACATCAACAAAACCCCAAAGGTCAAATAGGTCATGAGTAATAGATAATCATAGATTATCATAAAACTAATGATTATTGGTTATGGCTTCAGATTAATCTTGGATAACTATTACTCTCTCTTACTATTGAGTACTATATATTATTAGCTAAAAGTTAATTGCTACCTCTATGCAAGTAATTCACCATATACCTGCATTCATATTAAATTACCTAGCTCTTGTTCCTTAAATTCGGTCTCTTTTGCAAATCAAGTTCCATCTATTCCTTAAAGTGCTTTGTACCTGCTATGTTATTATTTTTCTTGGCATATGGAAGTCCTTCCAATGTATGCATTTAAATCGAGTTCTGTTATTCTTCAGGGTTGTATAGTTTAACAGCTTTTTTTCCAGTGTTTTAAAATGTATTTTGATGTCCTATTCTTTGGTATAATTGCCTATTTAATTCTATACAACATTTAAAAACCGCTGTTGTAAACTTTTCTGTGAAGGTTTCTGTGCATGTTACATCTCTCTTTATTCGAACTCATGTGTCCTAGATTGATGCAGTTTTTCCACTCTGAGATTCAGCAGGACCCACACAATTTACCCAGGCTGTACAGCACCATTGTCCAGAGAAACCAAAGCACGAGGCAGATTCTTCTCAAGTGCTGCTGTGTGCTTTGCAGCCAGTCACAGAGAGCTAAACCAGGTGTGCACTCGTGATTGAGAGCACAAGCTTTGATGCCCTGCTAGAAACAAAGGGCACGTGCGGAGCCCATGGGGCTGCAGAGCAGCGGCAGCACCCCGGGGTGCAGAGCAGGGAGAGGCATTGCTCATGTGGTAATGTTTAAACACAGTTTGCAAGTGGGACTTAGATGGATTTCGAAGTTTCTGAGAGTAATATTTGGAGGGGGATAGAAAAAAAATCCACCTGTTATGGAATCTTTGTGGAATTGTTTTAGAAGTTTCTTTTTAGTGCTGTTTTATCTTGTCCTCTAATGACGGAGATCAGGAAAAAGCACAGAATGGTCCTTCATAAAATAGAGGATTGGGGTTTTTAAAAATATCATTTCCTATTTTAAAATTACTAAAAATGCAGAAATTAAGTTAAGATCAAACTTTCAATAAGAATAAAAATGTTTTTTGGCAGTACTGAATTTTCAGGGAATTTTTTTTTTCTGCACAGAGAGTGTAATAATAGAATTTTGATATTCCCTAGCAAAAATAGGATTATTAGTTGTGTATCTGGTTTAGACAATTATAATACTACATTTACATTATGAGCTTCATTCCTTTTTTTTTATGTACCTGATAAGTAGCAGCAAGTATATTTGGTCACATACTAAAACATTTTTTAAAAAATAAAAAGATTGCTCATACCTTATACAATTTACCACTTTTTACATGATTGTTCACAATGTATGGTAACTCTATTGGTTCATCATTCTTAGGTCTTTTAATTACTGCATTATATTATTTTGATGTTCTTGGTTAGTTCCCTTTGATCACTGTATGTATCTTGATTATTTTGTGAGTGCATTTTGTCTATCAAGTGGGTCCTTACCATCAGCACAGTCCACACTGTGCAAATGATTCTGTCTAAAAGGAGCCTTCATGAAAACAGTCTGCACCTTGCTGGATGTTATTTGCCTGATATTTAAGTCCTGCCAGGAAATGCTGCTTCCTTTTCTCTTGGTAGATGGCATCTGTTGCAGATTTTTATGTAGATCTAGATTAGGAGCTACAGCCAACTTGCATAATGTTTGGGGGATTTGGTTTTGTGATAGTGGATTGTCAGACTGTGGTCTGAACCAGTTATCTTCTGAGAACCTGCAGGTTTTTGAGTTTAGTGTTTATGGGAATCAGGAAATTGCATTTTCTGTAGATTTTTAGGTTAATCAAAATGGTGCCAAGAGCACCTCCAACTGGTGCTGGTGGTCAAGCACAGGGCACAGCATGGCAGCAGCCTCAGATCCACCCCACCAGCTTCTCACCAACTTATGGAGACCCTGTTGCCACAATATTGTCTCTTTCTCCATATTCAGACATGAAAACTTAATTTCAGAATTCTCCTGAGCAAAGAAGGCATCTGATATCCTATTTCCATCCAGTCAGGTGCAGCTGGTGGCTCAGCCCCTATGGGAATGTTTCCTTCACAAGCTCTATTAGGCTGTTTTCCTTGTGGCTCACTTTGTCCCCACCAGTCTTTCCAAGTATAAGCTGGCTCCAAAGACAGTAAGTGCTTTACAGTTCCATAGACTTCTATCCCCCAAAAGTTCCTGGGTTTCCCAGGCACCTGCTGTAATTCAATCTGTCTTGGTGGCAACCACAACTGTCGTGAACAAAATGTTATTTGGCAGGCAAGGGCAAACAGGTGTCCTGTAGCATGAAGACGCACGTGTTGCTGCTCTCTTGTAGCCCTCTGTGCCTGAATAAATCAGTGCTCCACGAAGCATAAGGCTGGAATCAGAGCAGTGGTGTGGAACAGCAAGGCAAAGGCATTCAGACAGTATTAGCAAGGCTAGACAGTAAATTTGGGAAATAACAACAAGGAGCAATAATATCTCTTTTGTAGCTCTGACTGGGAAAGAAGGTTGCATGTCCTCACCTCGAGTGATGGAAAAGCCACCGGGAATGTGAACAAACCAACATTCATGTGTGTGGTAGAGCAGCACTGCGTGAGACAGAACTGAATCCTCTACTTCATTACAAGGCAATGAACCTCTTTCAGTTCACACTGAGATTTTGGCTCTGGTTACTGTATTGGCAACAGAGTTGTGGACAAGCCACAGGCAGCTTCAGGGAAATAGCAGGAAGGCCCCCAAATGTATGAATTAGAGTTATCCATATGGGGCATTACACAGGCTGCATAAGCATCTGACGATCAAGGCAGGACATAATGATTCATATCTTGGAGCTATTCCTGGAATTAACGTGGGAAAGCTCAATAAGCATGGTCCTATGACCCTCAAGGCTCTGGAGGGGTGTTAAAGATCAGGAAATTTCATAGAAGGGAAAAAAACCTCAAGCTGCTTTTGCAGGAAAACGCCTGTGAAAACAGGCAGGATTTTAAAACAAGATTTGTCCCTGCTAGTATTACTATTTTGTCAACATCTTAAAAGGGATATTTAGCACCCTGACCTTAAAACATGGCATATGTGTCAGCAGCAGCCAGTTCTGAGATTTCAGGAACAAGACTATCCCTGTGCTACCTTGCTATACAGGATACTAAGTCATAGGAAAATTCTGGTGCTGAGTGGAAATACTTGTTTACAAAACAAACTGCCATGGGTGGGTGCAGTGAACATAGCTGTGAAAAAGTTAAAACAAGGTAAAGATATTACTTACCTTACTTATATGTGGTATTCACAATCTCCAGTGAATGGGAAGTGAGGGGGGAAAAAAGTTGATGGGAAAGATTAAACTCCTGCAAGTTCATGTAGGTAATCATAGGGTCACTCCCTTGAAATTGTACAGCCTGGATGTGGTGCCATGGTGGATTGGCTATGAGAACACAGCCCAAAAGGAGTAATGTGCATGTGTAGACACAAATGTTAAACTCTATGCTCCAAAATTTAGCAGAGATGGTCAATTACTGTCAGATTTAATTTTTTTGTAGCAAAATGGATTTCACTATAAAACAATACTGACAGTGTTCTATACTAGACAGCATTCGTTCCATTGTAATTTGCTCTGTAACTGTTCCAATATAGATTTTTCTACAGGTATGGAATAACTGTGTGGTTAATAGTTTCTGAAAAGTAATGGAATTAATACTTAGCAAGGTGACATAGCTATAAAATTGCCCCCAGTTGGGGGTATCTTCAAACTGTAGGCAGAAGGAGCTCTGAGGGAATGATACAGTGACAGTGCTACCAACACCAGTGCTGGAACTCCCCGCTAGCAGCAGGCAGGGATGCAGCTGTCCCACTGATCTGGCCAATGACACTGCTTTGGAGTGATGCTCTTTGGAGAAAGGAAGGGGAGCACAGACAGCCAGGCACTCAAGGGCAAACTCAAGGACTGCCTGTACCAGATGGCACTTCTGTCTCAAACCCATTTCACAGGTTGCTGGTGCATGTGCTTAAGTCAAGGCTGGTCTTTGTAAGCAAAAGCCAGTATGTGATATCCTTTTTTATGTTTAAGACCCCACACTCATTGTCCAACTTTACTGAAAATTAGACACCAAGTGAAGAGTTTATACCACTCCAGTACCATCACTCAACTTCACTCTGGCTGTTCCCTCAGTGCTGGCACGTGAGCAGAAGCTCCTGCTGAAGCAGTGCTGCTTGCTGTGCTTTGCAGCCTGGCCACAAAGTTGTTACTGCCAGGCACCTGTGCTCTGTGGCATGGGGCCAGACAACTTGGGGGCAGGCACTGCTCCGTCCTGACAGATGGGGATTAACATCCCCCAGGCCTAGCGTGCCCTGGCCCTGTACTCCATGTGTCAAATATCTGGGACAAGATTCTCAGATGGGACCACGTTAGCTCTAGTCCATTGTGAGTTTCTGCTGCTCTCTTTCGGAGATTGTGCTGTCACTGGTCCCATACTAGTTTTCTAAAAAAAATTGATTTTTTCAGAGAAACCTGTCTGCCGTGCAGGGTCATAACACAGGGCAGTAGGGCAGCACAAGCAGGCCTTACAAATATCTTGGGGCCCAGGGGCAGAAATCCTCCGTTTGGTGGGAGATGAACTTCTTGGAGGTCACAGCTCCAGGGGTGCTCAGGCATCCCTCTGTATGCTGATCCCAGCTCTGAAGTGGGGAATCAGGACAAGTCACCCAGCCAACACCAGGCCAGGTGACAGGCAGAGCAGGAGCCAGAGGGACAGCTTTTGGAGAGAAGGGATCAATAGCTGGACACATGTTCATATTTGTTAACTACTTTGATTTCTTCGGTCAGAACAAGATCAGACGTGCTTAGATTCATTGTCAAAATTGTAGAAATGTGTGCAAGGTTTATTAATTGATAAAAAATTAACACAGTCAGGAGTAGGACAAATTGAAACTAGAGTGAATCAGCTCATCTGCTAGAGTATAGTGCAAAGCAGAGATGATAGTGCTGAAACACCAGTGCACATCAGATATTAGCCAACCATATGGCACTTGTTATGACTGTGAAATATTCTTGGTACATGAACTCTACTTGTTTCAGAGGAAGATTCTTTAAAAAAAGAGTTAGGGTTCTTTTTAAAGCTCTGCTGCTTTTCTGACATAACATTTGCTGTCATCTTTTGAACTTTTGCCATCAAGAAAGATATGGGTTAAAGTATGGATCTTATGGACCTTGGGAATCCTGCTGCTGACCACTAGTAGTAGCACATCTGGATTTTAGTACAGTAGACATTAGCAATGGCCTGGTAACTTCTAAACTTGGCACATTCTAACTATGGAGGTCACAGAGTAGAAATGAAATTGTTTTCTTTTGAAGGAACCTGGATACTGGATATTTTCTCAAGATGTATTATCTGTCAGCAGCTTACAAATGTTTCATGAGAACTGAGCCATATAATACACTGTGTGTCATTTTAGAAAATTCATACAGAGCCACTATTGAGTTCCTACATAGAACATGGCATTCAGAAGCTGCTCAATTTTTAAGTAAATAAGAGATGGATAACGCTGTTCTGGATACACAAAAAAGCCTCAGTTTAATTCCAAATGCACTCTGAAATCCAGGCTAGGATTTTCCATTTTGGCTGGTCTTCCCTCCCAGGCCCAGGGTGTACCTTTTGCTTCTGCTATGAACCTGAGTGCAATGTTCAAAGACCGAGCAGTTCTTGTAATTTTGTAGCATTTCTGCTTATTCAGCTTACTCTGTGATAATTGTGTCCCAGCAGGAAATAACAAAAACATCACTTTCTAGTAGTCTGTTCTTGGAAGACTTGTAGCTCAGTTTTTTGCTCTAACAGCTCGGTCCTACATGAGCAATACCAAATGGTTTCTTTACAATGTTTCTAGATTCTAGGTCTTAAGAAGGAATTACAGCTAATGAAAATCTAATACAGACTTATCACCTTTATGCGTCTATAATTATCAAAATTCTAAAGAGTTAAAGGTTTAAATGGCTGCAGAAATTTGCAGAAATGTTAGTTATCTTTTTTCTCTTGGATAAAGAAGAGTGACACATTGCCTCTCACCTAGCTCCCCAGTCACTTGAAAATCACCAGGAACAGCAAAATGTTAGTGCTGCCTTCCCTGCATAGGCTGAAAGTTTGATAGCATTGCACCCATTCCTTTACACTGCAAAGGCAGAAATAAAATTAATGTCCACCTTTGAAAACATCGAAAACCAAATTATATCTGTTAATACATCAAGGAGAAAGAAGGATATATTTCTTCACAAACTGCAAACTTTGAAATTTTGATCCCAACCCTAGCAGGTTTTTCAAGATGCAAGCATAACACAGGACTTTTTTGAGAGAAATTTTGATTATCCTTGACTGCAAGTCTACATTATGTTCTTATTTTGACATAAATGGGTATTGCAGGAGTTCTTTTATGAAATAATACAGCATTTCTCTCTAGAAATGAGATGAAAATCTGGGCAAGTCTGTCAAAATAACAGTTATTTGAGCACTCAGCATGTCATAGTTATAACTTGATTTCTCAGTCAGAGCCGCTACTACAGTTCTGCTCTGAGTAGTGGAAAATATTCTTGCATCTTGCAAGCTGGCTCAACAAATTATTGCTAAATGCCAACTCTGCTGTTCTTTGATCAAAATAAGTGAAAATGGTCTGTGACCCAAAGTGATCCATCCAGATTTCCCTCCTGCCTATGTCCCAGTTGTGTCTGGTGAGCTGGAGCTTTGGCAGCTCCCAGTGCTGCCCTGTGCACCTTTGTTTCATAGCTGGGTTGGCTGCTCTGCCCCTCTGGGCTGGCAGCAGCCTTTCCCACAGCTTCCCAGTCATTCCCAGTCCCCAGCTGGAGCCAGGCATTAGTGCTGCCTCTTTGCTGCATGGCCCAGGTGGAGACATGGCAGCAAACAGCCATGCCCTGAACATTAGGGTTCAGCAGAACAGTGTGGGAATGGAGCACCATCACCATTTCATTTATCAAAGTATCTTGATAGGTCCTGTATGCAATGGAGGGTTCCCTGGTGTGAGTACTGGGTGGAACGGAAAAGGGAGCACTTGTTGGGGCTGGTGTTTTCTGCACTCCAGCCTGCTGGTCTAACCAGGAGTGCAAATGTTGCTGTCAGTGCTGCGTGTAGTGATGTTTTCTGCTGTGGAGGTCACTCCAGAAGTACTTCACAATCATGTTTGGGGGTCATTCACCATTTCACAGATATTCTAGAAAGAGCTTTTTTCCCAGTGTAAATAAACAAAACTACCACCTGTATTTGTTACACTGCACAAAGGTTCACCAGTACCCTTCCAGTTTGGCACAGTTGAGCTCAGTGCCCAGGCTGCAGCTCCAGAACCCCTCCAGAGTTGTACAGCAGTCAGGCAGCTCAGGTGCTGTCAGCATAACCCATGGCTTGGTGAGGGGCTCTGCTCTCCTGGGGGCAATTCAGTCTCCTGGGCAATGCAGAGCAGAGGAGCCATGGCAGGTGGTGAGGCAGTGCCATCTCTCAGTGCTGCTGGTGCCCCAGGAGACCTCCCAGCTCACTGCAAGCAGCTCTCACATCCCTCTTCTTCCTTCACTTCTCCAGCACGTGGTGTGTGGCATGACAACGTGATTTTGGAAGCTGGTTTATGATCAGAAAATTTGGTCTCTCCTGCCTATGTTTGAGGAATTCTGGTTTTGTTGGAGAAGGAGTTGTATTATTTGCTGCTGTGCTGAAGGTTAGCGCTTTGCTGGTTCAGACTTGCTTCCTAGGGGAGGTTTTGATGCAAGTTAACTTTAGGAAACTAAAAATTACTGTACTTTTTACACTACTATTAATCGTTTGAGGCTTACTTAGCACTGAAGAATGGTTGTTATTAGCCCAATTCTGGACATAAATAGTGACTATGGGAATTGGTTTCATACTGATGCTTGCAATTGTTGTTTGAAAACTTGTTATAAAGAACAGTTTTGTGAATTTCTACAGTCTCTGTGCATTAACCCCATCAGCCTGATCAACTAAAGCAAAATAATTCCAAATTAAGAAAAATTAGATCTTAAACTCTACTAGTTATGGTTTTTTCTCTTTCTTTCAAGGACATGAAATTTTATTAAATCTCACAAAATATTGAAATATTGAAACATTAATGTTCGAGATGAAAAAAGTTAAGAAATTAAGTCATTGAATTTCCAAAAGCCAAGTTTTGTCATACTTTCTTTTCTAGGGCATGTTTTTATCACAAACAGATCATTTAGGTAGTTACTTAATAAAGTATAAAATGTGTGCAATTAAAATAGGGTTATAGAAACCTTAATACTTCCATTTTGTTAATTTTTTTTATATTTAGATTTAATGTTATGGGTTTGGGTGTTGTTGGGTTTTTTTGTTTGAAGTATTCACTCTTTGGAGGGTGGGTGCCACTACCATGCTTCAGGAATAGGGATGGAAAATGAAAATGGTAGATTTCCTTTTTAGGCCAAGTGTTTGCAGGTTGAACAGCAATGGCCAAAGTGATAACTGATGTCCTTGACAAAACAAGAACAAGAAGGGACAAATGTTAACAGAGCAGACCTTTGGCTTGTTGTGGGGTGGCATTCATAGCATGGAGCTGTGGGCTAGAAATGAACATGGGGCATAGAGAAGTTTCTCTCTCTTCTCATCTTAGCACGTTCTAGTGTTTGGCTTTAATTTGTATTTTCATTTGTTTCTAGAGAAGAGAGGCTTTTGAAAATTAACACTGGAAAAAAGTACCAGTGTGTAGAGTAGATGCTTTGCTCTTAAACAGTCTGATTGTAATGGCAGTCGGGACACAGCAGAACTTCTTTCCATGACAGATTTGGCTGCTACATAATAATATTTTTCTTTGTATACTGAGAGGCCAGTTGAAGTTCCCAGGATCGTACTATAAATCTCAAAATTATTTTTTTGATTCCAAGTTAAACTAATTAATACAATACTGTTCCATGAATATTTATTGGCTCTTGACATAGAAGATAGATATCAATAAACCTGGAGAAATGTATATTATTAGTTGAAGAGCAAATTCTACTTTGTGTTTTTCCTGCCCAAAAGATCTAGGTCTATTTTCTTATCTGGAAATGAGGAGCCTCAAAAGACAAAGCAGAGTAGACTGAAAGGTTGAATGTTCACAAATTTAATTTATATCTTCAAAATCTGTTTTGCACTATATCTATCTGGTCTATATACATATATATTAATATAAATAGGAGAAAAATATTTACTAGTTATTTGATTTCATATTATTTTGCCCATTTTTATTATTTCTAAAATGCAGCTAAGGACAAAAGTGATCTTGTGATCCTTAGCTGATAAAGAAAAAGGTAGTGCTGTGTCTGTAAAACTGGCATTCAGATTGATTATTTTTTTTACCCTTTCAGGTGCATCTAGTATGTCTTAAACTGTGTCACTAGGGGTTTTTATAAAGCTGAAGATAATTAAGAGACACATAAAACTGATATTGGTGTAACCCTCAGAAACCTGAAGGGTAGCAAATGGCTCATCAGCTGCAATGTCAGGAATGGCAATTTTCAGAGGATTGTGAATCAATTTAAGGCATGGATGAGTAAGACTTTTTTTCAAGACAAAAAATCAGGTTTAAAACAAACACACTAGAAGACCTAACCTGAATAGAAATGCTTTCACTGCTGAAGGGGTTACTGCATTTGTTTTGGGTCTCAGGTTGAAACAGTCACCCAGAGTGTAAAAGGACACACACACACACACAAAACCCTCCTAAAATACCCACCAAAAAACTAAAACAAAAACAAATAACCAACAACAAAAAAAGACCAAAAAATATACCTCCCCCTCAAAAAAAAACCTCATAAAAACAAAACAATCCCAAAAGCAAATTTGAAATAGAAAAGTAAATAGTCTCAGTTCAGTGTACTAATTAAGTTAGGTACAAGGAGGAAATACTGCAATACAGAATAAAAAAATCATTCTATTTTTCCTTGGAAATATACCTTTAATATAAACTAAAACTATCTCAGTTCTTTATTGAGTGTTTTCTAAAGTGCTTCACTGAAACTATAACAAATTCTAATATGGTGTAGTATAAGGTAAGGATTGCAGAGTCTATTGTAAAAGTGCATTATTTCTGTTACTAATTCCCTCCTCAGATCAGGTTGTTCAAAGACCCAGGTCAGACAGGCTTTGAGTAACCTGATCCTAGTGAAAAATACCCAGTGTGTAGCAGGGGGTTTGGAGAAGATGTTTAAAGGCTTCTTCTAACCCAGACCATCCTGTGTTTCTACTCTCAATACTGCCTTATTGATTCTGCTGGAGGTATTTGAGTTACTATTCTGTAAAAATGTGAAAACCTGAATTGCAGACATACAAGATCTCTTTACCACTTTACCTTGCACAAGGTCAAATATCAATCAGTGCCAGAATAGAGCCTGTGACAACTCCAAATTCCAACTTTTGAAAGCACTGGGAAATACTTCATCTCACACAATCACTAAATGAATTATTAAATGGAATAAATCTGTATTGTGTGTGGACTTAAACACAAAATAGGCTGAAATTGAGTTCTTTCATTTTATGGGCTTTTTTAAAGCAGTGTTCTCCTTAGCTGGTGGATAGTAGGACTTCAGAAAAAAACCCATATCCCACCTGTCCCCTGAACCATGGGCGTGGTGTTGGTTTCTGCTATGTTCTGTGCAAACCCACTGTCCTCAGACAAGAAGAGGAGCAGTTTTGTCAGTCAATCTTTCTGTAACTGGGCACATTGGTCACAGTGTTGGTGGCACACTCAGAGGGTGTGTGGATGAAGGATGTAAAGGGTCTACTTTTCCTTTCTTTCCTATCCCTTTTTTGTTTAATATATGTATGTATATTGAAAAATCTCTAGGTTCTGTGTCTGGAAAAACTTGTTCCTCATTTCAGTGGCTTTGGATGAAGCCTTGGGGGTTTGACTTGGTGGCAGCCTTGGTGCAATAGCAAGGAGCACTGCTCACTCCTGTGAGGGACATGGCTTTAATTGGTAAAAAACCCTCTTGGTTGCATGTTCAGTAGGCAGAGAAAATTTCTGTGTTCCTCGGAATGAAACCTTCTGAGTGTGGCTGTGTGCATATATAAAAGAAGACATTTGGCAATTTTACTGGAATCATAAACTATGTATATTACATTGATAACACTAATTGTTACTTGAGGGATTTATTAGCTAAAGTAGTTACTTTTCTTGAGTATCCAGGATTCAAAACTCACTGACAATTTCTTCTTGCACATAAACCTCAGGGGTTATGAAATCTTATTAATTGGGAAAGTGTAAGACACAGTTAAACCATGAACATAACGAAGATGTTTCTAGTAATACACTCCTGGGATACAGATCTGTGCATTTCAACAAGCTGAAAACTTTCTCCAGCAATTTCTGTTCTGTGAGCAATTACTATTTAATTCATGCCACTGAGCTTCCTCAATCAACAAATACAAATGCAATGAGATCATGGGACAAATGAGTATATTAAAGATCAAGAGAAGATGGATAATTTTCAAATTACTCTGAATTTGAGAGCGACAGACAGTGGGAAAGCTATTCCATATGTCAGGACTTAAGACATGCATCACTTTTCCAGCAGCTTAATGATTTAGCTAGCTAAGATTTCAAACATTCAAGTGAGCAGCAGTCAATGTGCAGGTGTGACATTCTGTTTTGCAGTACAAACTGTCATTCCCAGGTACAGCAACGCTGGCAGCCTTATCATCATTTAAATGCAATTGTGAGCTCCTCTCCACCTGTGACCAGTGCAGTCTGCATGGTCCCAGGGAGATGCTGCATGTCTTGGCAGGGCTGCTGCTGGCATCTTTCACACTGGGATTATTTCAGATTGACTGCCATGAATGTGGTATTTTCCATTTGTTAACACATGGGGACTTGTAACTCTGACAACTGAGAGAAATATACGTATACATTTATATGATGATTACTCTTGTTTTCTCCAATGGAATCTGAAAACACACTCTCTTATCTTTACCTCCTCTCTCACACCTGCATGTCCAAAAATTGGTGACAATTGCAGTACCAATTGTATGATGCTTTCTTTGGCAGCAAGGAAAACATTTCACTAGTATATTCTGTCACGGTGAATTCCAGATGTGAAAAAAAGATAATCCATATTCTTTTAGCAACATAGGGAAAAAAAAAAAAAAAAAAAAGCTGAATTGTAGCAAAATAAACTTTGTTTTTTACTCTGATCAGAAAAATTATTTCACGCCTATTTCTGGCTTGAGTGGGTAGGTTGAATTGTTGTAATTAAAACCCATTGGGAAACTAAGAGTATAGTATAGTACATTGAGCTACCCTAGAGAGCTGGCACAGTGTCAGCTGAAACAGGCAATCAAAAGTGAGTCTTTGTGACCCAGTACTCAAGGTTCATGATTAAAGATAATAAATGTCTGATAACAATTAATTTTTATTGGATCTGTCACAACAGAGAGGATGTAATTAATTTAAGAAATCTAAATTAAATTATAAAAAGTGATCAGATTTGTAAATCATTATTTCTTATTTGATTTTATATTTCAGTCATTGTGTCTCATACCCCTAAAAGCCACATCATAGTGAGGTCATTCATAATTTTTTTTAAAAGGTCTTAGAATTATTTCCTTGGTTTATTTTGTTAGGTGTGGATCTGGTGATTCCTGTATATGCCTTCATCCTCCTGAGGTTTGGCCTCAGGAAGAGGGAAAGATCCAGCCCTGACCTACTTGGAGAGAGTGGCCACAGGGCAATATTGGGGATGTGGGAGTCCATGTACCACAATAGACAGGCAATAATGGCAAAACTGAGGATTTCCATCCCAGTAGTCCTACAATAGATTTCTTCCTAGACTTTAGTGTGCCTTTTTGAGGGAAAAATCTGAAATTAGTGTTCTTGCAAGATGGGCTGGGACACTTAACAGGACACACTACAGTGATGCTATTGAATGTCTGGATGGAGTTGCAAGTGCCACTTTTGAGCTGCTAATCATTAAGTGGCTTGGGCTGAGATTTCACTAAAAAAGCTTTTCTTTCTACATGATAGCATAACAATTATGATCACTATAGATTTTCAAGATAGTTCCTCTGATAACAAGGAGAGATAAAAAAGGCTTAATGTGAGTCCCATGATAGAGTTTGCTTTATTTTCCTTTGGTCCATGAGAGCTTTAATTTGCTGACTCTTATCTCATGCTGAAAGATTCCTCTTTTCTGCAGACTCTGGGGATAGGGGAGGATGACAGTTCTGAGGGAGTCGCCTGCAGGCATCATTCCTCAGAAGTTCCTGTGGTTGCAGTTTTACCTGTTGTTTCAATGCCTAGCACCAGGAGTTAAAAGAAGCCCATTCCTCTTTGAAGGTGAAAGAAGGCTTGGCTCATGCTTCTTGCAGGTTTTCATTTTGCTTCTGTCTTCAATATGCAGAACAGAAGCCTCTGTGCATGCTGGAGTCCCCTGGCACAATTTCGTGCCTGGCAAAGTCTTGCAGGCTTCCTGTTTGATGATTTGCACTGTAAAATCATGAGAGTCTGCAGCCCTCAGGATGGCTGCTCTGTCATGCTGGCAGGATTGTCTTCTCTGTGGTCTCCATGGGTTTCACTAGCTCTGCTGATTGCCAGACACTTTTAAGATATGCCCTTGGTGCTTTGTAGAGAGACATGTGCACATCAGCTTGAAGTCATTAAGACAGAGAGAGAACACATCCTTGATCCTACCCCAAGAAGTCTCCAACAGTCAGCATCTCTTTTTGACTTGTCCTGAACTTTTTGGGTTACTTACATTAGCCCCTGATCCCAGAATTTTTGGCCTGTGGAAAGTTAATTTTGCTTGTGAAAGTCAAAGAGAAATATTGCTTTGTTCTACCCCTTTTCTTTCCCATGAGTGGTTGGCCCTTTGTGTTCAAGGTTTCTCAGGAAAGGTATGACTCTGGCTGTTCTAAAAAGGCTTTAGGGGCCTTTATTGGCCAGAAGAAAACTCACTCAGAATGCACCTTCCCCAGCTTCTCATCTTACAAGATGGAAGAGCTCTTAGCTATCTCCTGTGACATCAGTCACATTTCTTCTTTCTTAGCATCTGTAGGGCTTTCTTTTCATTAAAAATTTTATTCTTGCCTTCTCATGGTCACTTTCCAGGGTTTTTACTTACTCACATTCAGTACTTACACTGAATTTTGCAAATCCAGAGTGCCTTGAAGCTAATGAACTCACCACATGGATTTTACTGACATTTTTCACAATTGTTAGTGACAGACCTGGGAGTGTGGTATAAGAATTCAGTCTGATATGTTGATGTTGCTGTTTAAGATATGCATCATAAACTACTCCAGCATTTTGTAAAGCATTGATGGAGAAAAAAAAAAAAATGAATCCTTTACCCTGGTCCTATTAAAAATGTTTCAAAAGCTATTCAATGCTGCCAGTCCTCTGTTCCCAGGAAGAGATTTGCAGCAGAGCAATATGTGGCTTTTCCTGCATTTTCTGTGTATCAAACCCATTTAGTTTTTGGTTTTCTACGTATACCTGTACCAAACCACTGCATTGACCAAGGATCAGTGTCTCACACTGAACTTCATATGATTTCAGGAGGTTGGCTGCTTCTTTTCCTTGGTATTGCTTGGACTTCCTGGTGGCTTAAAGCACTGATTGTTGTTAGTATTGCATTCATCATAAGCTAAATTTACCAGTGCAATCATCCCTTTGGTCAAGTCTAATCAAGAAATTATACCATATTTGTTCTTAATATATCTGGTATTAGACATTGTCATCAGATGTTATCCCAGTGCATGACTCCCTTCACCCCAACAGTGATTTTCCCACGGCTGCCCTGAATCATTCATTTATCTGATTACTTCTGGAGGAACCATAAGCACCAAGAACTGATCTTTTCCTTCCTGTTTGCAGCTAGCTCTGATGTATCTGCTGGCTATCACCCTGCCCCTCTCCACTCTTCTCTGCAGCCCCAACAGCTATGTTTGACCACCATGTTTTGCAGAGTTCAGGCAGTTGACTGTGACTGATTTTTCAGCCACTGTACTATCACATTACATCATTAAGTGTCCACCAATTATTTTTTTAAGCAATTTTCTGTGGGCATAACATTAGAAGAGGACAAAGGAGTCATTGTCTGGAAAAATGCTGCTAATCACCCGTGAAGGGAAAATTCACCAATGCACATGGAATTAAGGGTAAATCTGAGACTTTGTGAATTAACACCTGCTTCTTTCCAATGCATGGGGGGTCAGCAGCTCAGGTAACCCTGGCACTGAAAGTTGCTTTTCGTTCGGTTGTTTTTTGGTTTTCTTTTAGACAGAATAACATGATCTGTGCAAGGTAGAGTCTGAAAGCAAGCACTGAACCCATAAATAGGATCTTTGCAGCAATGTTCAGTGGGTGGGTAATTTAAGCAGGAGACAGCAAGCACAGCTGACGAGGTTTGTATGCTTCATGTGCCTGTGTTTCTGTGGGGCTGGAAAGCACAACTGCTTGTGCTTTGTAGCTGTTGTGCCTCCACCTTGTCATGTGAATTTGACTTCATGCACACTGATTTTACTGATAAGAGCTCCTGACATTTTTGCACTTTGCTTGTTACAACCACCACATCTTTGTTTCATTGTGCTTGGCAGCTTTCACAAATACATTTAGCCATCTGTGGCTGTAGACCAAATACATGCCTTTTCTTCATGTGTTATCATCAACATTACTGTGACTAATCTTTAGCACTGGTTTCTGCATCATTCTAAATAAACAAATGAGAGTAGTTGTAGCTTGCAGCTATCAAAATTCTTTCATGGTTTGTTTAATAAGAAGTGATATGTTTTTATGGATTTGAAGAATGGAAAGAGGAGTACTGGAAAACCCCTGTTAGATTAATGGGTTAGCACAGGCAGTTGGTAATGGTTCTCATTGCCACAGCAGAACAAGAGATACATCTTTAATAAACGGTTAAATGATGTAGTCTAAACCTATGTTTATGTTAATCTGTTGTGATCAGGGGAAATCACTCAGTTTGGTTGAAAGAATGTACTGGGTTTGGGAAAATGGAACAGATTTGGAAATTTTTTGTAATGATGTTTGTTGATTCAGTTCAGGCATTATTACAAGCAAATTCCTCCTAATTGGCATTCAATTAGGGAAGAGTTCTGAAAGTGTTTTAATCTGATGAGGTACTTTTGGCCGTATTTCTATATTTAAAAACTTTGCCTATTTTAGAGTCTAATGTATTTCTTACAGATACACAGATCCAAGTAAAGTACAGTAATTTCACGACTATAAGGCGCACCGGACTATAAGGCGCACTTCCGGGTTCGAGGGAAAATTTTAGTCAAAAGAGTGCGCCTTATAGTCGTGAAATTAGTGTAATTTCAAGATTATAAGCCGCACCTTTTTGACTAAATTTTTGGTCCGATGGGGAAGTGCAGCTTATAATCAGGTGCGGCTTATATACGGACAAAGAACAAAAAGTTGCTGTTTTAGTTTGGAGGACAGATGTCTGCTGAGAAAGGCAGGAGCTTCTCTTTGAAATGGAGAATGTAAACCCCCTCCCTCCAAATTATTATAATTTTGAAATCAAGGGGCTCTCAGGTAAAGATATGGGAATTAGGAATAACAGTTCTTTTCTAGGGAAATTAAAATAGAAATACAGTACTACAAAGAAACAAGCTCCAAACCCTGACAGAGTCAGAGTACAACCTGACACCCCGTCAGGCAGGGTGTTGGTAGCAGTCCCATTAAATGGTGGCTGCATCCTCCTGCAGTGACAGATGTGATTCAGTTGGAGCAGTGCTCCTGCAGAAGGTGCACTTTCCCTCCGGAGGTCCAGTGGTAATGTGGAGAAATCCAGTTTTCCTCTGGAGTCCAGTGGAGAAAGGGGCTCCCTTAGTGTCCCAAAACCTCTGTTTTTTTCTTGGTAAGAAATGTTGGGCTCTTCCCCCTGGCTGGAGCAACTTCCAATGGGATGCAGTAATTTTATCAGTCCCACAGTGGGACTCAATGGCCATTAGCAGAAAATGACTCTCTGGAGGAAGGATGGGTTGTGAAAAGATAAAAAACAATGCCCCTCCTGGTTTCAATGGATGGCCCATTAGCAGAATATCTGCTGTGGAGATAAGGATCACTGCCCCCACCCTCAACAGATGGTGATAGAATAGATACCTTTTATCACACTCTGTATTGTAACTCAAGACAGTTGCTGATACCTGGATGTGTGGCTTATAATCAGGTGTGGCTTATAATCGTGAAATTACCTACAGGCATAAATATGGGGCAGCATATATGTAATATAGGTATCAAGATAAAAATGCTATAATATTTAAACTATTCTCTGCTTTAAAACCTCACATGACCCAAATTTATTTGCTCTTGTTGAAGTGACTTCAAATCCAAAAATTAGGAGAATGCCATGAAATATTTTTACTACCCATCAAAGAACATATGTATTCACATTTAAGAGGACCATTACAGAAAATTATTAATATTTAAATAGACTTGGAAAAAAACCCAAATTTAGAGTAATCTGTTTTAGAATATCCGTTCTCCCCATTTATACCTTAATCAGCTGGAAATGTGAATCTATGAAATGTGCAATCCCTTCCAAACAGAGCTTCCTAACCACCCTTCCTGCCCATGCAATCCACACAAACTACACTCAGTTTTAATGTTCATTCTTTATGATAAAAATATGTTCCTTTTTTTTTTTCTCCAAGTGATTCAGACAAAGTGATTACACTGATCTAGAGGCAAAACACCAATGTAAAGTGAGAAATAAGATCAAGGAAGGACAATCAAACCAGTAGCTTTGTATCAAGAGGGAAGAGTGATTACATTTGTACAAAGCCCCTGACTTCCAAGGTCAGAATGACCTAAAGTGAACTGCCTTTTTTAACAATTGACATCAAAAGCAGGGAAGACAGTATGAAGAGGTGTTTTCTGGGGACGTTTCGTATAGCCACCATATGTCACAGTCGCAGCACTGACAGGGAAAGAGAGACATTGCTTTAGGCCACAGGAGAGCTGGGGCTTTCCTGGCACATAAAAAAAAAAAAGGATCATGTGAAAATCTACATTTGTTTTGTAGCCCTTAAAGAAATAATACTGTGGAACTTTTAAAATAGAGATTGCATGATTTTCCAATAGTGAAGTATGACCTGCAGGCTCTACACAACAGTGGGTGCAATTTGGTTTCCATCAAAGTGAATAGCAGGCATATCTAATGACCTTAAACAATGCTTGCATGTAAGGGGCAATTTCTTGGCAGTTTCTGAATTCAGTTTGTGTGTGTTGGCTGACATTCAGGGATTGATGTCCAACAGGCTGATAGCTCTGGATCCTGCTCGCTGCCTGTCAGCTGAAACAGAAGCAGAGCTTCATCCCAGTTCCATCCCATATAAAGGGATGCTGAGTACTGCTTCCTACTGTCAACACACTGACACCTTGTAAAATGGTACAGGTGGAACTGTGGGTCAGATACAGTGTCAGAGCTAATAGTGTCTACTGGGCAAGAAGCTTTTTGAGGAATACAGTGCAAATGATTAAAGTGCTTCTTCATTTTGTATTGTCATCTTATTTTAAGAGTCCAGTTGTTGCACACACCAGCAGTAGGAAAGGTTAAATGCTGAATCAGTGCTACAGTGACTGTAGGAATCACATAATTTGAGTGAAACTTGGTCTATAATGCACACCTGCTTCAGTATATACTGAACCATTAGAGTATATCCAGTCTAGGTAAGCTACTTTTCCAGCCATCCAGAAGCAAAGCTGATAAAGTTTCTCATTGCATAGCCACACCAGGTACTTCATTAATCACTCTGGCCAGTTCTTAAGGTGAGGAGTTTGAAGCACTAGCTTTACCTTATGAATCTAAAGTAACCTGGACCTAGGAGAGCTCCTCCCAGTGCAATCCTTGAGGGGTCTTGTGCCAGAAAGATGTGAAAACATCTTCAAATTGTGAGAGGGAAATTCAGGAATAGGATGTACCCTGAATAATTTTCTTCTAAGTTCTTAGCAACTTTCCCAGCACTCACTCAGATAATCTGGTTGTATTCAGGTGCACAGTCTTTCTTTTGGGCTGTTTTAAGGAATATGAGTGGGTTTTTTTAGAGTTGGCCTCCATGGAGTGTTTAACTGCCAAAATCTACAAGCTGTATTTGCAGTATATTTTTAAAGGCACATATACTTTGAAATAGACTTGGAATTGTAATTTGATGGCCTGATCATTTTAATGCTTTTTATTTTTAATATCTGGACTAAATTTAAGTTTGTATTTTGGATTCTAAATATTAAGTCTGCTTTAGAGAGCAAAGTCTACTGTTTTCAGTCTTTCATATTTACTCAGCTTCCTAAAATTTGTCCTCTTTCATTTGGGAGCCGGTTACTTGGCCCTGAACTTTTCAGTGTCAGTCTGCATTTCATTACCATATTTTAAAAAATGTTTTCATTAGATCTTCCACTGAGATCTAATGCCTTTTTTACTAAACTCAGGCAGATTTTGAACTATTGTTTTATATCTAGATATGCTTATAGCTGCTGTCCATTTTTCATCTGTCTAGAAGAAAATAAAAATCAACATTTCGAGATTTTTGCATATGGTGATAGCAGATCCTATAGAGGTTTGAAAATCATTGTACGCTATTGATTTTCTCTCAACAGAAAAGCAGCATGTTAGCAAGCACCATTCAGCATTGCAAAGTAATGCAAATGGATGCACAACAAGCTTTTTAATTCTTCTCCTTGGCACAGACAATGCATTTTTCCAGCATGCAAGGCCTGAGGAATAAGCCTTGTTGCCTGCCATCTTTCCTGAGAAAGACATGCAATTCCACACCATGTGCAACACTAATTCTCCTCTGAGGGTGGAGGTTCTTTCAGCACACGAGACCTCGGTCTCTTTGGGGCTCCCCTGCTAAAGTATCCTGTGGTGGTTTTATCCATATATTCCTCCATAGCCATGAGACAGAGGCACTTTGAAAATTCACCTCTTTTCTTTCCTTAGCTTTATGCTCCTTCAGACAGTCTCAATGCAGACTTTTTTTCATGTCACCATTATGAAAACATTTTGCAAAATGTTCTGTTTTCTTTAATGAGCGAAAAAGAATTTGATTTCCCCCTTCATCAAGAATATATGTGCTGCCTTAAATCACAGTTTGATAGATCTCTGAATGGCATGAGTAATTAACAACCCCTTATAAGAGCTTTGTAATAACCAGTAACATCAAAGGGTAGGAATAGACCAGAAAATAAACCAATAATTAAACCAATAAATCTTTTAAACATAAGTGGATTAAAAGCTCCTTTGAAAATAAGCATGTGCACTAGCCAACATCTGAACTATGGACTTTGTCCAAGAAACTCATATGATGCTGAACAGAAGATGCAACAAATGTCCATCACACAATGGGATTAGTCTTGGTGGTTTATGCGATAAGAAATACAAATTCTGCCTGGCAAACATTCAGTAGCAAAATGCCCCTGTGGCTTGAAACCCTGCTGGTCAGGCATGCAGATCAGTCAGAGCAGGTCTGCAGAGCAGAATAGTTGCTGATGAAGACCTGACATCCTTATCATGCATTTTTTTTAATCTTATTTGGACTTGTTTGAATTTGTCCAGTCTGGTAAATCTCTGGTGCTGTTGGGAGTATTGTGGATGCACTGCTGAATGGATGTGGATGAACTGCAACAATCTTCCAGTTGTTTTATTCAGTTTGTGTACATGGACACTGCTGTGTGAAGCAAACATGAGGCAGAAGGGTTTACAACTACATTCAATTCAAATTTTCTCTCCCCATCGGAGCTAAAGCAAGAACACAGATATGCTCTTCAGTGAGAAAGGACAGGAAAAAGTGCCCTTGAATACTTGCTGCTCTCGGGATATCTTGCTGTGCACCACACTTTCATTTTGGGGTTAGAGCTGCAGCCTTGGTTACCTGTATTGCTTGGGTCATGTGGAGGGCAAGCACAAGGTTTTATTATTAGATACTATCAGGACTGGGCTCAAGGTAAATCAAATTCTACTGCCACATGGCTGAACTACAAGGATTACCCCACTGCCAGCCCCTGGAAAAGAGGTGCAGGATTGTGCCCTGGGCAGAGGCATGGCCAGTCACCACTGCACTGCACAGGGGCTGGCTGAGATGGGCTGCAGATGCTGCATCTGCAGACACACTGAATTTACAGTCATTTCCTAGGATAGAGCTGAAAGCCTGTCAGCAGCTATTATATATGCATCAGTATTCTGTAAAAACCTGAAACAATGTGGCAGGAATTTGTTTTCATATACTTGCATCTGATAGTGCAAACTGGTTTTTTAGAAAGGATATTATGGTATTGATATTCCAAAGCTGATCTTGTATTTAGAAGTAAAACTGTGTATTATAGAAGACTTGAATGACTGGATAAATATTGCTAAGTGCTGCTTCAAGAATGAAATGCAGAGCTGGAGTACACTCACACATAAATAAAAATGCTGTCTGCTGGGAGTTCTTTATTGTGTTTAGCAGAGAGCTATAAATGCACCTTTGAATAAGGACTTTTATCACTATCTGATGTTTAGATCTGTAAATGTACAGAAATCAGAGACTCACAAGCTCAGTTTACTCTTGGATACTTAAATACATTCAAATAATTTTCTTCCAGTCTTGTGCAAAAAATGGAATTGAAAATCTTCAGCCAGCTTTCTTAGGATAGTCCACAAAGATTATGGAGTTTTGGGTCCAGGAATGACCATAACCATGATTTCAAAATTGAAACAGCAGCCACTTTACTAGGCTCCACACATGGAGCACAGCTGCAGCCAAAGGTGTTATTTTGGTATGTTTTGTTAAAAGAGATCTAAATGAATTCAGGACAAAACTTTGCCAATAAATGAGCCATTTCAAGACACAGACTTGGCATGTAGCCTAGCCAGCTTGCAGTTGTGAGTCACGTATTATAGAGATACTCAAAGAGATTCTTTTGTTTCTTTGTGAGCCAAATGTTCTTTCCAATCCTTCCTGCAGCAACTCTAGAGCTTGTAGGCTTTGAGGAGTAATTTTAGGATGGTCCCAAGGAGTCTAGTTGAAAATAAATCTTAAAACAATAAATGAGATTGTTTAGTTGTGTTTCCCACTGTGGTTTTTTTCCTCCATCAGTGAAAATTTAGACAGTACCTGCAGTGTATTCTCTACAAGTCATTTTGCAGTTTGGTGCTTGCTTTTTCTGTTTGCTGCTTCTCTGGCTTTGATATTTCTTTTATGAAAGTCCACAGAATTTCAGTATCAAGCACAACAAAGCAATTATCTAAAGTGTAGATTTTTCCCTCCTTGTCTTCGTTCAAAGTATGGCCAAATATCAAGATGAGTTTGCAGATTTAATTTTTATTCCTTCAGTTCAAAGTCTAAACTTTCTTAAAATGTACATGCTAACACTGACACTTGTCTTACAAAGTTTGCTTTTGATCAGCCAGTGCTAATATACAGACTATGACACAACTTATAATTTTATTCAGAAACTAGAATTGGCAGTTTAGAAGAGAAAAGAGAAGGATTTATACCTCATAAAAGTTTATTTCCTGTATTATTATATTGTGCATTTCATAGAGTAGGAATAGCTGGGAAAAAAGAGTGAAGAAAAATGTTCACAATTGCTTGAAAGACTATAGCAGATCAAGGTGCATCATCTCTAAAATAAAAATGCTCTAGTATAAATCTGTTCACTTTTAGCTCTATTTGTGGTTGTGTGAGGTCTTCTGGCAGAAACCTCAGTTATTTAGCCCTGGTTTTGGTGATTCCATATAGTAAGGTCAGTGTGAGGAATAATATGGCTGATGATCAGGCATTTAGGGGTACTTTGAATTATTAGAAAGTATTACGGAAAAAAAATCTTTTCAAAGTATGAAATCATGAATATTTGTTGCAGAAAATCATTTATACTGAATTAAACTTTTCTAAGACTTTCAGATTAAAACAAGGGTAGATTTATTCCTAATTCTTGCTTTAAACTTCCTCAAAACTCAAAAGTGTTTGACACAGCTGATGGGGGGAAAAAAGGCAGTATCCTCTTGCTAAATTTTTCAAATTGACTATGAAAATTTATTAAACTGATTGGAAGCCATGACATAAAGCTGTATTGTGGACCAAATGTCCTTTCAATCATTGTGGGAGCTCAGGAGAGGAGGCTCTGCACTCTGCTAGCGTGGTGATGAGCCAAGGCTGGTTTTGGCACACTTGTGGGTGCAGGGCAGAAACCTTTACTAAGTGCTCAGAGAAGATTTCTGCCAGTCTTGGCAGGTCCTAGAAGACATTGCAAATGACAAGGAGCAAAAATGCTCCTTGGAAAGTCAGAGGAGGGAGGAGCATGAAGTCAGTACCTTTGGTAAAATGAAGTGAGGAAGGGTGTGGGCTCTCCTGCCTTCCTTATTGACTGCTCTGTGGTGTGCTAGTTTTGACAATAAGATTTCCTGGTGTCCCTCTGAGGCTGGGAGGGGAAGGGATGCAGAACGCCTGTGTGTACCATTCCCAGGGTTCAGCAGCCTTGCAGATTTCTTGTTCTGGGTTATGCTACAGTTCTTTGGTGAATACAGACTCATGTAGGCATGCATGTTTTTCTTCACATGAAAAGATGTCTGGGAATGAGCTAAACCTTCTTATATTGGTCTGCAATTTCCATGATCTGAAGGGTCTTCTGTTGGCACACATGGTCCCTATCCCTGTCACTGTGGAGGGCTGGGCAAAAACCTGAGCTGGGCATCAAGAGATCAGTGGGGAGAAAGGAGCCCTCCATGTGGAGCCTGCCAAAGTCCCTGCTGCTGAGCAGATGACTCTTGTGTTTCATCCCAGCTGTGTTTTTCCATTTCCATGGCTCCATTTTTATACAGAAGAAACTGTAATAATAAGGCCTTGAGTTTGGAAAGGCACGGGTCACCATTACATGTAGAAGAGAGAGGTTTTTTCTGCTCTTCCTGAGTGTGGTTCTGCTGCATGAAGATAATCCTGCTCTGCAGTACATCTGATCTGGGAAAGGTGTGAGGTGTTTGTGCACACTGTAGGAGATGCAGGTGAATGAATGCAGCTGTGAATGAATCAGGTACCTCTTCTGTTCCTCTCTAATATTTCAGGTGGAGATAGGTCTCTTTCACTAGATACAGAAACAGGGAGACCAAAAAACCACAAGATCCAAGAGCAAAACTCCTTTTACCACATCAGGGAAGGCATCTCTGTGGCATCAGCAGGGTGAAACCCACCTCAGACTGCATTACAGAGGGATGTGTACTGAATACAATCAGAAACACTCTGAATTATGCATGGCATTGTCAGCTGAGGTGGCTCCACAGGGTCCCATGGGTGCCTGGCAGATGCTGAGGCCCAGTGAGGATTAGAGCTGCCTGATGTGGTGTTTGGTGCCAGCAGCAGCTGAGCAGCATCCCTCCCTGTTAGGGTACCTGGCTCTTTCCATCCCTGAATTACCAGCCAAAGCCTCAAGCACTGATGCCTTTCTAGAAAAGCAATCAAGCCTGCAAGTGCACAAGGGTAATGTTCTCTCTCTGACCTTTTCAAGCTCCCAGGAGAGATGAAAAGAATTGAATCCCTGCCAGGGGATGGGTTTAAATTGACATGACAATTCTGGGATTAAGCAGCTGTCTGCCAGTGCTTTTGGTAACTAAACTGCATCTTCTTCCATTCATTTTCCTGTCCTGGATCCTTTAGGATTGCTGTTAAGAAAAAGTTCAAATTGCCTTTGTTTTCATCCTTTATAAAAACTACTGTTTTTTCAATGTTTGCACTCATCTAAATGGATAAAATCAATCTTGCTGTACAACTAGGACAACTGCAAAAGAGAGAGAGGAGGAATGATTTCTGTGTCTCCTGAGGTGTATGGACCCAATGTCCTTTACTGACACAGCCAGTGAGGAGGTATCACTGCTGGGGAGGAAGATCCCTGCAGAAGGGCTGGGGCAGAGCCAGATACCTGCAAGGAAACTCGGTGCCTGAGCCAGAACCATGGCTCATGGTCATGTTGTGCCTTGTCCTGCTTGTGTCTAGTGCTGATTTAGCAGGGAAGGGAAGCCCACGTGAATGATGAGCACATGCTGTGTACTGCTCTCAGGTTTTACTGTGCTTGTTACAGAATTAGAAGATCTGTCTCCTTGCTGAACTCTGATTTGCATGTCAGATTGCAGGCTCTATTTCCTTCTTTATTTCATAGTAGAGATGCCATAAAGAAGTCTAGTTTAAAATAAAGTGGTTTATTTCCTTTCTTCTGCTTAAGAAAAGGTAAAAATATGAACAGGTATGGTTTTTCTTTTTTAATGCTTTTATATTAATGCATTTTACTTATGTGTTGATTCTTCTTTAAGTTATAAGTAGGAAATGCAGTTGATCAATCTTTTCTGAATCACTTTTACATTTTCCATTGATTAAAAAGAGCACCTAGAAGGAGCCAGCATGGTGTGGTAGCATGTGCAATAGCCATGTACCAGTGCAGATCTATCACCAGCTGCCTTAGTTTCTCCCCCTATCAAATGGTAGGTGGCTCTAACTCTTAGGAAAGTTTGGAAACCTCAACGTGGTAGAGGCAGCAGCTGTAGTAATGGCAGATGGTATGTGGTTTGTCAACATGAGTAACTTGGATGCTGAAGCCTGTATTGCACGTGTTGCCTGGGAAACCTTTGTACAGCATAATGGTTTTGTAAAACCCACCATGCTGACAGAACATACCTCCATATATATAAGGGAAAAAACAGATTTCCCACCAGCCCTCAGCCAAGGTGAGAAGTTAACTGGGACACTCATGATGAGCAGAGTCACAACCATACGAGAGCTTGCGTTTTTGTGCAGCTTGGACTGTGGACAGTCCCTTTAATCACATGCAATCACTTATGGATTTTTTTTCCTTCATGAATGCCTAAAGCAGCACATAATTAGACATGGCAGGTGAATGCCAGGTCTGGAATTAAGACCTGAGCTTTACTGACTTTCATTTTAACACTCGTATTGCCAGGCTTCCTCACCAGGGAAGGTTTGGAAGTGCTCTTGGCACAGGCAGCTGAACACCTTGGCTGGCACAGGGAGCAGCTGCCCTGCTGGGAGCCCATGTGCTGTGCTAGGAGGCAGGGCTGGGGTAACCATTGCCAAAAACTGGCCCCTGCCACAGCATTGCTAGTCAGGGCAAAGTCTCGATGCTGTAATGTTGAAAATGAAGTTGTAATTTTAATGTTTCCTTTGTTTATTTTTTTCCTTTGGTCAAACAATCAATCTGTTGCTGTAGGGGAGAAATAGGAAAGAATAGGTAAGAGTGGAATGGGATTGCTCCTTGTGGGATAATGCTGATACACTTAGTTTTCCATTTTCCAAATCTCTGAATATGCAAAGATGTCAAAAATGTCAAGAGAGAAAAAAACCCAATAAATGTTAAAACGAGCTTGAAATATTAAGCTCTATTTTTATATCTCCATAGCTGTTGCCAGTACTCCTACTCACCCCAGTAAAGTGAAGGCCACGAAGAGCTGGCTCTCTGATTGCCCATCACAGATTTCTGTTTCCTTTTCTGTGCCATTGCTCTTCCATACATAATCAAGTTTATAATGGGATAAAAAGGTGCTTCATTATATTGAAATGCACAAACACCTTTCAAAAACATGTTGTTTGAGAGGGGTGAGTTCTCTTGGTAAATATATGAGCTGTACTGATTATCAGTCCAGATATTTTTTTAAATTACACTTTTTTTCCTTAAAATATTTTAGAATAACAGGGCTTTCAAAGCTTTTTTCAAAACAGTATTTCTGACTGATTTTGTTTGGCCCATGACCTGTGATCAATTATTAGCAGCTCGTCCAGTGGGATGCATATTTGGACATGAGTCTTTAGCTCGTCAAAGAGAACAGTACCAGGGAAAGACATTCTAACAAATTACTGTTCCCTGAAAATACTGCTTTACTATTAAAAAAACACGCCTTACATTTAAAGCTGACTTGGGGTAGCCTGTTTCAGGTCACGACAGCATATCATCAAGGTTTCAGGAGTGCTGAAATGTACTATTAAAAAAAATTGAAATACTATTACAATGTTTTGAGGAGCTCAAAATATTCCATTCTTCTTGCAGTTCTGCTTGAAAATATTTTCAGAAAGTGGGACTTGTCGCAGAAAGGAAATTTCAGACCTTGTTTAACTCTAAACTCAAGCTATCCTGCATACACAGAATGATCCATAATCAGATTTATTAGCTATGTAAAATGCTGTATCTTCTAGGTGGCTCTCCTGCAATTGCTTCCTCTAAAGGAGCAGTAGATTTTCATGTTGCTTTGTTACTGTGAGTGTTTTGTTCTAATTATAACTGGTCAGCTTCAGATACCTTAATGGCTTTCTATCTACTAAATTTAATCAGAACTGAGCACACTGAGACCATAGTCACAGACTAAGCAGTCAACTCTGCTTCCGTGTGCTGTGGTCAGAAGACATAAGGAGGTTTAAATGAGGGGAATTACCCAAAGAGCAAATATGATCCACTATTTCTGCAGACAAAGAGACACACAAACTCAAGGGGATAAATGTAGAGGTATACAGGCTGGTAGCTGTCATAATTTAGGAGTCACAGTTGTTTAAAATTGTAGGTTTTCAATGGCAAACCTCAGCTGTTGCTACAGCTATTATTATTATCATTATAATTATTTTACCAAACCAGGCAGTATTTTAGGCTGACAAAAGCTTTCCATGTCTTTGTTTTCTCATTGCACCTGTATGGTGCCCTCTGCACCTGCTGAGTTGAAATCCTGCTTTAAAATCTGCTATAGCAGGAAACAAAGTCTTTGACAGAGGAAGAGACGTGCCTTGCAGGATGGCAGCACATCTTGAGATCTAAATAAACTGACACCTCCTGAAACCTTAAGGACTGTGTTGATCAAAACCTAACCAGTCAGACCCAGCAGGGCAGGGTCAGCTGTGGAGAAGAGGCCTGGGCATTGTACTGGTGATTGCAGATCTGAACCCACTCTGGAATAGGAACAGTGCAATCACAGCAGGCCAGGAACTGCAGGTTCCAAGGATGCTGCCCGTGAAGGATGTCCCTGTTCCCCAGGTCCTTCTGCTTCCCACCAGTGCTGGCAGCTCTGGCCAAGCTCTGTGCTGGGGCTGTTCTTCATCACTTAACCCCAGGAACAAAGCTTTCATCACCTGAGCAGTGGTAATCTTGGCACCGTTTAAAATTCCGACCTGCAAGTCAGCTCATCACTGACGTTGTAGTTTATGACCACGTAGTTCTTGAGAAGATGCCCACTGGAACTCTTAATTTTAAGGCACTTCAAGAGAAGAGCTTAAAATATGCACATTGCTAATGAAGGATTGAAGCCCTAATTAATGTTGTTATGCTGATGTGTTTGTCCTCCATTTCCACCCATTTGTCTCTGAGCCTTAGCTGCTTACTGGAAAGCTTCAGATTTATTCTAGTGGAAATAATAGACTAAAGTACCATAAATCTTTGTCAAATCTTTTTCCTGATTGAGGAATTGCATTTGGTTTTCTGGAAATACCAGCTGACACCTTCCGTTTCAAAAGCAGTTACATGTCAGTGTGAAAAACACTCTCTCTTCCCTGTCCCATTGGCATAAGTTCCTTTATGAAACTTATGTTTGGATTAAGCTCTATTTACATTTTTAAGTGGTTTCCATTCTTATATTATGAAAGAAGAAAATAATTTAGACTTTTTTTTAAAGGGGTTTCCATTGTTATATTATGAAAGAAGAAAATAATTTAGACTTTTCGTGGTATTTAACTGCAACAATGTTTTTATATGTAAAATATTAATATAAAATTTTTTTTAAAAGACTCAACCTCATAATTATTCGTAATCAGACTTAACCTCATAATTATGTTCAATGAAGATAGTAAGTAAAAATGAATACTTAAACTTTAAAGCTTTATTTTGAAGTTGAAGAAGTAATCGTGTTTTAGAAATTTGGCTCACAGAAGAGTGATTTTATATGATTACAAAATGGTTGGTGTGAGAACAACCAGCTGAGGAAACAGCCAATATCACCAATAAGCTGTATTGGAATAAGTTGTTGAGGTGGTGAAGCATCATTAACAGCCACTTGTGAGCAAATACAGCTAAGGGAGAGACTGCTCATCCAAAAACTTCTACCATCCCTTGAAGACTCTGTACAGTGACCAGAATGATGAGTAGATCTGGAGGAAAGCAGGCCAAAACAATTGGTTTTACCACATCTTTTACCACATTTGCAACATCTAAAACTTAAAAAAAGCGACATTGGATTATGCCATCCTTTTTTTTCTAACACAGAACAATCTGTCTCTTTTAAGAGGCATTTACTAGCTTGTCACTCTTCCCTTAAGCACATTGTAGTTAAAGTAATTTCTATAAATAATGGAATTGCAGGTATTGATTGCTTTCAAATTGCAGCAGTTTCGCATAATATGCTATTGGCAGATAAGCTATGATAAAATTGCATGTTGTGCTCTAGTTGAGTTGAGAGCCCAGACTCTTCCCCAGTGCCAGTATTGCCAGGTACTGCTGCCACCCTCAGGGAAGCCTCACTGGGCTCTTCCACCAGGTCTTTACAGTCTTTGATTTGATACCAGGCAGAGCTCCTTTCCAAATTTGGTTTCAAAAGATGTCCCTGACTCTGTAGGACATCCTTGTGTGGCTTGCTAAAAAGCATAGAGTTAGGGTGGACTACATATATATGAAAAAGATGTAGACTCTTGAAAATGAGGTAGCTTTTATTCTTTTTTTCCTAAAGGGGTCTTCTTCCACCAGCTTAGTAACCCTCAAAATTATTTTTCAGTTGCAATTTGTACTTCTGGTGGAAGGTCTCAATGTTCTAAACATGAGCATTGGTCTGACTCACAAGGTATGCTTGAAAGCATTTTTTCCATGTAAATGAAAAAATTGCTTCTCCTTTTCCAGAGTTCTGATGGAATTAATCCATTGCTACAGGGATTTATTAGGCTGTTAATTAGCTTCTTACAAGTATTGTGATTCATTTACATTTCTGATTACGGCACTTCCTTGTGTGCCTTTTGAACTTCTGTAATTTTATAATTGCTTGGCTAAATAGTTAGGACTGAGAGCCCCACCATATGTTCATTATGCATCCAAATTTTTCCTTCTCCTAATTTTGAGACATGAGCACATCAAGGATACAGGAAAAGGCTGTATATATAAAATAGCTTCCTTCCAAATATACCAAGGGTAAATGTTGCAATAAGGAGAAGAAATGGTCTAGGGTGCTTTCATTATGCCTTACCAAAAACAAAACCCCCCAAAACACAGGGTAAATTAGTTAGAAGAAATATGAGCATATGTCAATGCAGACATTGCTGCACAAGGACCTCTGAAATTACAAATCTGAGAACACAGTCCTGGAAACATCTCTGCTGACAGTAAGAGAGCAAATATTAATACTGTAAGAAATATGTCTAAGTGATTCAGTGTTTAGTTGTGATTCTTAGCACAAAGCAATTAGCTCTAAATTCTTCATGTAAACAGTTAAACTCTTGCATATTCTCTGCTGGCAAAACTAACTTTTAAGACCAACATGAAAATGGTAATTATACTGACATTTGAGCACAGTTTTCCTATCTTCACAGACTTCCATCACAGCCTTTGCTGTTTTATTAAAAAATTGAAGAATTGAAAGGACTGTTGTCAGCAGAGAAAAAAAAATGAACAAACCCAATATGATAGTTCAAGCAGAAACACACAATGCAATGCAAGTGCTCCTATCCATCATATCCATTTGGATCTCATGGCATATTCTGTCTCCAGTGGCAATCAGGGTCTTGATTACACCATTAAAATGTCATCTGACTTCTCTTTTAGTGAAAAGTGGAAAAAATATTAGCTATTTGTTCCATCAAATTGGACACCCTCTGTATTTTGCACATACTCGCCTTGAATATAACTTTTAAGTAAATTCAGTTGATATTCACTTCTGGATGCAGGAGCTGTCAACTTGCATTCTTGCAGTTGTTATTTTCATGTAACTTTTAATCAGGAGACTGCATCAGATTTCCCACCACAATTTAAAGCCACTCCTTCTATAAGATTTTTTTTTAATAAGTCTTTTGAAAGGTATTCAAACAGTTTATTTAGAAGTTATGTTTAGAGACAATAACTATCTAAATCATTGTTTGACTGGGTGCAGTTAGAAACATCATTGTCATTAATAAAAAGCAGATACTGAGCTGACAGAAATACTGTGAAGTGTTTGATGCTGTCCAGTTTTCAGTTAGGATGGAATTAATTTTCCTCCTAGTAGCTGGACCAGTGCTGTGTTTTGGATTTACTATGAAATTAATGTTGACAATGTGGTGTTTTGGTTGTTGCTAAGTAGTACCTTTTTTATGTTCCTCCTCCCCATCCTGGGAGGGAGTGTGTGTGTATCTGCTTGGTACTGAGCTGCTGGCTTCAGTTAAACATGGCAGGTGTTTTTTATGCACTTGGTGTAATTTAGTGTAAATACAGTACTTCACAATCTACTGATGGAAAACTTCCATGATATGTATTAAGAAAAATAAGATCACTGAATTTTGGGGGAAAAAAAAGATGGGCTTATTGTAAAGTGACCCTCTTTTTAAGTGCAGCATATTTAAGATACCAAAACAATAGCTGAACTGGTTATTGTACATCAGCATTGCACAGGAACAGGTTTCACTTGAATATAAGCACTGATGCTGTAGATCTGTAGCAGTTGTCAGACAGCTGTAACTATATCAGGGCTCCATGGATTTAGTGCTAGGACTCACGGGTGCCTGTGTGCTCTCAGGGCTGCTCCCCAGCTCATTGTGATGAAGATGTACCCAGGGGCTCCCGGGGTCAGGTTACTTGTGACAAATCTTTCACATTCGTGTTGGGAGGAGGACATAATTCTGTAGTGATTATTGGGTTAGCATTTGTAGTGGTAATTAACTGCTTGTATCTTTATCTGTGGGGTACGAATGAGAACATCAATTACATTCCTTTCCACAGGTCTAGCTGCGGTATGTGAGATCAATCCAAAATTTCTTGCTGGGGTCTTACTGGTATTCTTCATGTCCTTATGGAAAGAGAGATTGCACCCTTGATGGCTGTGTCACTGTCATGGATGTGCACTTTTCACAAGGCATTATTGACCTGATCTGGGTTAGACTCTGTGTCACCTGCAATTGTAATTTAAGCTCTAGTGGTTTCTGATTTTATGTCACTTTTCTGTTAGGCTATTGCTATATATTGGGTTTTAAATAACCTTTTTTAAAATAGATTCATATTGAGCTGTCTTTACCAAGCTTCCATGATCCAGTCTGCTTTTGACATGAAACACCTATGCATTATGCTGGTGGTGGTGCTGACTTTTAGGTCTTTCAAAGAAGATTGGTAACCATCCTTATGTTCTGTTAAGCATTTTAAATGTTTGATTAAATGGGTGCTGATAACCAGAACAAGACAAGTGCAGCATAGTGTGCCAGTAATTCAGCAAGACCACTGGGTCATGTGAAAAAATCAATACCTCAGTTTATGACTGAAGGTGTACAGAAAAAGGTGAGGTGCCACTAAATACTTGCACAACTGAATAGCAATAAAAATACTAAAACAAAATCAAGAGATAAACAAACTAATCTCAGGAATCTTAATACCATGTCTGACTATCACAACTTAGTCTGTTGACATTGCCTTTATTGATCTATTTAGTGTTACAATATTTAAAGACTCCTCTGTGGCAACATGCAACATACTTGTATGTTGGCCTATTACTAGAGCAATTTGCAGTCCTTATTCAGAAGACAGGTAGGTTCAAAGATGTGGGAGAGAGATCAAACTATTTTCTGAGATTTCCAATAATATATTTTCATGAATTCAAATTCAGCCTAATACCATAAGACTGTCCCTCACCTCACACCTTATACTGCCCTGCCACAAACATGCACTAAAAGGCCATGATTTACAGACCAACTGCAGCTCTTGCTGAAGTCAATGAAGGCTGTGGTGGTTTGGCACCACTCAGATTCATAATCATTCCCAGCACTGAGAAAATAATGTCCAATGGAGAAACTGTAAATTAGAAAAAATCTACAGGTTCTTGCCATCAATGGAGTTAATGATCTCTCAGTCTAAATACAGTACAGTAAATAAAGAATTGCACTGCAATTGAGATAAGAGATGGAGCTTAAATTAATGTTACTTTGGCCAAAAGACTGAATTCAATGTGACTATTACCCAGTGATTTGTTAAATACAGATTCAAATGCATTCTTTTTTTGTAAAAGTCCAGTGTATGTTTTTAACAGCATTCAAACACAGTTCTTAAGCTTTCCTTTGAGAGCACCAATTCAAAGGCCTTGCAGTTCAAACTTACATTGAAAAAAAAAAGATTCAACTTAGGCTATCACATATGGGTTCAAATCTGTCTGGTCCAGTTCAGTTTGCTCTGAGTGGATATAAAGAGCAAACCAAGTCACAATCATTGCATAATTTAAAGCATCTTAGTCGTGGTTATGGCTTATTTGCTTTGTGGCTGCAGCTGGTGCTGTGTACCCATGTATACCTTTTAAAACCTATATGTCAATATTTCACTTTCTAAATAACTACTTAAAGAAATGGATCTGGTCTAAAAAACACAACACTATTTATCAATCTTCACCTTAGGGTGTTAATGAAAGACAATTTTGTTTCTTTTTGAAATACAGAAATTGAGCTGCCTTTCATGTAACAAAGGGAAAGACAAGGTTCTTCCCCCGTCTTGGAGGAGGTGCTGTTAACCCTCAGACTGCCATTTGAGGGGTGGGATGATTTCCACATCACATTTTGCTCATTGTTCTGTTTTTCATGGTAATTCCTCCTGCTTGCGGCTGAGTCTCCTGCTCACCACTGTGCAAACCCACACACCAGTGCTGCTTGCCAGGGCTCAGTCCCTCTGCACGTCCCAAACCCTGAGCCCAGGCATGTGCTCTGCCTCTGCAGGAGGCAACGTGGCAAGCAGAACATGGTCTGCTGGTCATTTGGAGCAGTCATAGGATAGATACTGCATTTCAATATATCCAAAAGTTCCTACACTAGGGAGCTCTGGGATCCAAGGCAGTTCTTCAGGACTGCCTTTATTTCAGATCTTTTATTGGGAAGAAAGCTGAAGGAAATAAATGGACTGGCCTTCTTTGACTGAAAAGATGATGCTGAGAATAAGAGAGGAGTTTATAAATCTAATTATAAATATTATTACTATCATTTTATTTCCATGTGTTATTAAACAGCTGTCAGGTTTCCTGTGTTTGGCTGCACTCTGAACAGTGTCTTGCTTTTTGCAGATGTGCTCTTTGCAGAGCTGTGCTGTTCTCAGCTTAGAACTGAAACTCTGCCACTGACATAAGCTTCAGGATGTATTTATTATTAATACAGAGAATCCAGGAATGTTGTGTGCTTGCTGAATTAAAGGCAAAATCAAAGGCACTTTACCTGTCAAGACCTTAGTTCAGAGTTCTCAGTTTATCCTGCAGAGGATGACAATGTGTCATTGATTTCTGAAATGGAGCAGGCAGCTACCTTCATTACCAGTCTGGCAGCTTCATAGCTGCTCTCAGTGGCAAATTTAGTGCTGGTTCAAACCCCATCTGGTGCTTCCCATGATAGGCATGTTATTTTACACTGCTCCACCACTGATCAGGAAAATATATCTGTATTTTCAACCACCTCCACTTTAAGTATTCATGAAACACCACAGGCGGTATCCTCTTCCTCAGGGACCAAGAGATGGAGTTCCTGGCCCACTAAGGAGGTGGGAAAGCCCCAAAACTGCTGGGAACACCTAGGCAAGAGTGCAAAAGGGCCCAAGCAGTCAAGCTGGCACATCTGTGGTAGGAAGGACGTGTGGCAGGACTGGCACCTCAGCTGGACTCTCTCAGCCAAGTGCATTTGTTCCTCTCCTGTATCTCTTCATTCCCTTGCCCTGAACTTCTGCAAGATAATCTGTGTCCAACATCAGAGTGTTCTGAATATACCCAGTGCTGTGTTCAAATGGCCTGCATCCATCCTTCATCCTTATGTCAAGCATTTTCTGTCTGCTGGTTTAAGGCTTCAGAAATGCTTACAGGAAATGCTGGGCAAAGGGATGGTTTGGGTGGAACATTCTGTACCTGGTGCTGATGGAATGATTGAACAACTCTAGCTGGTGCACATCCTGTGCCAGAGCTGAGTTTGAATCCAGACCCTTTTGTGACCCTAAATGTGAAATTTTCACCCCCGTTCCCATTGTTATCTTCCATCTTATTTTACTAGACTCAGTCAGGATCTGTAAAAGGGCTTTTCAGGGAAGGCTTCCTTCCAACTTTGCATGCATAATCTCCTGCATTTCTGTTCATTTGATCTGTGCTTATGTTATCATCACAGAAGAATGGGTGAATAAAATCATAATTAATTTCTTGCTAATTGAATGTTTTCTGAGTAATTCACAAACCTGGAAGATTACCAACAGCAGGCAAGTATTTAGAATTGTTAACCAGCATCTAAAAGCATCAGAAATAACCATCTGGTTTTACAAAACTTCTGGTCCATCTGTGTAACACAATAAACATCACTGACTTCAATCAGGAAGGGCATGAAGGCCTGCTCCTTAGGAGAAAATGTTATGTGTTTAGGAGATGCTCTCTGGGATTTTCTCTGACTATTTCTGTTGTGGGGTGGAACTGTGCTCTAAATCTGCTTTTGAGGAGCTGCATGTGATGCTCAGCAAAAGCCCTCCCTGCACCACTGCCAGCAGGAGGCAAAGGAGGGAATGTAATAACACCTCAGTCTTCCTCTTGAGGGGGCATCCGAGGGGCCGGGAAAATATGAAGCAAGGTGTGGATGTTCACCATCTGGAGATCAGACTTCAGGCTTGCAGAAGGGCCTGGATTCCTTCCTTTTTTTTTTTTTTTTTTTTTCCCCTCATGGTTTGGGCATGGCTGAATCAAAGTGGAACAATGTCAGGAGTGTGGGAAATTTGGAAATGAACTGCTGAGCCTGGAAGAAGCAAGCCAAGAGCTGTCAAAAAGTAGGGAAAGCCTGCCTGGACTGTCTCCAAAGAGATTTAAGACTAAGAGGACCAAAGCCATCTCAGTACATCAGTGGAATGAACTTGCAGCATGGCAGCGTGCCCATGTTAGAGATGGCATCAGGGCTCTGGTACAATCCGTCTGCAATAAATGGAATGTTTAGTCTAATGCAAGAACATGATGTGTCCTTCTCCAGAAGGAATCATTGTCCTTCACCCAGAGATCTGCATTGTGTTGTGGATGCTGTAAAAGCTGCAGTGTATCCCAGCAGGGATTTCCCATGGGGCAGTACAGGCAAATGCCATAAGCCTGGTCCCAGTTGTGTCTTTTCTGCAAGAAAGACATTTATAGGTGATAGCAGAAGTTTTATTTCTTGTCTTATTTCCTCTGAAACTAAGAGAAATATTACGTCTTGTTTGGTGATTTTTGTAGCAAACATTTTCTGTTACATCCATATTTCATTTTGCCCACAAGAACGAGGTCTTTTTTCATCTTTTGCCAAGAGCAAGAAAGGAGAAAATACTTCTCTACCTCCTAAGCCTTTCTCTCATCTTGATCACTCAAGCCTTTGTTATCTTGCCAGACAGCTGTTACCTGCTCTAGTACCACTCAGTCTCACAAGCTGTAGAGGACAGCACAGCCTCCTGGGGAAACCAGCAGCTGAAGTTTTGGCTCTTGGTTGGATAGAAAATCACCCACCTTTGTCTGTGTGTTACACCTTGGCAGGGTTCAGTCAGTGGAGAGGCAGCCTGTTTGAAATCCTATTTCATTTTGCTTATGGTAAACAAATGAGCCATTGAAAGAGAATGTGATATTAGGAAATTATCCTCTGCTGTATGCCAGGTTCAAATAGATCTCAAACAGCACTGATAAAATCAGAAAATCTTTTTTATTGTTTCAAAACAAGTTACTGAATTTTACTTATATCCTCAAGGTGATGCGAAATTTCAGTCATGCTATAGTACTTGGAATCTAATATTTGGCTCTTTCACATCACTTATTACCTCACTGAATCCCACATGTCAGTTTTTCAAAAGGTTTATTTTTACACCTTCCAAGGACAAATATGTCTTTAGAAACATTTAATGACCCAAAATATCCCAGAGAGAAAGAAAACTTGCTGTGCTGTTGGCTCCAGTAGCTGCACTGCTTCCTACGGGACGTTAAAACCCAGCAACTTACAGTGGGTGAGATGGGAACAAGCTTTCATAAATTCCTCTTGTTATAGTTGTGACTTTGGGACTTGCTTTGTCTCTTCCCTTTTGTTTTTGTTCCTCGAGTGGCTTCAGCCTTTGTTACCCAACTATTGTGCAGGGATTTGGGATTATTTTGAGATTGGGCCAGGAGGTCTGAGCAGACAGCCTGAGGGACAAATGGTGGCTGCCCAACCCCACTGGAATCCCAGACTTAGGGAGGTGAAGCCAGTGACCTGTCAGTGGAGTATTTAAGGAGAGCCATCAAAAGCCTGGGAAGGAGAAAGCCAGTGGTAGGAAGAGGAGCTGTAGACAGAGCTACAGTGCCTTTGTTCTCTCCTGCCATGTGTGTTCTTTAAAGACGGCTAATGGAGATGTGGTACAGAATGTAATGTGGTTCAGGTGGTGGCTGAAAAAGGAGGAATAGCTGCTTGGGGTAGGAACATCAGCTCTCTGCTCCCCTCTCACAGAGGGGTGATCTTTCCAGACTCCAGTTTTCACAAGGCAGGACCTGGCTGGGGAATGCAAACCAAATTACCAGATTATCTAAATCAGTATTTAGACATTAAAATACTTAGAAATATCATAGGGAGGGTTGGAGGTGGGGATTTGTTTTTTTCTTTTTCAATTTTTAACTCCAATCCTAGGCAAACAACAACACACCAAATGAAAATACTTCTTTTTCTGTATCAATCAAAATGTTTTTCAGATGTAGGCGAGAATTGTTTGCCTTTCTTCAGAGAGTACAGCACAGCCAGACACAGTGTTAGCCAAAATGACCCAGTAGGCAGCAAAATGCTGCACAGAACATAGTTGGGCAGTTTGTCAGCTGAGATAGCTGGGAAAGACCTCTGAAATACTTACAGCAAAAGAGCAAATTACACTGAAATAGCATGTTCAACAGCATTCCATTTAAATTTAACCTTCTAAAAGATGCACTGAAATTGCCAGCTTGGAATCTGGCTCACCTAATTCTGCATTCTGAAACACTTGTCCCACACTCAGTGCTGGGAATAGGTTTGCTGCTGAGACCGTCTCTGCCACTTCTCCATCCACTTTATTGGCCAGTGTTCAAATTTTATTTCTTTAGTTAAATTTTATGGTTAAACATTATGTATGGGCACACCTCATTTGAGCGGTTATAGCCGTGGAGTTTAGCCAATTTATGGCAAAATAGCCCACTCCTGTCATGGAAAGGATGGGATTCACTGAATTAGTATAAATTCCTTGAGGCAGTAGCTGCATCTGAGCAGCACTAAGGGGAACCAATCCTGTTAAAGTATGATAGTTCAGAATACTACAAGTTTTGCCCTTTTCAGCATGGTAAAATCCACATATGATGCATCTTAAGGTGAATGGAATCTCTTTCTTTGGTGGATAGATGATGGAAATTATTGATGTATCTGCCTAATGTGCTGTTCTCTTGGCAGACAGCCTAGTCTTCAGAGGATAACTGAGAGCTCTCATATGCTGTTAGTGCTTTAGCAAGGGTTCTCAAATCACATCCAAACAGACCAACTCTTGCTCTGCAAGATGTATGTAATGGCATTGATCTCGGAGGATGCTGCTCACACCCAGACAGGAGAGAACTGGGCCCACATTCTTTAAACCCACTGCATGGTGAAGTAAGATCCTGTTCCAGGAGGTGAATTTTACTGGCATGGAGTGGCTAATGGTGCCAGGCCTGGCTGTTCCACAAGATGCCTTTCTCTCTCAGATATTTAAGTTTCTGTGCCTATTCTTTAAATACAAAATGAGCATTCTTACACTCCTCTCAAGTGATGAATTTCTGCTACTGAAGTTGCACCCATGTGAGGCAATGAGAGATATGCAGACACTGAATTTTCAAAGCATGTAGTACCTTTACTCTCCAGCCAAGCAGGAGCTTTATACTCCTCTCTTTGCACCTTTTTTTTTGCCAGGTTTTATGGGGATATATAAAGTATCAGTGGCATGCCAACAACTAGCAACTGCTTCCCATAGATGTGGCCATTGAATACACTCTAGAGGAGCCAGACTATCAAAATAAACCTTTAAAGAACAAAAACTACAGGGTGGATAAACTTCCAGATATCTTTACCAGTACTCAGGTCATCAAAGGATATTCTGACTGCCCACATGCCGAGCACACGGGCAGCAGGGACTGCCAGCACTTGCTGCCCAACTTCCCTTCCCTGGGTCTTGCAATATGAAAGGCTTTAAGAGCGAGTTCATTCAATATCCATCAATAACTCGATGAGTTTGCAAGTACACTCTTCTCTCTGTGCGCATTTGTGTTCTGAGATATTTTGGGAGGATGCCTGTGTTTTGCTTTTTTTGCCCTCGTATGTGACCAGAGTATGTAGATTATGACTGCTGACTCTTGAGTGCATCAGCTCCTGTAGCCACATTTTCACTATGCCTGCATACCATATTTGGACTTGTTTTCATCTGTAATAATATGGATGTTTCTTCTTCCGTGGTTTCTTGCAGCCTATCCATCTCCCTAGCCATCCTCTCTCCTACTGTCAGCTGTGTTGGGGCTTGCAGTGCCTGTTGCAGTTCCTGCTTTGAACCTCTGTGGCAACTTGGTTTGCATCCTTCCATTTTAACATAAATTCTTTCAGCTCAGTTATTTCAATTCAGTCAGTGGTCATATGCTCACCATTTCCTTGCCTAAAAGACATCCATTCTCACTGTGGCTAGTGGAGACGGTATGATTGACACTTTTCTCTGGCAAACCTTATATTTCTGGAAAATTCTCCACATTATTATCCATTTCTTCTCTGTCATTAATCATAGTGTTCTTCTAGTTAATGTGATCAGCCCACAATGCATTTGGGAATCCATGACAGTGCTTTCTTTCTCTTCATTTTGAGAAGCATGATTTGTATAAACTTCAAGAGTATTCCTGGCATTACTGAAAGCTCCCTTTACAGCTGGGATTTATGGATGGGGATATGTTGATGCTTTCTTTTTTCCTTCTGCTGTGGTTGCTGTTGCTGTGGATGCCAATCCCCTTCTTGCCCTGTGCATCTTGAGAAGCTTCCCTTGGGTGTAGATGATGAAGCTCTCTCTGTGATACACACAGGTCCACTGGCTGTTCATATCAGACTGGCCATGTGATGGGGTGGAGCACGTGCTCTAAAAGGGCACCTCACTGGTGTTGAGTCAGGTGTGCCACACAGGAATGGCTTCATGCTCCTCCATTGTTTCCCTGATACTTCTTTTCCCATCTTGTTTCCCCAAAGTATTTTCTGTGGGTGTTTTTGCTTTTAAGTTACCCCTGTAATCATGGCATACTGCTGTTCATATACCAAGCCTAGTACACCCTTTCAACTTTAGCAGACATTTTTTTATTTTCTCTTCTTCCTGTCTGCCTGCCTCTTCTCTCTTTGTTCCCCTGGCTGCAATAGTCTTTGACTGAGTCACTGTGTCCTAGTGCTGAATCTAAGAAAATTGAAGTGGCCAGTGAGTTCTCCCTAGAAGTGCAGGATGTCCTTTGACACTCCAGTCTGGCTGAAGTTCCTAAAAGCAATATTGGAAACGTTTTTTACTTTTTTTTAAAGGACTCTAGAAACCAGTGCAGTCCTCTCCAAGATGTATTTTCTCCCTACTTATGCAGACTTTGAAGGCTACTGCCTATGCTTTTACATTTTAACTTGCAAACCACAGAAAAAAAGTGAACTGCTCAAGGCATTCTAGATTTAGATGAGTTCAAGTATGCTCTTAAAAATAACTCTTGGATGCGGTGCTTCATCCCACTATCACCGATTTTGTACTAGCAGTTCTCTTGAGGGCACAAATTTTGTTTAAAGACCAAATGCAGATAAGAGAACAAGCCAGATAAGGGCTATGGCAGGTGCTCTTGTTTGGTTTGGTTTCTCCCTGGTAGAAATCAATATTTCTTTACCAGATTTTTACCTTTCAATGCTGCTATTTCCTCTTCTCATCTGCAGCATTTCATCCCCAGCCACTTCTGTACCTGTGCCATTTTACTGAGGCTTTGGTTCAGCTCACACTGCTGAGAGTAGATGTTGAGAGCATGGCTTTGGGTGCTGCCTTTTTAGGGCTGAGATTTTTGCACAGGCATTCACTGTGTCTGTGAGAAAAGTTCCAAAGCCTTCAATGGAGGGAAAGCAAAGCAACTAAGATGCAGTGTGCAGTTACATGAAGGTGAAATCTTGAAGGACTTAAATTTGGCCTTAGTTCAGTATGCTCCAGGAAAGTGGTGTTTTGGGTTGTTTTGATGTTTTTTGTCATCAACTGAAAAGATGTCACATAAGCTGTCTCAGTAAAATTACACATCTTTTGCTGCTGTATTGTCATTATTCTTTTATATATTACTTATGCTGTTGTCTACTTTTTCCTGTTTATCCAATTGAAGTAAAAAAAAGTACCTTTTATGAAGTGTTTTGCTGGCCTGTAAATATTCTTGCTTCTATTCTGCTTGGCCTTTCTCCTTCTTTACAGACAGCAAACCCTCCACCTTAATTCCTGATAAACTAGTTCATTAACTGGTGTAGAATTTTGTTAGTTTAGACTGTATCCTATCACCTTTCATGGCAGCTAATCTCAGTTTAGAGGTTCAACCCCATGTGTGGGTTTAGTGTGAGATGCTTTGAGAGCTGTTTTAAAGTTGTTTGGGGAATTCACTGCATCATTTTCTCGACAGGCTCCAGTGCCATCTCTGAGCTCAGCAAGAGTATCATGAACAGCAGCTCCTCATTTTCTTTGGGGGAGGGAACTCAGGAAATCCTTATTCTGCAAATTACAGTTAATGTTCTAGTATAAAAGTTAAGTAAAATTATAGTTAATATATCGTGTACACATTAAATTTTAAGGGATATATTCACCGTTCATTTCATGTGTGATTACTCCTCTTTGACATTAATTGGAATTCTGTGTAAAGACTGAAGAGAGACCATCAGTGGTAATGTAAATTGAAACAAGTCTGTGATATAACAGCTTTTAAAGAAGGAGTCATTCAAGTAACACTGCTGGAGCACACAACTGTTCTGTGTCACTAACAACTCAAGGATCCTCCAGCCTGTTAATAATTCTGTAGTAGGATGGTATAATCTACTGCTGCTATATCAAGGTGTTAAATAAATATTATGAGGTTACAGTTTTCTGTAGCAAATATTTGAAATTGGCTACATAGAATGGACTGAGCTCTGTTACAGACTCCCAGCTCACTGCAATGAGCTGGGAAGGGATAGCTTCAGTGTAGTTTACAGCACCTATAAAAAGTGACTGGAAAATTGATAAGAAAGATGTTAGCTCCCTGACTTGTACATCTTAGCTGAGCTGGAGACAAATCACAAAAACAGCAAGGTCTGACTGCTTCCTTATGCAGCTGGGAGAAAAACATCCCTCTCTGTGCTGACAGACAGCTGGGTGCTCTGTCGCTGCAGCTCAGCTGGAAAGGCACAGAGCGGGATCCGGGAGCGCGGCTCCGTCCTTGCCATGGCCGGGCAGCTCCCAGGGCACTGCTGCTTCAGCCAGCACAGCCAGATGTGCGTCCTGCCAGCCAGATGTGGGTCCTGCCAGCCAGATGTGCCCCCCCCAGCTGTGGGGCTGCACAGCCACGGCTCTGAGTGAAGCCTCCCTCACGGTAAGGCTTTCCCAGATCTGTCTTCAGGGGGAAAAAACCATTTATAGTGTATTCCACTCTCTCCATCTAAGTTCTTCCTTTACAGTGGTGCCTATAGCAGTTACCGTCATTAAGGAGTTTTACTAAATGGGATCACTGTCCTGATTTCATTTACCATGCAGCCACACCAGCTGTGGTAGGAGCACCAGAGGGAAGAGCAAGGAGTTAAGAAGGGCACAGGGAATGCATAAGTTGCCATTACTGCTGACAGAAATACTCATTTGTTCCAGCTTTGATAAACTTTGCTCCTTGAAAGCGCTCCTTCCAACCTCACTGCTTCCGTGGGTGCCAGTGGTCCCTTGTTACAAAGTGTGTTAAAACAGTGCAAAGACAGCCATAGACACCTTCAAAGTGAGAAATACAGCACCTGGCACTTCTGCTCTGCTCTTTTATTCTGGTTGAGTTTAATTCTCTTAGTGATAAGTCTTCACTTTCCTTCTATGTGATGAAATGCACCCATAGAAGTTAGCTCCGGTTTCTTAAGGACACACATACGCAGACCAGGATTTATTTGGACTAAACATTTCTTTCCTTTTTAAATTGAGTTAATTGCTAATTATCTTGACCTAATTAATGGTAGTGAATGCAAATTTTCACCCTCTCAGAAAATTTATTCCAGGAAGCAAACAGTTCTTTCTTGTCTCTGCTTGTTCTAGGACCAGCCCGGATGGGGCACAGGTATTTGTGTCTCAAAAGAAATTATTGCAAAGGGGGTAGGTTTGCTTCTGTCATCTTCTGTTTCATATTAAATGACAACCAATTAAATAAATGTAAAAGACAACCAAAGCATCTGGCCTAGGCACAGTTTTCACTGAAAGATGAGAAGCACGTTTGAAACAGAATGTTTGCACATGCTGGAAAGCCTCAGTCAAATATCAGTGTGAGGAGGTGGTGGGACAGGAGGGAGGGTCTGTGGTGTGCTGTACTTTGAAGTGTTTAGTGCAATCAGATTGGGACTTATTTTGACTATGGCAGCATTTTTTTGCTGTACAGAAATAAGAAATTGAGGTTTTTCAGGGGTCATTTTTAAAAAGAAAAAAGCAAACCTAGTTCTGCTATTAGAATATAGCTTGGTTTGAGGTTTTTCCAATACAATTTAATCAGATTGCTGAAGCATTTAATACCTCAGTTCATAGTAAGGCTGTGATGAAGAGCTGTGTTTTCCAATCTAGAATAAACAAACTTTGTATTTTTAGTTTTTGTGGAATAGCACTGAGGGAGATAAATGTTTCTGCTATTTTGCAGGTGAGCATAACTACTAAACCCATAAGTGAAAAGGTCTATTTTTATTTTCAAATGCTAATGATTTCTGATAGACCAAGTTAATTCTCTTAACTGTATGAAAATGTGGAGAGGAGAAGGGAAGGGGTTCTTTGCAGCAGGACTATGAGGATCAGCCACAGTATTGCTGATGTGAAGATCAGAGGAAATAAATCTGGGGCAGGTAAAGAGACCCCCTGGTAAAAAAAGAGAAACAATCTGTATTGCTCTGTGGACTCTGAAGATAAGTACAAGGGGAAAAAAAGGGGGAATATTTTCTGGGTTTTGTCTGAGTTGAGAGGAGAGCAGCTATGACTCTGTATGCTTTTTTCTCTACTTAAAATTTTCACACCCCTTAGCTCCTTCCAAAATGGCATCTCATTTCCACTCATTTGCTTCTCCTTAACTGTGCTTCAAAAATGCTGTGAGTAGCCTCATATCATAAATTATATCACTGAATTGATCAAATTTGCCACACTGATTCCACAAAAATATTTAAGTTTCTGAGAAAAAGCATAGAAACCTTTGTGAAGGGTACTGTGTGCATGGTATGTGTTAAATTACAAATCCTCAGCACGTAAACCTTAGAGTTCTGAGAAATGGTGTGTTTGAGCCCTGGAATGTCGCCTGGAGAGGGAGAGAGAGCATCACTGCCTGGGTACGTGCCAGAGCCCTCCAAAATCCAGTCCAGGCACTGCAGGATGGAAGTGAGAGCATGATAGTGAAAGCCAGTTAAGGGTAAAACCACACCTACTCCAAAAGCTAGAGTTTGGGGAAGTGTTGCACTGAATGCAACTGAGTCTATGAAAAAAAAAAGGAAAAGAAATTGTTGGAGTGACTGATTTTTCATCATAAAAACCTCAAATGGTATCAATGCACTGCTGAAGTTTAATATTTGACATTTGATGTGAAAGCAAATGTATATCCTCTTACACCAATGTGGTAATTTATACAGTGCTTAAAAGACTGTAGGCTGGGGAATAGCACTTAAAATTAAGGGGGAACCTTTGCACCTGTTGTACTAGAACTTAATTCTTTCAGAGAATGCTGTTTATTAAAACTTGCATTTATTTTTGAAAAGCTTACACTGAAAAAATCCTTTTGACAACCCTATTCTTCACCATTCACTGAATAACTCCTAATATGTCTCTCTGAGGGTTCTTATGCTTGTGCTTTGTCTTGGAATACATTGCTGTTTTGTCAGCACCCTAATATCCATGCAAAGCCCTCAGTATGTGAAGCTGCAAGAGTACAAATTGTGTACTTTCAAATACTTGCTGAAACTCAGGTCCTTGCTTTGGGCTTCCTGTGGCATTATTCTCTTCTGATTATCATTCCTGCTGGTTTTACATTCTGCCTCTGCATTTTAAGCCTAGTGAAAATGATGTAACATTGTGCATTGTTCCTTTCTTAGCCAGTATAAAGAATTGGGCAAGTACAAAAGTACTTGCTGTGATTTTTTTCTGAGTGTATTTCTGGCAGTTTGGGAGTACAAAGAAGCTTGGCTTTGGCAGGTTTTTCAGGTGGAATGTAGCTACATCTGAATTTGGATTCCCTCAGCTTGGTAGATCATATTCTCATAAGGTGATTCAGAAAGGGTACTCTGGGGTATGCATGTTCTGAGTGTGCATATTTGTCTTCCTTCACTGCTATTTGTATAGCTTCTTTCAAATTTTTGCCAGGATGACAGTGTTTGCATATGGCCTACTTTGGTTATTATTAGACTCTTCCTGTGCCCCATAATTGACTCTTTTCTGAGATGCCATGTAAGATGCCTGAGGTCTTTTACATGTGTTATTTAAATATTTGATCTCTTCCATTAGTTTGTCTGCATGCCCTGCTCTGCTCTTGAGCAATAACCTCAAATGTTTTCAAGCCCTGTAGCACTCTGTAAATCTACTGAAAGACCAGTAGAACCTAGTGAGGAGTTCACTGGGAAATGTCAGCTGGGCACAGGAGTGCTAAAGTCAAAAGGCAGCATCTTGCAAAGGGCTGAGGCCTCCCTGCCACGGGGTAATGATGGGAGGAGATCACATTCTGTAGTTTTTTTTGTCAACTGGAACAAATCATGAGGCATCAATGTTTTCCCAAGTGTTATCAGCCAAGTATTTTCTTCTAATGTAGTTGCAATCTTATTATCAGCCAAAATCTGCTATATCCTTGCCATGTTTTGAGATCTCTTTTGAACATTATTTTATATTATTAAATAAATTTCTTCCTCAGCCACCATCCACACCTTTGGACCAAAGTAAAATGTGGGAAATTATTTAACTTTTATAGAAGTGCTTGCAGAATTGGGATGGGAATCCAACATCAGCGCTGTTTGAATGCAGAGATGTTTTTGGAATTTGGGGAAAAGGTGGGTGGTAGAGAAGAGAGGAAGAATCCAGGTTATTGATTTCCTAATTATGAGCAGGTCATGTCAGACACTAAAATCAATAAGCTGTTCACTCACATTTCTGCATGACTGGAACACACTGGGAGTTATCATGGTGTATGTTTTTATTTAAACAGCTGTGTACATGACCTTACATAAGGGTCACAGCCGGTGAGCTAAAGCATGTTGCAAGTGAAATTTCAATGGGATATCTGCTAGCTATAGGGAAATTATACTCTCACATGACTAAGCAATTTAAGGTACGTATTGTAGCCAAGAATCAAAATTCTTCACACTGTAAAAATATTTCTCTGAGTTCATTCAAGCATTTAACTATTTGACTGGCTCATAGCCAGAAGCTAGCTGCACAAACTTGTGCTTGTATAGGCTGGAAGCAATGAAAAAGCTATTGCTGGAATGTGTCATTTTGAGAGCATATCTAATTCTACTCTTTAAATGCAGATTGTTGGACTCTGTATCTTAAGTTTTTAATCACAGTCATAGAACAGCATTCAGCAACTGTGAGGCAAAAGCATAAAACACAACATGTATTCTGGAATGCATTTTATGGGGGAAAAAATCTGCAAACAACAAACCAAAAAACCTCACCTCTTTAGCAGGCTCATGTTCATTCACTAGGTTATGAATAACTAATGATGTCTATGAATATTTTACCCTTCCTTCCTCTGCTGGACACCAAATAAACATTGTATTCACAGGCAACTGAAGCTTTTCAAATTCTATGTATCAGTCTGGTGCCAGATATTTCTGTACTTGACAAGCCAATATTTCATTGTGGTGTGGATTTTTCCTCTCCTTTTTTTTTTTTTCTTTTTAATTGCTCATTAAAATTTTTGCAAACAAGAACAGGAGGGTCCCTAACAGTCTGCAAAATAGGAATTATCTTACTAATCTGAAAAACTGAACACAGCACAAAAAATATCTGAGCTATCTTTTTCAAATTTACTAGCAATATCCTGCTTGGGAATGGTACAGGTGGTGGCACATCAGTCCAATCTCAGCCACCAGAATTAAAACCTGCTTTAGTTCAGAATGGCATTAAAAAGTTGCTGTGCCTAGGCTAATAAATCCTGTGTCTCCTGGCTCTTATGATGAGGGGTAACACTTAAGCCCATTCTTTTCATTAGGACTCAATATATATTGCAATTTTCAGAGTGCTTAAGTGGGTATTTATCCCAAAACTTTGTTTAGCAAAACTAAGTGCTCTGCAGTAATTCTACAAATTTTGATTTAAAGAGTTGCTTAAAAGAGAATTTAATTTGGATCCTTAAGAAAGTGTGGAACAGTGCAGGCATAAGAGTGTCAGCTAACAGAGCAGGCCTGCTCTCTCCAAGCCAGCTAGCACAACAGCCATGATTGCAGGGAGAATGGAGCTGGCTCCACAATAATTGGAGGTGACAGCCAGCATGGAACTGTAGAACATCTGCCTCATTCAAGGAGGAGAACTGTTCAGGAAATTAATAATGCTGTGTATGTATTTTAGGAATTAACTCTGTGATAGAGAAAACATGGATATAAGATGACAGTTGCAAGGCAGAGAGGTTGTAAGATAAATGGAAACAGGCTTTTCAGAGTGAATAGTTGCTTTATTGCTGCCGTTTGCTCTTTATAGCTTGACTTGCATCCCCTAACATTTGAGTTGTTTTGTTCACTGGCTATATTGCTTATGAATTTAGGAAAGCAGAATTTAGTTCTTTTAGGCACCAAGAATTATAGCTTAAATAAAGGATTTTCTCCTATGCTTAAAGTGAAATAATATGTGCTGAAATATTCTGTTGAGTTGAATCCAGAACGTTCAACATCTCATGGGATTCTTCTCCTGACAAATAACTTCTTTGCTGCCTGTATCTAGAGACCAGCTCTAGTTAATATACAAGAACTTTATTACTGCCCAAGTTTTTGAAATAACCAAAATCACCATGTTAAGGAATAAAGTCTGGTCACCTAGCACAAAATGAGAGTCATGTTTCAATTCTCTTGATGAGATTTGCTGAGCAAAGCAGATCAAACTGTGAGCCAGAGTTAATCTTGCTGAAGGTCTAATTGTACTCATGGCTGGCACTGAAGTGATCACAAACTCTAAAGAAACCAATGAGAATATGCTGTCTGGTTTTAGGCCACCTCTTTGTACAGTCTCCTTTTCTTCCTTTCTCCCTTTTCCAGGTTTCCTTTTATCTGGCTATTGGGTCATGCTAAAAGTCAGGGAAGGTGGGCCTAGAGCCAGCAGAACTCCCCAGATTCTAGCAGGCAAAATGAGCATTAGGAACCAGTGCTGTGAGTATAAAGTTCAGGCTGATCTGTGACCATACCCAAAGAGAGCAGTAGAAAGGTGTCATGAGGTTCAGCTGGCCTTATGCTGTTTCATCTTCCCCATGTAAATCAAAGTTCTACTCAAACAAAGCCCAGTGTTGGAGATTATCTAGTGCTTTTTATTTGCAGTTCATTTCACTAGGTGATTTTTTTTTGTCAATGATCAAGGAAGAATTATTTATTTTCTTCTTGCAGTTATCCTTCTCCCACTTTTCCATCTAGGCATGGTTGTGATGCAGATCTGTAATATTTTTGGTTCTAGAGTGTCTATATAAAAAATGCTGATCACATCCTTAAGCCAGAATTCCACAAATTCAAAACTCCTTAAATAAATTTCAAGGGGTGTGTGGAGGTAGGAGGGATTTGTTTTTGTTTGATTTGGTTTTTTTTAAAGCAAGCTCCTTCTAAAAGGCTATCTAATTGTTTTCTACTTATTGTCCATTGATTATACTACTATATTACAAGTAATTCTTCATCTGATTACCTCTAAGCTCTGCAATTATGGCCAATTATCATAATACATATGCTGTGTAATTTCATTATATCCAGTGGTGACTCAAAATCCAAGCTGATATAACTGAAAGCAGAATCTAAACCATTATGTTTTGTTCTACTTCTGCAGGAGTCTGATGTAAGGCAGTCTCCCTGATCTCACGTGAAAGAATGTTCACTTCTATGAAATAGCTTTTCTCCTAGGGCATGAAAGGTGTAGTGGGTAATCAAGTATCTAGGAAACCAAAGCAAACTTTGTAATCAAAAAAACCCTTCAAGTTTTGTTGCTTGATCGTCAGGAATGATATTAGACTATCTGACCTTGAGATCTCATCCCTAAGCATAAGCTTTCCAGAGAGAAAGGGTAAAGCTTGACTTGGGCTCTTTCAGAAGGGAATTCAGAGTACCTGCCTCCACTGACAGGAAAAAGGGTCTCAGGGGAAACTAGATTTCTTGGCAAAATGAGGTTACTAAATTCAGATGGGAGAAACACTCATTTTATCCTAAGGGTTAAGCAGACAGATGAATTTCCCTTGATAGAGGTTTGCAGGATTAAGGAATATAGCTACTTCAGACATGATATGCCATCCTGTGGCTTTCACGTGCTTCTTCCCCTGTGTTTTTCCCCAGGCAAGGCACTCTGTTTTTATTCACTAGTTTGCAAGCATGACATTAGCTTATTAGGATCTGGGCAAGGTCCATAAGTAAGCTGTCTCTGTCAAGATATGTCTATCAGAAGCAAAACATGGATTTCATAGCTCCTTTTCTTCTAATTCAGTGGAAAAAGTTCATCCAGCTACCCCGTGTCTGGTGGGATTAAGGATGTAATGTTACATGTTTTATAGAAACAATTCAGCTACCCCAAAAGAGGACACCAAATGCCAGCCCTGCAGAGAGGTCACTGCTGCCCTAGGATATCTCAAACGTCACTAGACAAACAGAGCTGAGGAGCTGAATTTCACCTTCTCTATCCAGAATATAGATGTCTCATTTTAACAATAGAAATTGGTGTGATATTGTCACTGAGATGTTCCATCCTTAACAAAAGTGGTTTCCAAGCTGCTGCCATGTCTGATGGAAACCCCCAAGCCAATCTTTTAAATTGTTGTTCTTTGTGTTTGGGGTGTTTTTGCAACCTGGAACCGAAATAGTGATTCCTTAGCAAATGTGGCCATTTCTTCAAGAAGCAAAATTAAATTGTTATGAAGCAAGTAAATGTCAAAAGCAAAATGACAGTTATTTGGAAACCAGATTAATTTTGCTACCCTTATGAGATATTGTACTGTGCAACACAGAATTTTGATAATAGTGCATTAAATTTCAACTGGAGCTTATGGGATGTGACAATTAACACCAAATCCACTTTTGACCTGTAATGGACTATCTCAGTTAATTAAAGGTTTGACAGTCAATAAAGCTGTCATACCCAGACTTCAATAATAAGTTAGAATGGTCACACAAAATATCTTGAACTGAAAAGCAGTGTTCTTCAAGTTTAGTTAAAACAGTCAACTTCAGTTGCTAATTTTCATGTTGCATTTTATTATGTTCCTTACACAGAAAGTGCAACAAAATTTCTGTCTTCTGTCAAACACTTGCAGAGGATACCACCTGTGTACTGTACTTCCAAGTTTTGCGTTAGTACAATACAATAGATGTAAAGCAGAAAACTGAGGTTTCATGAAAGAGAAGTGGATTGTGGGGTGAGTGTTGGTGTTATTTGTTTGTTTTATTAGATAGACTTCTTTTAAAAAGAGCCCATATCCTGAAATCTTTTGAGGAAAAAGCTTATCCTTTGTAGAAATGATTGATTAATCAAAAGCTATTCTCCTTTGGAAAAAAACATTCCAGTAAAAATTTGCAAATATTTCCATTTTGGGATACTTTTTTCTATATTTTCTTTGCCATATTGCTCTGCTAACTTCAACAACACTCAATCCTATTGCAATAAGGTACAATAAATCAGAGTTGGAAAGGTGTCTGCAAAGCAAACATTCCTCCCAAGTTAGGCTCAAACATCTAGACTGCAGCTGCAGTAGATAGAGGTTTCTTGTTATTTACTGCACCTCCAATATAATCTACAGCCCTTCTTCAAAAGAATCCAGGGAAAGCTCTTTCACACTTGCACACTCATCTTTTGGAAACGTGCTCTATGGAGAAGTGTTTATAAAAATTAAGAAAAATTTTAGAGTTATTTGTGGTAGCCCATAGTCACCAAAACCAAAGCATGTCCCTATTTAAGATAATGAGCATGTTGCCATTGCACTCCAAGGAGCCAGAACTAGGATGCCAGACTGGGTGCTTTTTATTAAATGAAGTCTGGAGTTTCTTTCAGATTGTTCAGAATCAACTCTAAACCAAATCTCTGATCTGCTACATGTTACTGGCAAGAAAGAAGTAAAAAAAAAAAAAAAAAAAAAAAAAAAAATTGAGGTGCTAATGAAAATATTTAATTTCATGCTTTTGAACAAAAAAGTATGTCAACATATACAAAACAAAAATTTTCTTGGTGGTGCTCTTTCTGTTCTGACTTGCAAATTCTAAATCATACTTCATATCACTTACCACAGTGTTTCTCCACTAACTATTAAAAACTCCAATAAATTCAAATAATCTATCAAAATTTTACAGTCTACTCTGAATTTTTCTGCTTTTTCTGTGATTTTTTAAATAGATACATACATAGACATGTCAAGTGTTCTTGTAATGGTTACAAATATCCTTGTCCTAGTCCAAAGGTTATTTTGTGTCTGTAAGTGGCTCCTGCTGATGTCAGGGGCCCTGAACCTGCTCTGCTCCTTTGACCTGACAAAGCACTTAAACCGGCGCTTAACTTCAGGCACAGGAACAGATGCCTGCCATCAGAGGGCTAACCTTGTGTGTAAATAACATCTAGGTTATCTACCAGCTCTTTACAGGAAAGGAATGAGCTACAAATTGTGCTTAGGCTTCCACAGCTTCAGGGGCAAAAGTCACGTGAATCAATAAGAACCAGTGCATTGCAGAAAAGGGGTGAAATGCTCAGATAAAGAAAATTTCAGTTTCAGAACACAAAATTTATTGCAACTTTGACCTTGTAAAATGCTACCAACAGAACAGATACTGCTGGAAATATTGCAGATGTCAGGTGTGATTATGGCCCATAAATTCTGGAAATAGTTGATAGTTTTATTTCAGTTTTGATGTGGGAGGGGTTTAATTCAATAACTTGCAGGGTTTTTTTCTCAACTACATGATTAACTAAGCTGATGTGACCAAACTCAGCCATCAGAGAATTGTTTAAAATTTGTCATGACTAAGTACTATATAGATTCTGGATTTTAGCAAGCAGCCCAGAGAGAAACAGACTTAGCAAACCCAGCATAACTGGGAAGAAACCAGGCAGCTGATGTGGTGTGAGGTGTGGACTCCAGTGAATACAACAGTTAAAAGCACTGTGTTGATGCTGGGCAGCAAGTCATTGATAAAATTTGGTATGAGAGCTACTGTTATCCCATAGGGGTAGGTGGGAAAAGTGCAGTACAGACAGCCAAGATCTCTGCCCAGAAGGCCCTCAAATGAGAGGTGACAATGTTAATGGAAATGGACAGATCTGATTCTTCTTTAGGTCATCTGTGTCCTCAGCAATTCCACTCACTTCCACTTTCCTTCACTAGGATTTAACATCATTTTCCAGCAGCCTAAGTTAGCTTTCAGTCCAGCATTAGGAGCCTTGCAGAGTTTCAGCTGGATCTGCACAACTCCATTCTATTCACTGTAACTCAGCATAAAGTTTTCATTTTAATTAATTCATTCATACAAATTTGTTTGGGTGTTTTTTTTCCTAAACAAGCTAAATATATTTTTGTAATTTCAAAATTAAATATCTGTTAGGTTTTAGCTGTTTGGCATATCTTGTAAACTCAAACTCAATCATAAAAAGATGGCAAATTCCTAACACAGTAAGAGTTTGCCCAGAAAAATCAATATTAGAGAATGACAGCAAAGAGAGTCCTATAAGTAGTATGACTTTGCCATGTACTCAAGTATTTTTGGAGCCCAGACAGTACATTAGGAAGTGACAGATTCATGTAGTTTAGCTGGTGATTTATAAAGTTTGCTAGCTGATTTAATAGGGTGCTAGAAAGCGTTGTTGTTCAACCAAGTAAAGAGAATCATAAAATGGTAATGAATGTTATGACAGTTCATGAATATTTCATTTGGGGTCTCTTTCAGATGCCTGTTAGTTTATCTCAAGATCTAGGAGTATATTGCATATAAATCTGCTGGAGAGTAGAACTGCACAGTATGCCAAGAGACAGGCAGGAGAGGTTTGGTGAGAGCAGCATGTTTGAACAGGTGTCTCCAAAGCACAGAATCACAGTTAAGCCCTCTACAAAGTGCTCAGGAAAAGTATCCAGGGCATCAAGCATATTTATTTGCTGTTTGTGTATTTAGAAACATCAGGTAGTGTCTTGCAAGCTCACTCTCTTTACCTGTGACTCCCGAGGACTTGTTCACTGCAGCCTCTCAGGAAAGTTTTTGTTGAAAAGGCCAAAGGGATTCCCATCTCATTAAGTGTTTCTTAAGAGCAACTTGCAATGTGGACAGACATCTTTAGTAAGGTAAATCTGTAAAAAAGACCTCCAGGTTTTCACCTTGAACATCCTGAAGAGCAGAATGTAACCTTCATGCTGCTTTAAATCCTGAACAGGTATATTTGCTCTGTAATATGTGCTCCATAGTTAATTTTGTAATAGATATGGAATACTTCAAACTAAATCATTTGTGTGATCCAATGCCAAATCTTAATGGGAAAAAAAAAGAAAAAATTTTGCCAGATAAGCTGTATTTCAGTGTCTTTTGATCCACACAAGCAAGACGGACCTGCCTTGTCACAGCAGTGCTGTCCACCATAAGATAGAAATTCTCACATTGCTGTTTTCTTGGCTGTTTCTTAATGATAAACCCCTCTAAAACAATGGACTTTATGCATCCTGAAGGCTTGCACCAAATGAAGCAATGAAAGAGCAACATGTGGGGAGTGGTCAACAACAGCACCATGCCAGAAGTTCTGTTTAATGGGAATTGCACACTCAGAAGGGGTCAAAACAAGCATGAAGGTCTTGAAGGGGCTTGTACCAGTTGGCGTCATCTGAAAGACAAGGCAGGAAGGGCGCTGCATGAAAACTGTGAAGCCTTGCAGTTTGTCTGGTTAAATCATGTTTAAATCTGGTTATGTTTGTGAGGGGCCTCAATTCAGTATTAAAATCTCAGTAGCATAAAACATTATTTACTTTCAGTAAAAAAAAACAACTAGAAGTTCATGAACAAGTTTGGTTTTACCATATGAATTTGTGCTACAAAACAAACAAAAAATGTGTGACCTCACTTGTTTATCACATTTCATTATAACCAGCATAGGCATCTGTGGTGCAGCCTCATATAGGTAAACCCAAAGAAATATTTTTTTCTATTATTATTGCATCTTGGACAGTAAAGTGCACCGAGAAAAAAATGTTCACAAATTTTTGCTGACTTCTTCAGAAGTCACCAAGATGGACAAAGAAATCGGAAAACATTTGTGAAAAATTGCTTGTTCAATTCTGGTTTGTGTCAAGGGCTTTTCTGCAAACTGGAAGGAGAGAAAGATATGCTGTCCTAGCAGATTTGACTTATGTTAGCAGTAATTTGTTTGGCCACTGTTTATTACTTAATAATCAATCTTTATTATTACATTAATTCTAATTGGGATATGTGAAATATGCAGTGCATTGACCACATGACATCAGTTTACTTGCTGAATAATTTAAGCTATTTCTTTCTAATGCCTTAGGCTGCAATATCATTACTTTTTGGCTGCCCTAATATTCAAGTTATATTGATGTTATTTCACTTGTTATTACCTTCTTGACATGACATTGTTTTTCAAATATGGAAATCCTGCTCAAATACCTCAACATGACAGAATCCTGCATTAGTCTATAATGTATCATAATAACAAAACAGTGCAACATAAAGCACTTGATTTGTTTTCTAACCTGTGCCAGCCTTCACAATACAGGGACAAGAGATGCCAGAAGGAGAATTTTGGTCTGCATATTTTTTATATATTCTTATCCATTTTTACAGAAGGCAGGGAATAATCTTGCTGATAATACAGAGGCAACAAATGCACAAGCAGTAAATGGACAGGGTGATTTATCCCACTTCACACTGCTTTATAAGCAGTATGTATCACTCCTGTAAGTCGTCTTCTGCTTAAAGAATTGTAAGAAATATATCTCACTATTACTTTTATTGATAAAACAGACAAACCACCTTAATTCATTCTTCATCCAGAGCCTTTTATCACAGCATGGTTGTGATTAGGATTCTGATCACCGTGTGCCACTCTGAGATTGAGAGGCTCTATCTACTCATCTATTATTCTTCACGAAGCAAAGCTCCAGTGTACCATCTGTTTTCTTACTGAATCTTGCATGTAGCTGCAAAGAGCTGCTCACCAGAGATTAAGGCTGGCAAGCAAGCCCTTGGTTTACATGGGGATAGCTAAGCACTCACTGCTATTGGGCTCTTTAAGTTTTGGATGAAACAAACTAGTGTTTTCTGCTGTATTTAAATTTTTATTTTATCTGGTATTTATTTATATATTACTTCAATTTTTATCTGATCATAATTGATTTTGTATTTTTCTTGCTTTTTTCCCCAACAAAAAATCACTTGGAAAAAACCCCAAAGAGCAATAAATAACCATGCTATAGAGCTTTAATTGAGAAGAGGTCTGTCTTGCATTTTATAAGATCTGGATTAACAAAGGCTGTTTCATGCTGGTGGTGCTTGCCCCTTTTAATACAGGGAATAGAAATGGTTGCTGCTATGAACACGCTCAGATAAAACACGGCATCAGCACCCCATTGGATGTACCTGAATATCACCATCCTACAATTCCTCTTCTTCACGTGGCTGTATAGACACCTTTGCTTTATTACACTGCACACAGTTCAGGACAAGGGGCTGAGCACTGTGTAGGGCTGGGCTGTGGCTGTTTGCAGAGCCCCCCAACATCCCTGCCCCGCGTCTGCTACTGAACACAGGTGTAGCTCTACCAGCTCACTGCCACTGAGCTTTCCCCACCTTCCTTGAGGCTTTTTTTCCTTTAAACTGCACAATTCTATGGGAGCTTCACAACCTTCAGCATTTTATAATAGTCCATGCTATTCCCCAAGGAGCAATAAAAAGTAGCTTTTGAGGCTCCTCTTTTTGATCCATTATTTAGAGCCTAATTTGTGCTGTCTGCAATCCCCACATCAGTGCCAGTGGTCCTGCAGTTCTGCAAATTCCCTTCAGGACTAGACTAAAATCATAAATCATTTTTAGGAGATATTTAGATATCATCATAGCACAATTTTTTTCAATCTGCTCCTCTTACCATGGATTTGATTTTCATAGCAAAGAAGGACTGTCTGAGGAAACAATTCTATTTCTTACTCACTCAGCTTCCAGATTAAATTTTTACTTGGCAACAAAACTTCCTTTCCCAAGATGATGGTTAGACTGTATTGGTCCTGGGCTCAACTCAAGCAAACATTTGTGTTTGTACAAAACCTGGCTATTTTCCTCATATGCTCAGTAGGACACTGGGAACTGAGCCATACAGAGTCAGCAAGACCTGGAGTCATTAGCTGTGGGCAGGTTCTACATCAAGCAATGCAGGTTATTAGACTATGTCAGTACTAGCAAGTGAGTTTATTTTTGCTTCAGCCCTGTAAATGACAGCTTTATATATGTGCACACTTGAGCAATCAGTCTTTTTTTTCTGTTTGGTTTTTTCTTCTTTTATTTTCAGTCTGATTCTCCAGCAGGAATAAAACCATTTTCCTCTTTAAATATGCCAAGGCCTCTTTTCAGTCGCATTTAATTCATTTTGTGATATCCAATGTTTTGCCTGACACAGCAGGCCGGTGAAGCCACATGACAGCCTGCTACTGCATCATGATTCATTCAGAGGCTGTGGCTGCACACAGCACTTGACAAAACTCGTCAGTGACAGAGTCTTTAGCCCCAGCACCTCTCAGTCTAAGTGCTAATGATGCTGCGTGGTGCAAATCCACAGAGACATCGGCATGCTGCTGGCAAGACTTGAGCAGAGGTTTTGCAGGCTTCATCTTTGCATCACCAAGGAATTTTGTGTGGGCTTTAAAGCAGCCTAGAAGGCAAATTTGTTGAGTGAGAGGGCGAGGGTGCATATGAGAGTGTAAGTTACACAAGAGGCTGCATAGCTCCCCTTCCTGCTGGGTGATGGGCTCTTGTGGAGGGCTCAGAGGCACACAGAGGTCTGCTGCCTACTTCAAAGACTACAGGCATGTCTTAGATTAAGCGGTCCTTGAAAAGTTCATCCAGAATGCTGCTCAAATGAACACCCCAGAGATATTTGCTGTAATGCTGCATTACCTTGTTTCAGTACATAGTCTCTTTCTGAATTTTTTTCCCCCCTCCCCTGGCTTTTTCTTTTCTTCATTTTCTGTTTTTGTTAATTTTGATGTTGAGTAGCTCCAGGAACAGGAAGTACAAGGTTTCTGAAAACACCCAGAAGAAGTTTCCTCTAAGTCTTCAAGCAGGAGCTAAGAATCTCCTTGTGTGCATTCTATAAACAGCTGGACAGAACAAAACCCTTCAAAGAGACCAAAGTGTGAAAACTAAAAATGGCATGGCAGAAATTAGTCAACAAAAAAGTGAGATTTATTCATCCATTGCTCTGGGGACTACATAAATTGGTATCAGTGCTAAAAGTACAGCAGTTTGCTGTCATCTATGACTCTTATCCTGATGCTGTGAACTGGTTATCAAAAAGAGCAGCTTCAGTTTAAGACTAGAAGTTATTCTCGGTATCTGGAGGGACAGAGAAGGCAATGAGGGGTCCTTTCTTCTCTGGCCTATGGTCTCCAAAGCAGCAACAGTCCTCAGAGACACGAGCTTCTGCCAATGCTGGTCGCTCTTCTTTGTGGGTGTTTTGTTTTGTCATCTCTCCAAAGGAGCTGTTGTTGTCAACACCAGCTGAAAAAAACCTGGCATGATCTTATATAACAGGCTAAAACAATCAGCAAGAAGGGAGGTTTGCCACAAAAATCATCACTTATATTTCTTTACTCAGAACCTCAGACCCTGGGATGACAAGGTCGTGTTAGAATTTTGACCAGCTGAACCCATTTATGCCACTGAAATGATCCACATCACAGTGCAGTAGTTGAGTAATGCTTCCCCTGTGACTGGGTGCACTCTCAGCACCCTCAGGCTGGAACAGGCAAGGGAGTTTGGCATCTGAATTTCTGCAACCCTTCCCCTACCCCATTCACACCAGGTCTGACTTCTGTCTGCATTGTTGTTTGTTTGTCTGGGGGATTTTAATAACCATTCTTCCATTATCAAAATTGCTGTTGCAAAATGTACTACAGAACCAAATGTAACACATCTGAAATAATAAGGGCAAAATGAATTAAAGGGGATACCTGCTGCTTTCGATTCTGATATCAAAACCCTGTGTGACATAATCCCACTGGTCAGAAGCAGCAGAGTGAGCTGCTAATGGATGTGTTATCTGTGAAATACAGCTATTGCCTTTCCACAGATTGCTTGGGGGAAAACTACAGAACAGTGAATTCTCACTTTTCAGACTCCTTCTTGATAAAAATAAATATGTTTGATTATTCAAATATATGCTGATTGAAAAACAACATTCAAAATAGATATTAAAAATTGAAATGGCAAGATGTTTTCATGCTTAGAGCCTAGAGCATGCAAGGTTCATATTCATGATCGTTTCTGCATTAAAGACTCTCTGTGGCACTGAACAGCTCTGTCAGGTCAGATGCTCCGAGTGGCCACACAACACAGAAATCAGCTTGATGGAATGAAGATCCTTAAGCAGCTCTGGAGGGTGTGGGTTTGGTCCCCAGGGTCAGTTTCTTGCCTCTAAAACAGCAGAACTTTGTTTTATGTTTTAACTATGCTTTAGAGGTACACTGGGAGCAAACACAACACTTTTGTAATGGGCACCATAGCAGAACATCATGGATGTAACAATCAAATTTCTCACTTTGCTGTGCTCAACACGTGGGTCTGAAATCCATTCAGAAACTGAAAAATTGTTATCAAAAATTGAAAGGAAATAGAACTATAGAAATACAGAAAGCACAGGTTTTTATTTAATGAAAAGTAGAAACTGCAATTCAAAAAATACTGTGCTGAACTTCTTTCCATTTTGTTAAAATTGTTTAAAAGCACAGGCAGTATAATACATGGGCTTTATGCACGCAGCATGGCTAACTTAAGCTACTATAACACACATAGTAATGGCAACTGGAAGTGTTAGGGAAACTGTAAGTTAGAAAAACAAAGTTGAAGCTTCCTTTCTGTGGTGAAGGCTAATCAGTGTCTGTTAACCTGTGGCTTTTATCATGAAATGTGTATGAGGGGGATGAGAGAGTTCAAGGAAGTAAGGCAGTGGGTACATACTTAGTTTTATTTATCTACTATCTTGAATTATTAAAAAGACAGGTACTGCTAGGAAGATAGTTTTCCATTGTTGCATGAACTATCAGGGATTGAACCATGAAGGATTAAAAAAGAATTAATTTTGTTCTATTTATTCCTGGAGTGAACATAAGCCTACAAATACATAATAGCAATATGAATGGGCATTAATTATTTTGGGATTAATTCCTTTTTGAACATTAAATGTAGAAGATTGCAAAGTAGAGGAGCTCTTTATTAAATGACTTTTAACTCTAGAGCAAACTCTCCTGGTAGGCTGGTAGCAGGCTATAGGGCTTTTAATCCACAGGTCACTCACTTGAACCTGTCTCAAAATGCTAATGATTGGTGGAGGATCAAGGATCTCTTCACTGATCTAGAGATTAATGTTCAGAAAAGGGCAAGAAAACACAAGAATAAAATCAAAGATTAAAAAGAAAAAAAAAATACGAGAGAGAAAAGTGCAGTGATCTTCTACACCATAGTAAGGACCAGGGACAAAATACAAAAAAAATGCTTCCTTAAGGAAATTGCTTGCCTATCTATAAAGGTAGCTTTGAAAGAAAAGTATTATATTTACTTCTCAGATCGTGTACAGTATATGAATAGATTAAAAAATAGCATCAACTGCAATGTATGTCGCTAATTAGTGAGTGAAAGACTGACTTTACTATCCACCTTGGACTAGGAATTTCGATTGTAATCTTTTCATCTAATGATACTGTCTTTGTATGATATGAGGGGGTTTTTTATTACTTTGTGGTTTGGTTTTTTCCCCCTGGGCATGGACTACTGAACTAGAGCTAAGATTTGATTAAGCTGCTTCTATCCTAAGCTGTGTTCAACTCAGAATCAATTCTAAAATTCTGAGAAGAATTCCAAGCTGAAGAAAAATAGAGCCTTTAGTCCTGCCTCATATTGTACTCCACTTTCATAGACTGTGAGATGTCCACATGGGGATTTAAGTGTACTCTGCATTTCCAGCATAAATTTCTCTGGCCAGCATCTTCACATAAGTACAGGATCAAGCCTTGGAATATAATTACTTGCAGGCTACTCTTGCAGTTCCTGTGGCATCTCCCTGCTGGACAGTCACTCTTTTGCAGTCAGTGGATTTTACATTCTTGCAATATTCAGCAGAGAAATGATGCCAGTCACAACTTCATCTGCAACTCTAGAGTAGGGGGCCTCCTCACTTTTTGAATCGAGAATTGTTTGAGAAAATTAGTAATGTTTTGCTTGTTAGTTTATTGAGCCTCTTACTAGCACTAGTTGTACCTGGAAGGCCTTTTCCTATTCATCAGACTCCATTCAGAGCCACCTCACAGAGCCTTTATTCCTGTCCCCCTTGCAGGGACACCTCACATGGTGATGCAGAGCCAGGCTCGGATTCATGGCAAACAATCCCCTTGTCACTGCCCTGAGCGGGCCAAAGGCTGAGCTCCTGGGGGTCCTGGCTCTGCCAAGCACTCCCATGTGCCGGCCCTGCCTGGGACAGGGACATCTCCCACCTGCTGGGCACCTGGCTCTGCCCTGAGTCAGTCTCCTCTTTGAGCCACCCACCCACTCCTCAAAGGTCCTCTCTCCAGTGCTGGACTTTCTTTATGGTGATGTTATCTGAGGTCCTCTAGCAGGTCATGTAAAGAGTAAACTTTGAACTGGACAGTTGGACAGCAGGTGAAATTTTTGTAATTAATGTAGTCTATTAATTTAGATCCTGAAAACAATTCAGGACATCATGATGTCGAAGACATCAACTTTTTGTGGGTGCTCTCACTTTCCCCTTTTGCACTACCCATTTCCTGTCACAGTAAGGATTTTTCACAGTAAAAATATTATATTTTAGTTTTGTGCTTCTAACTTTACTGTATCATCTTTCTCTACTCAGATCTCTCTGACAGGGTGTGACTAAGAGTAGTGAGTTTCTTTTGCTGCAGCCCAGTTTCCCAACAGGTTGTTTCAACATTCTTAGTTGCCCCTCCACTTCTGCAGTGGAACTGATCTTGTTATCCACAGTGGCAATGGCAGACATAAAAATAAAAATTGGCATGGTGGCATACAGATGCTGACTACACTGCCACACTTATGCTGTTATATGAACTTCTGGAAATTGGATAACCTGAATGGGGCATTATTTTCAGGTTGTTAACAACGTTTTATGACGTTTTGACTCCTGAAGCATGGTAAATTCAAGTACTGTCAAGAATTAAATTCACACCATAATTCCTGACTATTTCATAAAAAGAAATTTCTTTTTAACAGGTAAAATAACCAAATTATGACTGGGGGCAGTCAAAGATTTTAATTTAAATAGTATTTATTGATCTGCCTGTGGTCCAGGACATGAACCCAGCTATATATAACATACAAAAATCATTTGCTTCCTTCTGCCAAAATTTACAAACTCTTTCTCTGCTTCTTTGTTGCAATTGCCTAGATCTTCAATAACGACCATGTGAACTCAGAGGTACACTCTTGATTGAATGATCTTGACTTTCTTAGTCTTATATGCATAGTTTTTTGTTAATTAAGCTCTGGACAGATGCTTTTATTCAGCAAACGGTTTCAGGATGCAAGTGTGTGCACCTTCTGGGATGATTAGATGATTATCTTTCAGGAGGGCATTGCTGGACCATTCTGCTTTATAGTTCATCACCATTATCTCTCATTAAGAGTCTAGCCTGCGCAGAAAACAGGGAAGGTTTTCTCATCCTCATTATTTTCCAAACCACTAATTCCCTGACAAGAATATTTCTAAATCCACGTTGTTCATTACAATGGCTAGATGAAAATGTGACCTAAAACTATTGCTATATAAAACAAATTACAGATTCCAACATAATGGTCATGTTTTTCATAAAGTGAAAAAAACTATCGTGTACTTATAGCTTAGAAAATACCTTTTAGGTCACAAGTATTTATGTACCTAAATGTAGAAGTTACACTTTAATTCAAATCTAGTCTGTTGTCTCTTTGTTATCTTCTTTAATCCTAAGAAGTTTAGAGACCACTAAATTATAGAACCCTGTTACTAGATGCAGTAAAATGGGGGCAATCATTCTGCAAGCCTCACTGAGAATGTAATACCAATCTTTTGGAAACTCTGTGCATCTTATCTAAGAAGAGATCAGTTAGAGGCTAAAAATCTCCTTGAGCTGTATTCTTTTTTTTTTTCCTTTTTTTTTTTTAAAAAGTGATGTAATTTGAATGTGCTGCTTGCAGACTATCAAAAGCCATACCTAAATTTTCATGTTGCTATTCTGGTTAATATTTATATTGACAAGTATCTGGCAGGAACAGGCATGAAATGCTTCACTCTACATAATATAGCACCCTGGTAGTGTGTGCTTGTTAAAGGAAAACCGGACATTATGCAAACAGACTCAAAATGAGTAATTCACACCTCCTCCCTGAAGCACTTACCGTAAATACAGTAAATCAGGAGCTGTCTGGGTCTACATGTCACAACACAAATGTCCAGACCGAGACAGAGGAGGCTGATCTGCACCCTCTAGTGACCCTAACTAGTTGAAACATTAGCAGCTACAAATTACTAAATGACTGGGAACATTTCTCCCCTAATCAAGACCTTTATTGTTCTATTATTGTTTTAAGGCAATTAAGAAAAAAAACATTCAATAAACCTGGGAAAACTGGACTGCAGCAGGATATGTAGAAGCCTCCATGGACCTTAGGTGCTAAATTCTCGCAGGTGCCAGCCCAGCTGTGAGCAGCTGCACAAGGTGCAGAACAGGCCCATACCATCCATGCTCCCAGCCACCCATCCCAAAATCCTGGATCACACACCAGGGAGGTGTGTGAGCTCCAGGCAATCCCTGCAAGGGAGGGTTGTGCTGCTCCCAGCTTCCTGCAGCCCTGCAGCTGGATTGTTGTATGGATTAGCCCGGGGCAGCCTTGAGTGCATGTTCCAAAAATAAAGGCAGTTATAGTAATCTGCTGTGGCAAGCATGCGTGTGTGTGATACGCATTTACTGCAAGCCTAGTGATTTAATGGGATTAAATTCTGATCAGCAGAGAGAAGATTGATCATAGTAATGAGAAGATGGGTATAGCACATTTGGCTCAGTGGCAAACTGGCTTGAGGAAGAAAGTGATACACTTCTGTGTACATTATGAAGGAATCATATCGGACCTTAGGCTTATTCACTATATTAAGTGAGCAATACAGTGGGAAAATTAGATAGGCTTGCACTCTCCTTTTTAGGTAAGCATCTAATGCATTGCTGTGATACTTTATTTGCTTTTTCATTCTAGGCATGAAATGAAGTGTTCAAAATACTATGGTCAAAAAAGCAGATTTACAAACACAGAATTCCCAGCCCAGTAGCAAATGTAGTACCATATAATGCAACGCCGAGTGAAGATTATCACAAAGCGCTTTCCATGGCTGGATTCAAAGTGTGTGTTTTCAGTAGCAGTGAACCTGACAGGGAAGTCATCTGAGAAAGAATAGACTCCCAGTGTTGCCAAACTCCAAGGCAACTCTCCAAAGGGGACAGCTCGCAGCATACAGATGAAGCAAAGGAAACTACAGGGGGTTAGACTCTGGTAAAGTATAGTAGAGGTGGTCTTTATTTAGAGATAAAGCAAGCAGAGAAAGTTCAAGCAGTGGGCTCCAGGGAATTACCAGGGAGAATAATTAAAAATTTGGAGGAATGCTAATGTGCTGAACTAAGAAAAAGAGAAAATGTAAAGATGAGTGGGGAGAAAAAAGTAGGTCAAGGGAGAAGAGAAAAGGCAGTGAAACCTGACGACTGCAAATGTTCTTTTCTGCCCTCCTGGCATCCTCAAAATTGATAAGGAGAGATTGGCAGAAAGCAAGCAGTGCATCCAGCATATTGAAGTGCAACTGGCAGACACTTTTAATGAAAAACAGTAATTGGAAAATGTTCTCTTCAAAACTACTTTTGCCAGAGGTGTTTTGTGGAGTTTTCTTTCTTTTTCTGTGTTTCTAGAACTTATTTGTTGGCAGGGTGGTTGCTCTTGGTTTGATGGGGGGCTTTTTGGTGACAAGTTTTGTTTTAATGTGGCCGTTCTGCCACCTTTGCATTGCTGCATTTCAGTTTTGGTTGGCTGCTTTGAAGTGTAATAGAACTTTAGTTAAACCTAGAAGTTTATCAGACACTGAATGTGCGATTTTTTAACTTGGGAAAAATCTCATCAAGAAATCAGTACTTGACTTCAGGAAGTGTAGAAAACTACTTAACAAAAGGAAAATTAAGATGTTCTTCAAAAGTTGCAAACATCTTTTTTATGCCATTGCATTTTATTTTTTACCATGTTTAGTAATAAGTCTCTACAAAGGATCCAGGGGTCCATGTTTTTTTAGTTCACATCCTGAAGCAGAAGCAGTAAATAACAACTTCCCTAATGTTCATTATCTGATTAAAGAAATTGAGGCATGTAACAGTGCAGAGGTTAAAAGACAGGGAGGATTAAAGGATGAGTGTAGCTAATTAAGGAAACAGCCCTGCAAGCAATTACATACATGGTTAACTTTAAGCACTTCAGCATTGATAGGACTACTCACATGCTTAGGTTAAGCACATGTGCTTGTGAACTGGAGCTTGAAGACCACATCCTGTGAGATGCTGAGGACGTGTTAAACACTGAAGGCAACAGGATTGTCCTGTTCCAGCAGGAGCTCTGGATATTGTGCACTTTCCCAGTGCCAGGCTTCAGGACAGGGCAGCAGAGGCTAATTGGGAAGAGGTTCCTCACAGAGGTTTCATGTTAAGTCCTCCAAAGTCAATACTGGAGAACATTTCTTTTCAGAAACATTTTGAATCAAAGCTTCACTTATAAGCATTTATTTTTAATAAGCTCCCCAAGACTGATACTAAAATTAAGAATGTTTTCTATGCTATTATTCAGCAATATAGGGTAAAAAAACCAAGGGATCCATTCTGCTGGGGTGGGTTGGTACAAAGTATGGTGCCTGAAAGAAGTGGCTTGTGTCAAGGTGAAGTTTTACTTCTGAAGCTCCATTTTAAGCAGCAGCCTAAAGTGAGATACCTTGTTGACTCTGTTGGGCTCTTGTCAAGGTCACAGTACAGCCCAACACAACCAAAACCTCGTGACCAAAGGATATATAGCATGTGAGTCTACACTTGATCTGTTATTCCCTAGATTAAAGTCAGTTCTCCTTGTCTCCTGCAGTGATCTTTTAAATTTTTTTTTATTTAGAAAACGCACAGGATCACTGATCCAATAGGATTTTTTCAGCTTGCCAGCTTAAATTTTAGCACAAGTATCTGTAACTTAAGCAAAGGAATCAAATGTAATTTGGTCACATCTTCTGATGGTCTTAACTGTGCATGCTAGCTGGGAAAATATTTCTTGTATTGTGTCTGGCTTGCTCTTTCTAAGAAGAAATGGTTGTGGATATCTTTTCTTGCATTTGTTTGGTTTGTTTTCTTCTTCTCCTGGTGTGCCAAAAGGAAAGGGCTTGTTTGGCATCACGCTCTGTGTCGTTTATGGTCTTTCTGTATCATTTCCAGAGAAAGAAATAGTTGTTGACACTGATTTGGAAATTAGGATTAAACTGTCAGCATCATAACTGCCAACCAGTTGAGCAGAGAGTAAAATGATGAAAAGTGAGAAGACAGCCTTATCTTAGTGAATATCTCAGTGTCCTATAGTTTCCTCAGTTGGAATCCATTAAAATGTCTGCTTTGTATTTATTTATTTGTTTTTCAGTTCAGAGGAGATGACCTTTTTTAAACTAGGCACTGTAAAAACTTTACTACTGGTGTTTTGTCAGCTGCTGTTCTCACCAGTGAGATTCCATTAGCAGGCAATTGTGCAAATTCAAAGGCAGGGAGGGGAAGGCATCAAGGAGAGGAAGAAATGATTGATTGGGCTATCAGAGAAATTGTCCTTTGACATTAAACTCTTCATTATGGTTGATTTGACTGTCTGAGGCAGTCTCCGAAGAGAGATTCAGAGGGATGGGACTTATAGGGATGGTCCCTTCTCTTCTCCTGGTTGTTCCATTCTGAGGTGCAAATAAACTGGGAGATTTTACATGCCAGCAGCAATATATAGCTGCTTGGCCTTAAATTCCTACTCACTAAAAAGATCTGTCATTTCACAGAAACACCAACTCTCACTATTAGCGAGTTTTCCATACCCTGCAGGAGTAAACAGCTTCACCCTAAGAGCTCCTCCCGGAAGAAGGTGAAGTTGTCCCGCCTTCCTCCTCAGCTCTCACATTAGCCACATAATGCTGGCAATTATTTCTCCTCTGCCTTTTTTGAGAGAGTGTCCACTAACAAGTCAGATTCTCCCCATTGTGTTCTGCTGCCCCACTTATATGGTCCCATGTACATTTTGAAAATAAATAGGTTTTCTTAAAAGTAAAAACCACATTTAACACTTTCAGCAGTACCTTTTATGCTCTGGTAAGTCTTACATTGCTGGTGTGGATGCCCCTGTTAAAAAGAGAAGGGCCAGGTGCCATCCCTCTTTTCTGCAACCATTTGGTCAGGGCTCTGCTGCTAACATGGTATCAATGTACTGTTTCTGGCAATTTCTAGTCACATTTGAACGTACTGCCACAAGTCTAGTGCCCCTGCAAACAGGAGAGGATGTTTCCATAGCCTGTGCAGAGGGCTGGAGCTCACCTGTCCCTCTGTGTGTCGGTGCCTGCACAGCTTTCCCCCAGCACTCACCTGTACGCTTGTCTCCAAAAGGCTGCAGCTGGCACAGGCTGTGCGCAGGGCTCTGCAGGAACCGCTCAGAGCTGGGCTCTGGGTACCTGGGAGGCCATTGCTGGCTCCTTCAGCTTTGTGGCTCCCTTCATTTCGGCCTCCTGGGAGCTGTGAGCATCCCGTGGTGATGGATGCCAGGCTCACCTGGCCAGGGCTCTGCCAGCAGCGCTGGGGCCTGTGGAGCACAAAGGGAAATTTGGCCTTTGCACTGCCCTGGAGTTACCTCTCAGAATTTCCAATGACAGTATCTTCTAAAGGCCCTAATTCTTCTTAAACCTTGTGTAATTCAACATCAAAGATCATATCCAGCTGTGCTCACTATTGCTTTTTTCTCTCTTCAGATCCAAATCTGTCGCTAACTGCATTTTCAACTTTTTCAAGTTCTTGTGTCTTTTGAAGTGTCACTATGCCTGTGTTCCCCACAGCCTATTCCCCAACCTGCTTTGCACTGTTATCAAGGACTGAGTGATCCTTTGTCCCAAATCCTCAAAGGAATATTTCAGTTCTTTCTTTATCCATTTCTGAGACAACTCTGTCCCTTGGCCTGTGCACTTCTTAATTTACTCTTAACATTCAATGCATTTTTCTACGGGCACTTAAAATTCACTCTTAACTTTCCTCATTTCAATCAACATTCACACAGGGACACTTACATGTGTCTTGAATTGTCGTTTTATTAAAACCCTTTGCTCCTTTACCATTTCAATTACCATTCTGTATAATATCATTTGCATTTGCATGGTACCTTCACCCATAAAAGACAAAAGTTTTTATTCTCCCTTAACAGATGAGTAAAATGGACTCAGAGAGATTAGAAAGATGTCTTTGCTGCTCAGTACAACTACATGGTCTCCAATCCAAGAGCTTAATTACATTAGAGGAAAATACTGTAAGCACAATGGATTGACATGTAAATCAAAGTGATATAAATTACAGATCTGGATCATGGAATCTTGATTTGAATAACTGCTTTTAACCTTGGTTTGCATTTGCACTTTCCCTTGTTATTCTAAAAATGTTTGCCCTTAATGGAGTGCATAATCATTCAAAATTGCAACTGCATGTAGCTTTACTCCAGGTGGAGATTTCTTACTACATACTGTTCATACATGTTTATTTAAGCAGAAAATTTAACATACATTTATTCAAATTCTATTGTAGAAACCTTAAATTACACTAGTTCACTATGTCTTCAATTTTAGTAGACAAGCTATTTTTTAATTTGTATCAAGCTGAATGTGCAATTACAGCACACAAAATGTATGATTTGGAAAATATGCTGTTAGTAATCCCTTTTTTCCTTAAGTATCAATAGCACCATTTATTAAAATATATATTAGCATTACATTTATATTGACTACATTTAGTGAATGGGAAGCTTGTTTCTTGTCACTCTAAGCAATGTATTAGGACTCCAAATCTGCAGTAGGGGTGTAATGAGATTTTCAAAACCGCACTGACAATCAAGTTCCTGCTTCCAAAGGAATCGATGGATACAAGGTGACCTGTAGGTAGTCTTGAAAATTCCCAGAGGCATCTGTTTGAAAATGTTCTCAGAAACCTGTGCTGGGGACCTTCAGTTTTCTGAAATTAGTTGACTTCATCCTCACTTGCTGTGTCTATTCATGGATGTTGAAATAACTAAACAGGCTGTTCTTTTCAACTCAAAATTGATCTCATTACTGGGTGTGACTTATTTGGAAAGGAAGCACATGTTCTGTCTGCTCCTGCAGAACTGCAGCACAAAGTCACTCGGCCAAAAGCTTTTCTGCAGTCCTGAAAATACTTGCACCTGCAAAAGTAAACAGAACCTATCATCTGTGCTGTTACAAAAACAAATATAGAATAAATTAGTAGCACATTATATATGTTGTTATTAAAGTGGTCGAGATAAAGTAAATACAATGTTATGGTGATACTGCATATAATTTGAAAAGCAACATTCTTCAACTCATTTTTGAGCTGTTACTAATTAAACGGGATTTTGTTTAGCAGTAAATTATACGAAGTCCAAGTTTTAACACTTGTTTGGTGGACATATAATTTCACATTAAATTTTAAAAAGTTTTAAAATTATATAGATGGATGGATAGATGGATGGATAGATGGATGGATGGATGGATGGATGGATAGATAGATAGATAGATAGATAGATAGATAGATAGATAGATAGATAGATAGCATGACTTCAGTGAAGAAACATTATTGTCATTTGTTCTTCCCTTGAGTTAGCAGTGGACTCAGGAAACTTTTCAGATTTCCTCAGCCCTAAACCCTGGTTTCAGTTCATAGTTATCAAAACCCTCTTGAAGCCCCTGAGAGCTGCAGCTTTGCTGTGTGACTCCTCATCCCTTTTCCTGTGCAGGGTTCTGCTATTGCTTATCCTCTAAGTGGCTTTTATTAGAAAATTATTAACAAGTTTTTCAGAGTATTGGATCTTTCCCCAACTAACACATGGAGAAGAAACAATCAGAAAAAAAAAAAAAGTCTGTGCAATCTGTATGCACAGTGTGTCTCAAGAGATGTGAGAGGAGACTGAAATGGCAAAGGGATACCTGAGGGAGATGGGATGGGTCAGCCTGGCCACAGGAGGATAATGGGCCTGTGGCATTAGGGAATCAGACCCCTCCAGGCCCCTGTGACTCCCCACCTGGGGGCCTCAGTGCTGCAAAATTGGTGTGTGCCTCGGACTGGCTGTGCCCTGATCGGGGCATCTCTGGGACAGGCAGTGCCCTAAGGGGGACATCAGTGGGACAAGCAGTGCTCTAATGGGACCATCCCTGGGACAGGCTGTGCTCTGAGTGGAGCATCCCTGGGACAGGTTGTGCCCTAAGGGGTCCATCAGTGGGACACCCAATGCCCTGAGTGGAGCATTCCTGGGACAGGCAGTGCCCTGAGTGGAGCATCCCTGGGACAGGCTGTGCCCTGAGTGGAGCATTCCTGGGACAGGCAGTGCCCTGAGCAGGACACCCCTGGGACAATCAGCAAACCAGCTGCCCCTGACACCCCTCCAGAGTGAGGGAGTGCTCTCCCCAAGAGCCATGTGCCAGAAGCTCCACCTGACCCGCCCAAGGACAGACACCACAAAACATTCCCCACCAAAGGACATTTTTTATGATGTAGCAATTGTCATGCTGTGTGCAAAGAAAAGTGTGTTTCAGTTTGACATACTGAGAATTACTATTTCATTTCTAACTGGTGATTTTAAATAATTTTCATTTTATTCTAAAGAATGACATTTAAAGAGCCTTAAGAAAGAAATGTTTTGTATTTTAATCAAAGGAAATGTTTCATTATGGTTTGTTTGGGGTTTTTTTCCTTTCTTCCTGCTTTCCTTTTCCTTGCAGCTTGCTGCAAATTTGAGCTCTCTTTAGTTTTGTTTCAGGTTAATCCCATACAATTTTCATTTTGACAGATCTTTAGGCAAATCACAGTATCTGTTATTTATACAGTTCTGTCTGTTAAAGAAATGATATGCACTTCTCACCACTTTAAGGACAAATTGAGGCCTTAATCCTGTAAAGACCTACCTATTTTTATGGGCAGAACTGCTTACTGAGCATAAAGTTAATCACATTAAGCTTGTAAAGCACTAGAGATCCTGGAATGGAAAACATTAGAGATGTGCAAAGTAGTATTTTGACTTTCAAACACTTCTCCCTTTCTCTGCCTTCTTCTGCAGAAGCATGGGGGACTCATTCAAATGGACTAAAAAAATTAGTTAGAATCTCAGTTTTGCATATTTTCATTCCATTTTTCCAAAGAACATATTCTTTGGTTGTATGTCAGTTTAAAACAATGTCTGTCTGCTCAGTTCAACTTCAAATATTTTATTTTGATCATTAGAGACACCCTATAAGCAGAGTGAGTAAGAGCTTTGCAGACACGTAGGAAATTATTACTCACCTTAGTTCAGAAGGTGCTCTCAGGAAATCTTTTTACAGCTGGGATAATACCCCGTTTGTTCTCCTTCCTCTCCTCCCTGTTCTCTGCAGAACTCAGATCCTGGAGCCACTGAAAGCCAAAATATATCTTGCTCTTTGCTGAACCTTCTTGCTCTTTCTCCCACCCAGAGAGGCTGGGAGCCTGCTCTGAGAGGACTTCACTCAGTGTCACAGGTGACACTTGTCACCATCCTTTTTTTGGTATGTGGGGGAAAACAATCCTCCATTCAAACAAATCAAACACAATGAGGAATAGGCTTCATCTCAGCTTTTTGCCTCAACCAGAGTTTGAAATGGACTTTTCTCAAAATTCTCAAAATATATTCTGAAAGAGTACAGGAGATGTTGATTTTGGCATCCCCTGGGCTGTACTCCTCCTAATTTCTTTCTTTTGCTCTAATTTCCATCCTCTTTGCTGTAATGTGGCTGCACTTTCCCAAAACTCAAGCAGAGATAGTTTCTGACACCTACAAACACAGTACCTGATGGAAACAAAAGGAATTGTTCCCATGCTGGGCAAGACAGAAATAAATTAAGAGGTAAAGCTTTTGCTAGGGCTGGGAAGTCTGAGAGCCACGGAAAGCTGTAAGGTGTGCAGGTGTAAATGCAGGCATGCACACTGTGAAAACAGCTGGACTTTGGCATGGGTGGTGTCAGGCAGGCTCTGCAGTGCCAGAGCGTCCCTTGGGCACGGCTGGCGTTGCAGGAAGCTGTGACAGACCTCAGGACAAAATGCAGATTTTATCCTTGGGGTAGGAGTCCAGGTTCAATCATACACAGAGCTGCTGATCGCTCTTTATCACCCCAGGGTTCAAAGGGTACCTGGGGCTCTGGCAGTGCCGGTCCCCACGCGCTGGCCTTTAGTGGCTCTGCAGCTGTGCCAGAGCAGCCTGGCTGCCAGAGGGCCCAGAACACGCTCACAGCACGCTCACAGAGGGAAAGTTTTGGCTGGTGGAGCTGCACCACATTCCTGACTGACAGAAGTGAAGAGGCCTTTTTCTGCTGACATAGCTGAGCACACAGAAGGGATCTGCCAGAGCGGCTGAGAGAACTAGAGTTGTGGAGTAATTTTTTAATTAAAAAAAATAATTATCTATCATGATTGTTCCAGAAATCTTGAAAATATGAGACCAAAAGGCCCTAGAACTATAAAAAAATTAATTCAAGCACTAGAATTTGAAAGTCTCAGCATTTGCAGTAATGGGGAAGCACAGGACATGATTTTTTTTTTTCTTGTCACAAGAAACATTGCTCTTTGATTCTTGAGAGCCCTTCCCTTGTGCCCTGAAACCATTTCAGCCAGTGGAGTCATATGTTGACACAAGTCTCCATTACTTGGGCAGAGTCAGGGTGTAAACAGCACATAACATTTGCTTAAGGGTTCAAACTTCTTTTTTTTTAATCTTCCTGATACTTTTCAGGAAATAAGTGAGTATCAGTACCTCATTTCTAAAGTACACTGAGACTGATCAAGCAACAATTTTTTTTTTTTTGATTTTTAACTTGAATTTTCATAAAAATCGATATAGAAAATAGTTAGCATGTCATTGGTTGGAAAACACAGGAAAAAAATCTCTGTGTAAATCTCATAACATATCATTAGCGACAATCCTAATAAAAGTTATCTCATATCTCAAGTCTTACTCCCATATGGCTCCCATTGCTCCTCCTAGGGTTAGTGCTAAGCCTATGGTTAGGGTTCAGAAATCCACAAAGCCACAGCTCCAGGCACACTGCAGCTACACAAGTCATGCCAAGGGAAACACAAGACTGCCACAACATGGCACATTTCACACCTTTTAACTTGGAACCAGTCTCACTGGATTTTTAACATGCAATCACAAATACCAAGAAGAAATCTAAACATTCAGGTCAGGCTTCCGTATGAGTAAATATATTCTTTAATTTATTAATGAAGTTGAGAATCTTGTTAAATTGTTTATTAAACGGAGCTTCAGTATCTTTTATGTCTCTAGCTGAATGTATTTTAAAGAGTTAGAAAGTCAATACATGAAAGATTAAAATCGTGTGATTCACTAGTCTTTCACAGGAGGGTGGCCACGTCTGCTCCCATTAAGGCTGTCATTGCCATTGTGCCTAAAATACCAACATTCACAGACTGAGGGAAATGGGCACATGAAGGTTTCTAACATTCTCAACCAGTGAATATAAAAGTAACAATTAATGATCTTGCACATCAGTGTTCTGCTGCAAACACCCATCTCCTAATTTTGTGCACATTTCAAACTTACTATTCTAGGATTTGGAGGAATTTTTATGTCAGGCTTGCCACTGATGCAAATACAAGGCACCTTCAAACAAATTGTTACTTTAATTGTGTTGTGTGCCCACTTCTCTCCAATCCCAAAGTTTTTCCACACAGTTGGAACACTCTGCTGCTGTTAAGGCACCAAGGCGACTATAGGTTAGAATACATGAAACTTTTTTAATGCCAGAAATGTTTTCTTAGAATAGCAACCTTTCTTTTGAAATTTTGCTAGGTTTATTTTCTTCTCTTCTTTTGCATATTGTTTTTTGATGATAAGCATTTCAATCATTTTAAATCAAAAAGATTGAAATGGTTTTTTTTTCAGAATAGATGATACAAAACATAAACAATTACAGCATTGAAGTGTAATTATACATAATTGGCACTGCAGCATCTCAAGGTCTCCAATAGAGTTTCATAACTCACATCTTTTATAAATAAACTGTGCACATCAAAGACACTTTACAAGGAAGGCATTGACATGACAGTGATTCCTTTATGGCATTTTATTTTATGTGAAGATGTCTCTAAGGGAGGTGTCAGGTGAATACAAAGTTATTTAATAGCTTTTATCTGTTTATTCTATTTGGTAAATATGGGAGTGTGCGTGCTTCTACATAATGTATCTATGTAATACATGGTGTATTTTAGCACCTAGGTGTCTATTCAAATTACTACACCTTAGGGGAGTGGAGTATAGTAAATTTTGGCATTTAACCACATTAGGGTAAGCTTCAAGCAAGTAAGAAAAAAATGCTGTTAGCAAGTGTGTTGCAGCACAAGTGACCAAAACAATTAACACTGCAGTTAAATGGTGTGCTAGGGCCCTAGACATGCCAGGGGAAATATCTATAGCCAAACTTTCGAACAGAAGAACCACTATTTTCCCAATTTTCACAGGCCACTGTGCCTCCACATCATCAATCTTTATAAGCACATAAGAGCAGTAAATTAATGAACACGTAATGTGTTTAAGCAATTCACTCATAAATTTATGAACATGCTGAAGTTTGTGTTTTTGTACTTAGAGCGTCATCTAGTGGGAAATTGAGATTATGGACCATCCCTTCCCTGTTTCTTCAGCTCCAAGTAGTCTGGTTTGTAAAAGGGAAAAAAACACAGCAGAGATAGCTGTGAAGTGACAAAGCTTTCTTCATAATTAAAATTTGCATTGTTATAAAAAATAAAAGTCAAACTAGAGTATTGGAGTAAAGTTAAATTCTTGTAGACTTCTGAAAAATTATTATCAGGTATCAATATCAATATATCAGATGCAGGCAAACTTGCATATGTCATAACAAATCTTTACACATACAGTTTTAAATTATTTAAAATATTACATTAAAATTATTATTAATGTTAGTATTAAATATTAGCATTTTTAATATTATAATAGCCATAAAGTGGAAGAACTGTTGCTCCTCAAATTAAAATCAAAGCTTTATTCTTGAAATAGCTCAAAATTTAGGATATAACGTTTATTTTTAATATTTACAGCTAGAACACAGTTTTGCATGAGGAAACCTTCAGAAAAATAATTTGGTGAGCATTTCCTACAAATTCTTGCCTGGACACAATTTCTTTTCTGGCACAGGGACTCAGGCAGTCAGCTTTTCCAAAGTCAGCTTTGCTTTAAACCTTAAAATAAATATCTTCCTTAAAGGATTAATGTTCAGTTTAAACAGTTACAGTAACACTACAGAAATTCAGCAGCCAGTCCAGATTTCTGCTGTTTTCAGCTGTGATGCTACTTCAGATGTCTGGAAGCATAGTTCATGATATCATTAATTTATGAGGGATACAATACTGAATTGCTGAGGCTAAATAAAAATCTATGTGGGGTGCTACTGTATTTTTTTTTTTCATGCTGAAAAGAAAATTTGAAGCCACCTGGACCACTGACTAAACTTTAAAGGGATTAAAATACCTACTGGAAAATTTGGAATGGATCAAGGTCTTGGTGGAGCAGGTTTTTTGTGTTTTTACAAACTTCTTAACTGGTTCTTTGAGAGATAATTACTGAAGTGCTATGAAACAGGCAATCTTAGAGGAAGTTTTGACCTAATAGAAATGGATTGGAGTTTGTGTGTGTGAGATACCTGATCTGAAAACATGTTTTTTCAAGTTTACATATTGCTTGCTAATCCAAGTTTTGTGCAAACATCTTCCTTCTTTACCAAAGACCTCAAGACTTTTTAAGACTGGGGACAGACTTTTTAATAGCAGGGTCTGTAGCAATAGACAAGGGGTAATGATTTTAAACTGAGAGAAGTTAGATTTAGACTGGACATAAGGAAGAAATTTTTTATGTTGTGGGTGACAGGACGCTGGAACAGGCTGTCCAGAGAGGTGGCAGATACCCCATCCCTGGAAACATTCAAGGCCAGGTCGAACAGGGATCTAAGCAACCTGATCTACTTCAAGATGTCCTTGTAAAGGTCCCTTCCAAGCCAAACCATTGTACAACTGTGATTCTGTGATTTTCTTAATGGGGATGGGAGAAGGGTTCAGTTGAATTTGGAGCTGGACTGAAAGATCCAGGACTGCCTGTACAGCTTGGGACTAGAAATCGATGGCTCCTCTCTCTGGAGGACCATCTTAAAGGAAAGCTGTCTTACTGTAATGAAGAAGAAAAGGTATAGAAAGACATCAGCAAGGGAAGAGGTAGCAAGAGAAACAGAAATACAAAGGAAAAGCCTGATAAATAGAAAATGTCATGAAAATTAATAGACAGTAGGAGAGAAAAAGGAGACTGTACAATGGGAGAAAACAGGGACTTAGAAAAGTTCAAATAAAATACTAGCTTAACCTCAGTAACCTACTCATACTGTAAGGGCAGAGAATCTCATTTAACATTTCTTAGGTTTCAGAATTCATTGTCCGCTGAAAGAATACTTGATAAATTATTTAGACAGTTTCAACTGAGATTGGAAAAATCCCAGCCTGTCAGAAGCTAGGTTAAAAAAGGTTGATGCTGTATAAATAATTTACTTCTTTGGGGAGGAAAAAAACAAATACAAATGCTGTGTCTAGAATAGAGAAGTGCTAAACTTGCTGAAGCTCAGTAGCCATAGAGAGAGTTTAAGCCAGCACTACAAACTGAGTGCTCTCTTTTATAAGCAGAGGCTATGCCAAAGCTAAGTTATCAAAAGAAGGTCAACATTAAAGGCTACAATTCAGTTCTTTCATACACACACACACTTTTGACACTATGAGAACAGGAGAATAGCCCAATTAAAAAAAAAAAAATATGCCTCTTTTTTCAGTGATTTCTTGTGACAATTAATTTAAGTAATGCGAATTTATCATATCAGTGTTGGGTTTTCCTTAATTCAATAATTTCATTTCTATAAAACAGACACCCTCCAGCTTCTCCTAACAATCCACTGTTCTTAGCAGATAGTTCCTGTTCTAGTCAGAATTGCCTAACATTTCAAGGGAACCATGTCATGGGGTTTGTTTACTTATGCATAAAGTAATTATTACTTAATTTTTTAAAATTATAGTATCTTTTAAGAAAAATCACCATGGTAACACTGGAAAGGAATTTTTTACATATATATTCTATTATGGTTTTTATTTCTGTAAGCAGAGGTACAGAATTTGACAGCAATGACCTTCTATTGCAACATACCAGCACTGTGTAATACTCTGAGTAATTTCAGTAATATCAGATCCACAGAAGTTGTCCCCACTGTCAGCTTAGCTTTGCTGGCTGTCACAAGTCAACAGTTCCCAAAGACACCATTCCATAAGGAGCTTTTTCCCCTGTTTCTCACTGAAGTCTGCAGAAACTGAATAGACTCAGCAGCCCAGGAGGGAAAAGGTCCAAAATTCTGTCCTTACCTCTGAGCACTACAATCCCCCTCAGATAAATAAAAATCAGCGTATCACTTAATTCTCTGTATGGTCAATACACTCAGTTTATTGAATGATATCAATAAATGGAATTGTTGTTCTGGCTGACATGTATCAGGGCCATCTCAGATTTGTGGCTAGCAAAAGAAAATAAATACTATAGATCTGGAAGGAGATTGATGGATTAAAGCTCTGCAGACAGGAGTTAGCTAGAACACAATACCTCAAAACTCCTTTGTGTGTGCCCATATATAAAACTGGAATTCCACTTGTCTGCCTCCTACACAGCCCTGCCAGCTCAGCAGGCTCAGCCAGGATACCTGCATGTCAAAGCTGCTGTGCAGAGTCTGCCTTGATACTTGTCAGGAGGATTATTATGTGTTCCCTGTGTGAAGGAGATGAATTTAGATTTTCAAAGTATCGCCTGGGAGAGCACACCAGAGCAGCACACCCCATAATTTGGCTGACATGTGGGGGAGGCTGGGGGAGGCAGAGTTATGACTTTATTAATTCCTGAGAAACTTAAAAGCATATGGTCCCCAGCATGACAACATCTACTGCAAGCATGGCCGTGACCAGCCATGTGCACCCTGTAACTAGAAATATAACACTTTCTGTCTCTCTTCAGTGCCCCTCTGAATGCTTTTTTAACTAATTAATGTAATTTCCGTCTGTACTGCTGATGTGAAGAAGATTCCTTTGTTTTGATCTATAAGTCTCTGTCACCTTTCAGCTCTGAGAGGCTCTTAGATCATCTTATGTCTGGGGCTTTAGCCAAAGAGTGTGGGGAATCCTTGGCCACCCCAGCCTTTGCCCAGGGACCCCTCTGGATTTTTCACAGGCTTTGGGATCGATCAGAGGCAATCATTACTATCCTGATTCTTGTCAGCTCTGAGGTCTGAGCTACTGCTCAAAGCAGAGGTTCATGTTCCAAGTTGTCTAAAAGTGCTAAAATGACCATCTTCAGGTGTAGTAGCAGAGTATTTATATGCAGGTATGACAACAACTTGTAAAGACTTACAGACTTTGCAGTAAGGGAGCAAGAGTTTCCCCTTTAGAGCTATCTTGCAAAATGAAGTTCAAAGTCTGCTGTCTATGACGGAATTCTCTCATTTTCAAAGACTAAGCTCAGCTAGTTCAAACTTACTGCAAAATTGAGTTAATATTTTGTACTCCTAAATATTTTTTTAAAAGCAAACTTCCGAAATATTAAGTATTTCCTTACTATTTATCTCTTTCAGACAAGGCTTTATTCTCTGCTTGTCATAGATCAAAGGGTTTATCAAAGTTTTTATGTATTTATTTACTATTTTTCCCAGACTTGTCAATTTGACCATAACAAAGGGATAAAGATAAACAGCACTAAATAATTATAATAAAAACTAAACAAAAAGAAATGGAGAATTAATGTCCTTGATAAATTTCATGTCATCCTTTGCTTCCAGAATTAGCTGCCTATTCAGTAATTATTTTCTTCACATTTATTTACACATGCTACCAGAGGGAAAAAAATCACTAGTGGGTAAATATGGCACAGGATTTTAAGTCTGTTGCAGTGTTAATTTTTTTCTTATATAGACCTCTAGTCACTATATGGGAAAATACTGACATGGCAAAACAAAACTTTTAATTCCCTCTGCCTTTTGTTAACACTAATGTGATTCACCAAAATATGAATATTGGTCTAATATCGATACTCAACTGTGATGGACATAAGACTCTCTAACAATTTAAAGTTAGAAAGGGTATGTTTATTCAGCGCTGGGCAGCAGCATGGGGTAGCCCTCTAATACGAACTGCTAAATTACAGGTGATCACAGGGTCTATCTATTGACAAAAGGTTTAAATAAATACATATTCATAACACCAGCCTCTCCCATCCCCTGCTTCCTATGGTAATTAGCTTGAATGGCTATTAAGCAGCGTGGTTGGCTTCTGGGGTCGTTTTTGTGGGGCGGGGTCTTAAAAGAAGGAAGTAAGGCGAGTCTTCCTCTCCCTGACCTTTTCTGTTAATGACATTTCAAATGGCTTTTGGGGCAACTTCAGTTTTGCAAAGAATGAGTTTCTGGTTGCGATTGTTCGTGTTCTTTGGACCTAACCACTAGTTTCATCCTTTCCCATTGCAAGCACAGCTAGGCAAACATAAATTGACAGGCAATCAATTATTTAAGTTTCAGGTAACTATCTCAAGCTCAGTTTCTTCTAGCTTTTAACTAAAATCCTAATTTCTTTAAGATTAGTGTTTCAAATGCAAGCTGGCTGCCTGGGGAAGGGGTTGCAAGAGTGTAGATCTCTACCCCAAAATATCCCACTGTGCTAATGGGGTTCCTCTGTGAGAACAACTGAGATTCAGCCACTGATACGAGTTATGTGCCACTCTGGGTTCAGCTCTCTGTGGAAAAATGTAATGGCCCACATCAGGTGGGAAGTGTAAAGTTTAAACTGATACAATATATTAGTACACATTCTTAATAGCTCGGTTGTTGGTGTGGGAGATAAGACACAGGAAGGAGATGGAAAGGGGCTTTGTGCTGTGTGTGTTTGCAGCCCGTTCCTGCAGGGTGCCTCTCACAGGGAGGGTGTCAGGAAGCATCATTTTGTCTGAAGTGATGTAGCCATCACTGCCCTGGCACAGCGCTGCCTTCCAGGCATCCCACTGGGCTGTGCTCCAGTGCCAGCGCGCACAGATGCCAGGGACCGAAATGGAAATGCGGGCACCACAGCTCCCGCTGCGGCCACTGGAAGCAAAATCGCGGGGCTGGCTTGGGGGAGGAGTATTTAAGCTGCATTTTGTTTCTGTATCAATCCCCGCTTGGCCGGAGCCTGTCCCGGACATGCCGGGCACCGCTCCCTGTGCCCCGCCGGGCTCTGCTCCCTGTGCTCCCTCTGCCCCGCCGGGCTCTGCTCCGCTCCCTGTGCCCCGCCGGGCTCCGCTCCCTGTGTTCCCTCTGCCCCGCCGGGCTCTGCTCCCTGTGCCCCGCCGCTCCATCCACATCTCAGCGCCAGAACCTGCCCGAGGAGCGGAGCTCCATCTCGCTCACACCACAGCCAGCATTGATTCCAGGCCTCAGCCAGTCTATTGAGCTCAGCCGAGCTTCTCCAGACTTAGACCGAAGTAACCAAGATAAGTTTGTGACCTTTCTGTAAGACGGGACATTATTACAAAGTATTTGTCCCTTTTCATTCATGAAGAGCCTAGGACTGTGTCAAATGCTAATAAGACAAGGGAGCAAAAGCAATTGTAGAAGGAAGAAGTACGTAGTTTTAAGTGTAAATCTATGATGCTGAGGCAAAGTTGAACGGTATTTAGGTAGAGATGGATCTCACAAACATAGTATATTTAGATCTAAGCTTTCATTCTTCTGATTTCAAGATGTTTTTTCAAAAAGTAAAAAAAATTATCCAAATATTCACTTTTCTTTTTCTCTCATTGAACTCTATGCTTTCATGTGAATATCCTTATCTCATTTCATGGTAATGCTTTGCTTTTTCATTCTAAAAAATAATTCTTTGAATATTGTATTGTAACCCTGACAATTAAATACAGTGCTTTGGTAATTATTCATTCAGCTGTAGTTCAATTTCCTGTTAAAAATAACCAAAACTACCTGAATTCTTTGTAATTTTGGGATTAACTCAAAACTCTATAGTTCCTACATGAAAGAAGGATGTGGTCCCACCAGCTGACACAGGCTTATTCTTTCTGTGGCAATAGCTGGGTCCATCCTGTCTGAACTTTTCCTGTTGGATTGCCTTCAACCACAACAGCACGGAAGAGATCCCCGAGTCTTCCTGAGAACGGGTCAGCGCATCCACCTGAAACTCCAGAGCTTGCTAGGTTATTATTTGCCTGTATAGAAACAGAGGAAGGATATCAGAAAACTTAAGTCTGTTTTGGAAAGACTGACTGTAGTAGTCCAGCCTTCCCCCAGGGAAAAGAGGCAAAGTCCTGTGTCCGAACACTCCAGTCCCAGCTGTTGAGAATGCCTGAAACAGGAGATGGGTGGGTGAACCACGTGGAATTGTTTGTCTGCTGGCCAACACACAGGCTGCCCTCCTTTTGCAGGTTGTCAGCTTTTCTCATTTCTGTTTCCATCCTACCATTACTCACTCCTGCAACAAACTCTTCTGCAGATGCTGGCAAATGACAAACATGGCAAGGAAATACAATGGGAAACATTTACACATGATAGCTGCATAGCTGCATAATCACTAAGATGAAAAGAAATTTCTTGGCAGAGTGGAATTAAAGACCCACAAAGTTAAAGCCAGCTCTTTGTAGTTCTGTCTTTCTGCTGCCTTTTACTCACTTTCTTCCTGTATTCATTATTTTATTATTTTACTTTCTCAGAGCAGTAAGGTCAAGATCATGAGCCCAGCTGCTGGCTGCTAGCTGAGACTGAGCCTTTGAGGTGGAGACTGGGATCTGACATTAGTGTTATGTTTTATTGAAGACTTTTTAAGGTAGCAAGTTTTTTTAGCTAGTAAATAAAAAGAGATGATTCATGCTTTTCAAGAATGGACATTTTCCACACTCCCAGAGGTTCTTACAAGCTGACTGAAGTGTAATTCAGGTGGCACTTGAGAAGAATTGACTTCCTAAAATCCTCACCGTCCCTGGAGAGGTGCTTTGGTCCAATTTTAAATAGATATTCCATTCCCTGTTTTTGTTCAGCTTTTAGATGCTACTCATTTTAGTGCATCTTCCTTTGCAAATCCCAGAACAAAAAGAAATGTTGCAACTGCACAAGTCAAAGCTGTTTGAAGAGAATGTATTGTAAAATTACCTCTGCGTTCTTTTTGTACTATAAAAGTGCTGACAGCCCTTTGATGTGGAAAGAACGAGATACAGTAATCTGGGGGGCTGCTATGAAAGGAACGACATGCTTTAAGCTGGAACTGCACAGAGAAACACACAGTAATGACAGCTTCACACAACACCTCATTTAATTCCTTCTTTGCACCACAGTGAATCTCTAAACCACATCCACCTGCTAATGAGCAGGGAGGCTTCTGAGCAGAGGTCACCCTTCTCCCACTTTTGTAAAATTCACTCCACCCCACATATAAAACCATCCATTATCACCTTCTCTTCCACAACATTTCGTCTTTGGTGGGTTTGCTGCCACAGAGAAATCAAATCAAGAAAGGGAAAAATAGTTCCTGTTTTTGCAATTGAAATTACTTCTGTTTTTTAAGTAAGAATTACTTCTGCAGATAGGGAAATTAGTTACAAATATTCCTCAAAAAAAAGGAGACCTCATCCTCTCTGCCCTCTGCCCCAAACCCAATTAATTAATTAATGCAAAGCTGGAGCCCTGGAGTTTCAAGCAGGAGAAACATTACATACATGATTTCAGATCATTGCTGAACCAGCAGTGACTTGCTGTGTGGGATCACGTTTTGGTATTGCCAACTCAGACTGGGTAAGGTTGACTAAAATTGGTGAGAGCAAGAAATTTCAAGAGCAGAATTAATTTCTGTACGGAAAAATGCCATACTCACTCATACACCTATTCAAGGTTCATATTTGTCTGGCTTAAAGCTCAAAGAGCAAACTTCCAGATTTAAGGCAAATGTTGAATTTCAAATTCCAGAAAATAAATGCCTCCAGTTATTTTTGTATTTATGAATGTTAGAGAGTGAAATATTTCCTAAAGCTCAGAAATTTGTCAGATTATTAACCAGAACAAAATAAATCCACTGCATGGCAAATAATGCCCTGAATGCCTAGTGAAAGACCATGCTGATTAGCTGTACCACAACTTACCTGTGTTTATATCAAGCACAAAACACAAGAGACTCATCCCAAAGAGTCTGCAGCTACCACAAGGCACTTAAAAACCATTTTTTAATTTTCCCAGAGGGTGGTTTATTCTCCCACCCCTAAAGTACATGTAGTGATGCTAATACACTGGAAAAATTAGGTACATTGTGTCGAAGCTATGAAGATCCATAAAAAGGTTATTAAGAGAGTAGATCTTTATCTACATTTATATCCTTTAAAATATTAGTACATGGATACATTTGACAGATAAATTTCAGCACATTTCTTTTATTAGTAGTAATTAGTTCCTAATTAGTTGTAATTCTAATATAAGGAGGAGTAATTAAATTTCTGAACTCAGAGAACTAAAGAATGGACACACTCTGTGACCAAAAAGGAGTTTACAGTTTCCATGTAAAAATATTTCACGAATGTGTAATGAAGCTGTGGGAAGCTGCAGGATCTGGACATCTCCTACGGAGAGAACAAGGTCCCATGGCACAGAGTGAAGCTTCATTCCTTCATTCTGGTGTTCTCCCACAGCCAGGAGCACACTTTTATTCTTTGGAACTAGGGATTACCTAGGAATGCTATGATTTATTTCTTTGTGTGATTTATAGTACTTTCTTTTTCTCATACTCATCTTCATTCAGGCAAATCTGTGCAACTCAGAAGTAACCACATCTGATGGGCCTGATCTTGTTACTGCCTTCCTGCTGTGGCACACATATTTACCAGTCTGAAAAGCTCTGCATACTGTCCAGGTAGAGTTCAAAGTGCTGAGCACCTCCCCTCTCAGGGGCCTAGGACCTGGCTGAAAAGGGTCTGTAGAGAAACACCAGAGAAAATGAGATCACTCTGCTAAAGAGAGATATTAGCAGGCAGTTTGGGGATGCCTACGATTTAAACTTCTACTTCTGTTGTAAATGAAGTCCTGAGGAGTTCCTGTGGCATGTCACTGAAAGTTATTTAAAGCAATTATTTGCTCATGTTGGGGGGAGGTATTTCATTTATGAGTTTCAACTTTTGGCAAACCCATGCAATGGGATGGAGAGAAAGACAACAAACTACCCAAAATTCTGTTTGTAGTAAGTATTTTTCAGGGTCAGAAAAAGTAGTGATGACTCTTGACTTTAAAAATGGTAGAAAAATTATCACTTCAGGTTATTATAAAAATCTGCCTCTGAGTTTTAGAGGCTATTCATGATTATTTTTGCATATATTTCATGTACTTTATCAAAAGGCCTAATAGGCTTGGTGTTTGTGTTTTTGTGACTCTGCTGTAACTAAAGCTGTTCCTTGTTTATTATCTCTTTGTTACTGCTCACTTCATGCTATCTTTCTTCTCTGTTTATCCAAACAAACAAACAAACAAACAAACAAACAAACAGTGCTTCCTACTGCATCCTGGACCACTGCCAGTTGTCCTGATGTCAACTGGCAAAGGACAAAAGCAGCCCTGCCATAAAGGCCTTTGCTGAGAAGTGATCTCTGCAGCCTTCTCCCTTTCTTCAGAGTGCCAGCAAGGACAGCACATGTCTCCAAACTGGAACCATTAGAGCAATTCAGTCATTTAGTTAACTTTCTATTATTGGGCATAAACTAAGAAAACCAAAATAAATACTCCTTCAACCATTGTTCAAGCCAACACCTCTGCTTGTAATGCTGGGCAGAATTTTTTTTTTTTTTCAGAGATTAATGTACTGATAAATGGCTGACGTAATTTTCTTAAATTGTCCCTTCCTGAAAAAAAAGCTCTTGGGGGCACTGTTTCATTACAAAAAGAAGGGAAAAAAGCTGAGGAGGGTAAGATGCTTCTGTTCTCAGAACTGAATTTCCCACAATGATACACAGTGATACTATTGAGAATGGCACATATTATAAGTACCTGTGGAATTATTGGCTTTTGCTTTTATGTGTTGACTTTTGCAAATTATTCTTAATCACAACAATTTTGATGCAGTACAGTTTGTAATCACTTTTAACTGGTTTTGATATAGTATAATTTGCCAGCTCCTGTGGCCAGTGCCCTGGCCGTGTGTATCTTACCTAGGTATTAGTGTGACAAACATATATTGCAGTTTAGGTTTTCCTTCAAAATATTGAAATGGAGACTATGCTGGCTTTTTCAGGATGCTTTTATTTTTTGTTGTTTGTAGCTAACTGGCAATAGAGACTTAGATAAGTTTGTGGAAATAGCTTTAGACTGTCTGTATGATTAGATAACGTTGAAGGAACACACAGATAACACTGGAAAAAGGATGTGAAAAAACTCCTGCTGTTTACCCTGTGGCTATCAATAATTCCCTGTCTGTTGTTGTAAGGAAATGGCATAAACATTGTGAGGAAATTACATACATGACTGGCAAAAATTAAATCTATACTATTGCACGATGGATCAAAGGTTGAAAAAAACTAAAAGAATTCCTGAAACATGTGAAAGAACTCAGAGGAGTGTTTGAATATGTATAAACCTTATGAATAGGTATGTAATCCATGTAATGAAAACTATATGAGAAAATTGTTTTAAGGTGTGCTCCTGGCAGTTTTCCAGGCACCCCAGCACTGGATATTGTCCTTTTATCCCTTATTAAACCTTTAAAAATCTAAAACAGTGAGCTTGTTTCTCACAGCACATAAGTGACAGAACTGCTGTTGGTCAATTTTGGTACTCTGAAAACTCCTCAGTGTCAAAATTATTCATGATATCAAAATAAATCAAGGTAATTCATAACTAGAGCTGAAAAACAGTGTAACAGTGCATTAAGGAACTTGCAAAAAGATTTCCAGAAGTAACAGTTCATTAAAGCTATAGGTAGGAGTGGGGAAAAAAATCCATATTGCTACTAAGAACTCATATGGTGGAAAACAAAAAAAGCTATTGGATTAGGCAGGGAAAAAATAAGAAAACATTTTAATTCCTAGAGAATCTATGTCTGAAAGAAGAAATTTTAAAAATAATTAACAAAATATTATTTTTCCTAATAATTATCATACAAGCAACTTACTTATGGCCCAATTCTTGGAAAAAAAAGAAAAAAAAACCAGAAAAAAACCACAACAAAATCCTAAACCATCTAATCCTTACTAAAACATACTGCCAGGAACACACACACAAAAGAAGCATTCATATCCAAAAATCTAGATTACATTCAAAGATTAAGATTTTATCAAATGAGATTTCTTAATTTGCTTCTATAAAGTAAACCCAGTTTAAAGCTAAATCATCCAAGTAACAGTTAGCGAACATCTTTTGTAAGTTTATATCACTTCATGCTTCTTGACCTGTGGGGTTTTTTTAGGACTACTGAGTCGCAAATGTACTGGATCAGGTGGGTATTTATGCTTATTTTCAGCTCAGTCAATTGAGGAGGTTGCCTGTCCTTGCTTTAACCTACTTTCTCTGCTGAAGTCATTTTGCCTCATAAGCTCCATGGAGATTTGAGAGGCAAAGCCAGTTTATTCCTACAGTGGTCCCACCTTGTTGAGAAATATTGCCAAAGGCTCATTTGGAAACCCTTCTCACAGGAAATAGGAACATTTGGTACTTTGCAAAAACTGTAAGGACTCAACTCAAAATAGAAAGGTACAGCTAGCAACCAGAAGAGGAGTGTACTGCTTCTTTTCAAATATAGCATCTGAGGAGAAAGCCCATTAAAACCAAACAAAAATAAATAATATTAATCACATATTCAAATATGGGGTGATTCTAAGCGTTAACTATTGGCTAATCGTTTTACAGTTATTATTTATAATATTATATATTCTATTTCTGATGTGGATTTTACCACATATTCTGTAGCAGAGTGAAAGAAAAATACTCACTTTGTGTGCACTTCTCATGTTGCATTTTTGTCTTAAAATGTGGAAGCCTTTTCATCCTTTTTTGATGAAAAAAGGATAGAACGGTTACAATTACATATGAAGACCTATAACCATTCCAGTAATAGTATGGCTGAATTTCCTGTCCTGGGAAGCTGAGAGGAACTATACATGGCCATGGTGGTGCAGGGAGGAAACAGTGCTTGGGATTAGAATTTACCCTTAAAATAAAAAATATAAATCTCTTCCTTAAGTGCAGTGGGTCTTCAGATCACCCATCATACAGTCTGTTTCTATTTAGACCATACAGCAAATCTGTTCTAGTGTTTCTATTAATGGTTTGTTTCTTTATTTATATATTACTTATAGGAGTTCTCCATCAAAGCAGTAGTGCAATCAATTTGGCTTTACTCCATTAGCTGTGCCTTGGTTTGTAGATCTTCTGATCTGCAGATCATAATGATGACCAAATCATCAAATAACAATAATCTTGCTCCTCAAACTGCAGTGTCCCAGCCCTTTGGAGAAATACAGCCATATGCCATAGGAAAAACAGTGCCCCTTTTAAGCACAAGCAACACCAAGATACAAATCACATCACAGGCAGAGTTAATTAAGTCAGGCACCTACTGTTTGCCTAGAGTTTGCAATAGCTGTTAATTTGAAGGTCTGCTGTAGTGCTAAGATGAGATAATTAACTAACGCATTGTGTGACATGATGAACATGTTCCTAAAGGGGCTTGTTACGGTGACTTTTTTGGGATAACAGTAAAATTTTAGATAACATACCACAGCAGTTTAAAGGGGAAAAAATGCTAACAGGTCTCTCTCAGACAAAGTGAAAAAGGTCAGGAGCTCTTATCACTGATTATAGAGTGTGCAGAGCCACACAGCTGTTAAAACTGTCAAAGGAGCATCAACATATATTTTCATTAGTTTGAACAAGCAAGTAATTTTGGAAATTGCTGTGATTTTTTTTTTATTTGTAGTATACACATACACAGAAAGTCTATATTTTGTTTAAAATCATTCTGAATTACATACATGGTGTCACTATCACTCCAAAGGAATCACTTTTATCTATTTAGTGCACCTATCTTATTGACTGAAGTATCTTATTTTCTCGATTGACCTGCTAACTCTTTCATTCCACACCACTAGAAGACCCTTGAATCCAGAAAAAAAAAAAAAAGACATTCTGAGTAGGCTAAAGAACAATTCCCATGATATGAAATAGGATTGGAAAGATTAAAATGAGAGACAGGCTCTGCCAGGATTTAGGCCAGGTACATTCACAAATCAGGTAAGATCCTCAGATCACTTTCACCTTGAACTCAAGTTGATCTCACATAGTGAAGAGCTGCCCTTTAACAGAATTAAAATGTATCACTTTCAAGAAAATAATAGTGGCATCAGGTTTTGTACAATGCCTAACAGTTACTGCAATACTATTTGGCTGTTACAGAGGAATGTTACTGTTCTGTATGTAGTAAAGGTCCCTGTGAAATACTTCAGGGAGTGATTCCAGTCTTGTTATTCTGTTTCAATGCTGAAAAAAAAGTTTTCCACCAACCTTCTGCATTTTTAAATCTGTTGTAATTAACTCACATATGCTGCAAGACCCAGGAACTCCAAAGGGCTCCTAATGTCCTGACAACATCTAGATATTCTGTCATGACATCAGGACCATAAGACTTTTCAAGAAACCGAACAAATCCAGAAGAATTCATGAATATGCTGGTTTTGTCCTTTCCATGCATTATGACACATCATCTACCCACCGTGTGTTGGTGTTTTAATCTCACCTGGGATTCACTGGGAGCAGCCAACAGCTCTGGTCAGAGGGCACCTTTCCCTCTGCATTGCTAAAGACGTGAAAGATGAGCACAACACCCAAATGTCAGCTTAGCAGTGAGAAGCTCTGCTAACTTGTCCTTTAGTTTGAGGTGTGAGTGGCTGCTTCTGCTAAATGACATCAGCATAAAAATGCAGGAGGAAGATGACAGAAGAAACAGACACTGTATTTTTTTTTTCTTCTACCTACTGTATCATGCATTATTGGGATACAATCACCAGCTTAGTTCAGGAAGGCAAAGGAAGAGTGCCTTCATTAGCCTGTCCTCTGGTTTCTGGGCACAAACACACCTTCTAGCACTCAGCATCATGACCCCACCATGGGGTTCTACTGTCCTAGCTCTGCAGAACAGCAGAGATTTTTTTTTAAATTTATTTAAAGGTCAGGAGATGTAAAAATACTTCATAGAGGATTTTAAAAAATCAGCACAAAGGAGCAAAAACAAAATTGGAAGGGCTTTAGTTGCTAAAAAAAGGATTTTAGTTGCTAAGTAAGCTAAACCTGCCAAATGATGACACTGCTCAATTCATGGTATAGCCCTGAAACTTTAGGCAGATATTCTAACTTCAGGATGCTGGCTGTATAGTGACACCTTGGTTAGATGAACTCTTGGAACTGTGGAAAAGAACCAACATTCTTCTGCAGTGTCTAAGGACAAAGTGAAACCAAGGTCATGAAAACACCAGTTCACAGCCCAGAGTGAGCTGTACCTGCAGCACTACATCCCGTCCATACCACTAAGTAGGAAAGGCTTCAAAAAACAAACAAACAAAACATTAATGCCACTAGCAAGCAAAAACTCATTGTAAAAAAAAAAAAATATTCTTTTTTGCCAATCTCCATTAACTTTCCTTTACTGAATAATTGCTTAGTCTGTATATTAATTTAAGGTTAGAAGATGCCTGAAGGGACAAGAATTGTTTTCAGTCCCAGAAGCTGGTTGGAGAGGAGCATTGTCACAAAACTGAAAGAAGGGAGATTTCAGCATACAGACTAAGAAGTGCTTTAAACAGTAGCCGCGTGGATTTTTCTATTATTATTATGAGAAGCAGCTGAAAGACTGTGATTAAAAAATGGCAAACATATGTGATGTGTTCTCACACAGAGGAAATTGTGTGGAAGTTCCACATATGATCATCCCTGCCACAGAGCTCAGAGGGATAGCTTCACTTTGACAAGGTTTCAAAACACACTAGGAGTCTGCTGGCGCTTCCTTGGGAAAAACAAATTTTGTGATGGAATGTGAATGTCACACATTCAAGGTAACAAAGAGATATTTCTTAGTATTGTAAACCCATGATCCTCCAGCAGTTATTAAATTGTAACGGTGAGGGGACTGCAGAGCACGGGTATTAGATCCCTCTGAAACAAGGGTGTTTATGTGATGTAAGAGCTTTCTTCCTTTCTCTCTCCCACGTGTTGCTGCTTAACACTCTACGTCAGAGATTACTCCTGCCAAAAGGGAGCAGTAGAGATTGCATGTCCCTGACCCACTCTGCTACTGAACAAGTTCAGCTGTGTTGTCTCCAGGCTCACCTGACTTCTGTGACATTAAACTGAAAACACAGAGGATGAGACTTTTCATCACAGCTGATGTGTGAAGCAATATCCCACAGCTGGCACACTGCTAGAGCTATCTGGAAACAAATTCTGAGCCTTGCACAAGATTTTAATTCTACAGCATGCTAAAGGTCACACTGATTAACTTGGATGTGAATTAGCTGTGTATAAATTCCTTACTCCTAATAAAGCAGGCAGGAACCCAGGCTCCAATCCATCAATCTGAGATTAATTAATAAAGAAATACTAACTGCAAAGACTCAGCTACCAGAATAAGCTACTGGAGCAGCTATCACTGTTTTTCCAGAAATATTAGGTACTTTCAGTGAGGTTCTATATGCAAGCCTTTACTGCTCACTTGTGGAAGACTGGGAGCTGCAGCTGTTTATGCCAGGAGAGGCTCCAGCCCAGGGAGTGCCATGTGGATGATTTTTAACTCGTATCATTTTGAGCACAATGACAAAAACTGCCATGGGGAAACAACACGACTAAAACTATGTTTCCTGGGGCTTACTAATGGACTATTCATGCAAAACATTAAGCTGATGAATGTGAATTTGTTGGATGCATTACCCTTTCTCCCTTTGAGCAGGTTTCAAAGATTATAATTATGCTTGGTTTAATTACTATTAGTCTCAATTGAATTGTCAGTTCTTTCAGTATTTTCAGTGTGTAAAAATTTATACTTAAAATTTGCCTTATCTGAAGGCAAACTTCTCACGTTGCTTCAATTTTGTATGAATTGGGTGTTATTTTATTTCAAGGCCTGATCATCATGCTTACTTAAGGAGAAGCATTATTTGTTGATTATTGCTGTTGTAAATAGACATAAAGCCACTCAACATGAGTTAATTCTTGTGTGGTTTTGTCTTTTTCCAGGCTCCATAATCATGTTCCATTCGAGTTGTAATTTACTTCAGACTGAGACAAATCCTCACCATCTCTTACACCTACAGAGAAGCTGCATGGCTCCTGCAGGGTGATCAGGATTGCTTCAGTTGGATGCTTCACCTGAGTGCCTTCCAGGCAATTAAGGAGTCCCACATGCTGAGCAAGAAGCTGTGGAAGACAAACCAAGCAGAGAATGTGCCTCAATCCCTCTTACTAGAAGTCAGAACCCACAGTCATGGTTCTATTTCAGACTCTGTACATTTGGGATCTTGAGTGCAGCAGATTCCAAAAGGCTGATCTGGGGCATTAGCCTGGACTGCATCCTACCCCCTGAAAGCATTCACCTGGGAAGTGTGGGCTTTGTCTTTTCATCCTCACAGAAATAAAACTTGCATCTCTTAAAGAATTTTGCCAAGCCACAAGACTAGACCCACTATAAAATTGAAGATTTCTCCCTTCAACCTGATGAAGAATAAAATCTAAGCATGACCCACTGCAGAAAAGGGACTGTAAGATGAGCAGAGCAAGGAAGAAATGAGCAGAAGGGAATTTCACTGCATAATCCAATAGTAAAAGCATTAACTGAGGACAGGAGAAGAGGGAAATCTCACTTCACTGCTTCTATTCAGCATTAAATGTCCTTTCACTTATTCAGTGAATCCCATTGCCCCAGCCCCTTCTCTGCTTTCCACATTCAAGAAGAGAACTGAAGAATTGGAGTCACCCCATGTTATTGAGCCACTCTTAAATCACAAGCGTGTTTCTCAGAGGTTATTTCCCATCCCTGTCTTCAGACTCCCTCTGAGGGAAAGCTCAGCTGTCCATGTTCTCTCCTTCCCAGGGCATTTGGAGGGATAGGCTGAGGGAAAGCTCAGCTGTCCATGTTCTCTCCCTCCCAGGGCATTTGGAGAGACAGGCTGAGGGAAAGCTCAGCTGTCCATGTTCTTTCCCTCCCAGGGCATTTGGAGGGATAGGCTGAGGGAAAGCTCAGCTGTCCATGTTCTCTCCCTCCTCTGACATTTGGAGGGACAGGCTGAGGGATGGTGTGTGCGCCATCAGCCACAGGATGTCCCTCTCAGGAGATGCTGCTGCCACACTGATGCCATATGCCCTTTTATTTTGTGACACCTGTTTACACAGCATGAGGTGGGAAAAAGATTACTTTCACAGCAGAATGGGAAATCATAGAGTGTTCACAGGCAGACAGTGGGTTCAGGGAATATCTTGTGAAAGCATTTAACAATTCATGTTGTCAGAACGTGAGTGACTGTCCAAATACATGCTGTTTCCAGTCTCCTGTGTAAGAGTCACATTTACAAATCACTATGCCAAAGAAATCAAATCCTGTAGCTAAAAGTTAAAAGCAGAAAAAAAAAATGCACATTTTCTGATTATTGTTTCTTCACATATCCTATCTCCGTGTTGGTTTTGAGCAAGGTGTGTTTTGCTTCATTGATTATTCTTAGTATTGCAACATAAATGAGAAAGTTGACTTTTATGAATAGTTACTATTCTCTCATGAGTGCAGAATATTTGTAACTGTTACAATACACAATGTTATGAAGGCATTGCTGGCATTTGGAAAAGTTTGAGAACAGATTTGTTCCCATTTGGTGAGTGCTTCAAGTGCTGGGGAGCATGAACTGGTACATTAGTTTAAACCAAAGTGGTTCTGAGTTCAAGTGCTGCATAGCATGATCTCAGTCATGGCCTGATGCTCCTTTTCTCTTACTCTTCTGAGATCATAGTGACAGAAGAGCAAGATAGTAAATTTAAATCTTGGGGACTAAGTCTTCAACTGCTGCACCCTATTGACCAATCATGAATGTTCTCTCCTCACTATGCTGTGATTTTTTTTGGACAGTGAGCATTTGAGCCTGTACTAATTGTTGCAGTGAAAATAGTGCTACAGGTGTGTTACATGTTGTGACAAAATGTAAGTACCCTAATGCTCAGTACAGAATAAGTAAGTTGATTTAACAACCTCCAAAAAAAAAGAAAAAGAATGTAGCTTTTTCCAGCTTTGAGAAAGTTTCACTGCCATCTTCTTCCCCTCCAGAACCAGCGTGTCCCAGTGCCTGCGGAGGCACAGGAGCTGTAGGGACACGGGCAGGCCCAGCACAGCTGCTCAGCTCCACGGCACAGGAACCTTCTGCCTCTCCGCTGAGCTAATGCCTTCCTGACCCTCATCTGCCGTGTCCTGCAAGAGTTCATTTCCTTTTAGCTCACAAGAACTGAAACAACCGTAAGCGTTTTAAGACCTTATGCAGCATTTCCCTTTTTTTTAATCCCCTTCCTATGCCTTTAATTACTTTCCAAAATGCAAACACATTTGTGCCTATCATAAACCTCTCTGTTAGCCTGGATCCATGGTGCTGAAGTACCCCAAACTTTCAGAGATCAAAAGATCCCTCTGCCACACACAGGTGTCCAACAGCACCATAGCCCAGCCTGCTGTCTGTCCTGCACATATCTCCCAAGAGCTGTGTTTAACCCGCGGTGTAAGCGACACGAGTGCGTGCTCGGTGCTATTCAAGGGGCAGGAGTATTTCATTCACTCCACTTTCCAGCGCTGCTTCGGGCAGATCTCCACCCCTTAGGGAGGCCGGCCGACTGCTCCCTGCACGTGCTTCAAGGGGAAACGCGGGCTCGGTAGCAGCGGGGTGAGCTTCCCCTCGGATGCTCCGCCCGAGAGCAGCGTCCCGGAGAGCCCAGCCCGATCGGGGCTGTTCTAACACCCACCGCCTTCACTTTAAACGCAGGCGGGGAGGGCGCAGCGCGCCCCCGCCCCCAAGATGGCGGCGGAGGGGGCGGGCCCGGCGCGCGCTCACCCCGCGCCGCCGGAAGTGACGCGTCAGGGCCGTGCGCGGCGGCGGCGGCGGGAGGTGCGGGCCGGGCCGGGGGTGTGCGGGGCTCGGCGGGGCTCGGCAGGGCTCCCCTTCCCCCGTCCCCGTGGGGTCCGGGGCAGCCCCGAGCGCCGCCCGGCCGGGAGCGCGGCGGGCGGGCGGGCGGGCGGGCGGGCTCGGGCCGGGAGCCGTGCGGCGGGGTCGGTGGGCAGGGCCCTGGCAGCCCCAGGCGCGGCCTGGCCGCTCGCTCGGGGCCGGCCGTGCCGGTGACCCCCCGGCTGCTGCTGGGCAGCCGCTGTGTAACCAGGGAATCGGAATAAACCCGGGAGAGCCTTTTGGTTTAAGGGCTTGTGTAAGCGTAGCCTTAAAGGACGAAATAGAGGTGCGCGTTCCGACACCGTGTGTGGTCGGAAGGTTTTGATTGTCTTCTGTGTGTTACAGGTGAAATGGTTTTCATATGCTGAACTCCAGCTTAGATTGCCTCATTGCTGCGCGTTTGTAAAAAGCAGGAAGTCAAGATGAAAAGCAGAGTGACACAAGTAAATGTAAGTGTTCCTAAAACTAAATTGTAGGATTTGAACACTCTCGTTACTGGTAATTAGGTTTGTAGCTGATACTATATTAAATGAAACTTCCTGAAAGCAAAGCAAGTAGTATCTGTAACAGGCAGCAGCAGTTTACAAGACCAGTACTACTAAGAGTCAGTGAATTACAGCTATTTCTAGCTGTGTTGTCCTTGCGGTTAAAGTCCTGAATATTATTGGTGTATAATGTTACAATAATTGGTGAGAACTGACTGAATGATGATGGCTCAACAGCAAATGTAAGCATGTAGAGGAATGGAGAAAGATTTTGAAAAATTTAATAATGATCTTAAAAGTTATAGATACAATAAGTAGTAGTTAATTTGACAATTGTATGTTATACTATGCATGTTAAAGTTTTCCCTTTTAAAAGCTATGTTGCCCATTTCTGAGTGGATGGGAGTGATTTTTTTGGGAATGCAAGAAGAAATTTAGAAATACTGTGCTTGTAAAGGACACCAGATTTGGGACATGTTGGCAGAGCAATATTGTTATGATGCACTACCTCAAATCTGTGGTATTACTCTGCCAGTTTTTCCAGAGTTGGAACCTACATAGGCTTCTTCACTCTTTGAGATCTGACTTGTGTTTTTGGTTCTGCTTGGGCAGAGATAGATGATAAAGAACCTGTGAGAATGGATCATCCTAAAAAGACCCACTGCCTTCTTCCCATCTGCTAGATGGGATTTAAATACAGTAACTGGTTTCTGTTATTCAAGGATTTTTATTACCACTTTCTTGGAAGACTGACATTATATTACTGTGCTGGGGTAAAAAAAAACAACTTAAGGACTTTTCTTTCTTATCCTTGGATGAATTCAGTGATCTTCTCTATGGTATAATGAGCATTGAAGGTGGTAGAAAGCCTTGATGAATATGTGAGTTTCTTGTACTATCTTTGATGCCAAAGATAATGTGGCTCTAAAATAGGTGGACGTAACTTTTGTAGGGATGCATGCTCCCAGTGGACAATGCAATGCCCTTGTTTTGTGTCATCATCTTGATGCAGGCAAGAGAATGCAGGCTGTAATTCTAGCAGTGTTTGAAGTGCACCCTAGGAAAGGTAATATTCTGGGATATGTTATAATAGCTTCAAAAATGCGATTATTGATTTGCATGTATACACACCCCTCAGTTAAGTTTTTGGAGATGAGAGCTGCCCTGCTTTTTGTGGAAGAGGTGTCATTATATTTTTTAACTGGGTCTTTGGTGGGGCAAGAGCTGGTGTGCCAGTGTGTTGGTGGAGAGGGTGCTGCTTCAGCAAAGGAGCTGAGTGTTGCTGCAGGGAGTTCCATCAAGGTTCACGAGGAAATGCTTGTGTTGAGTTTCTGCATCAAGTGGGGTGTTTGCTGTTTCACAGTTAATCACTCTGTGACATCATGAGATTGTGGTTCTGAAAAATCATAAATAATATTTTAAAGGAAGAGATGAGCCTTGCAATGAGAGTACTCAGGTTACAAATGCTGCTGATTGACTCTACCAAAGTTGTTTAGAAACATCTTAATGAGTATCTTGCTATGTTTGTTGTAAATGCTGTCATGTTCAGATTTTTGTATGACTCCATATTTCTAAATGTCATGGCTCAGCCCATGGAATTTGGTGTGAACTGTTTAAGTGTGTATCACTTAATCCTGCAAGTCTGCCAAGTAAATCAGTGCAACTCAGGTGTTCATAATGTATGGAACTAGAAATTACTCAAGAGAAAATAAGATGTGATTAGTGAAAAGGGGGAACATAAAGAAAAATTGCACAATAAAAGAGATTTTTAGGAGAGAGGAAAGACACTCTTTAAACAAGAAATGGTGGAATTCTGTTCATGGTATTCTGTGTGATACAACAAATTAAAATGGCGTCTGAAAGAGGGAAGCAGGAAAGGCAGACCAGTGGTCCATCTACTCCAGCAGTAATTAACAGCGGATGCCTTAAGGAGTTTAGGAATAGGGCAACTATAAAAGTACTTGCCCACCTACACTCCTCCTCTGTACCTGTTTGCAGCTTCCTGAGCCAGATGAAGTTTTCTGGTAATCCTTGTGGATTTTCTTCAGTGTTTGTTCAGTGCCTTGAACCTGTGGAAGCATTTGGCATCTGCAGCACCCTGCAGCAGGGTGTCCAGCTGCTTAACTGCTTGCTCCTAGAGACCCAGGAACCTCTCCTTGCCATATCTGACTGCCATCAGCTTTATTTGATGGCCCTCCTTGTAAAGGAGTGGGAACTGAAGATATGGTATGCTTTGATCTGAAGATAGGTGCTCACAGTCATGTTGGGGCTTGACTCTTTTTTTATTCTCTTTCATTAAAGCATGGTTCCAGTCATGAAAGGAAGGAAAACTACAGTTCCCGACATGAAAGTCTGTCTCCAGAGGACAGGTAGAATGACTGATTATTGTATCCTTCAATTCTGTATATGTACCTCATATAGTAAGTTAGAGAAGTTAAAAAAAAAAATCAGGTTATGTTTCTTTTTATGTATTACCATAACTGAGTGGTCGAGAACAAGTGTAGATTTAATAAAATAGCTGAATGTCAATATAACAGTAATTAAATGGATTTGTTACTAAAACTTAGCGTTTAGCTAAGTTATCATGAGACTTGAAAGTGGAAATTACATGCTAGCTTTCTGCTTGAGGCACACTGCTGGTACCACAATTATAATTTTGGGGCAAGATAGTTTCACACTGTATGGGCAAAAGTAAGTAGAAAGAAGTGAATATATGTGTTCCAAGGAATGCAAGTTGCTGAATTTACCATTTGTATTTGATATTATTACCATTAAATGTTTAATTTCAAAATCTAGGAGCTTTCCTTTACAGTGCTTCTTTGTTTTTTGATATTTTTTTCCTGATGACATATTATTGTTAAAGTAGACCCTTTTATTGGCGTGACCCTTTTATCGGAGTGACGCATATTTTGAAGCACATGTTGCAGAATTGGAACATTTCTGCATTGTTATATTACGTTGCAACAAATATTAATGCCATTGCTTTTCTCGGCCTCTTACTAAAAATTGTTGTGTCTTGGGTTGTGTGTAGGGACATGGAGCGTGATAGGTCCTGGTCTCCATCTCCCAGGAAGAGGAGATACTCTGATGACAGCAGATATGATGAGGAATATTCAAGACGGGACTATTATGATGACAGAAGTTCAGATGGAAGGTATGGAGCCCTTTCCTAATCAGTAATAAAATACTTTTTTATAGAGAATAAATTGTGAAAGCTTTTCACCTACACTTGGGTGTTTAGTGGGTGTTGTTTTTTTTCCCTTTAGAAGGATGGAAAGGGGGAGAGATAGACACTATGACAGGTGGGAGGACAGAGAGTATGATCGAAGGAAGCAGAGAAGATACTCATCACCTGACCGTAGGAGTCCAGAGAGGTCGACAGGCCAGAGCTCACTTGCTCAGGATGAAACTGCCTCAAAGAAGAAGAAAGAAGAAGTGGATCCAATCCTCACTCGCACAGGTGGTGCATATATTCCACCGGCCAAGCTTAGGATGATGCAAGAGCAAATCACTGATAAAAATAGGTGAGTTCAAAGTTTCATAGTAGGTTTTTTACTGCAAGCAAAACAGTTAAGCTGTTTAGAGAATGCTGGCAAAAATGGGATCCATCAAGGGTTGTGATTCATTGTTTTGAAGGTATGTTTTTATCAGAAGAGAGATAAGAGAATCAGATTAGAACTGTAACTGCTTCTGCTGCACAGTGTAAATGATAAGTGAAAACAGGATACTGAATGTAGCTGGGAATGTTTTGGAACGTCTTACAAAACAACATTCTGGGTTATACCATATCTGCAGAGAATTACTCTTTTGTTTGTCATTTTGGTTCAGTGATTTTTTGGTGGTTGTTTGTATAATTGTGAACAGGTCTTCACCTTTATGCAGTGACTATTTTAAAATTTATTTTAATGATTAAATGAAAATGTGAATGTATGCTATATATAGATATATATGCATTTACTCAGTGCAATTTCAAATTCATGCATTACTAATTTGTGATACTTTGTAATAGCTTGGCATACCAGAGGATGAGTTGGGAAGCCTTGAAGAAATCAATCAATGGTCTTGTCAATAAAGTCAACGTTTCTAATATAGAAAACATCATTCATGAGCTCCTTCAGGAGAACATTGTTCGGGGAAGGTAAGCCATAGTATTTTAAAACAATTCTTTTGCTTTTCTGGAATATATACACTATTCATGTGTACACCACTGTATGTGCTACAAGTGGTGTATGGGTGCTAGTCAGATTTTAGTATTAACCTTAGGTCATATTGTCATATTGAGAATAGTCTCTTACTTTTTAAAGGCATTGTATGCTTGGTGGAATAAAATGGTGTATATTTCCTTTTCTTAAGGTTTTTCCAATGCATTTTACATGAATGACTTGTAATTTAAAGTTGTCATTGTTTGTTTATTTTTGAAGTGCTTGATTATTTTTTTCTGGGACAAATATTTGTAGCCACTATTTAGCAAAACAAGTTTTACTACCTGTTGGTTTTCCCTGTTAGTTACCTGTTGGTGTTCTTTATTGATGTAATGTAAAGAAAAGAACATTATACTGTTGGAGCTTGGTAGATTCAATTCTGTTACGTTTCAGACATGTAGCGACACCTTCCCTGTCGTGGGCTTTTTGAGGAGGAATGTATTGCTTTTCATGTCTGTTATAGCTGATGGGAAAATCAGAGTCATGCAACTAGCATAAAAATATGAGAGCTAAATAATTTAAATAAAATCTGGAGAGTGGGCAAATAGTTCCTGAATGTGATTTCTGTTAAAAGTAATAATGAAGTTTCAGGCTTTGGTAGGGCTACTTTTTACTTGCCTGTATTTCATGTCCCTGAAATTTAATTTTCATACTTACAGTATTATTTTAGTTTAAAAATGAGTTTATTGAATATTTTCAGAATGCACTTGTCCGTGGAAGTTTTTGTGTGTGGTTTATAAATGTCAAAATAATGTATAATGTATAAAATAATGTATAATGTATAAAATAATGTATCTGGAAAATGGCACCATTTTTCCTCAGTACTTCCAAACTTGCACAAAGGTGAATTTAAAAGTAGTGACACAAACTTCTACCTGGCTGTCACATTCTTTCCTGTGGTTTTAAGTAGGTGATAAATAAGCACTGAAACAGACCACTTTCAGTTTGTAAGCAAGAAGTAACAAATTTCAAAATGGGAATATTCTGTTTCTGTGCAGTAGTATAAAATGAGTTCTATTCCATTTGTCAGTGCCAAAGTAAGTAGGAATAAGGTCTCTATACACTTTGTATTTAGTAATCTGTATGAGGTTTTTTTTAAGATTTCAGTAGATCACAAGGAAGATGGATTTGGATATCAGTGTGTACTTTGAAGATTCACATTTAGCAGTTTGTTTTGTTTTAATCCTCACCAACATGTTGTCAAGTAATAGAGCAAAAGTCAAATTCTGTGTGCTCCTAAGCATTACAAAAAGCAACACTGAGATGTGGGGAAGCAAGTCAGATTCTTTTCAGACTTTCTCGATAATAAATGTAAAGAGATAATTTGTATAATGAAGGAACTATTATCTCACAGTTGTTTACATTCATTTAGGCTCTAAATAATATTTTATAATCAGACAAAGATCAGTTTTAAAAAGGGATCATTGCAGGACACGAGATGGCTTTTTGCATGCTTCACATTTTTACGTGGAGCTCTAATATGAACAATATTTAATGAAAGATTGGGTGACAGTTTAAGAACTTTTCAGTTCAGAGAGATTTGTACAACGCACTTTGCAAAATTCCATTTGTGGCATGATAAACCATGGTTTGAAAATGATCATCTGATTTCTTCCAGCTGTTCCAACTGCACACTATTTCATGTGGCAAGTACTGAATAAAAACATGACATGCTTTATTACCAGAAAAGTCTTTAAAACTTACTTATTTTTGCAGGGGATTGCTGTCTAGATCCATTTTGCAAGCTCAGAGCGCCTCTCCGATTTTTACTCATGTTTATGCAGCTCTTGTGGCAATTATCAATTCAAAGTTTCCAAATATTGGTGAATTGATCCTCAAGAGGCTGATACTGAATTTTCGCAAAGGGTATCGCAGAAATGACAAGGTATGTAAAATGTAAATGTACTGATGTGGAATTCTGCAGTGTAACTGTGTCAAGTGCACTCAAAGGAACACAGCCAAGACATGGGTCGAGACCAGTCTATGGGACATTAGTAACATTAGAGTATCATGAAAGTTTGACAACATTTTCTGGATTGATACTGTGGTAGTTTGGGGTTTTTTGATTTGGGCAGGGGTGTTTAATTCTAATTTTTAATTTTGAGTGTACAGTCCTAATTGAGAACAACTACCATGATCCTTAAATAGTTTCACAACTAATTTGTGAGTTGCGTTAATCTATAGTATGGCTGGGTTAGGAATTTTTTCTTCCATATGTTAACGTTTCCTGGTTTATTTCTTTTGCAGCAACTCTGTCTAACGTCTTCAAAATTTGTTGCACATTTGATGAATCAAAATGTGGTATGTTTCTTTTGTTTCTACTCAGTCCAAACCGTACGTGACTAATTTTTAGTTTAAGACAACAGTACCTTAAGTGAAGATTCTCCCTCTGTTCTGAAAGTTGCTGAAAGCCTGAGTTAAGTTGTTAAGATCTCTTTAGAAAAGATACTGGAAATTGCTTGTGCAGTTATCAGCACTTATTATTACACTTACACTTCAGAGCTTCTCCAGATTTCATGAATGTGTTTGGGTTAGTATTCAGGCATGTCTTGATGCGAAGCAAGGATCATTTGAGTCTCTGTGCCACAGATCTTAAACAGTTTTCTTGCAACGTGTGTGTTATCAGGAGACTCAGTTGCATCTAAATTGCATTTATATATGCAGCTCTATGCCACTTGTTAACGTGTCAGAAATTAGGATGCTCTGATTTAAATAATGTCAAGAAGCAGTGTCTCAGGAATGTTGGGAATATTCAGCATTTTGATAAAGAGCAAATTAATCTGAGATGTGCTATTTGCTTATATGCCTAATCCTGGAAGATCTGATTTAATAATAGATACAATGCACCTACAGCTGGGTTTTGTAATGCAAGTGCTAGTTAATTTGCTTGTAAATGCATTCTGACATTTTTTTAATGGCAAAATATTTTTCGTTGCTTACTTGTTCAATAGACAGTCACATTCATTAGAAAAGTGGTGTAAATACTAATGGTAAAACTGGATTTGAAATTTTGCCTTCCTTTTAATCAACTTTGCCCCATTACTGCTGCCTTGTGTGTGTGACTAAACTGCTGTATTGTGGCATCCTCAAAGGCTGGACAGGTGTGTCCAGTAAATGGCTGTGGAGATAGTGTAACATAGTGCATTCTAATTCTTGGCTGATACTCTTTCCATAGGCTCATGAGGTTTTATGTTTGGAAATGCTCACTTTGCTTCTTGAAAGGCCTACTGATGACAGTATTGAAGTAGCAATTGGATTTATTAAAGAGAGTGGGCTCAAATTAACAGAAGTTTCTCCTAGAGGTATTAATGGTAAGTACAGCCAGCCAAAACCTATCTTGGCATTTGTATTAGTAAATACCTTTCATATTTACATTTCTCTCTTTTCCAAAGCAATCTTTGATCGCCTTCGGCACATCCTGCACGAATCTAAAATTGATATGCGTGTTCAGTACATGATAGAAGTCATGTTTGCTGTGCGGAAGGATGGCTTCAAGGATCATCCCATCATCCCAGAGGGATTGGATCTAGTGGAAGAGGAGGATCAGTTTACTCATATGTTGCCATTGGAAGATGACTACAACCCAGAGGATGTTCTTAGTAAGTTAGAAATTAAAGATAATTCCTTAACTGCATTCCCCAAGAAAATAAATTAAAGAATAAATATTAATAGCTTTCTTCAATTTGTGTTTTAAATAAAGATTCTCTTTTATTCTAAAGATGTTTTCAAGATGGATCCGAACTTTATGGAGAATGAGGAGAAATACAAAATGCTGAAGAAAGGTAGGGATATTTGTGTGTATATACAACCATTACCTATGGCATTTACAGTAATTTCACGATTATAAGCCGCACCATTTTGACTAAAATTTTGGTCCGAACCTAAAGTGCGGCTTATAATCAGGTGCGGCTTATATATGGACAAAGAACAAAAAGTTGCTGTTTTAGTTTGGAGGACAGGTGTCTGCTGAGAAAGGCAGGAACTTCTCTTTGAAATGGAGAATGTAAATCCCCTCCCTCCAAATTATTATAATTTTGAAATTAAGGGGCTTTCAGGCAAAGATATGGGAATTAGGAATAACAGTTCTTTTCTAGGGAAATTAAAGTAGAAATACAGTACTACAAAGAAACAAGCTCCAAACCCTGACAGAGTACAACTTGACACCCCGTCAGGCAGGGTGTTGGTAGCAGTCCCATTAAATGGTGGCTGCATCCTCCTGCAGTGACAGATGTGGCTCAGTTGAAGCAGTGGTCCTGCAGAAGGTGCAGTTTCCCTCTGGAGGTCCAGTGGTGATGTGGAGAAATCTGGTTTTCCTCTGGAGTCCAGTGGAGAAAGGGGCTCCCTTAGTGTCCCAAAACCTCTGTTTTCATTTTGGTAAGAAATGTTGGGCTCTTCCCCCTGGCTGGAGCAACTTCCAATGGGATGCAGTAATTTTATCAGTCCCACAGTGGGACTCAATGGGCCATTAGCAGACAATGACTCGCTGGAGGAAGGATGGGTTGTGAAAAGATAAAGAACAATGCCCAACCTGGTTTCAATGGATGGACCATTAGCAGAATATCTGCCATTGAGATAAGGATCACTGCCCCCACCCTCAACAGGTGGTGATAGAATAGATACCTTTTATCACACTCTATATCAGGTGTGGCTTATGTAAGGACAAAGAATGAAAAGTTGCTGGCACCCGGAAGTGCAGCTTATACTCCGTGCGGCTTGTATTCGTGAAATTACTGTACTTAATCAGCTCTTGTTACCAACATTTATTTAACAGTTGATGATACTTCTGTCCTGTATAACTCATTAATTTCTTAGACCTTTCCTTTGTGTTTGTGCTACTCAGTGTTGTTTCTCCATCTGTTTCCATTCAGTTATGATATATCTGCTTTTTGGCCTCTTCCACATTCTTGTACCTGAGACATCCTTTCACTCTTCGGGGGTTGGATCGATTGGGTTTTTGTAATGAAAGTACTGTGGTCTGTGTTCCATTGATCTGGGATACTCCTCTTTCAGAAATTCTTGATGAAGGTGACACTGAGTCTGAAGGCAATGAAGAAGCTGGAAGTAGTGAAGAAGATGAAGAAGATGATGAAGAGGAGGACGAAGATGGTAAGTGTATGACTGATGTCTTATGAGCAATTGATTGAATGTAGATTAAAAAGGAAAGAAAAGCTTAACTTCTTAGATGTTTCGCAAAACAGATGTTCAAGTGTTAACCAATGTTCTCCTCTTCAGTTGTTCTCAGATCTAAGTGTTTACTAGCAAATAGTATAAGAGTCTGAAAGGAAGTATTCAGCACAATCAGAAAAAGAAAAGCAACTTTGCCACATTATTCTTGATAGTATCAATTTCCTTTGAGAAAAGCATTAAAAACATAAGACACAAGAACAGAATGAAAATGCTTGCTTAAACTTTCCCGTGCTCTGTCATATTTTTAAGACACTTTGAAAATTAGGATGGATTTTCTTACAACTGTATATTCATCCTTCGTATCTCACATGGTTCAGTATAGCCCTCTTTCTTGATTTTCACTGGAGACAATACTTACTCATTTTCAAATACATTCAAAGAATGTATTCAATTCCCAGGAAAAAGCATTGATGGGTAAGCATAACTGAAATTTTTGTGCAGACTGCATGAGTAATGGAAGCCAGTCAAGTATTGTTCCTGTAAAACAATTTTTTATCTTTTTACCGAACTTTAAAAGATTGAAGGAATAGTGAGTGTTTACAAATGAAAGTGTTTCCCAGAGTGGTTTGGCTCAGAATGGATTTTTCTACACTTGCTCCAGAACTTTGCAGAATGCTGTAACGTAGATTCTACAATTAACAGGAACTAAGAATTGCCTGTTAAAGTCAGAGATGCTGCATAAAGTGTTGTATAGCTAAACTGTGTAGAAAATGGATTGCTAATAATGTTGACAAGAAATATTAAACCTAGGGGTTGCAGTGACTAAGAAACATAAAATGTCTTTAAGAGAGTTACCCTTTTAAAACTGTCTCTAAATATTTACCTTTGTTACAGATGAAGCAAATACTGATTTTTTCCTTATCTATAAAAATAAAACATTAAAAATACATAAACCTGCAAACAGTCCTAAGTAGTCTAGAAAAATAGTGTGCTACACTCAGTAAATGGTAAATAGAGCTGTCCTAAAAAAATATCACATGTGTCTTCCTTAATGTTTTGCTCTTTACAAACCCATGCTTTTCTTTTCCAGGTCAGAAAGTTACTGTCCATGACAAAACAGAAATTAACCTGGTCTCGTTCCGTCGTACAATTTATCTGGCTATTCAGTCAAGGTAAATACAAATTATGCACCTAGGAGTGTAGTTTTTTTCAAGTCAGTGAACTGTAATTCTCCTTTTAAAATTCTGTCTTAATGTGCAATTCAAAAGAAGCAAACTGTAGGGAAGTGGTCTATATTGAACCTGACCTGACTGTGTAAAGCAGACTGTTTTCCAAATTCTTGTTCTAAGATGAACCTCATTTGTTTCGAAATGTTTGAGTAGTGGACTGGGACTATTGCCATAATGAGAGCTTTCTGAGTGAACAGAAGTCAGTGATCTTCAAATTTTATGGTATCTTGAGAATTTATTAAAAAAAAAATTGAGACACACTTAGAAATTCTGCAGTTTGGCTCCACTTCTGAGATGGAGCTCTTTTGCCATCTGCATTGTTTAGAAAATAACTATGCAGTTTCCAGCTATGTGGTCATCTTGAGAGTGATCTCCCTGGCAGTTTGTGGCACAAGTATTCCAAACCTGCTGGGTGTAGCTTCTGTGTCACCAGGCTGAGAGGAGGGATTGACCTCTTGCAGCCCATAATACTCTGCAGGTCTGATCCTGCATGAGGAGTGCAATGATGTAGTCGTGGTGTTGATCATTTAGACATGTGAATTAATACCCGACTGAGGGTATCAAAGGCTCTCACATTTCTCAAAGTTACTGTTAAATACTTTCTTGCCATACTCGAGCTTGTTCATTTTGTGTGTGAGGGGCAGGACATACCCAGTGGTGGCTAAAGGCTTTCAGAACAGGAGTGCAAAGGGGAGACTGTAGTAGGTATTGCTTTTGGAACTTGTCTGAAGTGCTTTTCAGTGTGTTTCAAAAGGTGCACAACAAGCTCCCAGTTTTCTATTTTATTAGATTTTGTAAGGTGATAAGATAGTAATAATGACTTGGATCATCTTGTTTACAGATTACCTGCAGAACGTAATCACTTTGGATTAATGTTCAACTAGAAACTAACGAAATATGAAATGTTTATTAAAAAACCCACCGCAACAATAAAGTCTCAGCAAATCAAACAGCTGAAATACTTCAAAGGAGTTGAGGTTTTAGCACCAAGGATCAATCTTAATATAGTTTTGGAATGTTTTTAGCATAGTATATATTGCACAGATAATGAGTGTTTTTTTCTATTCAGCTTAGACTTTGAAGAATGTGCTCACAAACTGCTGAAGATGGACTTCCCTGAAAGTCAGACTGTAAGCCTTTATTCTTACTCTTCTTGTTACTAACGTTATTAAGATACAATACTATGGTAATATCGAAAGACCTTGCTCACATTCCACGACCTGGTTTGTATAGCAGGCAGATGAATGAGAGTCATTCCTTACAGCTGTTTTTCATTAAAATTAATTTCACAACTGTTAGAGCAAATAGACTGACACACATTTCATTGTCTTATGTGTGTACTCCTTTCTGTTGCTTGACAGAAAATGTTTACTCATAGCCTTTTAAAAAGTTCTGTTGTTTGGACTGGTGAAACTTCTGTCCTGTGACAAGAGTACAGCAGCATGGCAGAGTTCTGTCTCTGAAAGGACTCTGGGTTGGAGATAATATTTGCAGGCAGCTGTAGAAGACTCTGTCAGTGGGGCTTGAAATTTAGCACGGTGCTATGAGTGTGTTGTTTGGGTGCTTTCACAGTCAGTCTTTGAATAAACAGCATATTGAATAAAAGTAGTTGTGAGTGATTGCCTTGCTGTGATTTTGGAGAACATGAAGACTGGAGCTGTTTTGTCCTCAGACCCTGTATGATCAATGCAGTTGCTGTGTTTTCAAGTAATGGAAACTGTTTGTCATCCAGTACTTCTGTTCAATACTAGAACAGAATGTAAGTACACATCTAATTTTCCAAGCAGCTTTTCAGTCCGCTGTAAGCTGTCACCATAGGAGTTGCACTTGGGGAATGCTTTAACTTCCTGTGGCTTTAATCATCAGTTTTAGTTGAAACAGTTTGTGTAATAACTAACTTTATCTAGTAAGGGGAATATATGGGCTACAATTAGGTGTTCTTTGAGAACTTGTCTGCATATAATTTTTTCAGTTCTTGTACTATTGCTTGTTTTTAAGCCATTTACATGGAAGTAAACAAAGAATTGAGATTGTGTACTTTTTTAATCTAGTTCTCTAATTCTGTGCATGAAATGCTACATTAATCATGCATAAGATTGTAATTCTCAGTGAAGTATACATAACTTAAAGAATTCTGAAGAGGGAAAAAAAATCCTGTTGCCTGGCAAATCAATTCAGATATAAAGAATAGAGCAAACAATCTAGAATATATGTATATTAAAGATTCAAAACTGTTGTAAAACTGTGTCCTCTTATCACATGAAGCTTCTTCTTTGTACTGATTTCTTTTTTTCTTAAGAGTCATAACTACTCTTCACCTCATTTAATCAAAATATGAAGACTTTGATTTGCTCATTGTATAGAATTAAGCGTCTTTATGGGGACAAAAATCTTTAAAAAACCCAGATGCTTTCTGATCATTGTGAGAGCAGAAATGATAAGCAGATGCAGGCAGTAAAATTATTCAGGGGTTTTTAGAGCTTGAGTCTGTACATGTGTATAAAAAAACTGAATGCAATCAACAGGAAATTTGTTTAAATTAACTGCCAAATTTTTAGCTTGAAAAATAATTTTTTATTTGTTCAAGCTACTGTCTTCAGATTGAAGTTTTTATTGAATTAATTCCCTCTGCCTTCATTAAAAAGCATTTATTGAGCCATTATTGAGTTTGCAGATGACACGTTTGGCAGGAGTGTTGATGTGCAGGAGAGCAGGAAAGCAGAGTGATCTGCCCAGGCTGGGTCAGTAGGCTGAGGCCAGCAGTGTGATGTTCAATGAGGCAAAGCACTGAGTCCTGCCCTGGGGTCACAACAGTCCCAGGCAGAGCTACAGGCTGGGGCAGAGTGACTGGAAAACTGCCCAGCAGCAGGCAGGGAGCTGGAGGTGCTGGTTGGCAGCAGATGAGCACAATCCAGCAGTGCCCAGGTGCTGCAGAAGGCCAGTGGCATCCTGGCCTGGATCAGGAACAGCGAGGCCAGCAGGACAGGGGCAGTGACCGTCCCTCTGTACTCAGGACTGAGGCCACAGCTGGAGTGCTGTGTATGGATGAGGGAGCTGGACTTCTTCAGTCTGAAGAAGAGGTGGCTCAAAGGGGATCTTGTCACTCTGCAAGTACCCAAAAGGAGGATATAGCCAGTGAGGGCTGGTCTTTTCTCACAGATAACAAGAGACAGAAATGGCCTCAGGTTTAAATTAAATGCTAGGAGCAATTTCTTGGCTGAAAGGGTGGTCAGTTGTTGGAACAGGCTGACCAAGGAAGTGGTAGAATCAGCATCCCTTGAAGCGTTCAAAAGATGTGTGGATATGGTTTAGTGGTGAGCACAGTGGCATTGGGTTTACAGCTGGACTTGGTCTTATAGAGGTATTTTCAACCTTCATAATTCTGTACTGCTATTATTTTAGCTATAAAGCACTTCTTTTTTTTTCAGTCTGTTTTGCTGAAAGCTTCAACAATCTGTGTTGCAGGATGTTGTGTCTTATTTCTTCACACTTTCTGATTCAAAGCTTTAAACAGTCTTGAGAAATTCCTGAAATGTTTGCTGAACTCTTGGATGAACCTGCAAACTTTGTTTATGCTGATTCTCTATTCCAACTCCTACTATGAATGGCAGTCGTCATGGGAAGCAGGAACTAGAGCATTTAGCTGAAGTATTCCTTAAAAATCAGATGAAACTTAAGATTCTTGTTGCAAAAATTTTGTCCAAATCAAGTCTGATTTTACAGTAATTTTCTGCTTTTCCTCTGAAAGGCTTTACTTAAACAATATTTAATTTTGTCATTGACTGTTTTTCACAAACTTTAAGTAGTAAATTTTCAATTAATTGCAATCAAAAAACAAATCATAATATCTAAAACCTAAGGGTAGATGCAAACAACAGGTTTGAGACTAATACAGTCTTAATGACCATCTTTCTGGGCAACTCTTCCAGAAATCTTCATGCATAGAAACTTTTGATATGATTTATCAGGGTTCAGTTCAGAAATACATTAGTGTTTTTTACAGTGGTTGAATTATCAGATCGTTGTGTCACATTAACTGCTGTGCAACACAAGTTGTTTGTCTGTTTAATACCAGTAATGGATCTATCACACAGCTCTGACTTGCAGAAAGAGGATTAAGGTTCAGATGGATAATCTGTGGAATGGAACAACATAATACTACTTTCTGGCATTGCAGTTTAGGACCAGCTGCTGAGAAGGGATGTCAGCAGTCCTCTGATTTTTTTTTTTTAACATTTAAAGTGTTGAAGTTTATTTTATTTCTAAGTAAATTTACTGGGAGTGGGCCTGCTTTTGTTCATGTTATTTAGACCCAACTGAAGCCTGCAGAGCAAAAGTGAAATAGTTTTGTCGTCTCTACTACAGTCTGTGTGAAGCTGTTCTAAACTAGCCTTGCAATTGCTTCTTTGGGCATATGTTCAGTCTTGGCAGAGCTCACTATTTTACTTTTATTAAAAGTACTGTTATTATCTCTGTTAAAGCTGTATTAATCCCATGTATTACCAAAGAAGAAAATTTAAATAAATTAAAACTGTAGTGAGTGTGGTATTACCAGTTGTTCTGGCTTCTGAACTGGGGGGAAAGCTAGCAAACAAGCCTGGCTGAAGTGCAGGCAACTAAAAAATTAAACCAACCATACATTGTTCTTGCTCTTTGAAAATGTGCCTAAAATGGATTGGCTTTTAGGCTTTTCTTTCTTGGCTTGTGATAAGAGCTAAACTTGTGTACAGAAATGTTGCTAAATTAAATTAGAACCTCTTCTAGCACTATGCATATTCCAAATAAAGGTAATGCGTCACCAGATTTTTTTATTTTTTGTACTTGAAATGAGAAAAATTCTTGCAGGCACAGCCTTCTTGAAAGAATTATGCATGCATCTGACACATCTTCATTTTCCAGGGTGGTGTCACTTGCTCAAAGCAGTCCTAGTTGGTAGTGTGGGAGTGTCAGTGTCTCTTGTTATTTATGCCTTGAGTCTTGAAGATAACACAAGTAGTTATGTTGACTTGACTATTTTCACTTTGAGTGAAAATATAGTTCAGGAAACTGATGTAGAACAGGATGGTCTAAGGCTGATAATTACATGCTAATCAAATTGATGATTTCTTAGATCCATTAGTTTCTTCTCTGATTGGAGGGCATTGCAGCTGGTAGGTTTAGCAACTGCACCATGATTACTTCCCAGCCTTGCTACTGGCTGTAAAAGATAATCATCCTCAAGTAGCTTGCCTGTCTTTTGAAGCAGGAGGTTTTTGTGGGCCTGAGATACAGAATCATTCTGAATTTCCATGATTTATCAATTTTTAAAAAGTACATTGCATGCACATACCATGTTGCGGTATTTGTTGACATCTGCAAAATGAAGGTACAGAATCCATAAAGAATTAGGCTGTTCTGTTACTGACAACAGGCATTAGCTAGAATTCTGACTAGATTTTGATCTTCCACAGATGTGTGTATGCATTTAACCTAAGAAGGTGGAACTGCTCAGATTACCTCAGTGAAACCTCTAAAAATGAAGTTTTGCATGTGCAGCCTTCAGGTAGAAGGAAAGAGATGCTGTGGGACTTGGATGTATTGTTTCATTTTTGTGTTTTTGTGTTGCAGACTTGTAGCAGCATGATTAAAATATATCTATCCTTATATCCAGTTAATGATTCCAGTGTAAAATATTAAGTCTGATTTATGCAAGATTTATGATAACCATTGTGATAAGCATATGTCACTCGAAGCAAAAAAAGGACAAAAGTCGAGGAAGACCATTAGCTGAGCACAGGACAGACCTGGAGACTTTGTAGTAGCTGCTAAAAGCACTGCACAGAGTTTGATGGGAGGCTGCCTGCTGCTGAAACGCCTTCCATGGCTTTGCCAGCTTTGGCTCTTAGTGGTAACTTGACAAATTCAGCAGAGAAAGCAGAGATACTAGGAAAAGTAGGCTGTGTGATGGTTACACCCATTAAAATGTGCAGCAGTAGGGAAAGCTTTAAAGTAGTCAGTGGGAGTAAAATACGCTTCAGTGAATTAAAAGAGAAAAAAGGAAAAGTGTGGTATCTGTAAAAATAGTGAAAATACATAAAATGCAAGGCATTCATTTCACATAATTCCAATTTCACATTAATTTAAACAAACCTGAGGCCTGTACTAGGTTTGCTCCCAGCAAATCAATTCCTTCAGTTCTGTGAAGAAACTTCTAGAAATGAAGTGTTGACAATGAAAATTTTATATTTTAAGAATAGCTTACAGGGTGGGGGTGTCTCATGGTGACTTCAGCTTGTGTGTGCAATGGATGGAATAGAGCTGTGGGGCTGGCAGGGGAAGGGAAGTGGAAATGGCATACTTCCAGCCAAAGAGAGCAGAAGTGACCTCCATGTGGAGGCAGCCTGGGGGGCAGCTCTGAAACTGCAGTATTGGCTGAATGCAAATCTTAAAGAAATTGCAGAAAAAGGAGGGGAGAAGGGACGGGGGGATGTATTAGCTGTGAAAAGGAACCCGTGATCAGAAGGGATTAAGTAACTATTAAGTTGCTTTAGCTCTTCTGCCTGCCACAGACACAACCTTTATGTGAAGCTGAGAGAGGATAGATTGGGCAGGGTGTGCTTGTGTTTTAAAATGGTAAAACTGGGAGAAAAAAGCAAAAGTCTTTTTCTGTCTTTTCCTTTTAAATGTACGATGATACTTGCCATGTTAGTTGAGTCACGGTTCATCTAAACAGTTATCCTGTTTGAGTAAGAGCAAATAGATGTTTAGGGAGAGCTGTGAGAAATGCTATACATTTAGAGGGAGCTTTCTCCATATCTTCTGTCTTAGCAGTTTTGGGAAGTGCTATTGTTCTGTATGATACAATAATAAATTCAAGATCTTCACAAATGAAGATTCACCATCTGTATGAGATGTCAGATGTTTTGAAGTGTTTTACATCAGGGTTGGATAGCTATGTATACTTTCTTAACTGAGCTGAGTAGTTACTTGTTGAGCATTCTATGAAAACAGTTAAACAACACAATATAGAAATTGCTTATAAAATTAGGGAAAAAATTCTTTGGTCCTGGAAACAAATGATGGACTAAACAAAAGGCTCTTTGTGTCATAAACATCATTAGGAGTACAGAAATTAGTTCACTAACTTTTGAAGCTGTAAATTAAGCTGGAGTTGCCATCTGAGCTTGTTGCATCTCTCAAAAAGTAATTAAATAATTGTAAAGTTTGTTAACTTTAAATCTGGAAGACAGTTACTCTAGACCTAACCTCAAATTGTTTAGATAACACCAGCAAGAATGATTTTATGGGCAAACCTATTTTCGTACATGTGGTTATTCAAGATACCCTCCTAGAAATCATTGTAATATTTAATTAAAATGTTAAAATATTTAATTACTGTAATCCACAGGGGATACCAAGGCTATAATTGCATTTAAGATGAGGAAGAAAAGTAATTTGTTTCTCAAGTCTTCCTGACATTATTAACAGTGGCATCAGCACTTTACCCCTTTTATTGTTAAAAACTGATTAACTGCAGCATTACTGTAAAATGGGATAATATAAAAAGTTAATGTGCATTTTAATACATCACATTAACACAGTGTGACAGTGTTAAAAGGAATGCCTTCAAACACATCTGTAAGTTTGATACATTACTGCCTTGTTATTTGGAGAAGTGTTTTCTTATTCAGCATGGTTGGCTTTTTATTTGTTTTAAGCTTTTATGATGGGCAAAAATGTTTCTTCTGAATACTTGCTTGAAAGAATGACACAGGAATATGAAATCCTGTATATGCTACAGTAAATTAATTGGTGAAAGATACAAAGAGAATAAAAGACTTGAAATCATTCAGTTTTTAAAGGAATGTTACTGTTAGTTTAAAGAGAAATTAAACTAATAATGAAAGATACATGACTGACAGCCAGAAACCTATTTGGGAGTGTCATAAATTGGATTGCACTATGGAATTGGTCTTAGGAGAAAACAGTAATAAAAAAAGTGAATGGGCAAAACCTGCAGGGTTATTTTAAGCATTGTGTAATTTCATGAATTTAATTTGTATAAAAATGTTTGCTCACTTGTCTTAATTACTGTTGCCAAATGCACCCTAAGCCAATTCACAGCTGCATTACAGGCTGTATCTCAGGCAAAAGGTCAGGGGAATAAGTTTGGTTTAAACCTGCATGGTCTCACTTGCCAGGACCTCTGCTCTCAGCTGGTGCAGGGCTCTGGCCTGAGAGGTGAGGTACCAAGTGTTTCCCTCTGGCTCCTGCTTTGCTATGTGTGAAAGGAGAGGAAGAGGCACTACCAGAAGTTTATCTGATGATAATCATGGGGTTGTGGTGTTGGAAGACAAGGAGGAATGGTGCCAGAGAGTCCATATTCCAGAAAGACCTGTCCTACCTAGTTGGCATTATGGAACAGGACAGCATCTTCCATTCTTTCATCCATGTTCGCCAAGAAGACAGGAAAGTGGAAGGCGGGCCATGAGGGGGGGATGCACAAACATTTTGGGAGACTAATCTAGCTAGGCTTCCTCTATAAAGGGTGATTCAGAATTCAGCCTAAACCAGCTGCTTTAGAAAAGTTTCTCTTGTTCTCTTGGTTAAAAAGGAAGTCCGGGCATATCGGCCTCCCAAAGGCGAGTTTAGTCTTTCTGGGCTGAAGCCATTGCGGTGAAACTCAGAGTTCTGCTTGCTTGTGCTAAGCAGGGCTTGTCAGGCAACTTATAGCTGAATAGTTAAAGGTATAAAGGATATACCAACATGGGCAGTTATTTCTGATTTTGGAACTAACTGCTAAGAAATGCACATTGTGTTTCCAAATGGTTTGTCTGTAAGCCATTTTGACACTTGGAAGTTGTAAAGGATTTTCATTTTCTGTAAATGCAGGGAGTGGTACTGTTTCAAACAAACAAAAATAAACCCTAAAAAGAATATCACAAAAAGAAGCAACTGACAGACAAAAACGAAATTATGAAAAAAGCCCTCAAAACTTTCATTTTTATCTTGTAGCTCCTTTTTTCATTAAGGTAAAGTCAGTTTGTAAATGAGTTCTGACTTTTTTTGGTTAGATGTACTTTGTGCTAACACATAGATCTTAGTTTAGGCAGAAGATGAAATTTGTAGGGCAGATGTTCATATTCATATCACAGAGAAATTCAGAAAACTACTGGTGTTGCAAATGAAGTTTGATGTAAATATTTATTTCAAAACTGTCATCCATGTAAGGTTTCCTTCAGTTCCTTGGTATGTACTGATGCAGTTTTATGCTGCTATAGTGAATTTACCTAGAGAAATATTCTTTTTTTCATAACCCAGAAAGAACTCTGCAATATGATACTTGACTGCTGTGCTCAGCAAAGAACATACGAGAAATTCTTTGGGTTACTGGCAGGGGTGAGTTCTGTTTCAGATTTTATACTTTATGATAGAAAATGTCATTGTTTTACTCTATTTTTTGTATTTCAAACTTAAGTTTTAATGGATAAATAAACCTAATAGTCTTTTTGTCATTCTGAAAATGCTTATGTTAGCTGATTGTTTTAGTGGATTGAATTAGCACTTTGAAAGAGTATAGTGAATGCAGAATGAAAGAACTCACTTTCCCTTTATATTGCTGCTTATTTTGCCTCCCTTTTTTCTTATTATGGTAGACAATAAATCAGTGGCAAAGAAAGACATAGTAGTAGTATGAGTTACCAGAAAATACCTTTTACAGTGCTGAAGATTGATCTTGGAGACTCTTGTAATTTACTACCTTGTTCAAAGCTGCTTACTAAGTTTAATTTAGAACACAAGATTGAATACGTACTGTCCTAGGCTTGTGTGTATTTTGTTTGGTCTTCAATAAACAGCTAACTCTCTGGTTTTGTGTAACCAGCTGCTAATTTAGCTGCAGTTATTTCTTACTTAAGGTTTCCCTGTCAATAATATTGAGATATGAAGAGTTAAGATGAAATACTTGTCTTCTCAAGGGAGCAAGCTATGCTGAAAGGGAACAGTCCTTCTCATTTGTATTTTTCATCCCTTATTTCAGGAAGTCCTTTTGCTGGCAGTCAGTTACAAAGCACTAACCTTATGAATCTGCATGTTCAGATGAATGTAAATGTTCATTTCCATATTCTCTGAAATGTTTATGTGTAAAATGTCTTTCTTCTGTTTCCTGCTGCCTCTAAATTCAGATAGTCATTCAGTGATGCCCTGAAAAAACATGAGGTTGTATCAGGTGAAAATATTTGATGTATAGAAGTCAGGCAAAATGCTGGGTAATTTACTATAGTTCAGATTTGATAATTACTGCTTGGCAATGCAAATGAGTTTCTTGTCCTGACAAACTGCTCAAAGCTATAAAATATATGTATTTGAGTGTTTACTTTTCCACAAGGGTTATTTAAAAGGGAAGTCTTGCAGTAAGTATTGACACCATTAGGTCACATAGTTGCAGGTTATTTGTATGTTCAGTGTTTTGTTTAAAGTGGTTGTTTAAATTGTACCATGTTGTCTCAGCGTTTCTGCATGTTAAAGAAAGACTATATGGAATCCTTTGAAGCCATTTTCAAGGAACAGTACGATACCATTCATCGTTTGGAAACAAACAAACTGAGGAATGTGGCCAAGATGTTCGCTCATCTCCTGTACACCGATTCAATTCCCTGGAGTGTAAGTGAAAACAAAAAGCCATTGTCCCCAGTCTCTTGTTCAGCAGTTAATCTCCAGTAGTCTGCAGTGACATGTAATACATTCATTCTAGTATTATTCTAGGATTTGTAATGATTTGTGGCAAACTGGATTATCTTAAGTAACTTCTCAGACTGTTGAAGAATTCTGGTTTCGTCCATCTCCTCTTTCTCCCATTTGTGTATTATCATCCTCTCTCCCCGTTTTTCAGTAGCTGATTTAAGCTATTATTTTATGGTGTTCAACTAGAATTGGTTGATTAAAAAGCACTTCTTTTGGAAAAGAGTTTTGAGCTTCTAAATTTTTGAGCTTCTAAATTAGAAGCTGTATTGAATTATAAGGTAATTTAAAATAAGGCCATTTTATTATTTAAATACCTAACAAATAAAAGCAATCTCACATTCTGAGATATATTATTATATAACATTAAAAATGAAGAAATAAATGTCAAGGTAACTTCTCTTTTCATATTGTTTTCTTCTTGTTTCATAGCCTAGTCTAATTGCCATTTTTCAAGCACACATAAGTCAGTCCAAATATTTTACCTCTCTTGTACTTAGGTCCCAAATCTCTCAACTTGCCAGAAGTTCATGCATCTGATTTCCTCTTCTGGAGCTTCCCTAGATAAAAAAAATCCTCAAAGAATTAGTAGCATAAATATGATTAGCAGCTGCTCCCAGGTGGTAGAAAACAATTTTTGAGAAAGACAGTCTTGACTAGAATTTATGAACCATAGGGGGAAAAAACCCCAAGTCTTTATTAGTTATTTTGGGAGGACAAAAGTTTTTAAGATAAGAAAAGAATATTTATTTAAACTTTAAGGTTAATACTTTTCTGAATATTTGCAGGTCCTTGAATGTATAATACTGAGTGAAGAAACTACCACATCCTCCAGTAGAATTTTTGTCAAAATATTCTTTCAGGAACTAAGTGAATATATGGGACTTCCTAATTTAAATGCAAGATTAAAAGATGAGTAAGTTGAAGTTTTATTTTCAAAACTGTAAATGTAATTAGGTTCTTTATCTGAAAACATGCAGATAAGAACTCTCGTGTTCAGGTTCAAGTGGCTCTGCCCTTCTGTAGCTGCAGTACTTCAAGAATAAGTTTATGTATAGATTTAGTCATTGCAAGGAATCAGTTTTGAAGCTGAGTGTGTTGCTGTCATTTTGGGTTCAAGTATGTGCATGACTCTTTACACGATGTATCTGTTCCCCCTCCACCCCAGTGACACTCAGCTACCCTGACAATTTCCAAGTGCAAGTTTATTTTTATATATTATCAGCTGTACAGCTGCATAATAAATGTTACTGGGGCTTCTCTTTCTGACAAAACGTAGAAAAATATCACTATTAGTAACACTTTCTCTAAGATTACTTACTAATCCTTAAACATAGTATAAATAACATTCCTTTGAATCTGTACGGGATTTAATGTGTTGCATTCTGACAACGTTACTTGCAGTTGCTTGAGCTATTTCCTCTAGGTTGGGATTTCTTCTGTGCATAATGAAGAATTTAGTAGGCGCTTTAGCTCATGTAAACCTGAATTTGAAGCTATCCCTAAGGCCCTGTGTGAGGGGATGGATGGATCCCTAATCTTTGAACTTCTTGGTCAGTGCCTGTTATCCTTTGCTATCCCAGGCTGCTGCAGTTCCACAAGTGACTTAGGGCTTCACAAAGTTGGGGTTTCTGTTGTCACTATCTGTCAATATGTATGCAACTCTCCTGTGTGTGAAGTTTTATGTTGTCATAAAAGAGCAAGTTTTTAAATAGCGTTTGATTAGATGCATCACAGGTACAAACAGTGAGTGTTGAAAAATGCATGAAGAGAAAACTTTTGCTTTCTTGTAGTGATCCATACAGTTTCTTTTCCAGTTTCTTTATGTCAGGGAGAGTGCTGAGTATTTAATATAGATGTTTGTTTCCCTCAGGACACTGCAACCTTTCTTTGAGGGATTATTGCCTCGGGATAACCCAAGAAACACTCGCTTTGCCATCAATTTCTTCACTTCCATTGGCCTTGGAGGACTAACGTGAGGAACACTTTTCTCATTTGATATTTCCTTTCTTCTTCTTCCCCTCTCCCTACAAACAAAAAATAAAATTGACTAACAATTTTTTTTTTTCTAATTAGGGATGAATTGCGGGAACATCTTAAAAATGCTCCAAAGTTGATTATGACACAGAAGCAAAATGTTGAGTCATCAGATTCCTCTTCATCTTCAGACACAGACTCTTCCTCAGATTCTGATTCTGACAGCAGCAGTAGTAGTTCAGAGTCATCCAGCAGCAGTGACTCCTCATCTAGCAGTGACAGCAGCAGTGACTCAGGTATTTAACCAACAGTACAACTGTTCGCTTCTCTTACTTCTTTCTCCAGATATGTTTATTACTGCTTCTGTGTATACTTGCTTTGAAGAAAATCTGGCTGTAGACAGTGATCATTTTTCTGTTTTAAAAACTATACAATTTTTTCTAACTTAAAATATTAAGTGTTTCTCATGGAAATTTATTTTTAAATTTGAACTCAGAAAAACTGAGTTCCACTTTTAGAGACTTAAATATCTGAGAAACATTGATTTGATTACTTTTTTTACACAGTTGCTGTCTGTTGCACTCTACTATGACTTGAATTTATTGGAGAGTTGAGGGATTAGAGTCATTCCCAATTATTTTCTCTGTGTTTACTGATGAACCGTAGAAACTCATGTCTACAACTCTTTTTTCTTGGCTTTACTGAGTCAGCTTGATAGTCCTTGTGTCTTTCCCTGGAAATATGTGCTTTTTCCTTGAGTCAGAAATCAGTTCCTCAGTTCTAGCAATCTGTTTAAATGCTGCCAGGTCCCTATTTCTAATTCCTCTGCTTCAGGAAAAATCTGTTGTTGATATAGTGAAGGTTCTTGTCTGCAGCAGAATATCCAAGGAAGAATTAGCTTTTGCAGATAACTTACTTTGTATTTTTATGCATTATAATTAGTGTTTAGTATCTTATATTGTTGTGCTGATGTAGAAACCTCTGTTAGACATGAACTGTCATAAACATTGCTTAATCTCTAAAGTAGTTACTATTATGAGTTGGTGTGTGCAGTCTCCCCCCAGTATATATAAGCAGGAGCAGATGATAGCACAGCATGACTTCCTGTAGCAAGGAAGTTTGCTGATTCAAAGTTAATTTGATTTATTACATGTCTTTGAAATGAAAATGATGAATAAAACAAAAGCAGTGTGAACTGCTCCTTCTTTGGAAATGCAGTTCTGTTCTCCACTGCGGTCTCCTGTCCACTGTGGGAGCTGTGTGTCACAGCTAACAGCATTAGTGACGACAGCACAAGAGGAGGGCACAGCCAAACAGGGTCAGAGGAGGCACTGGTTCAGCACAGAGCCAGATGGTCCTACAGGGACAGCTGCAGCTCTGCTGAGCTGCCTGATAGCACCCAGAGGGGCCAGTCCTTTGTGACAAACCAAGGCTGCAGTCCAAGAGTAGAAACAGGGTTTTTTCCCAGTTAGGACCTTCTCCTTTACTACTTTCCTTTTCTCCAATGAGGAGCATATTCATTAAAATTCACATCTTTGCAGCCTGGTTTCACTTTTCAGTTTCTTGTGTACTTTAATGCAGTGGTCGAAACACTAATTGGAGATAACAGTAAGCTTTAATGTTTAACTGAGTTGAGGTTCCATTACTGGTTATAACTCCAAAGTCTTCCTGCATTTGCAGCTTTTTAAAATCTATGAAACTACTTGGAAGAATTAAGAGCGTTTTTCATAGGAATGTGCTACAGTGTTTCAGTGTTGGTGCAGTGTATAAAAGAAAAATAGAAAACCTGCTGATCAGAAATTGAGCTAAGTTAAAGATTACTGTCATACTGCCTGTTAATGCTTGGAACTTCATCAGCTTGCTCAGCTCAGCACTGCCCTGGGGAGGTGGTTCTAAAACAGGTCCAGCAGATGATAAAATATATCTGTCATCACAGCAGCTGGTTCTTTTCTGTTTGCTTTCTCAGGTCTTTTCCTGTATACTGGCGGATGTAAAATAATGTAGAAAACACTGGATTAAAATGTATCTGAATTGGTCATTGCATTTTAGCAGAATGTCAGCAAGCCTTAGTTCAGACACGAGACTAGTCAATTCAGACAATGCATGTACTAATAAATTAGTTCATGGCTGTGATATTTTCAAAAGGTGATGAGAAGCAGCTGATGTGATTCTGCAGTTCACACACTAAGGTGAATGAATGGCTATTGTAAATGCTGTTAGTGCCAAATACTGTCAAGTGTGATCTAAAAGTCCCTGATAAAGAGCAAACAGGGAAGATCTGTTCCACTGAGATGAGACTACTGTGTATTTAGAAATACAGAAGTTGGTTTTAATCTTGTTGACAGAGCTGTCACTATTTCTTCTGAAAAGTTAGGCCATTGTTATATTGCTGCAATACCATTATATCTCAAGCCGTTTTCATCCTACCTATTTTTCCTTGTGGGTTAGCATTGGAGATTTTTCCTCATCTGTTGTTTTTCATCTCCATTGACTGATAAGCTTTTCCAGGAAAAGTAAATGATTTTGAGACTGGCCTAGTCTGGGAAAAATCCTTCCTAGAAAAAAGATTATTTGTGAGAGTGCTTTGGTGTATGACTTTACAGTCTATGCCTGGTCCTTGAGTAAAAGTCAGCAAGAGAGTGGTGACAGGTAAAGGTTTTCAAAAGATAGGCATCACTTGCTGGTAGCAAAGGGATGAAAAGCAGGAGTTCATTATTTTGGAACCTTTGTCCGGATACATGTGCACAAATACTTTCTGGCTAAAAGCACTTTCTAGAATTCTTTCTGTAGTTTAATCAGTTTAATATACTAAATTAAAATGCAACCTTAGTTCCATAATTTGTTATAATTTCAGATGTTTCTAAAGCCAAAAGAAGGAGGATGCAGAAGAAAAATAGAGAATCTGATAAAGTTTCCAAGAAAAAACAAGAAAAGAGAAGGAAATCGGTTGAAAAGAAAATTGGAAGGAGGCAGCAAGAGGAAAGAAGTGATAGTGAGAGGAAATCAGAAAGAAATCACCGACATGTAAGAGAATCACACAGGAGAGATGATGTTTCAAAATACCACCACAGAGATGAATCCAACGGCAGAGATGGTTACCACAGCGGAAAGGATAGGAACCATGAAAGAAGTAAGGATGCAGAAAATAAACACAGTAATTCAAAACTGAAAAAAGCAGAAAGAAGAGCTTCTGTATCTGATGATGAAAAGTACAGACATTGGAGCAAAGATGATGGACGTCGTAGTAGGAAAAGAGAGAGATCAAAATCCTGGGAGAGGGAGCGTGGCCGTGCCAGCCCGAGGGAGGAGGAGCAGGAAGAGCGCTCCAGGAACGGTTCTGAGAAGCAGCGGGACAAGGACAAGCAGAGCCGCCACCCTGACGACCGGCGTCGGGAGAGCCCCCCGTACCGCAGGGAGAACAGGGAGAGCTCCCCAAAACGGAGAGACAACAGGGAGAGCTCCCCGCACCGCAGGGAGAACAGGGAGAGCTCCCCGCACCGCAGGGAGAACAGGGAGAGCTCCCCAAAACGCAGAGACAACAGGGAGAGCTCCCCAAAACGGAGAGAGAACAGGGAGAGCTCCCCAAAACGCAGAGACAACAGGGAAAGCTCCCCGCACCGCAGGGAGAACAGGGAGAGCTCCCCAAAACGCAGCGACAACAGGGAAAGCTCCCCAAAACGGAGAGAGAACAGGGAGAGCCCCCCGCACCGCAGAGAGAACAGGGAGAGCTCCCCCCACCGCAGGGAGAGCTCCCCAAAACGCAGAGAGAACAGGGAGAGCTCCCCCCACCGCAGGGAGACCAGGGAGAGCTCCCCGCACCGCAGGGAGAACAGGGAGAGCCCCCCGCACCGCAGAGAGAACAGGGAGAGTTCCCCAAAACGCAGAGAGACCAGGGAGAGCTCCCCGCACCGCAGGGAGAACAGGGAGAGCTCCCCCCACCGCAGGGAGACCAGGGAGAGTTCCCCAAAACGCAGAGAGAACAGAGAGAGCTCCCCGCACCGCAGGGAGAACAGGGAGAACTCCCCAAAATGGAGAGAGAACAGGGAGAGCTCCCCAAAATGGAGAGAGACCAGGGAGAGCTCCCCCCACAGCAGGGAGAGCTCCCCGCACCGCAGGGAGAACAGAGAGAGCTCCCCAAAACGCAGAGAGAACAGGGAGAGCTCCCCACGCCGCAGGGGGACCAGGGAGAGTTCCCCAAAACGCAGAGAGAACAGGGAGAGCTCCCCCCACCGCAGGGAGAGCTCCCCGTACCGCAGGGGGAACAGAGAGAGCTCCCCACACCGCACGGAGAACTCTCAGCAACGAAGGGAGAACAGGGAGAGCTCCCCGCACCGCAGAGAGAACAGGGAGAACTCCCAGCACCACAGGGAGAACTCCCCACACTGCAGAGAGAACTCCCCACACCGCAGGGAGAACAGGGAGAGCTCCCCGCACCGCAGGACCAACTCCCCACACCGCAGAGAGAACAGGGAGAGTTCCCCAAAACGCAGGGAGAGCTCCCCGCACTGCAGGGAGAACAGGGAGACCTCCCAGCACCGCAGGGAGAGCTCCCCACGCCGCAGAGAGAACAGGGATAGCCCCCCACACCGCAGGGAGAGCCCCCCGCACCGCAGGGAGAACAGGGAGAGTTCCCCCCACCGCAGAGAGAACAGGGAGAGTTCCCCAAAACGCAGAGAGAACAGGGAGAGCCCCCCGCACCGCAGGGAGAACAGGGAGAGCTCCCCAAAACGCAGAGACAACAGGGAAAGCTCCCCAAAACACAGAGAGAACAGAGAGAGCTCCCCGCGCCGCAGGGAGAACAGGGAGAGTTCCCCAAAACACAGAGAGAACAGGGAGAGCTCCCCGCGCCGCAGGGAGAACAGGGAAAGCTCCCCATACCGCAGGGAGAGCTCCCCAAAACGCAGGAACAACTCCCCACACCGGCGGAAATAAAGCCCAGCCCCGAGCTGCAGTGAAGCTACACTTCCGAGCTGTTAGAACTGTATTTTAAAACCTATTACTGAAGTTTCTTTAAAAAAAAAAAGGATTTTGTACAAAGTGATAGTTCTCATTTGTAAATTTTACCAGACTTTTTCAAATTTTCAGTACCACTTTTTTTATAACTGTATCGTCGAGTCTTTCTGTTATGTTCTTTGTTTGGAAAGACAAAGCTCTTTATTTTGTGAATAAAACAGTAACATACCAGCAAATTGGGTGTTTTGTCACTTAGTTTGAAGTATTTGTAATTTGTAATCTAAAAAACATAGGTTTTGAGCTTCGCTTGTTAATTGAAAGCCAGATGATGAGGCTGGAGTGATAATGTACAAATTTCAGACTACAATGTGAATGTTACATGAGAAAGCTGTAGAATTTTCAAACAGGCATTCTATGTCTGCGTATTCTTTCAGCCTTGCAAACATGAAAGCCTTTTGACCAAAATCTTCAGGAAATACTCAGTTGATTTTTTTTCTTCCAGACTTAAAAATTGAAAACACAACGTTGCTGTTTTAAATGTCACATGTGAAAGTGTGTCAGCTTGTTCTGTTACTTTTCACAATGTTTTTTAATATTGTGACATCCTGAGCTAGTTACACTTGTGATCTTTTTGGAAAAAGGGTTGGTTTGGCTTTTATTTTTCGGTTGTGACTTTGATTTCCAAGTCTTAGTCTTCAATTCTGTCCCTACAGCGGGAACATTTAAGGAACCTCTTCTGCAGTATATAAAAAACAAGAAAGCAAAACAGGAGATGTTTCAAATCTTTTTAGATGTTTTGAAGTGCTCAAGTTTTTTGGAAGCAGAGTTCAAAAAAATCACCCCTCAGTTGCTGCAGCACTTAATGATATAAAATTGTTCTATCTGGAGTCATGGGGTACAACTCAATCCTGTTTTTGTGAGAAATTACAGTAATTTCACAATTGTAAGCCACACCTGATTACAAGCCACACGTTACAATACAGAGTGTGATAAAAGGTATCTGTTCTATCACCATCTGTTGAGGGTGGGGGCAGTGATCCTTATCTCTGTGGGAGATATTCTGCTAATGGGCCATCCATTGAAACCAGGCAGGGCATTGTTCTCTATCTTTTCACAACCTATCCTTCCTCCAGCGAGTAATTTTCTGCTAATGGCCCATTGAGTCCCACTGTGTGACTGATAAAATTACTGCATCCCATTGGAAGTGGCTCCAGCCAGGGGGAAGAGCCCAACATTTCTTACCAAGATAAAAACAGAGGTTTTGGGACACTAAGGGAGCCCCTTTCTCCACTGGACTCCAGTGGAAAACCGGATTTCTCCACATCACCACTGGACCTCCAGAGGGAAACTGCACCTTGTACAGGAGCACTGCTTCAACTGAGCCACATCTGTCACTGCAGGAGGATGCAGCCACCATTTAATGGGACTGCTACCAACACCCTGCCTGATGGGGTGTCAGGTTGTACTCTGACTTTGTCAGGGTTTGGAGTTTGTTTCTTTGTAGTACTGTATTTCTATTTTAATTTCCCTAGAAAAGAACTGTTATTCCTAATTCCCATATCTTTGCCTGAAAGCCCCTTGATTTCCAAATTATCATAATTTGGAGGGAGGGGGTTTACATTCTCCATTTCAAAGAGAAGCTCCTGCCTTTCTCAGCAGACACCTGTCCTCCAAACTAAAACAGCAACTTTTTGTTCTTTGTCCATATATAAGCTGCACCTGATTATAAGCCGCACTTTGGGTTCGGACCAAAATTTTAGTCAAAATGGTGTGGCTTATAATCGTGAAATTACTGTAATCAAAATCATCTGGTTAAGAATATTTCTCAATAGTAAGTTACAGAAACGTTTGCAAAGTCTTCAGTATTGAAATAGGAAATAGTGTGGGGGCATGGTCAGTAAGAAGGAGGTGGTAGTTGCAGATTTTGCAGTTATTGTTGCTCTAGGACAACATTTTTTATTTGTGAAATGAACACAATTGCTGGACAAAAGAGAACTTTCATATTTCGTGTGTAAATCATATTTCTTGTATAAAGAATAAGAAATACATTTGAGCTGTTTTATAACAGGAAGTGGAACCATTCCTAAGGAAATAGATCAGTTTTGCCTGAATCTTGTCACAGCATTTTTCTAAGAAAAGTGCCTATTTTATTTTTTTCTGTATTTGACAGAATTTATTTCTGCAACCTTTTCATGTAATAAAATGTTTTCGGTCAAAAGCATTTCCATAGAAAATAAATTTATGTTGCAGAAAAAAGTAGGATTTCTATCTTAGGGCACTCAGCTAAAAATATTTCAGTGGCATCATGTGTTGTGTGTTTAAACTGTTGGGTTTTTTCCCAACGCATGTCTCATTTTCAAAATGATGTGTGCATTTTGGCAGTGTGTTAAATCCACAAAAGCTTAATTTGAAATAATGTTTTCTAAAGAGAATTCTGCTTCTTATGCTTTTTTGATAGCTCTCTATGTATATTATTGAAAATAATCTACTCCATAATGGTTTAATTGTACAAGCTTATTTAATATATCTACGGTAATACTTCCCTTAATTTGTTGTGGGTTTAATAGCATATATTTTATTAACCCATAACGTTTGAGATATTCTGGTCCAGTTAAAAAGTTTGTTAATGACACCTTTAATAAATGGAAATAAATTAAAACAATACATGTGAAAACATGTAACATTTATTCTGCAGCTTCCTGTGCCAGCAGTACAGTGTTTTACTATAGAGTATCTATAAAAGCGTGTTTTTTTTATAGCCTCTGCCTGATCACTTGAATTTGCTACCTTGTGATGTGTTTTCCTTGCCACCTTGTGTGTGATTTTATAGCCCTAAACCTGTACATTTGCCATTTTTCTTTTCTAGAAGTTAAAAATAACCTGCAAGCTCACCTTATGCCAGTCTGCTCTATCCCTTGTCCTCCTGCCCTTTATTTAGTTATTTTACTGCATCTTTTACAAGGAAAGGAAGTCAAAATACTCTGTAGTATTCAAAATGAGGACATTCCAGGAGATGCATGGTGCCATAAGAGTTTCTTGGGGAGGGGTCAGTTCTCAGTTGCTGTGAAGCTGAGTGACAGTGGGTGATTTGGGCTTGCTTTCCTCAGCAGTAACAGCTGATTGTAGATCCTGCTCAGTAAAGGAGTGACTTGTGCTTCATGTCTGTAATTAGTACTGGAGCTCTAGGTTGTTGTTGGAACAGCAGTTTTGACTGAAAGACTTCAAGGAGTGGAGACCCTCTGCTTTTCTGCACTGTTTTGTTCAGTTCTTAATCCTTGATGCTTAAAACCAAGGTTGAAACATCTTGGCCTTGGCTTGCGGGATGAGTGGTACAAGAATCTTGCAGACTTGGCTGTGCATCAGAGACTTGTGGGAGGGAATTTGTGATGACCTGCTATGATATTGCATGCTTAAAATTTAGCTTTGAAATGTGGTTGTAACATCCACATCCATAGATACAGCAAGAGAGGCTGCATCCCTTCTCTAGGAGTGCCTGGCCGAGTTCCTGAATTTCTTCACAGCGGTGGTGTGAGGTGTTGGAGAGATGAGCTGCTGACGCACCCAGCAAATTCCTGTCGGTGTAGGAATAAATCTGGACTCAAGCATTTGTGGTATTGGTAAGAACTGTAATTCTGCTCTCTAACTATATTTGGAGTAAGGTCTCCAAGTGTGGCTGTTCATATGCTCAAATCTAAAGCGTGTTTTTTGGGGGGGAGAAAAAGAGGACTACCACTGTTTAGGCCACATTGTTACATAAATCATCAAAATAAAACTTCACAGGATGAAAACAGATAAATTGCGGGGAAAAAAACTGTTTAAAATGCATTTAAATTACCTTTAGCAAGATGATGCATTCTAAAGCAGTTTAGTTGCTGTTTAAGCAACATTGCAGTCTTCAGATAGTAGATAGATAGTTCATCTCCAGTTCTGCACAGGCATGGCTACAATAATGTTTTTCTGCTTGTGTTATGTTAAATGAATTTTATAGTCAGATCACGTACATACTGAAAATCAAGTCCAGTTTTTGAATATTACTGGTAGTACTAACTAGATGTCAATGGCATATTATTTTAACGTAGGAGCATGGTGTTCTCTAATTTACTTGAGGCTCTAACTCTTCTTAACTTTTAAATGCAGGGTGTATTCTAAAATAGCTTAGTACATGTCAGACTCCCAAAAAATACATGAGCTAGGGTGGGTGCTTTAAGCCCCAGTAGCAATTTAAATGCCTGCCTGCTATTACATTGGTACAGTTTTATGAATATAAAAGAAAACAGCTTATCCTCTTTCATAATTCTCAAACTATTTTGAATTGTCTTTCACTGCTGAGGAAAGCATAAAGCTAATTTTCTCAGACAATCTAAAAGAGCGGGAGTCTATTATTAAATGAGCAGAGAATTTACTCCAGTTACTCCAATAACATACAAAGAGTAGGGAGACCTGTCCTTCAATTTATTTTCAATAAGGTTAAAAATATTTTTAAAGCAGTTTTTTAAATTTTTCAAAATATTTTTTTAAGAAATGGTGAAATCAAAATGCAGACTCTAAGGGGGTATTTTTATTAAAACTACACAAAAAATGAATTGTAGGTTAAAAGAGGCAGGAGCAAAATACAACTTTATAAACCGGAAAAACTTCAGAGATGTTCTGCTCTCTTTTAGGTTTTTCTGAAGTCTGTAATTTAGCTGAGACTAGTTAGGGATTGTCTTTTGTTGTCTACTCATGAATGTCATCAAGCATTTTCCTTTAGCCTTCAAAAAAAGGAGGGGAGAGGGTGCAGCTTAGAATCGTCGGCCCATAAATGGTTTGTTAGGGCATCAAACAGGCAAATCCATTAAGAAAATTAACTGCCATGTTTTGACTGTTCAAGCTATGTCCATTTTGAGTATTTTTCCCATTATTTAGTGAAATGAAGGGGGCACCAAAATCCTTCCTGAAGGAGAAAATAAGGTGCAACATTCCTTAAGATGGTGGAGGAAAGAGCAAGGATGTGCAAGAGGATGTAAAGCTCTGTGAGAGAATTTGTTTCCAGTGTAAGGTAAGAAGTGAGGTCAGAGCTGCTCTTGCCAGGGCTGCTGGCACAGCTGTCTGGGTGCAGTGCTGATTGGTTTTCCCTTGGTGACTGGTATTGCTCTTTAATTGCTTAACCAAAATCTTAACAAAATTGTTCTTAACCAAATAACTCTCCCTTGAAAATTGGTGGTCCCTTTGCTTTTTTTCAATGGCTTATCTATTGCTTATGAGGCACTTTATGCTCTCTTCACAAATCTCTTGTGATATTTCACCTTCTGGGTTTTTTGTATCATAAAAATCTTTCTAAGAATTCCTTTTTTACTACCTTACCTAGAATTTGGTATAACTTGAAGAAGATTCTTTGTATTTTTTAAGACCCCATGAATAGCTCACGCCATCCCATAAAGACTGAAAATTTTCAGCACCCTTTTTTTTTTTGCCCTGGAATAATACTTAGGCTAATTGGAGAAATATGAATTTATTTTAAAGGGTGAGGATTGAGATGTTTGATGTAGTCACTTACAGATGGTGCTACTGTATTGCCTGTAATTGTTTTGCTCAGTACTCTCATTGGGCTTTTCTTCATATTCTCCTGTGTTACTTAGAGCTTTTTTCATTTTTTTCCCTGTCCCTCTGGAACTTCATTCTTTGTCACAAGCAGTGTTAGCCATTTAGAAAAGCATAATGCCACAAATACATCAAAAATTTACTATATATCACTTGCATAATGCATCAAAAATGATCTTTAAAGGACACCTTGGCTGAAGGAGCAGTGTGTGTCCACACCTACAGTAAAGAACAAGTGTGCAGCTTGCCTTCTTACCTCAGAATAATGAGTTACAGGACAATTGCAAATTTAATGAGGTTAATCAGTCTTCCATTTGTTAACATTTCTTTCTGATTGCCTTCTTTTTGCACTGCCTTTGTTAGGAAGAAGCATTGATAGAGTCTTGCAGGTTTCTGAATTTAGCTAAAGAGGTTTTGTGCTTGCCAATGTGCCCTCAGAGGAGCCACAGTGATATTAAGTAACAGCAAAAAAAGTGAAGAGGGACCAACATGCCGCAGAGAATAGAATCCCATAGTCCTCTGTGCACCTGTAGGGAGTGCCCGGAGTTGGTATTTTCTTACCACATAATCAGCCTGAGTCTTCTGCCCATAAAGGCTCCTGCAGCTGTTCATGGGGAGAGGTGTGCACCACTCATCTGGTTTATCCATCACTTCCACCTGGGTAGAGCTTTTACAAGAGAGGTGCATCCTACTGTGCCCTGCCTCTCCCCAGCACTGCAAAGTGCAGAGCTGGCTGTGTTATGCTGCTGCGCATTTTGCTGATTGTTGCTCTACTAACTTTTCAAGCAAAATAAACAGGAGGTCTGCTCAGCTGTTCCTGCACACTCAGGAGTCACAGTGGCTGCTTGAACCTCATCTGCCATGGCTGCTTTAGGGGTCATAAGCAAAGAGAACCCTCAGCATACAATGAACTGAAAGAGCCTCTCTTGGCTGTAGAGACAGCCCAGAGGGAATAACTTCATTATGCCAAAGTTAGCTTTTGCAAATATTTTCGTTCTTTCCTCCTTCATCCTCTTTCTGGTTTTCAGTTACAAATGAATGTCTTTATGGCAAATTGTGAAGTGTCCCAGTTTTTCCTTTGATAAATTAAAAAAAAAAAAACAAAACCCTGGAAACATAGTGTAGTCGAGCAGTGTTGAAGGAAGAAAGATTCCACTGACATTTAGGTGGCTGACAGCAATCTTGTATTTTGCTGTTTCAGTCCTAGTGAGAATGCCCTCCTCCCTCTCACACCACCACTCCTGACTGCTAGGAGCTTTAAACAAACTTCTTCACAGAAATGCATGCCAACACATCTTTTTTAAAATGTTCTCCCCTTTCCATCTCCCAGGTGCCCCCCCCCAAAAGAAAAGATGGTTCCATCTTTCTATTCCCTTTTAAAAATGGCATTTCATGCCCCAATTCTGGTGTCTGTCAATACACTTTGAGAAGGAGGCTTAAGTAACTGACAGGGTTCAGGTGGCCTTCTTGTGGTCCTGCCTGTTAACCTGTGTTCACAGACTTCAGTCTCAGGGGACATTTATGGTGGGCAGAAAGTTCTGTTAGTTTTTGAGTTGAAATAGGCGATGGAAAAGTTGGTGTATTGGATCACATTATGCTGGGGATGCTGACAGCCTTTGTGGCTTCCCATGAGGAGGGAAGACTTATGTGATGACTACCTGGAATGGAATGCACTCTTTTAATGAATATGCTTCCTTTGTTCAGGCTGTGAGGTTGGATCTGTGTTCCACAGACTCTGGTTCTTTGATTAGATTCACAAGGTCCCTTCTGCCATACACTTCATTATGAGTCACCAGAAATGGGACACGAAAGTGCTTAAGAAAAAATTGAAGCCAAGTGACTTACTTGATCAGTGATTGAAATGAGAAACTGAAAAGACACATTTAGGGGGAAAAAGTCTCTTTGCAACTCTGTTCCTTCCTGTCTTCTCTTGTCTGCACAGAAAAAAAACCTGTTCTACCTCTTTGTAAAAGAGAGACGGTGCATCAGGCTGTTTTGATCACTGTGCTTGTTTGAACTGGGAATTCTTTGAGATGTCATCCACAAGTGCTTTGCAGCCCATCATTTTCTGCAGATTGGATGTATTTTGTGATTATGGCTGTGATGAGAAACTGTGAGGATGGGCTCCTTGCTATGGCCATGCCAGGGAAGGACATGTCCTTTGAGGAAGGAACCTCAGGCTGAGTTCATTCCCATGCATGCGGAGTTGGCTTGTTTGTTTTATTTTGCAAAGAAATTCTTTCCTCCCACTTCATTTTTAGCTCTCTATTTACAGGGATGCAGATGTGCTGGAGAAGTGTATTTCAGTTCTCCACATATGTATAAGCACACACACTTGCATGCAGTCTTCTATTTTCATTCTCTTGTTACGCAAGGGTTTAAAATTAGTTGTATTTGTGAATTAATATAGTTCATTGGAATAAATTTCAGCTATTTTTACTCTGTAATGAGCTTTATCACCATGCTATCTGAATAGCTCACAAGCCCTGTTAACAGTGTAAAATATTCATAGTCTTGACAATGTGAAACCTGGCTGGGAGAAAAAATGGTGTGTGATAAATTGATCAAGGTTCTCTGCTGATACATGGTATAATACAGTGCCACCAAAGAGGAAAATACCTGGATTTTGGTAGTACTTCATGACAGGTGGGACTACAAAAACCAGTATTGCTAGTGTTCTATTTTGGTGTCACATTCTGAGGTTTTATACACCTGCAATTCCTTTCCTTTCCAGGAGTAAGTGAAGCTGACGCTTCACTAGAACACTGTGAGTGTGGAGATGAGGCTCTGCCTTGGGATGCCAGGGAGATGGGTGGAACATCCTGTGGTCTATGTGCCTCTGATTGCCACTGTGCTAAAGAGCAAGCCTGGATTTAGTGCACAGGATTTCTACCCAAGACTCAAGGTCTGCCTCATTTTGGTTGCATACATAATCAAAAACTTTCTTTATATCACAGTATTTATAGGAAGGCTTCATTTCCTTAATTACAGTTTCACTGCAGTTTATAAAGAAAATACAGCATGAAAAGGCTTTGTTTTTATGATCTGTATGTCATGCATTAGTTGAGGGAGAGTGAGCTTCAAGGTTAGTTGCTTGGCAGTTGTCATCAGTCTGTGAAACTCTCGTTTTGAATGACAGCTTTAATTTGCACTATAACCCTACTGTTGGCTTTCACTTAGTCCTTGTTCCTAAGTCCAGTCTCTTCTTTTTCATGGAAGACCATTATAGTCTCTTCATAATTATAATTTCAAAGGGGAGTAGCGAAACTCGTATCTCTGGAGGGCCCCTCTTATTTTCTTAGTAAGTTTTCTGCTTCCCCTGATGTTATGAATTACATGTAAAAGACTTAGTTTCTTATCAATCAGTGTTTCAGAAGATTCCACAAAGCTTGTAGACTATTCTTGTGAAATTGTCATAAAGAAAAAAGGCTGTAATATGTTTTAAATGTATTGTTTTCATTTTCATTGAATGTTTCTCCTGTTAAAAGATAGAAGTGCTCATTTTCTCTTCCATACAATATTCATTATTGCCCGTGTTCAGGGCTAAGTGCTTTTCTATTCATCTCTTCTGTAAACACTTCTTTAGCATTTCACTTCAGAAGAAAAGCCTTCACAGCCTATAATCATATTTATTGCCTCTCCTTTCTCTTTCACACTTTTCCCTGTGATTCTAAACTGTTCTCTGGGGCCATCAAACACAGCATTCCTGTTGATGGGACCATACCACTACATTTCAAAATGTCATTGTATCTTTTGCTTTGTTTTGTGTTTGTCGGACTGGTTTTTGCTTTTCCTTATTCTTTGGAACAATCTGTGTTTCCTTCTTGACAGCCACTGAACTGTCCACTGTGATGCTCTGGTCTTTCCTCTTCAACTTGTACAATAACCTTGCATGAATAATTGACAAGATTTCTTCCAATGTCCATTACTCTGTTCTTGTCAACAAAGACTTTCAGCTGTCAATGTTTTGTACTTTCAATTAATTCAAGTTCTTTAGTTTTCTGTTCACTTGTGTTTTAAGTAAGCTGAGTGACAGCTTGCTGCAGTGTACAGTGCTACAACATGGTTTTGGGACTGTTTCAGTGTTAACCTTTTGCCACACAGAATATTGACCATGTCTGTGTAAGCTCTCTAGCACCACGTCCCAAATCTCTGATCTCTTACCTTGCAACTGGCTGCTTTTTTAATAGCCTCTTGTGTGGGACTTATCAGAGGCTTTTTGAAAGTCCAGACAAATCAGATTATTCCAAGTAGATTCCTATAATTTTAATTGCATTTAAGTTAATACTTCTACTTTTCACTGAATATCTATCACATATCTAAAAATTAGGTCAATCATTTCCCGAAAGACCTTTGATATACAACTGACTATTTGAATTAAAGGATTAAATTACCAAAGAAAAGATTAAAATCTTTCCAAGAGGATAATTCAAGGACTTTAGTTCAAATACATTTAAAAATGTATTTAAAGGGAGAGGAAATGAGTAAGATAAAGAGACTGTGTGTGAAAAATGTTGTGAGTCCAGGTGGTTGAGCAGCTTCATTTGAAATTACTTGAGGAACAGCTTGAGTTTAATTTGTTTCATGCCAAGGACAAAAAAACCCAGTGAAATAAAATATTTTACTTATTGAAAGCTATCTTAATCCTTTGAACTGCTTAGTTCAATCACAAGTAGACATGACAGAGCTGCTGTGTCCCCGACTTGCTGCAGCAGGTGACAAAAGCAGGAGGAAGTGTGAAGACAGCATCACTCCCCATGGATTTATCAACCCCGCACGCCGGGAGGCAGAGCCTGGCAGGATGTCACAGGCACAGAGGCTTGAGAGCAAGGCAGAGGAGTGCCTGGCACATCTCCTTCGCCTGCCCCCTGCCCTCTGCCTCCTGCCCTGAGCGCTGCAGCAGCCCCTGCCTGTGCCCCCTGGCCCGATGGAAGCGATGGCAGGGCCAGGGCACTGACCTGCAGTGGGGGAAGCTGCTCTGGGAAGAAGGACCATGTCCCACACACAGCCTGAGGCTGCAGCTGAGCGTCCCCCTCAGCTCCTGCCTGCTGCAGCCCTGTGGAGGGCAGGCAGGGACCCCCAGGAGGCTGACACAAGGTCAGTGCAGGCACAGGGAACAATCCTCTTGTTGACTCTGGAGCAGAACTGCTCTCCTTGGGTTACACACGCGCTTTCCGAGCACACAGCCTGTGCCAGAGGAGCTTACAGCTGGACAGCCGGGGCTGCCTTCATCTCCCCTGTCTGTTCTGCAGAGCCTTTGCTCCCTTCTCCGCTCAGAATTGAAAGCAGTGAGTGACAAAGCTGCAGAGAGTTCTCATGAAAATGTTTTCTTGCCTGTTTAGAACCCCTCATTCTACTGCAAAGAAAGAATGGATGCAGGATCTAAGGGGGAGCCCATGTCCTCACTACAGTTGTTGTCTTGAAGGTTTTAAGCTCCCAAGGGAATTGGTGGAGGTTGTACGGTTTTGTAGGATGATGGCTGGCAGAGGAGACAGTCTTGTCATACATCATTTCCTTTGCAGAGACACAGCAACCTGTCTCTGCCATGTAGTTGCCAGATACCCACGTATTTTTAAAAGAGGTGATTTCCTGTGTGTCTACTGGGAAAAAATGAAAATTTGTCCCTAATGAGCTAAAAATTGTGAGAGATAGGGACTTTATGTGGGTGGAGATCTGAGCAGTGCATCAATCTTCCTCTCATTCTGATCCCAGAATTAATTAGTTTCTGTGGCTCTTTCCAGCAGGGATTTCTTGTTTTAAAAAAAGCAAGACTACCCATTGTCTTGATTCTTTCCTATTTGCCTATGATGTGCAAATGTAAAAAAAAAAAAAGTCCTACTTTAATATAATATACTTTAATATACCTGCATAGTTTTAGTATAAGAAAAGTTGTTTTTCATTTCTGCTGAATGTTGCTATAGCCATGACTGCTGATTACTTGATTAGCTTAGTCTTTCGTTTCAACTTTACAGTGAAGTTGGAGGGAAGAGGAAAAGATTGAATGCGCATGAATCATTTGGTAAAAGATCCTCTAGGTTAATAGCTCATTACCTTAACTTATTCAAATTCCGTCCAATTCATTTCTCAACATAATTACAGAGCAGACAAACTTTGATAAGACCTCCCTAATATATAAAGTGCATTTATTGTTGTGTAGATAAATGTGCATCTGCACACTGAAGCATTTTCTTATCTATTGTGGAGTGCAGAGCATTCATTAGTGCTCCCGCTGGAGCTTCCATCAAACGGACATGGTAGGAGCTATGGGGGAATTTCCTTCCCTCTTTTGGCACAGACCTCAAATCTGCTACCAAAACCTGCACATCCTCCAAAACCTGTACTAGACCTTGAACAGCCCCCGGAGATCCCTGTGCCTTATTGTTATCTGTGGGGCTGCTGCTGTGTTTCCTTACAGCCTGCCACTGGTGCTCACAACGCCCCGGAGACAAACTCGTCCTGCAGCCAGCAGAGGCTCCATGAAGAAGAGACCTGCTGGTGTATTTTCTGCTGGTTCTGAGGAAGCACAGAGCCTGGCGCTGTTATAAAGCAGTGCTTCAGGCCTGCCTGCCCTGCAGAGATCCTGACCTCGAGGGTGGCTCAGCCCCACTCCCACAGCCTTGGGAAAGGTTTCTCACAGCCACCTTCCCTCTGCTCTCAAGCAGCATTTTGCTCTCTGAGGAGCTTGGTGTGACAAACCCACTGGTATAAGACTAGGTGCAGATTTTTTTTTTTGCAACTGTAGCCTAAGCAATTCTCTTCTGAGATCTGAGAGCTTGCTGTTCTGCTCTTTCTTTTGCCAGTGCTGAAACTACTTTTTTTTCTACGTGCTAAGCCTCCTCAGAGGGAGAAGGCAGATCTTGTGGCAGTGCACTTTTTACATTGCACATGAGGTTTGATTTGCTTCTCTGTGGTTACAGCAGATGCAATTTTGTTTGCAGGATACTATTTTAGTGACTGTTCTTTTTCTGTGACTGTGTAATCATATGGAGGCAGCTTTTGATCTGTTTAGTGTGTAATTAAGCTCTATTGCTGTCTTTTTTGACAGAACGGCGAGTAAACTAATGAATGAAAATGTGCTGGGGAAAAAAACAGCTTTTTTCAGTTGAGTTTTAAACTCTAAGAAAATCAGATGTAGAAATTAAATTTTGATATAATTTCTGTTATTCTTCTCCTAAAATCTTAATGTAGAGTAACCATCCATACAATCTGAGGAAAGAATAAATATTTAAAAATTTTTGTGGGTCTCAGTGGCAAATATGGTAATTCTAGGGCTGTAATTTTTTAAGGCTGTGGAGTTGTATATTTAATAAGTAGTTATTTAATTATACATTGTGCTAGGCCTTTAAAATATATGAAATATATAAATTACAGAGCTGCATATTAAAATTAATCTTTAAAATGAGTAAGCAGTTAAATTGGAGAACTCAAATTTCCCAAGGTTACTTTACTGTGTTACCTGCCAACTACAATTTAGTAATAAATTACTCTTAGTAGTCAATATTACTCTTTTACCAATAGAACAACTCAATCTCAACACCATGCATGAACTCCCTCTGTATTTAAAAAATTGTATATCCACATAATATATCTACCCCTCCAACTAAGCAGAAGTAACTTTCTGCAGCTGAAATGAATATGTGTATGTAGGCATAAAACTCCACTGAAAGTAAATCAGAATCCTCTGAATCCTGTGTACTGTTTGTTTCTGTTCCTGTGCTGTTCCAATGGCACAAGCCTCCTTTAGATGTCCAATTACTGTGCCTGTAGACTGATTTGTGTGATTCATCCAGTGTGTCAAAAAGCATCCACCCCAGTGATGCAATTTCTCACATTTCTGCTGAAATTAAACAAGCACAGCTGCAACTTGTCCTTTAAATATTCTTACAACTGGCCTCCATTCAGGTTTTGTAACTATTTCAGCTGGTTTCCATTTTGTCCTGTATTATTTCTGAGTTGTCTTTTGACAGAAAATGGGGAAAAAATATGGAAAAGGAAATGTTTCCATATGAAAGGGAAGTTTTGATATGCTGTCTCTCTGCTGATGGGGGGAAAAAATGAAACCAATAAACCTGTATTCAAACAGTTATAAATTTCCAGAACTGACAGTCTGGCCCACACAGTCCAGTAACACAGGTACTGCTAGTACAAGCTTTTAGTGTAGAGCTGATGTGTATACATTTATCCTTTTATGTAAACACGCTTGTGCTGCCCTCCTACACTGAAATATGCTGCAGTTCCAGCAGGAAGCACCTAACAGATGTGTCTGCTTTCAGACTGCTTTCATGGCATGCTGTACCACCTCAGTGAAGCAGCAGGCTTGTGTCACCTGGCTCACCAAACTTGCACTGGTCTTCTTTAAGACAGAGTTGCATTTGGAACCAAATCCCATTCTTGCTGTCACTAGGGTAATTCCCCTTGGGGATTAATTAGAAAGGCTATTACTTATTTTGTAATTCTGGGTGGTGCATTGAATTTTCATACTGAATAGCGTTAATTCAAATACTTGCAGGCAAGGACACAATGAATTTCTATAATGCTTTGGTTGATTTTCATTGTTCAGAGAAGGTCTTGAAGCTGTTGTAAAGTGCCTTTCATCACCACCCTTTTTATTTGACTCCACACTAACTTCTGCAAGGTAAGCTTTGGCTATGTAAAGAATAAAAGATTATAGTTATCCTTGGTACCTTTTTCAATCCACAGCCCAAGATAGAAGATGACTAGTTTCCCATGTGATCTAAACCACTAGCACTTATACTGGATTTTGTATTTCATAGTTTTCCATCGAGGAAAAGTGCCAAAATTATGCTCCATATGCTTGGCTTCTTGTCTGTCCTTGAAGTGGCAAATCTGTGGGAGAAGAGACTGCCCTTAGCCAAAAAATGATCTTTTCAAATCCAGTTTTCTTGGAATTGTAGTTTGTTGCACCTTTTTTATATAATTTTTTAAAGTATATAAACATCCTTGCTTTTTATTCAGTGACACCAAAACAACAAATGCATTAATTCAAATGTCTTATACCCTTCTGACAGTCCCTCATCTCCTATGCTGTGAAGGATATTTTATATACATAATACTACTGTGCAGTATTATTTTATAAAACAGATGGTAACTCAGGAGGTGACTCTGATCTTTCACCTGGACTTTAAAGAGATACTGCATAGTTCTTATCTGGAAACCCCTGGTGATTTTTAATGGACTCAGGTTTAGGAACACTGACGAAAGGAAATATTCAAATTGGTTTTGTTTTTCAGCTGAAGAACAGTTTGTTTCTATGTCAAATGAAGTAGTGAAAACAAATAGCATGCCATCTGGCTAGCCTAACTGGGTACTTTACCAGGAGGTTCTCAGATGTTCTCTCTGCCAGTTTTTAACTTAAGTCCTGTGTTACTGACGTACTTTCTTTACAGAGTTGTTCTTTCCTGTTCAGGAATTATCTTGTTCCTTGAAGTGAATAGGAATTTTAAAAATCATACACTCTTTTGCAAAGATTTCCCCTGTCTGTTGTTTGAATTATTTATCCTCTTAATTAAAAAAATCTCTAGTGTTTCCAGCATCCACAGTAAATTGGTTATACAGAGAAATATGTTATCCTCCATGTTATCTGTGAAGCTGATATTCTCAGGGGGCAGGATAGCATTGATGTACCAGTGAGCTCTCACTCTTGGAACAGATTGTGACTGAAAGGAAGGGTTTAGCAGCTTTTCTAGTGCTTGGAAAGATGTCATATGTTTTTCTTTAGATCACTTTTTTTCTGCTTCAGTTTCTCAAAGCAAGAACATCCTGCAGAAAATAAAAACATTTGACATAGCTGAGAAAGGAATGAAGCACAGACAAAAGTAATTTCATAAGACCAAAATATTTATTGCTGACTGCAACTTTTAATATTGTTTTTGATTAGTATGAAACAAATACATGTTCACAAAAATATTTTAATGTAACTGTGAGCATATAAATGAGAATAAATTTGAGAAGAAGCATTCAGATGTGTTCCTGTTTCATCTGTTTGTTGTTTATGATGAAGGTGCACATACAACTCTAACCACAACTTGGAGATGCGGTTCTCTGAGCATGATGTAGATAATGAAGAGAATTCTTTGTGCCAAACAGCTTACAATCTAAATCCAAGTAATTTTTCTCAACATGCAATCAGGAAATAGAATGCTATCACGGGAATTAACAGTACACAGTACAAATAGCATAGTTATGTAAGACTGAATGGTTGACAGATATTTATGAGTACACTTTAAGAACTAACTTAAAAAATAATTTGGAATAATGCAGATCATTTGTAGGCACCCTTCCCATCTGATACTGAGCATTCTAAATATAGCTAGAAGACAGAAGTTTAAAAAAAGGATAAATTGGAGCCATTTAGAAATCAAGTGGGACACTTAAAAACACCAGAAAATTTGAAATCTGTGGACAAAAATAAAGAGCAGTAACAGTTAATAGCAAATTTCAAAAGCATCTCAAGTAACTCCATCAAATATAGATGCAAGGTAAAAAAAAGAACAAAAACCCAAATCACTGTCCTCCTTAAAAAATAGACTGGTTAGCAAGTAGCAGGTTGGCTAAGTAGTTGCTTTGTCTGTTTATACAGGGGAGGCAGATGGAGATCTGCTAAATCTGGGATTGTTTCCCCAGAGGCAGTAGCGGGGAAGCTGGAAAATGTACAGGCATATAAGGTATCTGGTTATAAAATGTCAGATTTCCTTAGAGGAACCAAAACTCAAGACATGCATACAGATGTGAATTTTAAATTGAGTAAGGGAATCTATGATGTTTCTAAAGTCTTAAAAAAAATACTTGATCCAAAAAGAACTCTTTGTTCTAAAAAACAAACCAAAATCTCCCAATGAACAGGTGACAAACAAGGAATTGTATGCCAGTAGGAAAAACTCTAAAAAAGTTTTTTGAAGAAAGGTTATGAGCAAATCCCAAAATCTCAATTTGGTAAGGGACTAGGACATGGATTCAGGCCCAGAGGATCTTAATTCAGTCATCATTTCTTCACCATATTTTTCCATGCATAAAAGTAAGTGGTTTGAATTTTAGTTGTGTTTTATTAGAATTCTGCTTATCAGGCCTTAATTTTGAAGACTATGGAAATGAGTGGCTATCTTCAGGGAAAAAAAACCCACAAAACCAAACACCTCTCAAGTTCCTTCTCGTGTACATGGTGACGAGGCTATTACTGTCTTAGAATGGGTAGAGTGCAAAGCAAATACAGAAGGCTGCCCATAATTACATACTTAAAGCCAGTGTGACTTTAGAGAATCTGGGGCAACTACTCTGGCAAAAAAGATGTGTTGAGGTAATCACTTAGAAAAATCTCACATTATAAAAAGCATTGGTACTTAATGGAGGGGAAATATTGAAATTGCTGTCGTTTCTGTATCTACAGCTGGTCTTTTAATTTCTGAAGTGTCTTTTACTGAAACTTCTCACCAAAGCTAACATTTAATAGGTTACCACTGGACAAGCCAGTTGAAAAGAAGTCCTGGAAACACTTGGTTTGTTTCCACAGAGGGATACTTGTGTAACACACCTTGGAAGTATTTATTCTTCTTGTTATTCCTTGTATTGTTGCCACATGGGATAACCAAAAAGGGCAATCAACCTTTGGAGCATTAGCATACTGTTTCCATATTTTGCATAGACAACAACCAAACAAACATGAAGTCTGGAGTCACATCTCAAATCCTGTGGTGCTTAGAGGGAGCTTATTTTTGAAATGGAGGATAGTAAAACCTTAGTGAGCCTTAATTCTCAAAAAATGTATAACAGTCAAACAAAAAGGAAAACATCCTTAAAATAAGTGGTAGGCTTTCATACATATATGAAATAGCTTAGTGTGGAGAACACAGAAATTTCCTAGTTTGCTGGGGACAGAGAAAAATTTACTTGGATTTCTGGCACTCTGTCTCTTACGGGGTGAGTCATTAATGTGAGGGTTGCTTGAGGCCTTTCAATGTGACCTCTCCTCATAAAATGATATCAAATGTTGCCCAGATGTAGTATTGCTGTTCCCTTTTGTAGAAAGTACGTATTTCCCAGCTCTCGGGACATCCTGAATTGTTGTTGGGTTGCAGGCATCCCTAAGAGGTTTGTTTGCATTCACCATTCTGCATGGGTCTACTCCTTTCAGTGACAAGCTTGTGTTTAAACATTAAACCTGTGTTCACTGACAGATATTTTAGAAAAGCCATCCAAGTTTGTTTTGGTAGAGCCATATTTAAAGATCTGAAAAAAATGAAGTGATAAAATGCAATTCTAATTCATACTCAGCATGTCTTCTTCACACTGCATATTCTTACTTAGGGTAAGATCCCACCTGTCTGGTTTTATATGTTGGTTTGTGCAGATTTCCAGCAGAAATGCATCCAATGGCAGCCTCTCCTTTCCAATAGGTTCCTCTGAATTTATAGACCTGTTATCTCCTTATAAGACCTCCCAGACTAAATGGTCTTCCAGTTGCTCACATCACTTCTGAAGCTGTTTTGATATTCTACAATTATTCTGTAATTTCCTAACTTCTAGTGTGCTTTCAGCATTTATAGAGATGAAATGTGACAAGCTGATAATACAGATCACAGGGCATTTAAAATTTTCCACCCTTCACACCTACCCAGTCTTACAGACTACAGGATTTGATAGGGAGCTGGAGTCAAGAATGGTGAGCTGGATATGAAGAGAAAGTTGCAGAGTTTTTGTGCAGTCAGAGATATTTTGAGATTTCTGGATGTGTTTTGGAGACTGTTGTGCTAGTTTACTGCAAGTTTCTCTTGAAAAGGACTAAAGGATAGACGAAAGATAGTAAAATATGAAATTTTTGATATTGCTAATGCACAATCATATGTGTGTGTGCCTTTTCAAGACAGTCAATTTATTGTCTGACTGATCTCAAAACCCTCTCTGGGTATTTCTGTTGTTGTTTCCTGCTGAAGCACATGTGTACATTCAAAATTCATCTACCACTGGTCCAACATTCCCAGTTTCGGTAGTGGATTTTTTCCCATATGCCATCTATTCTGCTGGTGCAAATTCAGACAAAGTCAGGGCTTCTGGGAAGCAAAAAAAAGTGTCCTGTTTTCAGCTGCTCTTTCTGTAGGAGACCAGCAAATCTTGCAAAAACACTTAGGAATGCATAAAAGTTCAGATTTCTTCTGAGCAAGGAGTTTGTGGTAGGTAAAACACCAGAAGAAGGGTTATATTCATGTTTTTATGGGATGATTAATTCAAACTCTCAGAATTTCCTGTCCTGAATGCTAAAAGAACTTATTGAATATAAAACTGTAAACAAGGTATGATGCAATTCTTAATAGTATTAAGTATCACTGCTCTTCTCCAAAAGCTGTAATTAAAGTCCAGCAAGAAGTTTGTCTCCAATGTTAAACGTTCTTGTTTTCCACCCTGCAGAAGAATAACAAATTTAATATTGTAGGATTCCCGCGTTTGCATCACATTCTTCAGGGGCAATGTTCGACCTATGAAAGCTCACTCTAATTACAAAAACGCTGTAAAATTTCTTATACTTAAGTTTGCATTGATTTTGATATTTCTACCATTACCATTATTATTTTTTTCTTAAGTGCTTTCAAAACCTGATGTTTTCTAGTATAATGTTTATATTTAGGACACGCTTTTACAAAGCAGAGCTGAGGAGTAGTGGCTATTGTTTTGATGCCCTCGCAGGTGGGCTGGCAGGAGGCTGGCTACAGGTTTGTGGATTTAGGGCACGAAGAGCAACCCCTGACAACCAGAAGCCGAAGGAGCGAGGAAAGCAGGAGCTGTTCCAGCCGGGTGTTTGGGGATTGTTCCTCACGGCTGGCGCCCCTCGGACGAGGCTGTGCTGCCTGGGGCACGCTGAGGTGACCGCCCGGGGCGAGCAGGCGGGCCGGGCTGGCGGAGAAGCCCCGCTGGCCGCAGCTGGAGGCACGGGCGGCGCTGCGCTCCCCCCACGGGCCGGGCGCTGCGCTCCCCTCACGGGCCCGACCCGGCCCCGCCGCTCCCCCCACGGGCCGGACGCTGCGTCCCCCCACGGGCCCAGCCCCTCCACAGGTGCCGGGGCCGCCCCGCCCCGCCCCGCCCCCGGCGCGAGCGCGCAGGCTCCGCCCCCGTGGCGACCCCGGCCCCCGCCCCACCTGAGCCCGCGGGCGGGGCGGGGGCCGGGCACGGCCGGACGGACGGACGGACGGACAGAAGGACGGACGCGTCGGGAGAGCCGCGGCGCTCCGGCGGAGTTGCGCCGCGCTCGCCCGGTCCGGCAGGAGCGGGGCTGCGGCGCCCGCCCGCCGGTGCCGCGCTGCCTCCGTCCCTCCATCCCACCATCCCACCGGGCGGCTGCCGAGGTGAGCGGGCGGCGCCGCGGGCGCGGGGCACCGGCGGGGACACCGGCGGGGACACGGGCCGGGAGCTCGCTCGGTGTCAGGCGGGGGAGCGCGGGCAGAGCCGGAGCCCGGAGCGAAGTTTGGCGGCCGGAGCCGCAGGTAGCGGGGCCCCGGTGTCTCCTGCCCGGCTGCCGGGGCTTATCGGGCTCTCGGCAGCATCGCTGCTTGGCACAAAGGATAAAGCGCGTCTCTAAATAGGTCAGGGGCTTCGGCAGCGCCCGGGATTTGCGTAACGATTTTTGTTCCGTGGGAAAGGTGCGGGGCTCCTGTGCCCGGGCTGCGAGGCTGGACCGAGCTCCGCTTTCCTGGCACACGCAGGGACTTTTTAAAGCAGGAATAGTTGCATGAGCACAGCTCGGCTTTCTTGCTTTTAAAATCCCGACGACTTCGAGAAAGTTAAATTTCTTTAGCAAAGGAGGAATTAACCCACATGAAGGAGTCATCCTTGATGAGTTAATTACGCGTGGTGAGTGTGCTTGGCATCGCAAGCCCGTGGACGGTGATGGTATGCTCACAATATTACAGTTTATGCCCTGGTGACACTGTTTCAAAACATGCGGAGAAGAGTTAGGTACGAGACTGCATTTTCTGCAAGAAATGCCCTTGTTTCAGAGGAATTGTCAGAATATTTATGCATGTGTAAAGGCTTAGGTTTGTTTCCTCTTGTTTTTGACTCCTGATCAAACTTGTGAACTCTCTTCATGGGTTTCAAAGGTTATGAGCTTGGCATTAGATCTGTATTGTTAAGCTTGAGTGGGAAATCTGTAAATGGAAAAGTTAGAGAAGTGCGGCACTGTGAGCCCTCAGAAGTTTCAATAAGACTTCAAAACACAATTTAACTGCAGCTAACTACTAGTTATGAGAGGAGGGAGATGATAATTTTATTTCCATACTCTGCTGCTGCTTTAGAGATGTAAAAGAAGTCCTCTTGCTGTCAAGAACCTGTATGTTTCCTTACCTGAAATGTAACGTGGAACAGCAGAGTAAAACCCTGAGGCCAGCGGGGATGCTCCGGTGGGATGGCAGCAGGTGTGGAGGGAGGATGCTCCAGGACGAGAGGCAATGGCAGGGTTCTGGTGGGATGCCCAGGCTGCTGGGCTCAGGGAGAAGCTCTCCGGAGCTTCTGCCTCTCGTGGCAGCATTGTGCTCTCCAGTGGATGCAGCCACCCTCTGCCCGGCTACTGCAGTTCTGAAAACAAGGAAAAGGTCTCTTTGTGTAGTCCGGAGCTGACCCCAGACTGCTGTGAATAGGTTATGCTACTTCTGCTCTTCCAAAGAAGTAATCTTGCTACTCCTTTCAATTCACCATGTTAGTAGACTGCTTGAGGGGAGGGACAATGTTTTTCTTCTGTTTTGTTTCTAGGGTGTTCCTCTATAGTTGCAAACTTTGTTCTGGTGTTGGTCTTGCCAAATGAGTTTTTTGTACCTCAGCTCTTTTCCAGTGGATGGGAATTGATATGCTTGTGTGAAATCTGAAGGCAGAAGATAAACCAAGAGTTACGACACTGGTCACATTATTAACTTCTCTCTTTACAGGACATTTTCATAAAGTTATCAAGGTCTTATATATTTTTTCCAGTGAATTATAAAAGGGGTACTTGGTTAAACCTAAAGAAATTAACAAAAGCCAGCAGGTGCTAAGGTACTGTGCTGACTTGCTTCTTCCTGTACAAACAGGAGCTGTCCATCCCTCCTGTGCTCCCTCTGCACTGCACCCTCTCCCACAAGGGATCAATGTACTCACACCAGCACTGATTTCTCTTAACTGACTCTTCTTTACTGTCTGCCTTTTTTTGTTTTGTTTTGTTTTTTTTTTTTTTTTTGTTTTAATAATCTTTTGGTTTTCGTCAGCTAAGTTTTAATGGCGAGGCTATCTTCCTCCTCGAATATAGTTGCTCAGGGATAAGTTGGTATAAAAGCAGCAAAAGACCTTGTGGAAGATAATCATTTGGGAGAGTGTAGGCTTGTTAGTTAATTAGCTCTGGAAGTTTTAAGATTTTGAACAGCAATGAGGATTACTGCATAAAACATAACAGATGCTTTACAGCTCTTGCAGTTTTTTTCTCTTCAGGTTACCACAAGGGATTGTGGTTTGAGAATATTTGCTCTCTGAGTTTGAGAATTTATGAAATAGGGCAATCCTGTTATTTTCAAAATGAGCATATGGTATAGTTCTGGTAGTCTCAAATCTCAAAACATTCATCAGGCTGTGTTGGGATGTTACAGAGTAAGGAACTGGAGTGCAAGGTGCTCTCTAGTGTACTGAAATACACTGCAAAACTCAGGTCATCTGTAGTTAATGGGGAGAAAAGATGACTTTGCAGTCTGAATAGCTAGCTTTCTGAAATTCTGCTCTTACTTTGTAATATGCTTTAAGCCCTTTGTGATTCCTTGAATGACAACTTGTAGCAGATAAATATTTTGGTTCTGTAACTTTTGCATTGCGTTCAGAAGATTGTAGTACTTAATATATGTCACCCATCAAGATAAAACTGTGAATATTGTATCTTATCTGATTCTCAATTACCTCTGATGCAGTGATGGTAGAGGCAGATGTTAAATGCCATAATACCCCAGTTAACAAAGGGGGAATTTCCCTAGATCCATAGAATGCACTTGAATATTTTATCCTCAGGCTCATGAATGTACAGAGTTGAAAGAATTATAGGAGCTTCACTCTGCTATGTGACTGTAACATCCCTCTGGCTGCATAAATTACCAGATTTTCACATATAATCTGCTTGCCTAACTACTACAGATGCATCTCAAATGTTGATTGAAGGGCTATTTTCTACTGTTATTTTGCCCTGATGTAAAAAAGGTACAGCTTCTTTTCAAACGTACAATTTGTCTTTTTACTGCAGTTTCATAGAGCATGCATAATCTTACAACAGGAAGTTTATGGGTTGCATTATTTAACAAAGGCCAATGTTTTAAAAACAAAACATCTGAAACATTTTGAAAACTTGTGTCCTAAGGATTTTTTAAAATGTTTTTTCACAAAATTAATATGTTTTCTGACTTTACGTAATGTGTAAAGCAGGCTAATTATGGCAAAAATTGTATGTGCACTGTGCAGTCATTTGATGTCATTCTGTATTGTTGGAGAAAGGGCTGCCAAAGAGTAGCTAGTATTCTAACACTGTTACATGCAGTGTGAGCACTGAATATTACTAAGTAAACATTGCTTAATTTATGTTATCAGTAGTACATTGGTAAAAATAACAAAATATTTGGTAATTCTTTCTGGTTTAAGGTATCTTTTGGTGCTAGTGAGGGTCTTACTCTGCTTGCCACACATAAAGTCTTTTTTCTGATATCCTGCAATCCATCACATTCCACGAAATTGCACTAGTATTTCCCAGAGTGATTAATCATGCCCATTAACTTACACATTTGTATTGTTTCCTAAGTGATTTGTCCCCTCAGATCATGTGCAATAAGTCTTTTGATTTTCTCAAACGTGAAGCTTGGAGCCGTAACATATTGTAGATCTTGTGTGCAACTGTGATTCTTGTTAGATATTAGCAAAAGCTGACATTGCTTTCTATAAACATATTAATTGACAAATTAAAAATTCATTAGACAACCTGAGCTTCCAAGGCTTGTAAAAATAGAAGTCTGTAAACCAATCTAACTGTATCACTGCAGCCCCAGTCTGTTGCTTATCAATATTGGTTCCTTAACAACTTGCAGCTGCTGAACTACCAGACTGCTCTTGTAATGACAGGTGATGCCAATACACAACGAGGCATGCTAGCACTTTGCTGATTACATTGTTGATGGTGGCTTGAATATTAGCAAGTTAACCTGTTAGGAAAACACTGCTAATGCTTCATTCCTCGGTGAAATTATTCAGTAAAACTTTGTTTGTTGACAACAACTTTTTTTTGGTTATTCAACCTTTATAATGTTTTTAGAGTGAGCAGTAGCTAGACATGAGTACAAGCAGCAGCTTTAGACAGTTGAGGTCCTTTTTCCCTTACTTCCTATACCTATATTTTTTCAATTACATAGCCATCTAAATGTTTCACAGGTTTTGAAATATTGTGAGATTGTGTTGAACACAGAAATGGCATTAAATAGGTTTCAGTTTGCAAACAGGTGAAATTCACTTTCTTTGTGGCAGAATGCAGGCCCTGCATAGCTATGCATCTTGGTTCACAGTTTTCTAGAACTGCTGATTTTGCTCTGTGACATGATAATGAGCTGTGGTATTGGTGAGGTGTTGTGATTCTGAAACCAGGCAGTTTTTCATTATTCTCTGCTTTCTGCTGGCAAACTGTTTGGTGCAGTCATGCCAGTGCTGAAAGCATGGCAAACTTGGGGCACACCAGCAGCTCAGTCAGTCATTTTGCATGTGAGGGAGGTTCATCTGGTCTCCTAGAGCACACTGATTCACACTGAGAGATGTCTCACAGGCTCCTCTTGCAAGCAAACCACCAGGCTCAAAGCCAGTCTGTTCTGTTATAGTATCCATTGCTTGCACCTGTGTGGCAGGGAAGGTGATCCTTAAGACCAAGGTAAGTCTTTTGTGTAAAGGAAGACTCTGTAACTACTTACTACAGGCACTGAAGAACAGCAACTGAAAAGGCAGCATTCAGGTCAGGAGAGCAAAGTAAAATTAATTTGAGGTGAAGCTTGAATTATATTATGACTTTTAAAAGTAAGTTTTCATAATTTTGCTGTTTATTTTTCTGTGTCATGGTATCTTTATGGTTTATGAGGCTTTTTTTACATCATGGCAGTCAACCTGCTGTCATTCTACAACTAGTGTGGTCTCATAATTAGTTCCTAATTGAGGTATTTATTGGGGACTGATGTAGTGCTGATTCCTAGCAGAGGATGTGTTCCAATAAATCTTTAACACTTCTCTGAACTTGTAAGATCTAATGAGTTTAAAACATAACTGATTATAGCAGTTGTTCTTTCTATATGTATTTGTGCAGGTACCAGAAAGTTAAACATATGGGACCAGACTTTGTTTAACTACGCATGCTGTTGTGTTTTAATTTGACACTTCTCGGTCATCCCATGTAGCTATAGTAGACTATCAGGTCTCCCTAGTCCTAATAAAATTTGATACAATTTCAAAGATGAATTATGTTAAGAATCAGTGATGTGGCAGGCAACATTAGTATGTTCTGTTTCAAAATGGAAATGAGGAAAAAAGTTTGATGTGATTTTTATGTCATCTATTTACAGTGTTCAATTGTATCTGCCATAACTTTGATTAAAAAGAAGCTTGTTTTGCTAAGCCAGGAAAAAAATTTAGCATAAAGACTCATTATCAAGGAGTATTCCAGAGAAGATGAATTTGGGAAAATTAATAAGTAAACACCCTCAAAGTTCTTACTGTGCCCTGTGCAGCAAGACTTTCAAAGATGATGCAGGAACCTCCTAATGGGGTTTTATAATGAAAATGCTAATAAAAGCTAACAGAGGAGTACCCAGTCTCTTTCTTTGCATGACTGAGTATGACCAAAAAAAGTAATTATGTGATCTTTCTTCCTTTGGCCACCTGCTAATAACTGGATAGTGGATCTTTGATTTGAAATTGTAAATGCCTGTGCATGCCTAGGTGCACTTCATCTTTGTTAAAATGAGATTATTTAATATGTTACAATTAAGAAAACCTCTTATGAATCTGCCTGAAAAATTATGGAAAACATTCAGCCTTTGTCTGTTTCTGCAGTCTGTTGTCTGCAATGCAGGTGCAGTCTATGCCAGACAGATGCTTATTTGTAGACTGTGGGGTCTCTGTATAGATAGTACCATGTTTGATGCTTATCTTTGTCTCTTGTTAAACAGAGAATAAGAATACCAATATTTTAAACCTCAAACAGCATTATGAGAGCTTAAGACTTGTGAAGTTAAGAATGTGAAAACTAGGAAATGCAATACAACCTTAGCTGGGTCTGTTAGTGGGCATAATCAAGAGTAACTTTTGGGTTTTTTCTCACCACACTTAGTGCACAGCATGGGTAATACGTGTTTCAACAACAGTAAAAGAAATTTAAAAAATCTTTGTATCACTTCCATGATAGAATAAAAGAGCATTCTCCTGACATGGGAACCAGCAAAGCTGATGCCTGGGCTGAGTCCTGGGGTCTGTGTGTCAGCCCTCAGAGTGGTGTAGGGTGTGCTCACAGCAGAGCTGTTGCTGTGAGCAGCAGCAGGAACGTTCAGCAGTGCTCAGTTAGAGCCTGAGCAATAATACAGCAACTCTGAAAACTCCAGCCTGCAGTTCTCCACTCAGGCTCCCAGCAAAGTCGTGCTAGTAGTGAGTGATTTAAGCAACTTGCCATGCATTTCTATCAGATCTGTGGTGGAGCCCAGGCTGCAGATAGATTCTGCACTGCAGCATCTAAGTGCCTTAGCAGTGAGAGAATGTTCTCTTGAAGTCTCCTGTTTTTTTTACAATTTCTGCACCAAGTGACTTTTTTTTTCCCAGGTTCTCATGACTTTGAGTGTCTTGACTAATCTTCAGTCTGTGAGGGGGGGGAAAATGTGATCTTAATGTAATTTAAAGAGCCTATTAGTTGGGTTTCTTTAAAAAACAAGCTATTCTGCCCTAAGGAATCAGGGTAAATCTTGAATTTTTCATCAGTGAGTGTTTTTCAAATTGTTAAAACCAGGGCCTAGCTTCTGGAATGATTGAAGAAATGAATTTTGTGCTGTGTGGAGTAGCATTAGAAGCTTGATCTGCTTTGTGTTTCAGTGATACTTGGTCAGGTATTGTCAGATTCCACTCTGGAGAACTTTTAGACAGGTGACATCAGAAGCAGCAGAACCTTATTGTCAGGTTTGACAGCTAAAATGGACTAATGACACTCCTAGTCCCATAATCCATGTGAAAGTATGAAGCACTCCAACATATGGGTGGGGATATTTAGTGCTATAGTTTTATTCTATATAGTATTAAACTACTGAAAATTAATGTATTTCGTCTGTAAATGAATAATGTAGATTTTAAAGATGGAAGTAATTATTTTAAAAGTGTCTGAAACTGATGAAGCTTTAGAGAGTAAATCCTATGGGGAGTGGCTGAGGGAGCTGGGGTCATTGAGCCTGGAGAAAAGGAGGCTCAGGGGTGGCCTTGTCACTCTACAGCTCCCTGTCAGGAGGTTGTAGCCACGTGGGGGCTGGTCTCTTCTCCCAGGCAGCAAGGTGACACAGGGTGAGAGCAATGGCCTCGAGCTGCACCTGGAGAGGTTCAGGTTGTACATCAGGAGAATTTATTCACTGAAAGGGCAGTTAAGCCCTGGAATGGGCCGCCCAGGGAGGTGGTGGAGTCACCATCCTTGGAAATGTTTAAGAAACAGCTGGACATGGTGTTTAGTGCTATGGTTTAATGGACACAGTGGTGTTTGGTCAAAGGTTGGACTCAATGACCCTGAAGGTCTTTTCCAGCCTTAAAGACTCTCTGTTCCTCTGACTTTTACTGACTGAGGTTTGAATAAGGCTATGTCCACTGTACGCAGCGATCCCCTCTCTACTGCAGGCAGGTGACAGATGCTCTTGAGCAAGTGATGTTCCTGAAAGGCTACACAAGAGCCACCTACACTGACATTTTCTTCCTCTTTCAAACAGGTTTGAGAAAACATTTCAAGAAACCTCTGTTGTCTTTCTTTGGCATGTGGGTTAGTTTGAATGTTACAAAAATAGCTTAAGAACCCAGACAATGGAGCGTTACAAACTTCAACATCAGAGAAATTTGTATAGGTGCTCAGTAATAACAAATTTTGACAGAAATAATGTCAACATCTGATTATGTTGTCAACTTCATAATTTGGTTGTATTCACAACTGTGTTAACTGGGTAGGTTTGTTTAGTCTCATTTGTCCCCACCATAACTGCAATCTATTATGTAACTCAAATAGGTTGGGACAGTGAGAAAGTGACAAAATAGGTGAGGTGTAATTATTGTTTTTACCACTTGAATTTGCATTTGCCACCATTTCTGCATATAACTTGGTGGTGTGTTGTCGCAGTGTAAAAGATCTGGAAAAACTGTGCCACTGAAGGAACCCCATGAACCTCTCTTATGTGTTATTTGTAGTTCTCAGAAGCTTTTCACCTTTTTTTTTATCTTAACTCTAAATTATAATTTTGATCAAGTTTCTGTATCACAGTTTTTCAAGAAAACTAGGATTTATTTTTTTTTCTTTAAGTTGAACATCTAGATCTTGAGCAAGGATGGAGAACTTTCTTTTTGTTCAGAGGGAAGGATTTACTCTAACCTTATTTGGTGAATATTTAAAAATAAAGGAAGCACACGCTGGCATTAAACCTCAGACAACAGCCTGTGGCTGACAGGAGCGCGTGGGGTTTGTAATCTCTCTGTGCAGCACCACGGCTGCTTCCTGCCTCATGCAGTTGATCAGAGGGCTGTTCTGCCATGTGGTTGTGATAACTGTGGGAATTGTCACGGGCAGTTAGGAGCCAACATCATGCTTCATGCTGAGCATGGGCTTGGCAGGTTTGCTTTTGTATGCTTCTACCATATGAATGCTTTGTAGTATCAACATGATGGAGAGGCTCATGTTTTTATAGTGCTGGAGATCACATTTTGCGTGACACTGAATCAGAGTTTTGAATGTTTCTGATGATGTATCTTTTTACTAAACATATATGTTCTTGAATCTTTTCCTGTCATTTATTGTTGCTACTATGACTTCTTCTGTCTTGTGAGAACCCTCCAATTTCCTTTTGTGTCAATGACTTATTGAAAAAAGCTAATTTATTTTTAAATTTCTTATAAGATTGAAGTAGCTGGCTCTGGGCCACAGAAGTACTATATGTTGTTTAAAAGGATAATTTCACCTTGAATTTCCAAATGGGCTAGTTTATAAAACTCAGCACTGCTGCTTTTAAAGAATTATCAGAATCTCTCTAAAATACTCGTTTATTAGGATTTGTACTTCACATTTTTCTGTAAAGCCATAGGCAGAAGTTAATTCACTTATCAAAACACTGCCAAATGCTTTTCAGAATTAGTAGTGAGTATTGAAACTTACTTGAGATTGCTTTGGATCTTTCAGGTAACAAGAGTGTGAGCTCTGGCTTTTGTGGGCTGACTGCAAGCAGCCTTGCCTGGTCCCTTTTGCTTCTGAGCATCCTCTACACCTGCTTCTTTGTTGTACTCTCAGGCAGCTGGAATGTCTTAGTATTACTAAGTTCAGCTAGCTGTGTATTTCACCCATGGCCCCCCTCTTGACTGCAGCCTAATGCAACAAATTTCAAGAGTGGCCAGCAACTTAGGGAGTTTCTTGGAATATCCCAGTAAAATATGAATCACATTACAGATGGTACCTCATTTTTAATAAAAAATCTTTTTGAGCTCCTTTTCCAGTCAGAGAAGCCTGAAATAAAAGCTTAGTTTGATAAGGTCACACACCATTTTTTGCTTTTTTTATTTAACAGAAAAAAAAGGAAGAATACTCTTTAAAAATAAAGCTCACTTGTCGAACTTGGGTATAATTTAGAGTGCAAAAACATTTGTTCTTCCTTTTTTTTAAAGATATTTAGTAGGAAACCACAGTTGGGAAAATGAAGTATAAGACTACTATGTAAGCACTTTGCTATTCCTTGCAGTTACACATTGAGACTGATGAATATGTATATTTTTAAAAGAAATGTATATTGGCAATGATTACTCTGTGATTCATTCTATCATTCAATCTGATGAATTGCTTTAGTAGCTACAAATATTAGATCTCCAAAAAGAAGGTGCAGAAGGACTAGGAGTCGAACATATATCTGCATATATATGTTTAATTAAAAATCTTTTAGATAAAAAAAAGCTCTTGGAATTACAGGATCATCCCTGTGCTCTGTTTTTATATGGCCTCGGTGTAACAAGTTTCTCACCTACTCAAGGATGTTCTAGGTAATATTATGCATACTTAAAAGCCCTCTTGGGTTGTGAGATATATATATTTCAGGTAACATGTCTCCCTCAGATTTACCTCTAACCCTTCAAAGAAGAGCTTTTCCGACATAATTGCATTGGCTGAGAAATCTGGTGTCAGGAAATGGATTTCTATATTTTTTTCTCAAATGAGTATTGCCTTATTGGTAAAGGAATTCTGTAAATAGCCTGAAGTGTTTGCACTGAAGTTTAAGGGCTAGAGTTAGATACATTTGATTAATGCTTTGCTTTAGTGTGTTTAGAGATTTCCAAGGTTGTGAATTTCTGTCATCAGGAATATAGGAGCTGATTCTAATTAGAAAAAGAGTGAAGTAAGTTTAAAGACTGTATACAAGACTGCACTGCAATACAAGGCAGAATGATCTGTTATTAAAAAAGGAAGAAAAAAAGAAGGTGAGTCAGGCTTTCATAGGACTTCCCTGCTAGGAAATTAAATATTGATGTTTTTCAGGTGGCAGTGCTCAACTCTTAGAGAAAATAGCTATCTGCTGGATACATCTTTTAATATTTTGCAATATTATACAAAGTATGGCCAATTTTGGCATTCTCTGATATGCAACAATGCAAAATTTTATGCTTAGCTGACTCTTTAATTAGCTCTCATTCTGTCTCTCATGATTTATAGCTTCATGACTCCGATGTAAAAAGGATATATGACTTAATGAAGCAGAAAGCTGCAGTGGGTTCACACTTCTAGTTGTTTAATGGTTTTCTGGAGGTAGGGGAATGGTTGTGCTGCAGAAGAGGAAGCTGTAAGCATCTCCTCATTTATTATGGCAAGGATGTAACAGTCCACGTTGCTGTGACTTACAGTTGTTTCCTCCTTGTCACATATAAAATTCATTGCAGTGAGGAAGGAGTGTGGCTCTTCCATAAAGCATAAAAATAGCAGGGAAGGTAAGAAATGCAGATGTAATCTTTCTTGCTCAAACTGAGTTTAGTGCAGTGGTTTGACACATATTTGGGAACTTTTTCTTGATGCTAGAGAAATAATGTTTCAGTGCAATATAATTTCAATAATGGGCTGTAAAACCCTTAGTGGCCAACTGTTTTTATCAGTTAAGGCGTTTTGGAGAGATTTTTTTCCAAATGGCTGCTCTGACCATACAAATACATTTTTAGAAGAAAGAGGTGATTTTTGCTGTATTACTCTTAAACCTGAAGCTTCTCTAGTTGTGCTTCTGTCAGTTTCCCATATTTGTCTTTGCAGCATCTTTGATATAGAGGTTCTGATTTTCTTAATTCCAACACTGTAAATTCAAATTAGTTATTTCTGGGTTCTCAATAGTTTAAGAGGTCTAAGCATGTCTTCTGTAAAAGGAGAGGGAGGAAGGAATCACAGATATCACAGAAATGAAATGAACTGCCTTCAACCTTCTTTGGCTCTCCAGAAACATTTTGGTTTCTATTTGGGGCAGCAGCTTTCAGTAATTACTGAGTACAGTAACATTACAGGTATGTTTCTGGCACCTGTGTCTGGCACAAACACACATTTGATTCCGAATCTGTTGTGATCTATACCATTTCCTACATATTTCAGGAAGTGATTGTTCCTTATTTAGCATTTGGTCCTATCTCTATGCACCCACAAAGGCTATAACCTTTCCTGGCTTGCATCTGAGGGTTGGGGTTTGCCCTTAGAGTTTTGTAGGTACCTCTCCCTTTTCTCCTTCTCTCCCTCTTTCTCTCTTTCTTTTTTTTTTCTTATTTTTCCTTTTTTGTGAAGTTTGGACTTGCTGCTGTTAATCAGCAAGGACTGTGTGGTACCTTTTCAGTTTATACATGAACTACCGAGTTTTTAAGTGAAGACTATTACCTCCTCCCATGATGGGAGATGGACTTTCTGACATAAATTCTGGGGTTCTCACAGCAAAATGTTTTGTTATTGCCAGGTGTTTATTGATTCATTAAGCATTTGTAGAATTTACAAGTTCTTCCTTCAAATGTGTGGTTACTTTCTCACATTCATAACATTTATTTCAGTGTTTCTGGACTTCACAGTCTCTTCTGGAGCCAGCAGTCATTGGGACAGCTGGTCCAGGAATTTTTATGTATCAGGGGAAAAAATAGCAACACTCCCCCTCCTTTCAGTCTCCTTGAAGCACTCGCAATGGCTCTAATTGTGCAAGTGGGCTGTGCAAGTCATTGTTGCATTTGGCTTGTGGACTCCGATACAGTCCTTTTAAACGTCAGTAAAGGAGAAAATGTGCTCTGCTGTTTTAAAATTGCAGTTTGTGCTTGCTTCATGTTCGCAACTTTATGAGGTTCTGGTAGAGTTTGAGAAATCAGTGAAAAACAAAGTTTACTGTTCTTGGAAAGCTAGATCAGTCCTCTGGTAATGTGTTATGTTATAATTTTAGAAGTGAATTATAGAAGCTTTCCCAGCACTTTTGAAATTGTTACAACTTCTGGGAAATCTCAAACAAGCTGTGGTTTCTGCTGGACCTTACAAGGAGGCTGTTTTGAAATGTGTAATGGCGATCATCTTGCTCAAAGTACCAGGAACATCACAAGGGCCATTTTCAGAGTAGAGTAAGGAGTGTACATGGCATTCACTGAATAATCCTGCAAGTACTTGCTGCCAGAATGGAAAATTTTGTAGTGCAATGCCCCTCGTGCCCTGTGTTCTGCCTATGTTCTCACTCCTCTTAAATATGGATGGGGGCTTTTTAAAGGTTTTTGTGTCAGCGTGTGACTGTTGTAAACCAGAATTTTGGCAGTGGTGGTTCCTGATTCTCTGTGTGTGTGTGAGTGTGAGCTTACTCATCACCACAAGGTAGGCTGAGGTCACCTACTGCTGCCTGCAAACGAGGGCATCATAAGAAAGTGAACTTTTGCCTAGTTAATGCTCTAAACTAGAAATATTTTTACTTAATATGAAACACAAGCACCTGTATTAAGGTATTTAAAGTAAAAATGTTTGTATTTGTGTAAGTAAACAGCTACAGATGCTATTAAGATCATCCAGCATCTTAATTTTTCTTTGGGAATATCTTATCCAATTCAGAGTTATACTGGCTTAACTTTGAATATGATCAGTTCTATTTTACATAGTGGTATGTTTTGGGGAGAGTTGGCATTTTTTGGGTAAGAAATATATACTGGTAAATATGTGACGCTGATAAATGGTGACACTGATTATACCTTTATAGACAGAACTGTTTGCATGCTTACTGTCACCATGAGGTTACTACTGAATTATTCAACTGTTTTTATTCCTGGCTCTGGCATATTTTGAGGTACAAATACATTGATGTACTTGGCTCCAATCATGCATCTATAGCTGCATGTGTGGGTCCCTCCTTTTCTAGGGACGTGGTCACATGCTCCCTGATCCACCTGTGCAGAAGCGTTTGTGAGATCAGAGCCTAAGCATATTACTGCTAAATGTAATTAGATGCTGGACTCGACCTGGAGCACAACTGCTTCCAAGTGTCACCCAAGATTAACTGAAGAGCAGGAATGATTAAGGACACTTAAACTACCGAGTACTTGCAAAACCATTCTGAGGAGACAGGTTTTTAAAATTGATACTCAGGGACTGTGAGCCATTACCGAATGTGTAACTCCTTACTGAAAATGAGTTTTAAAGTGTTCCTCTTTGCTTAGTCTTCTTTTCAAAAAAATTATTTTTTTCTGTGAAATAATTTGATCAAAAAGTAGTATCTATGTATTGGTATATTGATTGTTTTGCTGCTGATTTTGCTGAGTGGTGGTGTTTGGTAATAAATCTTTCTTCTTTGTATGAGAAATTTGAAATGAGCATCGAAAAGGCAGGGTCAGCATGATCAAATCAAGTACTTCCAAACTTGAATGAAATAGTGTATTAAAATGGCAAATAATGGATGCCATACTGGCCCTGTTTAGGCTTGCTATGTTTTAGGAACCTTGGGATTAGTGTTTATCTGTCCCATAAAGGACACAAATCATTTAGATTAGAAGTAATCTGATTGTATTGAAGTACAAATTATAGCACAAAGGCCATTCAAGTGGGTTAAGTGACCAGGGTTGGTAAACACCATATGACTGCTGATTGGTCGATGAAAGAGTATTAACCAAAAGATAATGATGGATTTTAATCCAAATCTCTAAAGCACAACAGCTGTAGTTCCCAAATGAGTTCACTCACTGACAGAGTTTTAGGGCACCCATTTATTTGTTCCTATTTCTCTTGCACAGCAATTACTTTGAAATATAACTTATTTTTCCTGTATGGAATATAGCTATTCCACAAAGCTTTCTTTGATTGGATTTCTCCTCTACTTTCAGGGAGTTCATTATGATTTTTCTGCATTTTACATTGGAGAGACTGCAGTTTTTTTATTTCAATGTTCTGCAGTATGCTAGGGTAAAATCATTATTAGGGTGACTTGGTTTAGGAAATTCAGCTGATGTCCTTTATTTTCACGTCTTTTATGAACATAGTATGAAATCTAGTTAAGTATAGAAAAAAAATTTAAAAGGCAAACTGGTATTCCATATGAACTTATTTCCAGAATACTTACTGATGTTAACGCCTAATGCTTATCACTGATAATAAATTATGTGAATTTGTGTGGTTTTATTTATTTCAGAGTGCCTATATGTCATTTAAAAATGGCAAGTGCATAAAAATTATAATGATATCCTAAGAGTGAGAATTGGAAGCTGTTTAGAGCCACAATGCAACACTGATTAGGATGTGAGGTGAAAAAGTAGCAGACTCTATTTATTAATTACTTCAGTGTTGGGGCAACACTATGTTGTTTTGGGTTGTAGTAATAAGAACTTTGGTGGGAAAGTTTCATGTTCTCTCAGGTTTTGCCCCAAATTTGTGCTTGCCCTGAAATAAGCACGTTCATTAAAGGAATCAGATGAATGTCATCAAAGTGGAAGTAATTTAACTTTTTGGTTTCCAGGTCCATCTGTCTATCTGATTTTGGAAGGTAAACAAGAGACCATATTGAAGTGGTACTTACTTATTGTTTGCAGTCTAAATAGTAAGACACATGAAAAATGGTTCAAGTTCTTCAGAATGATACTGTTTTGTCTCTATCTAAAAATTGTGCATGATAAAACCATTCCTCCATTGTTATTCAGGATTTATTCAGATAATCTTGATTAGATATTCCCTCCTGCCAGGAGCAGGCATTAGATCAGCCTGTGTACTGTCCCTACAGGTTGTTTTGAGAGCAAAAATGGAGCCATTAGTAGCTAAGTCAGGTTTTGTCCTTTTGATGTGGATACGCCTAATGCTATAAATAGTGTAAGTAGGTATGGAACTTTTCCTTTGGATTCACAGTGTAATTCAAAATGCAGTTAGGAATATTGCCTGGTAAAGAAACTAAGTCCTTAATATCCATTCCTTTGTAAGGATATTTTGTGATATCTCTGAACTCTAGTTGATTTCCTGGAGGAAAGCTACTGCTGTGGCAGATGAGTCTGTTCCTACTGACAACTGACCTGGGTTTTCTTCATTCATTAGCTAAGAACTGATAAATACTTAAAAATAATAATGTGGCATTTAATTGACAATTTGGCCTAATGATTAAATTGGCCATTTAGCATAATCTGAATTAATTATAATAGCTGAGGACTCTCACTTAATTGCCATATCTAATGAAGCGTAATTAAATAAAAAATTTATTTGTATATTGTTTAAAAGTATTTTGTAAAACAAACTAGTGATTCCCAACCTTCCTGCTTTTCAGGGATAAGGGAGCAATAATTCAATTGCAAAACTGATAGGTGTCCATCTGGAGTTCAGGAAACTGATTTAATTAATGCTTGTGATGATTTCAGACTGACATGGGTGCAGAGAAGAGTTCTGCCAGGGAAAAGGAGATCCTGTTTTGTTACAGGGTGACTTTCTTAATCTTGGAAAATGAAGGAATTATATTATCATAGTGTTTTGGACTGGAAGGGACCTTAAAGGTCATCTGGTTCCAACCCCCTGCTGTGGGCAGGGACACCTTTGCCCAGATCAAGTTGCTCAGAGCCCCATCCAACCTGGCCTTGAACACTTCCAGAGATGTGGAATCCACAGATTCCCTGGGCAACCTGCACCAGTGCCTCACCACTCTCATGGTGAAATAGTTTGGATTATAACTAATATAATCTTTCAGTTTAAAGTCATTACCCCATGTCCTGTCACTACATGCCCTTGTAAAAACAGGAAGATTGTGGGAACACAGGGGAAGGCAAAATACTTGCCTTCTGATGGATTTATGGACTGAACACAGTAGGGAAAAAGAAATTAAATCATCAGCCAGGGTTGACCCAAAATTAATGCCTGGACTGTATGACTGAAACACACCTGTTTGTTCAGGGCTTGTCCTGGAGGAAGCACATGAGGACTAGAATTTAGGTTTGATTTTGTTTGGGTTTTGTTTCTTGCAGTAATAAAGCATAGCAGCAGTCCAGACCCTCATTAAGGGCATGGCTGAGAGAAGATAAATGCTCCTGCCTAAACATTGTCAGATCTGAACATTCAAAAATCATCTCAGGTCTAGAAGAAAATTGAAATTGGTTTCTATTTAATTCCCTTCTACTTTTTGAGCCTTTAGGGTTCATGTTTTCAGTCAGCTCTGCCAGGATTAGAATGATATTTAAAAAACTAGAGTTCCTGGGGATTTTTTATGACTGCATGACCCAGGCTTAAGAAAAATGCCTAATACTGCAAGATATAATTCTGAGAACTGGCTGCCCTGAATTTGAGTGTGGAGTGTCATAAGCAGAGGTGATATCAGACTGATATATTGGATTTTACTAAGTGAATCTTTCCAAATGTTTCATGTTTCAAAACCTCATGCTTGTGATGTCAACACAGGAGGCATATTCAACCTGCTGGGTCTTTTAAGCTGTCTTTAATAGAAATTCTGTTCAGTTTTCAGCTATTCAGCAAAGGACAACTTGAGCACAGATCACCTAGGTAAATCACTGTGATAGAGAAAGATCTTAATGAATTGGAGGGTTTAATAGCAGAATTTTTTATCTCAAGGATGTTTTGTGTTACAAAGCCAACTGTCTAAAGAATGGGTTTTAAAAAATTTCTTTATCAATAAAATGTTGAGGAAATGTAAAACCACCAAATGTCTCCAGGGAATGTGACAACTCGGACAACGGAGAGAGGTACTGAAATAAGGTATAAAAGTCAGCTTTACTGCAATCTTAAGGTTGCAAAGGGCTTTGAAAAGTGAATGACTGGAGAGGAATAAAATGGGCTTCTGAAAGATAACTTGAGCTGAAAATGCTTAAGTAAAAGCTTCTCGTTGTGCACCTCAGCATTTTCTAGTGCAAAAAATATATATTCTGCTCATGCTTTCATCTTCCTGGGGGTTATATTTATTCAGAGAGGATTAATGGCCAATTTTCTGTGTGACTGCCATCATCAGAAGTTTATCCCTTTGCAAAATGACTTTTTTTACTTTTTAGGGGAGCGGTAGGCATGAATTTCTGTGAAGACTTCAAATACATAGTTGTAAAATGACAGGTAGAATGATGTTTATATCCCTGAGCAGGTGCCAGCCTTGTATTCTATGCAGGATGACAGCACAAGACTGAATGTGACTTGTATAATTTGATGTCAGATCTTTTTGTCTTAAATAACTGGTATTGAGTTTTAAACGCATTTATGATTACCTGGCCATTTAATAAAGTTGTGTTCTACACAGAGCTGTACTAGGATGCACAGATTAGTAAACTTTGCAGTAGAGGAAGCAGTCTGGGATGATTTAAAATAACTGATAGTTCTACAAACACACATTTAAAGAAGGGTAAGGAAACATGCTTAAGGAGCTTGAAAAAATGACCTTGTTGCCCCACATCGCTTCTGACTGCATGTCTTGTAGTTTTCCAGATTTATTTTTTTTTTTCTTAGTATTTTGTTCCTTTGCTCTTCATGGAGGAGATGATGCACTTGTGCTGGGATGGAGGAAACTTCCTTGAGCATTTGCTACTGGGCCTCCTGGAGGGTCTCTGCTGGTGCAGCCAGCCAGTGGGCTGCAGTGCTGGGGACTCTGACAGGGTAGGGCCCCTGCAGAGACCTTTGCAATGCCTCTCCATCATTACTGTGCAGTACAGACCTTCATGATCTCTATCCTTTGTGTTCTTGTTCTCCTGATGTTAATAATTTAAAATCAATTTGTCCATATTTTGAAATTTTACTTCTTGAGGATTCAGCTTAAGCAATGCCTTTTTTCATCTAAGCAGTGATGTAACCCTTATACTTGTGCAAGGGTTAGTTCCCTGCCTGTGAAAGGTTTCCATGTACCTGGTGATTTTAAAAGACTGGGAAAATGCTTCTGTGGCTGTATTTTTCTATTTTCTCTGCTTGCTTTAGATATTTATCAATGCACAAAAAGGAATTTAATTAGATAATTTTAAAAGAATACATAGAATTATTTTATGTATTTTGAGATCCTAATAGTTGGTATTCGGGAAATGGCTGTATATTCTATTAACCATCTCTAAGTGGATATGACAGATGAAGTGAGTTCATGCTTGAGAAGCAGGCAGAAGATATCATACTAGTTCTGCTATTTAATTGTCTTTTATTTCTTTTATGTGTATATAGTATGTCAGTGCATGAGCAGGAGGATAAGAAGACTCTACAGAGAGGTTAGGAAAAAAAAATTGGACTGGGCAAGAATTGATGGGAGAAAAGGAGGTAGAAAAAACATCCTGTTGGCAAGAAAGAAAATTCCTAAAATTTTTTTCAGGCCAAGGAAAACTGTAAATTCTGCAGGATTGCTTCTTGGTCTCAGGTTCCCTTTGGTCCATATGTGCCTTTTGCCGCTGATGACAGTGAGAATCCTTAGCTTCTCCGAGGTCAGTAAATGGAATCAGCAGAACATTCTAACTTGTTCTTAGTTTACTGTGTGTCTTCTACAGTGCAACTTCCTTTTATTTTATTGGACAGTTAGAGAGGTATAACCTCCTGATTTGTCTGATCTAAAATAAACCTTAACTAATCTAGTAGGTCTCAACAAATCTTCTAAACTTGACAGCAGATGGCACACGCTTTTTATTTAGCCCTGCATATACTATCTTGGTGGGTGGTAACTGCCTTAGGACAAAATCAGCATCCCACCAGTCACCATCTGGGATGGCAGATGATATGTGGGACTGTCATGAATAAGCATTCTGATGTTTGTAAATGTCTGAAGGAAGACACTGCTTGTTAACGTGGCAGTTGGTATGCAGTCACCACCAGGAGAAGCACACTTTATGTAGTAATCAGCAAAGATGAATTGTGTGCCTTGGGTTCGTCTCTGGAATATGGGTGGGTGTAAGTTGAATTTGTTCATTTTGATGGCAAACTTGAATGGCTCTTATTTTGACAGGCCTTTAGTCATTGTCACTGCTTTTGTGCTAAAAATTTTATTCTCTTAGGTACTGTGTCAGCAGTAATATTTAGATGCCTCATACTGCATCATAAGGATCCTGATAATGAGCACAAATGCATGGTATGAAATGTGCCCTTGCTTTGACACTATACTCTGAGTTGATGGGGAAATGAAGGGTTTGGAGGAAAAGGTGTGAAATTGCTTGAAAAAACACCCCATAGTTTTGTTCCAGATACAGGAATGGAAATGCACATCTTCTGGCCCTCCTCTACTCCCGCTTTCCCTTGTCCCCTGGGCAAGATGCGCAGACAGAAGTCTGAACCATGAGAATATCCACTGGCCACTTCCCTCGTTTACTCTGTTCCTGGCTGTATGCACTAAGCCTCTTTCCTGAACAGAAGTGTTTTGAGAAATGTTATTTAGATCTGGTGTTTTGGAAAGGCTGTTTGTCCTTCATGTGACAGGTTCCTTATGTAGAGTATTTTAGACAGTACAGCTGACCTTGTAGGAAACTCTGAGTTGTATCAAGCATTATAAACATTTTCGAAAGGATCAGTGCATCTATAATGCAACTTGACTCCTACTATAGTTACAACACCCATTTTGGTTTGTGCTATATTATTGTTTTACTCACATTTAGCTGCTCTGTATATGAGCTGAAGTAGGTATCACAGAATCATAGGATGGTTTGGGTTGGAAGGGACCTTAAGGACCCTCCAGCTCCAACCCCCTGCCATGTACAGGGGCACTTTCCATGAGGCCAGGTTGCTCAGGGCCTCATCCAACCTGATCTTCAACACTACCAGGGATGGGGCATCCACAGCTTCACTGGGAAATCTGTTCCAGTGTCTCACCACCCTTATAGCAAAGAAATTCTTTCTCTTATGGACTCTAGACCTACCCTCTTTCAGTTTGAAGCCATAACCTCTTGTCCTGCCACTCCACACCCTTGTGAAAAGTCCAGCTCTCTCATAGCCTTTCCAGATGCTGGAAGGTGCTCTAAGGTCTTCCTGCAACCTTCTCTTTTCTAGGCCAAATAATTCCAACTCTCTCAGCCTCTCATCATAGGAGAGGGCTTCAGTCTTTTTGTGATCCTCCTCTGGACTTTCTCCAGCAGGTCCATGCTCTTCTTTTGTTGGGGTCTGCAGAGCTTTATGAAACAACAGTTTAAAAAAGTGACATCCACTTTAGCAATTCAAATAGCTGACTTGGCTGTTCTTTTTTCAGTGCCTCCTGAATATATACAGGAGTGCAGAGCATAGGAAGTTTATGCAGTTTAGTGGTTCTGGAATTGCCAATGAACCTTTAGTGTGAAGGTTTTATGGTAGAGCAATATATTACCTGAGTATCCTTATATTTTTGACTATGAAGTATGAAATGAAAATAGTATACTGATTTTATACAAATTAATAATAAAAATGAGAAAAACAAACAATCTGCCACATGAATTCTTGATTCAGGTACTACCTTCATCTTAAAATGTGAAAGTTAGTTAGGTCTGAAAATTTATAAAACTCAGATTAGATTAAATCAATAATATGATTGCACTGGCTGGAAAGCACAGAAATGAGGAGTGTCTGTCAAATTTGTACGAGCAAATGTACTCATTCTCATGGCTCTTAGTTGAGGGGACAGCAGAGTGCATTATTTACAGCATGGAAGCACATAAATGTCCAATTTCTGGATCAGGGTGTGAAATGTCAGCAAAACTAGCAAAAGGCTGGCTCTTCTTTTTTATGGATGGAAGTGTGTATTTTAATGTGGAATAAGACAGGTATTCAAAATGACAGTCACTTAAAGCCTGAGGTGACTGGCAGCTCGAGTTCAGGAGAGGTCTGTGCATGGGAAGGAGGAATTAGGGAGTGACTGTATCTTAGACTCCACCAGACATCTCTCAGAGTTCAGTGTCAGTACAAAACATGCTTAGTTGTGGTTCCTTTAAACAATGAAAAGGGCAAGTGAAGGGTTAGGTTCAGGTCAGTGCTAACTTTAACCTGGCCTGCCTGCAGGTGGCTTCAGACTAGGTGATCCACTATTCTTATGGTCTGTCACTACCAGCTGGATAATATTCTTATAACTTGACCAGAAAACTTAAGTAATTAAGAAGACAAAGCAGGTGTGATGTCCCTTTGTACTATAAGGGAACATTGGGTTTGATGTTTTTTCAGTTCCAAAAGAGAATCCGTTGTTTATGCAGACAATGACAGTATCTTTGAATGATGACTAAATCTGGGACTTTCTTTTAAGGAACACTTTATGTTTCACATTCAGTGCCAATGATCATGCTTGCAGTTTTCTGTTCTTTGTATTCTTTGTGCTTCCAGTCAAACTGATAGATCTCAATCTCATACTTTTTTCTGAATGTGGCATGTTCTTTGTTCATGCCCAGCTATTATTTTCCACAATCATCAAAGTTCTTGTGTCCAAGAGTGCTTTCACAGCATTACCAGGCTTTATCCTGAATTAATGGTTTCCAGTACAACTTATATTCAGCTCCTAGCATTGTCAGATGTAAGAACAAGACAGCCATCTACTAAGGCTGACTTTCTGTTGTGGCTTCCTTTTATGTTGAGATGAATTATTGATATTTTTAAGAAGGTGGGAAATTATTTTTACTTCCTGAGACCAAAGATTTATTTACTCTTTAAATGAGATTATTCTCAAGCAAGATAAAGTAATGGCGAGGTAAAAATACCCTGTAGGAACCTCAGATTGTGTCAGCAGGTCTGATCTTTATTTTTGCAAGTTTATTCCATGAACAACTTTTCCTATAAATAAAATAGTTGCTTCACTACAAGTACCTTACATCTTGAATCAGTTGTCCAAATAGTTAAAACCCATTTGTTTTGCAGTTGGCCTTAAGTTATCTTAAGTTCTTAAAGGTATAAAAAAAAATTGTTCTTCAAAAAAACCCTATTTTCTGTGGTCCTTTTATTGTTGAACATAGGTTTAAACTATACCCTCTACAGGATTTTGCCTTTATATGTTTGTGTTCAGCTCTTCCAAGTTGTAAAATCTGATGGAGATCTATTTAATTAATATTGTGTTATTCAGTGTTTTTCTTGCGAGTAATGCAAGGAGTCCTTTGATTTAAAGAGTATTGGATCCAATACTTTGAAAACAACAAGTAAAAATCCTAACCTAGAAAATTCTTAGAGACAATATTATTCAATTTATTGATCAAATTGTAATTGATAAGACAGTTCCGTGGTCTCAAGAAAGCAGATGTTGAAAATGGGCAAAATTGAAAATACCCATAAGAGAACTCACTTTGCTAATTTCTACTTAGAAAATTTTATTTTTTTTAAATTGAGGATTTGCTATTAAAATAACTTTCAATTTTCATGTTCAACCTATTAAAGTGTTATATATTTAACTAATTTTTTTCTTTGTTCTTCTCTTTATTCTTTGTTCTTTTTTATTTAGCTATTTTTAAAATATTATTTCCTATCTTCTTGGCATTTGGGGTTTGGTGTTTTAACCCTGTCCATATTCATGAAAGAACTAATATAAGTCTCTCTATTTTTGTGGTTTGATTTTCTTCTTCCTTGGTGTTGCTTTACAAATATGGTATATTTGGGATTTAAGTCTTTAATAGGAAATTAGAGTTCCTGGATGAAATAGAATGTAAATAGGATCTGATACAGACAATTAGTGATGGCTGGTGTGAAATGGACTCTCATGAGGACATTAAAACACAGACTGAACCATGTGATACCTGATTGAATTTGTTGCAGATATTGTACCAGGGATAGCAGTGTGGGTATTGGGATTGTTAAATGGATTTGTTCAAAAGACCTGTTGTAGAGAAAGCTAAGGGATCTGAGTAACCATTTTCCTGGAAGGTCTATTCTCTCTGGCAGGTTTCTGCATGTAGTAGGGGAGGGCAAATGGCTAAAATCTAAACCATGTTTGGACACTTTGGGCGTCTAAATGTTCTTCTGTAATGAGCAAAGATTGCTTAAAGTGCAAGTTAACTGAAAGTAAGCAGTGGCTTAATGACAGACTGCTGAATAGAAGGCACCAACTTGTCAAATGGTTCATCAAGCAAAATCATATTATGATAATTCTGTAAACTGTTTGTCTTGAAGCATAATCTAGAACTGTCTGGACTCTGAACTTGGTTAGCCTGCTTGGCAGCAGTCTGGTATGTTATGTCAGGTTAGGATGTATCTCTTTGGCAAATAAAGTGATTTGTAAATAGATTCTTGTATTCCTGTTAATGCTAAGAGTGCCAGGAACCTGTGAGTATGGGTGCTACAGAGGAAAGGGTCAACCTTATAATTAGAGCTAACTTCAGATATTGGCACATGCAACAGCAGTCAGTGATAACCTAAGTTGAGAGTCATTTTATTTAGTACCATTTGGCTGAGCTCATGGTCTAGTGCACTAGGTCTAATTTTAGGTTTCCTTTACGTGGAAAATTTCAAGGCTAGTAAAGCAAAGCAGAATATGAGCTACTTAAATGTTTTCAGTTTTCTGAATTACCTTGTGCTGAACAGCTAATGTTTGTGTTGTGAAACAACCATCTGTTTTTATAGTTTGAAGAGAATCTCCTTCAAATGTTAAATGCTCTAAAATGTGTTAGTGAAGAGGCTGTAGCCATTTGTCATACTATACCATTCAAAACTTTCATGCACAGTGAAAGCAAGCTGAGTTTCTATTCCTCTTTATATTGATAAACTAGCATCAAAAGTAAAACTAAAAATTACTTAGCCCAGTTTGGTCTGTGTACTGTGACTAATTGATTATTCTTTATCTGTCTTAAGAAATAAAAATATGTTTACTTTTCTGAACCTTCCAATTTTTACTGTAACTTTGAATACTTTGAATAAGAACATTCCATATGCTTTGTAAGCAGAAATGAAAGACATAACCAAGATTTGATCAGATATGGATGGATGGCTAATAAATAGTTTGACAGGTGGAGATGTTGCAGAATATGATGCCTCCTTGAGGAATTTCAGAACAAGATGAAGATTAAACATGGCAGTTCTCTGTTTGGGTTTGTGCTGAAAGAAAGAGGAACACATCTTCTGAAACAAAACAGGTCCCTTAAACATATGGGGGATTTTTCAATGTTGGCTTCAAAGTAGTCTCTAGTGCTTTTTTTAACTCTGTAGGATACTGTGCACAAGGCACTATGCATATGCTGTTCACCACAGTATCCCAAAAGAACTTGTTGCCCAGATGGTGCAAACCATATGCCTCTTGATAGTTTATGTGTGTTTAGGAAATACTCTCTAAAAATCCAAGAAAGGTCGTAAGACTCTTAAAAAAACAGCTCTAGTGAATTTCTTTTAAATAATGCTCTGGAGGTATTCAAAGTTGGTTTGCGCATTTTTTGGGGTTGTTTTGGTTGTTTTTTCTTTTGGGAGATGTGTGTAAGTGTTTTATGGCAGAGATGAGGAAGTAGAGAATTGTGGTCACTCAGTGCGAGACCACAGCTCTTAAGGCGTGCATGCAGACTTCACACTTCATTGCATAGAGAGTTTTTCTCCATTGTAGATGCCTGGGAGGACTACAGCACAAGGCTAGGTCCTGGGTGGCTCTCTCTCCCCCCTCTTCCTCAGCTGTCTGAATGAACCTTTCTGGAAATGTAACAATATAGAAAGTCAGTTAATTTTGGTATTTGCTCCTGTGTCTTGAACAACTCATTTGATTATTTCCAAAGGCTAAAGGAGAAAATTCTCTTTGCCCATATGTTAGTTGTTAAAATAAGTTTTCTTTTGTGCTTACCTGGCACAGATCCACAAAGGAAAGGCTGTCTAATTACATTTCCAGCACAGTGGTTCTTTGAAGTATGAACTAATTAAGAATGGGTATTGCAAAAGTTTAGACCAGCACTCAGGAAAAGAATGCATCATGTAACCATCACTAATTCATTAGGATAACCAAAGCTTATTTCCTTTGAGCAAAGATTTGCACATTCTCACCTACAGCACTGTACTATATATAATACTTCTTTGTAGCTCCTCTGAAAGCACAACTCTGTTTAAAAGTGAATTAGCCAGCCAAATTGAAAGGCTAATTGCCTTGAGCTTCAAGTACAAAGGATATCCACACTTAGATTTCTTTGCCAGCTGCAAGAGACTGAGAAGATGTGTTTTCAGAAATCCTAACAGGGTATCTCATGACACTTCAGAATTTTAATGTGGTGTCATAAATCACTAACTTATTCTTGCTCCAGTATTGTTTGCAGAATCCATTGAGATAGATCAGTTCTGTGTACTGGGGAGGAAATGTGATGGAGGGACAGCCCTGTTTAGTCTGCTAACAGTTTGTCAAATACCTGAAAAAGTCTTCTACTTGACAGTGCTTCTTCTTTTGATTTTGATTAGAATAAAAATGAGTATGTCTGCTTTGATTCAGAACTTGATTTTGCAAGAGAAAGACTGATGAAGCATACAATCCTTTACACACTTAACATTTTTCTGGATATATGGATGGTCTTCTGTGTTTCCTGCTTTGTTTTCCTTGTTTTCCCATTCTCACCTTTCAATTTTTAATTGAGTCTAATCCTTGCTGAGTAAATACAGTGACAACCTTTGCAATCTGTGTGTCCAGTGTGATTCACAGAATCATGTTCTTTTTGTATGGATCATTTTAATTTGTGGATATTGTCATGTATCAGCTGTTGCTTACACTGTGCTTATTAAGGTTATACAGAACTGGGAGCTTGCTGGGCTGACTGAATGTATTTTCTCCATATGATAATTCCCAACCTTTCTGCCTTTTAACAAACTCATATTCTTGTCCATACTCTTAAACCAACTGGTAAATACTTCCCAATCCTACCTATAACAATTACTCTAAAATACTTTTTGGTTTCACAGAATGTAATGATTATGTAACTTCTCTTTATTCTCAGCTCACTGACTAGTCTCAAGTAGCTGCTTCTGTTACATGATAATGTTATTGAGCTATGTGTAAACCTGAGGAATAAAATGACCCTGTTTCATATCTGACTCCTGGTGGGTGAGAACAATTCCATCCAGAACTCTTCACAATCTATCTGCAGGAATAAGGTCTTTTTGAAAGAAAAAAAAACACTTGACAGATATGTGCTTGCATAAATTTGAGTGACTACAAAGTTAAGAGAATAAGAAGAAAGAAGTTGGTTTGGGTTTTTTTCTGTTTTCTGGGTTTTTTTTTTCTGTTACAATTTAATCTGTATGTACATGTTTCTTTCATGAAAGTTTAAAGCATTCAGATAGCCTTCTAAAGAAGGGTTAACTTGTACAAGATAAAACCTAATTCATGGTCAAGTTTTTAACACTGACTCAATGTAGGATTGTACTTGTGCTGTATGTTCTAGAACCAAGACATTTCAAAGGTGGTTTTTTTTCCAACTTTAAAGAAGAAAGGAAGGAAATCAAATTTTGAAAACAATGGAAAATTTCCTTGCATGCAATAACCTTTTTAGTTTTTCAACAAATGCATACACCACAAAATGTGCTCATTTATGGTAAAATCTGTATTACTGTGTGAAAAATGGCCATCTCAGTGCATGTTTGCCACCAACATTTGCTTTTTAAAAACTCTAGAAGAGACTAAACAAAGCTTTTCAAACAGAAGTGATTTGCTTTACCAAATGTTCAGATCTCCAAATCTCAGGAGGATGAGGGCTGGGATTTCTGTAAGGAACAGGCAGACTTCTGAGGCTTGGCATGGTCCTGTCTCTGGCTGCACATATAGGTTCTCTCCAGGGCTGGACTGGTCAGAGTGTGCTGCTGCAAACCCTCCTATGCTCAGCGTAGGCATTTTCTCAGACGTGATTTGCATCTGCTGCTCCCATCAGTTGTTGGGAGGTCATTGCTGCTTATAATCAGGCCACCTTTTAATTTAGATGCAGAGCTTAAGGCAATGAAGGTTGTTTTAAAATTTCAACTTGGGTTTTTTATTTCTTAAATTAGTAGCAAGAGATTGCATACACAGGACAAATGAGTCCTTGAAGCAAAACTTTATAGTAAAACTGAACTTAAGAGTTATTTTTTTGTTAAAACAAAAGTGTACCTTGGCAGTGATTTCTTTTTATTTGTTTGAAGGTTAATTTTCTAGACTGGCAGCTGGGATGCCTAAGGGTGCAGGCGCTGCGTGACTCCTTTCTGTGCTCAGTTGTTCTTTCTGGGTGCGTCTGTATTTATAAACACTTTTGTGATGTCAGGACTGCACTTTTGAGGCAAATGTTCTGATTTTCCCCATGTACCTTGCTTTAGCCCACAACTGAGCAGTCTCAGACTTCACTGAGGTTTTACTCATTTGGAGGAAAGTGAGCAGAAACACGCAGTCCAGGAGTGCACGTATCTTGTGCTGCAGTGCTAATGTGCTAATGCAGCACCAGCCTGGTGCTTTCCAAAACAACCTTCCTTGGGAAGGCTTTGGTGCTCTTACAGGCAGCTCTTCCTTCTGTCCATGCAGCTTCCTAATGCAAATGTTTGCCTCCACCAGTTTTAAAGGTATCCAATCCAACTGACTTTAATGAAAGTCTTACAGATGATTGAAATAAGTGCTGAATTATATTTTGGATTATTTCCTGTCTGCAACCAAACATACGAGATTTCTGACAGGCCAGGATTTTTAAACTGTAACATGTTTTATTATTCCATAATGGTTTGTGTGTACAACTTGTAAAATAATTTTTTTTCAGAACCTTTTACTTCAGAAAATGAAGGCTCCAACAGTAATGTTGGAATACAAATTTACAGAAAACAAAGGGACTAGGGGAGGATATTTATGGTTTAAAGTACAATGAAAAATAAATACTGAAACTCTAAGCAGATTAAATTTTCAGATGAAAATGTTACCTTAGCTCAGCTGAGTCAAGGATCTTGGTTGCTGGCCTTGAAATATGACACACACATTTAAATGATTTAGTGTGACAGTCTCAAGCCTAGGTTTTCAGGATCACCAGTATTTTGTTTTTAAATTAATTAGGCACCTGTACACTATGATTATTTTTATTTGATGTGATTTATACCTTAATGTATTGTTAATATTGTTTGTTTGATGGCAGAACTGTCACCTATAAGAAACAAAGACATGAAGTCTATTTAGAATACTTGATCAGTGAATTGTACTTGAGAAGCAATCTCAATCTTTAGTACAAATACTAAAATGTTAAGCACGGGTTAGCGTTAGGAATGTGATTAAATACTCTATCCTACCATATGAACGACTAACTATTTCTGAAGTTTTTTCTGTGTACACCCCTGTGCCAGAGAACAGAACAGACTTTCTCTTGATAATAAACTAAACTAGATTATGAGAGGGGTACTCTAGCGTTACTTGTGAATGCTGCACTCTTCTGGGGAGGATTACTGCCACTTTTGGTTTCAATGTTTGTGTCTCTCAGTGCTCCTGCCTAACAGAGTGGTAGGTATACACAAAGTTCTGTGCTGGTCTGTTTCTCAGGCTGGAAAAGGGACCTTGTGTTTGAAATCTTTTGCTTTTGAAACCTGAACATAGGTGCACTCTTGCCTGGAAAGAACTGCTTTTGTGCACAGCTCTGTGAGCCAGCCTTTGGCCATCCAGAGTATTTGAGTGGTGGGGGAAAAGAATAAACATCAAGATGTGTAGCTAACAAACAGAATTATTTTCTTTATGAGTTTTCCTAGACCCCCCATTTCTTGCCTTCTGGTTTAGCACCATACCTTAAATAAAATACAGACTTTCCCCCATATGTATAAAACTGTTCTTTATGCAGCTTAATGATGAGGTTTTTATTCTCTAAGGGAAGTTAATATTTCAGGCTCTTGGCTTGCTGTTTAGGGACTGTCATTTACCATGATTTTGTAGTTTGCACGAGACTAACATTGAGCTGTCTTTCCTCTGTACAGTAGTTTGATTTGTGAAGATATTGATAGACTAATGTAGAGAACATACAACCTTTGTATGAAGCTGAAGATTTGGATGGATGTAAAAATTGAAAGGCTTTGTTAGTCTCATTTGAACAGTCTGCTGTCTTCCAGTGTTTCCATAGCATTTCTTGTTGGCATCCTTTTTGTTGAACAATTGTATTTCAAGCAGTGGGAACTGCTATGGTCATTGGAAAATAAAAAGCTCTGAAACCAGTGTTTAGTAAGGCAGAGGAAATGTATTTGAAAATAATCTTAACCTCTGCTACAGATGCAATAATAAATCTGCTTTAAAATAGAGAGCTTGCAGAACAAAGTGAGTTGTTGCAAGTTGCTGTGCAGAGACCGTGATATATTGCCAACTTATTATTTCTGAGCTCCGTGGTGTGTCACAAATACATTTATTTCTATATTAAGCAATGCCTCTGCAGTTTGGAACCTTATTTGTTAGAAACGGTTGTTGGATCATGCGTTATAGCATTTTAAAAAAAAAGAAAATGGAGTTTTAATAGTAAAGATTCGTTGCTATCTACTAACAATTTTGTATCTTATCTTTGTAGGTATGAAGCATCCATTAAGTCCTGACCACATAATTGAAGATGGGATTATGAATCAACCAGCTGTTCTACGGACCTTTGAAGAAAAAGGACTGAGGAATGACAGACACGATTATCAATTAAGCAAAGAAAAAAAGAAGTTACTGTTTTCCTTCTGTGAAGTGTGCAATATACAGCTGAACTCTGCAGCCCAAGCTCAGGTTCATTACAACGGGAAATCTCACTTGAAAAGAGTGAAGCAACTAAATAATGGAAAACTCCCTACAAGTACAACTCCTGGCACTTTGTTTGCAAGCACAAGCACAGGTACATAATTGGTTTGAGATGCTGGATTTTGGTCAAGAATTCTAAGAAAGCTTTTATGCTCTACCTTTTACACCAAACATAACCATTAAACTTAATCTAGATTAATACTAGTATTTGATAATATTTTGCCATGTTCAGAATTATTAGTGTATTTATTTTCCTGTGAAACTAAGTGGTATTGAGGCAATATTCCATTATTCCAGGCAATATTCCATTATGTGTTGGACCTTGAGATGTGATCTATTTAGAAGTAACTCTTGTGGATCCAAATATTTACACATTTTGTCATCTGCTTTTGTTCCCAAAAGAAAGTTCTGGAGGAATGCTACATGTACAGGAGAAACTTTTAAATGAAATCTAGTAGTGGAACGATTGAGGAGGAGAGCTGGAATTTACAGGCCCCTTTATTTTGTCTGCTTTCATCCCTCTGGGTTTTAACTACTCTCATTCACAGAATCGGTTTAGGTTGGAAGAGACCTCTAAATAAGAAGTATTTCAAAATAAGACTTTTTATTGCTAGGCAAAACCAAACTCTTGGGCAAGATGCATTTAGCATGCATAATGTAAAGATACAAAGCACATAATATGCTTTTCTGTTTTTTGAGGGAATTTGTTTCTTTTTATTTCAGTGTTAGATTCACTTCATAGCTACTTGAGAAAAATCTTGCAGGTCTTGAATCTTCATACAAGAAGTTTTCTTAATTGTAATTTAAAAAAAATTTTCTACATTAAGATACTGGCTTTGGTTTCTTTTGTTTTGTATAGAAATAATCAAGCTGCATAGAAGGGTTTAGCTTTATTTTTCTTCTGATTTTGTTTCTTGTTAACTGATTTTTTTAACTTTAAGTCTGTCCTACTGTTTGATTTAGAACTAAGTAGTGAGAGAGTATCACTTGTGTAAGGCCTGTGATTCAAAAGATTAAACGCCTATTAAATAACATCTAGGTTACAGTAATTTCACGACTATAAGACGCACCCTTTTGACTAAAATTTTGGTCAGAACCCGGAAGTGCGCCTTATAGTCCAGTGCACCTTATATAATGGACAAAGTTGCGAAATTTGCCAACCTGAAAGTGCGAACCGAGAGAGCTGCAGTGGGGCACGGGCTCCCGGTGCCGCGGCGTGGCTCTGGCTTCCGGAATCTCGGGACGGTGCGGGTACTTGGCCCCGCCGTGCAGCAGAGTTGCCCAGCACCGTGGTGCGGCACGGGTTCCCAGCATGGCGGCACGGGTGCCCAGCACCGCCTTGTGGCTCAGGCACCTGGCACCAGTGGCAACCCCGAGTGGCGCCAAGCCTGCCCGACCCCGAACCAAGCCAGTAAACTCCACGATCGTGGGATTCTGTTACTATTTTGTTACTTTGTTGCACGTGGCGTGGATCCTCACTGCAAAAAAAAAAAGTGCACCTTATAGTCCGGTGCGCCTTATATAATGTACAGAGTTGTGAAATCTGCCGAATCCCGGAGGTGCGCCTTATAGTCGTGAAATTGCTGTACTTTATTCTGTACATTCTTAAAATAACTGAATATTTGTGAGACATGATTGATTTAAGATTCCTCTGTGGATCTACAATGCAAACATATAAAAATGTTTTCTATTTTTGTTGCTTTTTGTTATCTGAACCCCTTCATCTGATGCCTTTGCTGTCATTCCGGGGGATCACAGCTGATGCTCTGGCACCATTACTCAAAGAATGCTCTGATGCTCAGAATACAATTATGTTTGCTGGAGCTCAAGCTTTGGGGTTACTGCATAGATTGGGAGTTAAAATTCATGTTTATTTGTACTTTGATCTCTATATTAGACTATATCCTAGTTGTGTATTAGTTATGCTGGTCTATCCAGGGCATGTTGAAATGAGCGGTCTTTTTTCAGAGCTGAGGGATATTGTGTTCATAGCACTTAAAAGAAAGAAATGCCTTACAATAGACAATTTATTATTGTGATTACATAAACAATTTAATATACTGTTTGAGAACCAGTGGGAGAACAAGATATACTGAGATGTAGTTCTCAAAGAACGCTTTCCAAAAATAACTAAAAATTAATTTTCTTATAAATTGATATTATCTAGGCTCAGTTTTAATCCATGTCCTCTGGAGTGTTATTACCTCTTGTAATGGAAGTCTTCCTTTCCCATTTCTCCAGCTAACATTGTAAACAGAACTAATTGTGCAGATGGTAAGAGAGCAATTATATTAATCTCACCTCACCAGTGAATAGACTTTATTCCACGTGCAAAGGAAGCAAATAGCCCCTCTCATACTTCACTATTATAGCTTCACCCTTCTAACAAAGCACCTAGTGAACAGCTCAGCACACCTTAGGAAACTTCCTGCAAAAGTTCCTGCTAGTGTCAGGGTGAAGTTTTCCTCTGTGTTCCAAAGATAAATGGAAAATCAGTAATATTCCCACTGGAAAATGAGGTGACTGTAAAATATGTGTGACTGTAAAATTTCCTTGACACTTCAGAAACCAGGATTGCAGACCTGCCAGAACTGTCTTGATTCTGTGTGACAGAATTGATGGATCACTGACTCCAGTTCTCCCTGACACTTGGTGGACTTTCTTATAAATGGAGATGAGACATATTTTCATACTCATTCTGTTTTGTGGTCCTCTCTGTGACAGGTGGCTGACCCTCAGTTGTTAGAAAATATCCTTTTAATTTTTGACTTCCACTACGTTTTGCAACAGTAAACTCAATTTGTAGCTAGCTCTTAACTTGCCGGTAATGGTCCTTGTTGTACTACTATTGGAGTGCTTATTAAGATTTGATACCTGAGATTCTAGGTCCTGGCAAGAATACCTTTAATTGTACAGATGAAGGGCTTTTATATATTTAAAGTCTAAATGTAATTTTAGAGAGGAGTTTAAAGTTTCTTATTTGTATTTAGATTAAGGGTGAAATTGTCATAGGATTTAAAATATATTTAGCAACATATTTTTCTAAAAGATTTATTTTATTTCTAGTGTATTTTTGCCTCACCAATTATTGATATATCCAAGCTCTTTTGTTATTATACCTCTACTGCAATTTAAATTCCTTCCTAGCAAGTAAGATTTAATATAAAATAAGCATTTAAGAGCTGCTTTTCTTTATATTGCTACAATCAAGAAATTAATGGGTTATTTTAGGCGACTTCGGGAATTTGATCCACTCATTGAACTCCTTTTCTTTACATTGGCGACAAAAAGAGTATTTTAGTTGGAAAATACCTTGCAGGTGGTGTTGCAGCCTTCACTGTAGCTTATGCCGGTGCCCGTTCATTACCAGCCGTGTCTCGCCGCAGCTCGGGCTGCAGTTGCGGGGCTGCAGGGCCATCCCGACCTTGTGCCGGGCACACGCCTGGACCCACAGGCTGCTGTCAGACACAAAGGGACAGAAATTAATCCTCACCAAAGCAAGGAAACGGGCGTTTGCCTTCGCAGCTTCACTTGGAAACCATTTCATGTATTTCCTATGAAGAAAAAGGGAAAGAAAAGTGGTTCCCTGCAGCTTTGGGGAGATGTATTTTGGAGTGAGCTGTTTACAGCCTTTCACTGAGAGGGCCTTGCAGCAGCGCGGAGCGGATCCAGCTGTTCTGGGCACCCGAAATCCGCCTGTCCCCGCTGCAAGCACGGGCTGAGCACCCGCAGCTCCCAGGAGCGGCCGTGAGCGCGGGGCAGGAGCTCGGCTCGGTGCCGATTGAAGCGGCTCGCTCGGTGCCCTGTGCGATCTCCGCGGTGCGGTGAGCGATGGCTGCGGCGGGCCGGGCGGGCCCACGCGGTGGCGCTGCAGGCCGGGCCGTGCCCAGCCGCCCTCAGCGCCCCGGCCTAGCGGGGAGAGAACTGCGGGACAACTGCGGGCTGCTCCCCGGGACCGCCTGCATGGCCCTGCATGGCCCCCCGTGTTCCTCCCACTCCTTCCTCGCGGCTCACACCGGTCCTGCCCCGCCAGTTCTCACTGCTACCTCCGTGGGGTGACATCTCCTGGCGTGTCCCCTGCTTCTCTCTCCTTTGCCCCATGACAATATGGGAACAGTTGGTGTAGCTTTAGAAATGCCTGCGAAATCCAGATTTTACAGATCTCTGGAAGCGTGTAGGGAAGTTTCACTGTTGTTACATAAAGTGCCCAAATTTCAAAGTGGGCATGGGAGAATCCCTTTTCCGTGGGTCGTAGTCTGCTGTAAAGAGCAGACGTGCATTAGGGCCAGGGTGACACTCATGAATGCCCGTGTGATCTCTCTGCAGGTCTGGCTGGAGGTGTGATCTGCATGTCAGCATGTACTGTCTTCTCATAGCACCTCTGCCTTTTTGTTGTTGAGATCTCCGACCTTGAGGGACAGTTTTGGAAATGCTGCAGGACCCTATACTGTGACTCTTTGCAAGGAACAGTGTTACAAGTTACCATGTTAACACTGCAATACTGAGGAAATAGTCACAGGTTGATTTCCTGAGGTATTACAAACACACAGTTTTGTGATCTGGTGCACAGCAATGACAGCCAGGGATTTGTTAATACAGCAAAATAAATACATGAATTAGTAGACTTGTGTTTGTGACTTAAATCGGGTACCTGGTAGTGGTAGTGGAAGGGAGAAGGTAAAATAGCAGTTTTGGACATGGGAGAAGAACAAGGGAGTATGGACTCGGCAGGGCTTCTTCCAGAGATTAGAGCTTCTTTGTCTCTCTGTGCAGTGCCATATAAATTTGTAAGTGTAGGCAACCTGTCAAGTCAATGGAGGCAGGAGGGCTTACAGTTAAAGAACTCAGGTTTTTCTTGATAGGATCCATGGACTGTATAGCTAACTTGCATATTCATTAAAAAAAAAAAATAGAAAGTGTGAATAGTATCTTCAGCCAAAAAATTAAACAGACTGTTGATAGACATTGAGAAATTATATTTAAAATATTCTGGAGAGTCTTAAATCTAAATTCCCAGTTTTGGTCTCTTGCATGAAAGCAAGAATTTTGTTTTTGTTTTTTTTTTTAAATGAAACTGTGAACAAAATTGCCTTGCCAAATGATCAGATCAGTGCAGGATTAAATGATGGTTGATTACAACAGAATGAATCTGCAATGCACTGCTCTCATTTCAGTGGAGTTTTTCCTTGGTTTTTGTCAGAAGAATCTAAACCTAAACACAGCTTTTTGTAAGTAGGTTTTAATCCTTATCTGGGCCAAGCCTTATCTGGCTTTCTGACAGGTAGCTTAGTTGCCATCTATGACTGCTTTGTGCCAACGTAATGGAGAACAGAACTTTTGCTTGCTTACTTTAAGTCTCTTGATATAGGTCCCCAATTCCTTCTTAATGTTTGTCTTTCATTAATCTAAAAAAAAACAAGGATAATTCATTTTTATTGCAGAAGATCTTTATGAATTATTCTAGCAAGTACACAGAGGAATGCAAAGAAGCAACCAAAAGTATCTTGAAAAAGTTTGTGAACTGAGTCCTATCAAATGTGTGCATGCGTGGCTATAGAATTATTGCATGAGTCTGTAGAGAGCACTGTGAGCTTACTCTTTTTTTGTGTTGGGCCAATGCCTTTTTTAGACTAACAGAAGGTCAGCACTTGTTCTGCCTTCCATGTCTGCTGCCTACAGTCTGGTCTTTTAGAAAGCAGTTTCAAGGAAGCTGCTTCTGTGGGGGCACAAAGCGGAGCAGCTCCTCAGGGCTTCCCCCACCCTATCCCTTCATGAGAGGTGTTGCTCCATCCTTTGCTGTCCTGCTCTAGGTAAAATCCATTTTTCTGTTGGTAAGATATTAGACTCTTGCTGAAAAGCAAAACTGTGTCCAGTATAATAGAAATAATAACAAAGAGTTCCATGACCATAATGGAACTTAGCTTAGTGAGCTGTTGAGAAACTCTTGGTATTTCACTCCTCACTACAGGGTGCATTGACTTTTTTCTTATTCAGTGGCCTCTTGAACAAGATGACATTTGGTAGATGGTACCACATTCTTTGCATTGCTTGAGCCTCTTCCACCATTTACTTAAGAGATAGTTAATGGTACATAACATTTTCCTTACAGTATGAAATGTGTTTATAATAAACAATTGCTGTTTCTTTCACAGAAGTCATCACAGAAACATAGAATATGCTGAATTTGAAGGGATCCATCAGGATTATGTCTAGCTGCTCTGAAATTAGGCAGACTTGTTGTATTCCTTTTGGGCACTTGGTATTCCTCACAGAATGCTGATGATGAGAGTTAATATCAAGGTCCAGAACTGACATTAATGTTGGTTTCCTATTTGCCAGTGACTGCACACTGTATCCATAATATTCTGTTCTTTGAGTAGTTGCACTGTGAGAGTACTGGTAAAATTAATAAGAAATATGAAGTAGATGATATGCACACTCACTGGTAGACTTCAGGAATAACATGGGGAAATCATTATTTTATTGAGTTTAGTTGTTTTAAAGTAATTGATAAATTGCATCAAAACATTCAAAATTCCCTAATTGCCTAATTGAATACCATAACTCTTTGAAGTTGGTAAATGTTATCAGACCAATTATGAATTTCTAGACTCCATTTCATTCTCCTGGGAGTGGAGACACATGAATGACATTAGGCAAACAAAGTATGCACCTATTATGGGAAAAAAAGTGGTTTATAGGGGGTGGTCCTTTGGGTGGAATGTGGAAGGATTTCAAAATAAAATTGGACAGTATATTTGGGATCCTTTGCCACTACTTTGCATAAATATGTTCTCGGACAGTTTAACCTCTCTTCAAGGGTAGTTATGCTGTGGTAAAAAAGCAGCATTTAAGACATCAGAAAATCAGATGTTCTGGAGTCTAGGCTGGGCTGCTCCCCAGCCACGTTTTCAAGCTGAGAATGGCTGCAGGAGTGGTGGTGACACAACTTCTGCTTCACTTTGGAGCATGTCCCTTGTCGCCACTTTGGGCATGGCCTGGAGCCTTTTGAATCAATTGAGTTGATGTTGCTGCAAGAATTTCTTCACTGTCTCATTGAAGGAAGTGATCCACAGTTTAGAGGTGTAGACAGCTGAGATGAAAAGGGATCTGTAAATTCAGACATTTTTATCCACGTGCATTTCCAGCCATGATATCTGTATTAAAACTACTGGAAGAAACAAAATAATGAAGTCAAGTTTGTTTGTTATTTTTACCTTGTAAAAGGAAAACTGATATCTTGTCTGTTTAGTAATTTTTCTCACCTGGGATCATATCCTGTCAAAATTTCTCTCATAGTTGTCTCATGACCCAGCAGTATCTTTGGAGAACTGTACAGGTAATATAATAAAAAACTCCTGTGTCTTTCCATTTCTTGAAAGCCTGATTATGATTACATCTGTCTTATGCTGTGTATCTCTGGGTGTGAGTATGCACAGCAACACATGCTCTCTTAGCTTTCTGGGGAAAGAAAACCTAAGAAGAACCTGAAAAGATAAAAAGATGTACATTGCAAGAAGTCCATGTGGGAGTAGGAATGCATTAATTTAATAAGCCATGGAGATTTTTCATAGTAAGTAATTTAAAATTACTGTTGTTTTGGAAGAATGAAGGCATTGGTCATGTAATGTCTTGCTTTTAGTGATATTTTTATTTTGGTACAAGTCATTAATCTGCTAAACTGTACAGGTCTTTGTTGGGTCAGTATTCAAAATGTTTTCACCCAAATATGTATTATTCTTTTTAATAGAAATCCTGGTTTTTAATATGTAATAGACTTCGTCTGTTACATGGTTAAAAAAAAACTTATTTCATTTGCATAATTTTGAATTAATCTTATTTATAAAATCTGTAAGGAATCATTAATTTTTATTGCTGTATCCCCCCCTCCCCAATAATGAACCTCATCACAATACAGGCTGCTGATTTTCCTCTGTCTCGTGTTCGTTGTAGAAAAGACAGAGCTATTTTTAACATTTACACAGTCTAGATAGATGATTCCTCATTCTGTGTGGTTTGGAGCTGAAGCTGTAGAGCCTTTCATAATCATATCCTTTTATTTTTTTATGGTTTGTTTGAATTTGATCTCTGTAGCTGATTCCATGCATTGATAATGAAGGCTTGGGTTGCCTGATTCTCAGCATAAATTCAGGCAGACTTCTACTTTGACAGTGCTCTGTGTTTCGGTACGCATGAAGATACAGAACTGAAATTGCTTTGCTTTCTTTACAAATGACTCAGAGTGTGCTTGTCCTTCCCTAAAATGTTGCCAGCGTGTGAAGGATTTTCAATGAGCAGTGCAATAAGCCGGCATCTGGGAAGGTTGGAGGCTGCTCTGGTATAGCAGTGAACTGTCACACAGATGATCAGGGCTGGAGCCAGCACTCTGTAGCACCGTAGATCATATTGGTCACATACTGGAAGTTTTGTTTATGTAACTTGGTTGCTGTTTAACCTGCTTAAATAGTATTGCCATAATGTGGAGTGGGCTTCCCAGTAGAGGTGAGTCTGTTTTTTATTTATTATTAAACTTCACTGAATTGCTTTGTGCTACGACATTAAGAGTGGATGCTTACATGTTTGGCATTATTTCTGTGTGCAGTGCATTTCTGTTTTAGTTATTCCAGTGGAAAGGATAATAAAAATGGCAAGGCATATAATGCACCTTTCCCTTCTCATTTCAGTATTAAAAGTAACTAAATATTTGGCAAGCTCCCTTTCCTTGCTTGCTGTTTGCAGAGGGCATCTTTCCAGTAGGTGATTTCCTATGCATTTTAAATGTTTTTTGAATGTCAGTGATGCTGTGTTATTGTTGTAGAAAGAAGCTTATTAGCAGTGTGAATAAATACCTCTTACCAGAGCTTGCTTTCTGGCTTGTTAAATCTCAAAGTATAGTTACAATGATGTGTGAAACACAAGAGCTGTCAGATTCTCCAGATAAACTAGAAAAGTAAAGAATGAAATAAATTGTGCACTGGATTTGACATATTAGGTATGCCTGTCATTGTTAATATTAAAAGTTATGATCTGTCATGCCCAGGACAGCTTCCAGTAATTCATTTGCACTGACAGCTTTCTTTGAGAAGGGTATAAAATTACTGTTGCTTCTCCCTAACCAGTTAAATTTGAGATTTAGTGCACCAAGTTTTATTTAAGGGACCGGATAGTGTGCTAAAGGTAGCCTGTGAAGTTCTAGTAGTAAATCTTTAAGCTTGAAAGTATTATCATAAACTAAACAGACTTTGTACTTGTGAGTTTAAAAAAAGGAGGTTTTATAGAGCATTTCACCTATAGCAGAACAAAAAAATTAGTTCAACTGAGTTGCTTATTAAGCCCTGCTGTTATGTGAATATTGAGTTGGTGAGGTGAGACCTCCTATGATTATATTAGTGTATGCTGATAATAATTTCTGTAATAAAACAAAGAAATATATTGAAAAATATGTATTTTTTTTTTTTCTTGCTTACTATAGAAATGTCTGTGCTTACTATGTAAAGACTGCTGTGGTTTTTTTGTGTTTTTTTTTTCTTCTGAGGAACTAGGACAGCTCATGCTTTTTCCTGCTAAATATATTTATGAGGCAGCTGTTTTATAGCTTTCAGCTCCAAAGTTATAGATAAGTGTGTATTTGTTTGACAGAAGATTCGAGAATTTCCATTTACTGCCAGTACATGTAAAGCTTGGCTAAGCAGACTGCATCAGGAGCACACACCATTTGTATTAGCCAATCTGTCTTTGCAAGTCCCAGGGCCACTATCTTGCTAGAAGCCACTGTGTGCTTTTGAAAGCATGAAATTAGTTTTATACTGAGCACATAGTTTCTCATTTAGCAGTTCTTTTTATGGTAATGGTCAATTTATGGTTCAGTGCCAGAATTTTGGTGTTCTGTCAAAGCTGATAGCTTCTGCTAAGGTGTTCTTTGGAGATAAAGACAAACAAAATTCAAAACAACACCTCCCAACAAAAATGCAGTTTGTGGTAGGGATCCTAGGGGGATGCAAATAAAACAAAGTTCTCCCGAATGACCTAACTCCTGACATTGCTGATATAATTTTGGAATCATTTTGTTGTAGTATTTCAGAAAAGATTTGTCATTCATGACATAAAATCATTAAATTAATTGTTACCTTTTAATACTTCATATTTTTTTTTGTTTGCTTTTTTTCCTGTGACATGTAAAATTGCTGTCTCTCAATGCCAATTTTTCCTATGTGCATATTTAATGATAAAGGTTAAGATGCACTTGAAAAATGTATATGAAGCACCCTAAACATTCAGGATGATTTTTAGATAGCTTTAGAATATGTTACAAGCTTTTCCCTTTCTTCAGTAATCTACAGAAGTAAAAATAAATTGTTGTTAAAACCTTTATATGACCTTTTTTAAAGCATATAATTCATAAATTAATGAACCAACTTATTTTTAATCTGTGTCTCATTCTTGGCAGATTTTTGTTGTTTTTCTATGTCAGATTTGTGACCCTTCCCTCACTAGGAACTGTGCTTGATGAAAGTTTAAGGTGGTTGACATTGTGCACTTCACTTGGGTTACTCTCTCTAGCCTACATTATTCTCTTGTATATAGGCAATTTAAAATTGTGTTGCTTTTAGTCTAGGTCTTCACAATTCTGACTTGATCCTGAAATAAGCCTTTTTTATTAATACAATATTTGCTTCTTTGCACAGTTCTGTCTGCAAGGAGCAAAATTTGACGTTGCTTTTTTTTTTGTGCAAGATGTGGTTGGCTCTAGAGCTGGTAATGTTTCTTCTGTTAAGTGCTGAGGAGAGATCCTGTTCCACCTACTGTTACACCTTCCTGAGATAAGAAAAAGCTGGGAGTCATAGTTCCCAGAAGTTTAGTTAAGAAGTAAATGTGGGCTGGTGCACCCGTTTTTTATTATTCCATCCTCATGTAGGAGAAGGAGTAGAAGCAATGAAGACAACTGCCCTTTGTCACAGGCACTTGGAAAGCACAGCAGTCCCACTTCAACACAGCTCCTTCAAAGCCACGTTTGGGTGCTTCTGAAGTCATGCAAGAGATGCATACTGGCAGCTTAAATATATGTTATTGTCATTTTAGGACCTGTGAATAAATTTGCTTGCTATTCATCAGTGTGTGTTTAAAGGCTACTAGGAAGAAAATACTATGAACAATGGAAAACTTTGGAAAACAATGTGTGACATATTGCTACCCTGGCATATAAAATTTGTTTTATTTCTCTAAGTGCTTGAGCTAGAACGTCTTTCTCCTTTAATTTTTTTGGTAATTCTTTGTATCATTATGATTATAAGCTTGCCAAACTTCAGTCTGATTGGTTCTTTGTTCCAATATGGTTTTTGCAAGGTCCTTTTACCCTTAAACATCTTACATCTTTTTCCAAGTGTCTTTATTGCTGCATGTTTCCCCTCCTGCCATTTCATATTGGTGGTTCAAGTGAAAGGCAAGATTTGGCGTGTCTGTTGTGCTGGACAGAACTACTTGACTTCCTCCTGTGGAGCTCTATTGCTTCTGTATCCATCCTCTAACTATTTCTGTATCAGATTGTCAGTTATCACATGGCACTGTAATTTTAATTTCTTCTCCTTTGGAAGACCTCAGTGTTAAAGTATCGTGATCTTTTGCACTTTGGGAGTGTTCAGGGGATAGCAGCTTCTGTACTGCCAAGATTACGAGGAGATTTTGAAGAAGAGGACACTAAGCTGAAAGGAAAAGACATTACTGGGGAAGTGGTATGTTGTGACCAATTCCATGTTAGTCACTTAACTCTGGAATCCAAGTCTATCTAAGGTCTCAGTGGAAATTTTGAAATTTGTTTTTTTTTAGTTCAGGTCACTGATTAATCCTGCCAGAGGAACTGAGTGCACTGAGAACTGTAGTTCACTACAGCAGCCCTTTTGAAGCTTTACTACTGAAGCTTAAGTTTATATATTTTTTCCTGTCTGTAGGTTAAAGAGCCAGAGATGTCTGGAGGTCTTACCCAGAATGTTCAGCCAAGAAATTGTCTTTCTTTTTTTTTTTTGTTTAATATGCTTTCTGTTCTGTTGGATTTTGAGCAGTGCTCATAACATGATTCTGAAGGGAAAATAAACTAAGTAACTTCCCTCTTTCACTTATGCTTTTTTGTTCCTGTAAGGATGTTTCTTAAAATTATTTTTTAGTTGGAAGTGATGAAAGCTGACTATGTTTTGATCTCCAGAGGTGTAAGGAGTGCGCTTTTGTATTGATACCAGCAGTCAGGGCAGATGAAAGGCTAAATTCCTTAGCCTTGGGTAGGTTCAAGACCTGAAGGTTCAAGATCCTGAAGTGTTTGTGTCTCTGACTGAGCAGTGCAGATCTTGGGATGGGATGAGGAAGTCTTTTTAATACTTTGAATAGAGGAATACAGCTTCCTTAAGGATTGAGGTTTTAAAATTCATATAGTGTGTACAGGAGCTCCTTGAGGGAAAGGATATGAGTATGAAAGCTCAGTGGACAAAATTTTCCCTTTAAGCAACTTGTGAAACTGTCAGACTGGGCAAGAATTTGTGTTATGATGCATTTGGTAATACCACTTGTTAGTGTATGGGTTGCTTGGGATGGTGTAGGAGATCTGTGTTCAGATCACCTGTGTTCAGATGGATGAAAGGATGTTCCCATGTCAAGGGACTTCTGAAATTACTGTGGTATGTTCAGTTTTGGACATTTTTGCTTGGTTTTGCTAGCTGGTCACATTGGTACTGTTTATATTTTTACTGAGCTAGAAAAGACAGAGCAGGTCTCTGGTGTGAGAGTTTCCTTTGCTTGCTTCAAGAATTCTGTGATGGCAGAAATTGAAACACCATGCCTGGGTTTGTAACTTCCACCTGGGGGTCTCCATTTTCTTCAGGATATTTCATAGTAGGGGTAGAGAGATGAAGGCAAGGTAAAGAAATCCACATAGGAAGTTCTTAAAATTGTCTGTTTTTCTGCTCAAGCTGGATTCAAAAATTTCACACATGTGCATCTCCTCTGGCTCAACCTTGAGTGCTTGCAGTGATTACATCCTGAAACGTTTTGTGACTGAGCATTTAAATATAAGCAGAAATTGAGGTGCTTGTTTTATCCGGTGATCAAACTTAAATGGAACATGGAGAAAATAAAGAGGTGAGGAAGAGTCATAGGCTTTAGAGTGGCACATCTGGATAAAGAGACACAGAAATCACTTCATCAAGAAAAAACAGACTAGATGGAAAGGACTGAAGATTATTGTCAGGAATTGCAATTCATGTATTGTGGCCAACTTTGTTAGTGGTGCCATTTGAGCCTGATGCATCTCTAGTAAGTAAAAACAGTAAAAATCGATTTATTAAGTAATCATTGTAGCAAGCTCTTTTTAAGGAAACATGAACAGTACATAGCTCCTGTGTACCCAGGTTACTTCTGAAAATAGGATTTAAGCTTTTCAGTCACTTTGACTGCTGAGTTAAGGCTGAGACTTTGAGAAAAGCCAAAGCTGGAACACCAGGGGTGTATTGACTGAGAAGTAAATATTTATGAAAACACCCCCAGGTTTTGGGTATTTAAACGTGGTTATAAAGAATTGAAAGTGGTGTAGTTCTAGACTTGTTCTGGTTAGCTATTGACAGAAACAAGGACAAATCTGGTAGAAACAAGTTAAAAATATTGTTGTCCTTTTATTTCATCAGTTGCAGTCACTCATTTTAATAATTCACCCTATCTAATGAGTATTTTTCCTTCAAGGCAAAATTGTCTTTTTTGCTTTCAATCTTCCTCAAAACAAACAAGTCGACTTTGTTCCAGAGATTTTCAGATGACCTTTGCTGAAAAAATATTTGAGTTTACATTGTTCTATTAAGTGTATATTAAACTTGTGCTCTGGTTATGAGTTATGGCATGGTATCTATGCTTAATGTGCTTATTTTTTGCTTAAATTCTTGGTAGGTACTAGAATGCCAGGCACATACTTTGTCTTAGACTAAATTCAGTTGTTTTCCATATTTTTACAGTTTTGCTTCAAAAATACTTGCTACGATTATCCAGACTTGAAATCAGTGGATGAATAGGGCAGATAAAGCTATCTGTGTGTTAAAAGTATTTCTACTTTATACTGCTTTCCTCATTTGGAAGCTTGGTGTTGCTTTGATAGATGGCACACTACCCTGACTGCTTCAAGTCATCCCTTTGCAAGGTTGATGCAATGCATCAAAGCTGTTTTAACTGCTTTAAATAATGAAGATAAGACTCCTAATCTCAGGAATTGTCACTCATAAATTGAATATCTGCAGAGTGGAGAGCAGGGCTGTGTTGTTTCTGCTGGTTGCAGATTAGCAGTCTGTTCTGCTGCTCGCAGTCCCATCCATCCCAAACCCAGGGTCATCAATTCTCGGAGCCGGCAGCTGTGTGCTGTGCTCAGGGGAGCTGCTCCAGCCCCTCTCGAGGAGCATCTCCCTTGCCTGTTCAACACTCACTCCTCTGGGGCAAAAGAAGACTGCTGGAAGGACACTAGGAGTTGAGAAATACATGGGCACCTCACCCAATCTCAGACAGGGAGCATGCATGGAGTCTGGATGAAAAATGGCAAATTTCTTTCTGTCTTGAGTGGTCAAATGCAGGCAGCTAGAAATTACATATCCTAAAATGTGTCAAAATAGCAGCTTTTAGTGGGCAGCTGAGTGATGATAAACAGCAAGAAACTGCTGTACTGCTGTGATACCTGGCCAGAAATTGAAATCCCTTTACTCAGTATATTATTTTCTAGGCCATCTATTGCATGAACATGTTGTTTACTGCCTACTTGTAATAGAGTTCGTGGATGAGGAGAAATTGTTATGCAAATTCAAGGTTTCAGGAGTTGCATACTTGGTAGAACAACAGCCAGTAACAGTGCAGATACACAGAGGAGACTTTGAGGAACCATAATCACTTAGAAACTTTTTTTTCCCCTTTCTTCTTTTCACTTTGATGTTGATGCTGAATGCTAGTGGAACACGATGGTACTGCTGTGATGTGGAGCAATCAGCTGCCAGTGCAAAGCAAGGTCTGAAGGGACATCTACCAATTAACTGAAAATAATGGGAAAATTATTATTGTTACACTAATCAAAGTTAACTTGTTACCAAGACATTTGGAAGTCAACACATTGGAAGCTATGTATGGTCTAGTGTGACAGTTCTGGTATAAACAAAGTCACAATCAGTGCATCCACTGGGGCTCACAGACTCTGAGGACCGAAGGAATCACCAAGTTTTATATATTCTACAGTACTGGACAAAATAATCTCAAGGCATAATTCCTTCAGGAGAAGAAATTGCTTTCCCAAGTATGCCAGTGTTTGCTGTTAAGTCCAATAAATCTGCAATTGAACTGGAACACATTATTTAGAGACACATTCAAGTTCAGTTTAAGGACTTGAGGATGTGATGAATTTACTTGTTACGCTGTTGAATTGTTTTATTTAAACCTTTACCTTTGCACTTAAGAACTGCATCTTACTGCTAATTTGAATTTTCTAATTATGTGCTAGGAGGTCCCTTTTCCTCTCTACTATTACAGAACCTCCATGATTAGATACATTCTCCTTATAAAATGGCAAGGAATCTTGATTTCAAGCCTGACACTGTTTGTATTAAGGATGCAATTGCAAGCAGAGATTGTGGAACATTTGAAAAGGTTATGTATTACTTTTTTAATAACGTGATTTTACATCAGTGGCCTCAGTGACTCGCCAATGAATCAGAAAGACAACTTTGCCTCCACAGTCGTGGACTGTTGGGTCCTGTGCTTAAAGTCTGCGTGACATACTTGTAACTGGAACAAATATTCTTTCAACCAGGAATGAGTTCATAAAGCTCTCTTTCTTTGCATCAAGTAAGAAGCATGATACTGATACTTCTCAAGATTTTCTGGACTTCTACTGTCTTTTCCTCCCTCTAGTTAATTTCAGCTGGCAGGATCAAGCTTTTCTCTGTGAAAAGAGAGTAATTTTCCAGGTCAAATTCCTTGCTTGTAGTATGGACTGCTTGTTTTGCTCCTCTGTAGATGTTGGACTCTGTTTCTAGTACTGTATTTTAAATACTGAAAGGCAACTGTGTAGCAACTCTGTGTCCACTGCTTGGTACCATCTAGGATGTGCGGTGAACTTTGTCACTCAGCTATATTACCAATTTAAAAAGAAAAAATGCATAATATTTTAGCTTAATATTGATGTAGGGTTTGTATCGGCATAGCTTTATCTGATTTCTTGTACATGATGCGTGCTTATCATGTTACCTAGTAGTTTCAAAAGCTTTCATTGATCTAAAGTGCATACCTTCAGTGAGGACAGAAAGTGGAGAACAGAGAATCTAATCATCTTGTAAAGACACTGTGTGTATGATTTACCTGACAGATGTTTCCTTACAGTTTTACCTTGGGTTTGGGACAAGAATATCTGTAATCTAACAGCGTAATAATTTTGTTGACTTTTTATCTTTTTGCGTACATTACTCATGCACATCAGCTGTTGTCTTTTTCTCACTTCATTGCATTGTTTAGGGACAATATCATCCAAAGTCATATTCAGACTATTATCCTTGGAAAGTCTTTACCTCTGGATCATGTCCCCAGCAGCTACATCCATTATCCACAAAGACTTCTTTCTGTACTTTGTGGGAAGAGTGGGAAGCATAGCATAAGCATACTAATTTGTTTGGGCAACCAATTTCTTCCTGTTATACCCTTTTACTTAAGGTTAAATACTTACAGTTGGGTTGCACAGAACTGTCTTGACAAGATGTACTGGTAACAGGCTTGCTCCTAAGCCTGTGACTATAATAACTAATACTAATCTTTCTAATACTTTGCAAGCTGGTGTTCAGTATTTCTGATTCCAGAAAGTGTGCTGCCAGTATATGGCTTCTTTTTATTTTTCTTGATTTTAAACTTTCTCCCACAGAAATGGGAATGCAAATGCTCTATGCATTTCAGCATTGCTTGGAATTTATTTCTGCAGTTTGTTTGAAACTTGACCTTTATCTAAGCTTGTCTCGCTTCTGGGGCAGGGTATGTGTACCTGTATTCAAGATTTTGAGAGTGCTGTCCATGAATAAATCCAGAAATAACATGTCTTGAATTAAAGAAGAACATTTTTTTGTAGCAGTATCTGAAGTGAAAATTCTCAAACTAAAACATCACTCAATGTCTAGGAAAGCTGGTCACTCCTGAACTGCCTGCATTTTCTCCTGCTTAATAAGCCTTCCTTCTACTTTCTCCTTCTGAAGTCAAGGAGTTAGCTCAGTTACTTATTTTTTCTGAAACATAGTCTTACACGCTTAATTCAAATTTTCTGTAATCACATGGTAGTATTTTCTCCCCTTCTCTTAGATTTTTCTCTTATTATCATGATTTGTAACTGATTTTTCGCCACAGTGAAGTAAAAATGTGTGCTTTCCTGTGGTTTACAGTCCTTTAGCTGCAAAATTAATTGAAGTCTAACTTCGAAGGTTTGATTTTTTTCTTTTGTAAACAACTGTTTTTTTAATGGACCTTTTTAATTGAGGTTGCTAGTAACTGCTGAGAATTTATTTTTTTTTTGTGAATAAAGCATTTAAAGAAAAAAATATCTTCCTTCCAACTTTTCACAAACTTTGTGAACTTGGATTGGTTCCTCTAAAATGACAATACGTGGAAGTGTTTTTCCTATTTCATCATCTCTCAGTGGCATGTACATCTGAGGCTTCTGATCTTTGGCTTAAACAACTGTTAAATTTTCATTATAAATGTGCCACCTACTGGAGCAAAAGGCCCATCAGCAAATATTTATTAATGTTATCTTCTCCAAGACACATTTGCATAGTAATTTCTTGCTAGATTCCCGTGCTTATGGTTGTCAAATCCACACTGTTTTTTGTCAGCCTCACCATAGGGTATGAAAATGGTAATAAGAATTGGAGGGGATGTGGAGCATGAAGGTTTAATAACATGCCTTGTAAAAGAGAAAAAAAAAAGCTGAATTTTAATGAAAAAAACCTGCCTAAAATTAATGTCCAGTAAGGGAATCTTAAATTCATAGGTATTTTAAGTCTTGATTTCATAACAGAAAAAAATCACTTAATTGTTCAATATAGCCTTGTAGTAAAAAGAGAATTTAAACAAGATTTTAGATTATGCAGTAGTTTTTTGTAGTTGTTTTTAAAAAAAAATCTTTGGCCTTATCTTGACATAGGATTAGTCATGATCATCTTTACAAATGAGAGGTATTTTGCTTGGAGCTTGTTGTTTTTATGCTACCATAATGAAATGAATGATTATTTGTATTACGTATATGTCTTAAGAGCTACAGTTCTATTGTGCTAGACTTGTAAAGAATTATGGAAAAGACTTATTCCCAACATTTGAAAATCGGTCTTTGAAACATGAGGCATTAAGAAAATAGTGCAAACAAGAGGAATAGATTGATCTAGGAAAATAACTCTGCTAAACTCAAATTATTTTCTTGATGTTTTCCACAAAAGTGAGTGCTTGTTTGGCAATGTCTGATTATATCACAGTAGAAAAATGTCTAATATATGAATAAAACAAGAAGAACTTCCTGAACATAAATCTGTGTTGCTGCATATTAAATTTATCTGTCCTGTAGGACAGTCTTTGACTTGGGTAGGGTTGTCCTTTTTTGAATTGAGCTAACCATGATGTAGCTGACATATCAATGAGACAGCTATAAAATTTGTTGTTTTTTCCTTACACAAGTTGCTGTTTTCTTTCCATGCCTTGTGAGAAAAGCTCAGACATGAGGGCATTTGCTTTTGAAAAGGAAGAATGAGTCAAGGAACCACCCTCAGAAAATGAGTGTGCAGTCTAACCGGCTATGAAGGAGGAGACAGGGAGCTAGGAGCTCTCTGATCTCTTCCCATCTCAAGTTGTGGTGCATGTTGCAAACTCACAGGTTTCCAAGCAGGTCCTTAATGTTGAATGCAGAGTTCAAATAATCTGTGCTGAATCTTAAACCTCCATTATACTTCAAAAATATTATTTACTTAAATTTGGAGATTTTAACACAGATTTGTAGTGATCATAAGCAGTGTCCTTGTACAGTGCCTGTTCCTTCTTTTCATGTCTACTGCTATTAAGCTATGTTTTGCTCTGGACATATTGGGATGGTGCTAACATATTTATTTGGTCAATATGGCATAGATAAATGAAATGCAAGCATCTGTGATAGACTGTCAAGGGTGATGGAGTGACTACTGATAGGGCTCTGTGGCACACTGGGATGGCACAGTAATTGACAGGAGGTAGTAGCACAATACTTCAGGTTTTGAGCCTGTTTTTCTGTGTTCAAGAGGGAAATTTAATTTCTTGGTCATAGATCTTTGTTGCCTAAATTTCCTTTTCAGTTCTTATTCTGATAATTGAATGACCAATTTAATATTTCTGAGTGAGGGAAATTTAGGTTTTATGTTGAGTATTCCAGCTTATGAAAAATATAAATTACTTTATTTCTTTGGTAAGTGATGATCAAAATGTGTCTTCTGCAGTTCGGTGCAACAGGCCAGGATATATGTCTGGCTTCACTCCAGGCAGTGAACACTTGGAGTGTGCTGGGGCAGTGCTTCAGGAAGCATGCTTGCAGGAACAGGGCTCACATTTCCATTGGCTGGAAAAGTAGGAACATCAGCTGGAGTCATTAATATTGTTGTCTTTAGGGGTGCCTGTAGCTGATCTGCCTGCTTTCCCAGAATAGGACACTGAAGCCAGTAAATAAAGCAATAAAATATTTCACACCTAATAAATTTCATAAACCAAAAGCAAATAAAATCTAAGCAATTCTAGGAAGAACACAGTTGTTCCAAATGTTGAGAGATTGAGGTAGTATAGAAAAGGATAAGAAAAGGCCTTGCTATTTTTATAGGAGGACCTAAAGATTGTATCTCAGGAAACTTCTGAAATGCTTTAAAATACTTCAGTAATGAAAAAACCAGAAAAGGGAAGTAAATCCTAAGCAACGTCTAAGAGTAAAAACATTTAAAGTACATGAATGTTAACTCAACAAAATAAGCGACTACAAGAACATATCCCAAGGAGGTATTCAAAATAAGTAGAATACAGCATTACAGAAAAGAAATGTAAAAATAATCAAGTCCTGCATGCATTTTTATGGGCATATGGAACTGATTCAATGCCCGTTTCATCATAACTGGGCTTTTAAGAATGAAGAAGTTCCTTATCTGTTATTTACTACAACATTAAAAATGTTGTTCAAAACATGATTTGATTTTTTGGCCAGAAATTATTTGGTTATTAGTCTTTTGTCTAATGGTTAAATGAGCTGTCCTTAATTTTATCATTTTTACAGGGATATATATGCTTTGACATAGTATATGGACATGTAGCATTAAAAAATAACTAAAAATAATTCCAGAGTAAAAAAGTGAGGTGGGCAGAGAGGTGATACACTAGACATCTCAGGAGTGATAAATTATTTCAAGGAGTTACAATTGGAGTTGTGCATATCCATAAAATCAGCATAAATTATTTGGTTCTTATTTTAGTTTATATCCTGTTATGTCCAAGCAGAGGAAGTTTGGAATTTTGCTTTGGAATATGCAAAATTCAGGGTAACAAAGTCTGGCAGGAGTGGAAGAGACAGGCTAGTTGAAGTCACTGAGAGAGATATGCAATACCTGGAAGTCTTTCGTAAAATAGTCTGGCATTTTACTTTCAGCTGGTTAAAATATGATGTTTTTTGTAAAATTTGAATAAACTACTAAGAAACCCCACTTTTTGGAGGAACATCTGAAAGCGTTTTGGATGTCAAAGGTCCAAACTTTTGATACCTGTAAATAATGATGCTTTAGCAGTTTTGCTTGCTAATTGTATGCTGTAGCTGTAGATAAAGCTATAATTTTATTTCTTTTCCAACCAAGAAAAATTATTTCATAACCACTTTTCAGTTGTTCATATGTAAGCTAAACAAGTGCACATAAAATAATCTATCTATTAAATTATTTGCTCCTTACCACTGTCATAGAAAATGCCCTTAGAATTGCTTGGAGATATTTTGAGAATTTTTTACTTGCAGGTCTTCTCACATGCGTACAGGAGAAAATTGCAAGGAAGGTTTGAAGAAGTAAAAACATAAAGGTGTAGGATGTATTTTAGTGTTGTGGGGGGCTTTAGGTGTAACAAATTTGAGCATGTCTGTGTCTCATACTTGCAGCATTGTGGTGGGACTTTGCATATTTGGGTTTTCAGTCTCATTAATGACCTGTATGACCCTTGGCAAGCCTTAAAGTTACTTCCACTTTTGCCAGCTGAGAATGACTTGGCTATTGTTGACAGCATCTTGGAGGAGTTTCAGACAAATGCTATCAGAAAAACTCCCCCCAGACAGTACTCCTTATGAACAAAGATGGCTTCAGCTGGGATACTGGATATTGCTGATACTGACCATTTTTGTGTTGCCTTTCTATGCTGAAGGATGACTAGGATGGTCCTTAGCTGCATTTGTGAAGCAGTGACAGCCTTCCTTGTTTAGTGTGTTAGAATAAAGACTGTTCTGCATCTGTTCAAGTGCAACAGATTGCAAAGCTTCTCTGCACAGGTGAAATGACCTGTGCCTAGATGATAACCCTGTTCTTCCCCTGCTACCAAAGGAAATCTGTATATCCACTCCTGTGAGTTGAATTTTTGTCTGGATCATTTGTTTTGAATAGGTATTTTAATGTTCTTCATGGTTCCCAAACACAAACTGGGTTTGTTTTTTTTTTGTTTCCTTCTATCTTTTCCAAATATAGCAGTTAAGAACCAAATTGTTGAAAATAGAAGCTAGGTAGGCCAATTTGCATCCATGTCAGGTGTTGCTGTCCATTTCCCAAATGTTCTCTCTGGTGTGTCATTAAGCTTAGCTCAGCAGTGGCTGTTTCAGGGTGTGCACATGATAAGCAGGCACACTGTGCTGGCACTGCTGGTGCTTAGTCTCTTTACAGGCAGTACCACCATTCTGACTTTGTTAAAGGGAAGCTACTCCTGTTTGCAGAGCTTGTTTGTATTTTCAGCATTAAGAGATTTATGGGGGGGGGGGCCATCAGAAATTTCTATGCCAGGGAAAGGGAAGGTGTGATCTACTTGTGAGAAAAATCAGTTGATGCTCACTTTTGGTGGCAGAAGAATTTACAAGGTGGTGGAGGGACTGCTTTGCAAAGAGCCTTAAAAGTTCATCATCCGAACATGAGCTATGCTAGGCTTGTCACTGTCTAGTGATGAGAGTTCTCCCACCACTCATCTGTGCAGCAAGTTTTGGTGTGTTCAGAGTGCAGGCCTTCCTTCAGGCTGTGCAATAGAGGGGTTATCATTGGCTGCAGTCCCAGAGACTTAATTCCTGCGCTTCTGTTTAACAAATTAACATCAACCCTAATGTAGATTTCCATTCTGGCTTAGATGGTTGGTCATAATTATAATATCCAGATGCTATCTTCCATTATTTGAGCATTATTTTCCCATTCTCTTCAGCAAGCTGTGCATTACCCAGGCTTGACTGGGGTGTTATGTACACTGAGCATGGCCTTACAGTGGTGTGGTCCCACCAGATGCATGGAGTGGTGCTATAGCCAAAACCAGAACTCTGGCAGCTTGGAAAGCAAAGCAGAAGTTTCACTGCAACCAGGGTAAATATTTGACTAAAAATGAGCCAATATGTAAGACTGTGCTGTAGAGACTTATTAGCCCTATCTGAAAAGAGCTCAGAAGGACAATCCTATTGATTTTGTTCTTATCTTGATGACCTTGTAGGTTGAGTTAATGGTTTCTAAACTCAACTGGTGAGTTTGCAGGACAGTTCTGTTTGTCTCCATTCAAGGAGAAAGGAAAGTAGTGTAGAGTTGAAAAATAAACTCTCTTAACCTTCAATATGTATTTTAATTTGCATGGGTGTAGAATCAATGAAAACATAGTAACTGCATAATCTAGACAATACTGAATTGTAGTTCACCTGCATTAAATTATTTATTTCTCAAATCTTATGACTTGGAAGTCATCTGGAGTTACAATAGGCATTATCACACTTGGCTGATAGATATTTTTAAAGAAACTGGAGTTTGACAAGGATGGGGAGAAATGAGTCTGGCCTTGCTGATGTAAAAACCAGGCTGATTCTCACCCTGGCACTCCCGGTGTGGCTTGTAAGACAGAATATGTTTTTGCCTATCTATGGGTACTCATACCTGGAGAGGAAACCATTCTTTTGGGGTAGTAGGGCTGCACAATCATTTCAGACGATGCTCTTTTGTGCCAGATCATTAACTGGTTTTAAAATTGTCACAGCTTCTGTAAATCCAGACATAAAAGCAAGTATGCAGAATTTCTTGTAGCTACTGCTAAGATACATCGTGATTTTCAGCTCCCACGTGGCATAGTGAACTTCACCTTCATACATAATGTTGTTAAAACTTGGATGTTTTATAGATGAAGAGGCTGTTGCTCTCTTGTAAATGTTAACTATGAGAGCAGTCTGCATAAGATCAAGAGGCACTAAGGGATAATGTAATTGGAATTTTTCAAACAATCGTGTCTGTTTCAGAATGAAGATTCATGATAGAAAAAATAAGACAAAATAGATCTCACAGTTTCAGCATAATTAAGATTTTTGCCAGTGGCTACTATGGGAAAACCTTCTTAAATATTTTCCCCTTACCCCTTTGAAAGTTTTGATGTTAGAAGAGCAGGATTTTCATTCTGCAGCTACTTGATTAAGCAAAAGCAGCTCTGATTCCCAAACTTCTAACAAAGAGAGTCAGAGCTGTAATTAGCATTTTCCTCTTTTTTTTCTTTTCTTTGCTGATGGAAAGATCCTCAAGTCAACCAAGGTGAGGGGAAATTTTGTTCAAGCATCAAGTGTTTTTTTCTTATGAAAAAGTTGAGAAAAAAACCCTAAGAAACTACATAATGAATATAGCATTATATAAAATAGATATAAAAAGTAAAATAAGGTTGGGGAATTCACTTTATTTGATAGGGATTTAAATTATGTAAATAAATCCACTCTTGATAACTTGCACATTAGTATTCTCTTCAGCAAGGTGGTTAAGCGTGCTTAAATATGACCTCTGCTTTGGCCAGGCAAGGAACAAAAATAAAAATAACACTACAAATTTAGAGAAGGTATAAAGGGGGAAATAGGGCTTGAATTTTTACAGGTTATTTTGTTTCAGGTTAAGTAAGATTTATGATAATATGTGGAGGCTTCTATATAAAGATTCCATCTATTGTGACTAGTATTAAAGCTCTGTTTTACAGTATTTACAAGTAAACCCTTGACCTCTTCTGAGATCTTTGAAATAGTCTTAGCAACATCCACTTGATTTATTATCTGGAGATGTCTGAGCAGGAAACTTTGTCAGTGTTTTAAGGTAGATTGTATTAATGAGCTGGTCTCTCATTTCCTGTGCCAGTAGCATTTAGTACAAATTTTTATAATGCCTTTTTCTTTCTCATTTAAGTGCCAGTGCTGCTAACTCTCTACTGTACAGAAAAGGCTTTAAAGCAAGTGTAGACCTCTTGGCTGAGAATTTATTATGGTCAATTTTTTTATCCTAAAATGTAAGAAAGAGGAAATGATGTGATGTTGTTTATGTTAACATGTAACAGAGAGGAGATGATTCAAGTAAAATAGTAAGCAATATTGTAATAATAAAGTTCACATGAAGTGGAGTAGGGAAGATGAAAGAACATGTCAGAGTAATGTAATATACTGAAAATTGACAATAACTTTATTTTGGTGAGCTAAATTTCTCCTGGATAGACACCACAAAAATGAGAACCACAAGATGAATAAAGGATTTGGATTTTGAACTTCTGTTTGTAAAACTAAGGAATATATGTCATAATAAGACATAAGTCCTATGCAAAATGGTAATAAGGCCATTCCCAGGTAGTATTACTATCCTGCTACAAAAAATGCTTTCTCTGAGGGAGAGGAGCACAGAACATCTGATGTTAAGTACTATCACAGTTATTTATAATACAAAAGCACTTTTTTGTCAATATTGTATGAGAGAACCTGAAAAATTGTAGGGGGGTCTTTTTTGTTTCTCCTTGTTTCATCTGAAGACGTGAAATTATTTCATATTCACCTTTCAAAACCCTGATATCATATAATAATTTTATTTGAATACAGAAGTGGATTTCCTATGTGACTTTAACGCTGCACCTTCAGAGAATACATAGAACAATGCAGAAATTTTAAAAGCCTCTTAACTGAATTGCTCTTTGAATGTTTATATCTTGAATATTTTAAGTCACATTATTTTGAGTTGTGATCATTAAGTAATAAGAGCAATGGCTTTTTCATCTCTCAAAATTCTCTACAAAGAATGAACTCATTCCACGTAGTCTACAGGGGGTTTGCCAAGTGGCTGTTAGGAGTACAGATGGCCAGTTTTCCTTGTAGATTCACTTCATAAATATAGATTTAATGAGTTTTCTTAATATTTTTATGCTCTAGAACTGTATATATAGATCTATCTATTACTAGATAAAACTTGATCTTTGTTGGACTGTGCTAAGTATAGTGTCTGTGATCTGGAACTTGCTTAAACAACAAACACTGTACAACCAGAGTTGTGGAAATCATAATTTCACATGTCTATTTTGAAAATAGGTAAACAAGAGCTAAATTTTCTGATTTAATTGTGTCATGTTAACATTCTTGTGATACATTTTTGTCACTACATTGATTTTTTTAAATGTTTTTTTGATATCATCAGCTTCTATGTGCATACTTATAACCTTTATTGAGAAATATTCTTGCAAAACTGGTTAATTCATAGTATCAGAGAACAGCCCAGGTTGGAAGGCATCTTGAAAGACCATCTGGTCCAAGATTTCCTAGGAAGGGGAATCATGATGAGATTATCCAGCAGCTTGTTCACATCTTAAAACCTCCAGTGATGAGGATTCCATCATATTCCTGGGCATGTTCATCTCACTGTAGTTTTCTCTTATGAAAAGATGAAGCATCTCCCAGTGCACTCCTCCCGCCTTGTCTTCTCCATGTGGATCCTCATGGAGAGAGAACCTCCATCCTCTGTGACTGTCCTTTAAGTACTGAAGTTCTGTTATGAGTTCTCACCCAAGCCTTCTCTTTTCCAGGGAGAAAATTTCAACTCCTTCGGTCTTTCCTCACAGGGCAGGTTCTCCAGAACTTTGATCACCATTAAGGGCCTTCTTTGGACCTCTCCACACTGTCCACACCTTTCTTGGTTTGTAGGAACTGGAACTGTACACAGTACTGTGGGTGCAGCCTGACAAGCACTGAGTAGATTGAGATGATCACATCTCTATCTCTGTTTATAAAGTCCCTGTGGACTGAGGATTGAAGATTAATCTTAATTAAGATTAAAAATATTGTTTTTTCATACTGAGATTTCAAAGTGATGGAAATGACCAGAGTTTGTTATGCTGTTTTGCAATCTCTGTGTTTGAGTTCACAGCCAGTAATGTCAGATGTGGTTTCTATTTCATGCTCTTCTTTATGTGAGTTGTTATGGATGGATGGTGTCCGCTGCTCTGTAAGGAAAAGCGAGGATATCTGTCTTCTTCAACAAGTGGATGTGAGGTTGCAAGATGTAGTTCTGTGCTGATCTTTGTCACTGTTTCATATATGAAAATAGAAGGTTATGTGAAAGGTTTTGACAAAGCTGCTCTGGCTCTTCATTGCATCTCAAGTTTCAGTCTTGATCCAAATCTGGCTCTGGTAAGGAACACTTGTCTCATTAGTCAGTTTTTCTCTTGTCAGGAGCCAGCAATGCTGACTGAAACAAATGAACTGTTTGGGAGGGGTGGACACAAGAGTGCTTGGGTGCCTGACGTCAGAGATGTCCAAAAACACAATACTCAGTTACCTTTTTTGCCAATTTCTTACTGTATTTCACAGTTCTGTTGCTGCCAATGTCATGTGTTTATTTGCAATTATGAGAGAGAATTGTTTGGCTGAGGGTTCAATTTATTTCCAATGGTAGCAGAAATTTTCTGTAACAGTCCTTTTCTAAGTTCAGGAGGTACTCACATCTTTCCTGTGATATATTTGAGAATGGCTGCCCTGTGCAGGTTAACCCACTAAAGACAGAATATTCTTTGGTGCTCTGTATTCTTCACAATGGTATTGAAGGATGTAGACTCTTGGCTTGTAGGATTTGACATTGAGTTAATTATGCAGGCTCTTCCTTTCTGTGAGTTATCTTTTATGTGAAACCTATGCTCTTTTCTAAAATAGTTATTTTCTCATGTGCAACATATGAGATTTGAGATTAAACACTCATTTATCTGCATGTGCAGTGTTTTTTGTAGAAGTCCAGTCAGTTTTATTCTTTCTCAACTTTCCATCTCAGGACCAATTTTTTTAAAGAAAATTCTTAATGATCTTATTTTATATCTTAAAAAATATGAAATTGAGAAGAGAAAATGTTATTCTAAGGTCAGTAATTTTTATGTTCATTTTTTACTACGTCTGCTTAACCACTAGGTACTCACTAAATTTTCCCCTGAAATCAATGCAATGAAAGGAGATACCTGACAAGCTCAGTAGACCAATGGGCATGAAAACCTAGAAATGTGTGCAAAATACAGAAATAGTAAGATAATATCCTGATTAAATAATTGCAGATACGTTGAAAGCAGGTGAAGTTGTTTCTCATACTGCCCCTTCACTAAGTGAAGGCATTTGTTAAAGCACTTGTTTTAACCAGAATATGGTAGAGCTGACAGAAAACCCAAGCTGTTAATCTGTCCAGACAATACTTTATCTATATAATAAACTTATAGATTTATTTATTTATATCAATTTATTATTTATAATTTGCTTCTAAAGGAGACATAGAAAATATCTTATTGAAATTTTAAATATTTTGGTAGTCATGATATCTTTCCCATGTGTTTAGTATGGTTCAAAATGAGCAGACTTCATAAACTGATTCATTTACAGGAAGTGGCCCTCTGCTCAATTCAATTAAAACTGCCTTTCTAAACTTTCAGTGTTGTATTTAAGAACACAACTATTATGATTTTTTTGAACTGGCAAATATTGAGTGACGTCCACCTTTTTTTTGGCTGAACCCAAAAGGCCAGACATACTTATGCAAAGTATGAGATTCATAGGAATAATTTTATACATTGGTAGAGACATGATGGGTTCATTTATCCAGAAAACTTTTTCAAGGAGAGAGTCCTTATGTGTTTAAAAGACAAAGTAAATTGTCTCAGCTTTCCATGAAATTTAAGTGCTGTTAGATGCCAAAATGTTCTGTGGCTAAGGGAGATACTGGCTGTGCTGCAGAGTCCATCTCATTCAGCTGGGTTCAGTTCATCTGGTCCTGGATGTTTGCTCTTGGTGTTTCATTGTGTGCCAGTGCACAAAGCTTCCCCAGTGAACTGGCTTGCTCAACAAAAGCTGTCTTGTAGGGTCACCTACAATTCGGGCACATGTAAGCCCCATTCACTTTGGTAGGTTTTTCCTATATTTTTGGAGGGAATCCAGCCTATCAGGGCAGCCTGAATTAGTGCTGTATAAGCAGGGGTGGTTGCAAGTGTGGTTCTGTACTATTCATTTAAAGAGAGTTTGGGTTGTGATTGCTTTTGAAGGTACCTCACACTTAAACTGAGGTGAAGCTGAAGAATTGCAGAAAGACAGCTGGCCTACTTTTCCAAGGACACAGTATCTGCAGTTTCTTTTGGCTTCTGTGCAGTTTCAGAGGATCAGTGCTTTGGGAAACTGGGTTGAATGGCAGATAATAGTGAAATAGCCCTCAGGAATATATTAGGGAAGGCTTAGTCAAATAGCTTTATACTTTGATATTTTTATTTAGTTAATAATCATGTTGAAATAACCTAATTTGAATAGTATTTTGAAATTTTAAAAATGCATATGTACGTTGTATTAAAAATAATGTGATTCTTATCTGTTTTCTGTATGACAATTAGAAGCTCAGTTATGTTTTTATGGGACTAAATCTGCATCCTGTCATGCATTGCAGTATGTTGGTACTTTGCCAAAAGGGTGGCAGACTGCAGTGCTATGAATCTATTGAAGTCCAAACAAACTTGTTTCAAGAAAATCAGAGAAAATACATGCCAGTCTGACTGGGCAAATCCAAATTACTTCAGTCTATGATTAATTGAATTAGGTTGCTTCAAAATTCATAACAGGTGCCTGGAATGACCTTGCTTACTGCTATCAGTGCTTTAAATGTCTCTGGAGAACTTGGATTAGCTGACTGAGTACTCCCTTACAGAAGGGATGTCCTATGTGAGCTTCTTGTCTCAAAGGGATAAAATGGGGACATCTCAAACGCCCTGAAGAAAATATATACCCAATTGCATGTGATGAAAGGTAGCTGAGGGATCAAGGAAGAACCTTTGAGGTTAAAATTTCAAGGTGAATATTTTATCCAGATTGAGAAAGGGAGGATTTAATGTATACAAAGAAAATATAACCTATACAAAATGCTTATTAAATATAACAAGATTCAGAGTTAACGTTTCAGAATTAAGTTGCTCTGAGATGTTGCTGTGATTTTTTGAACTGTAGTGACATAACCTACACAATTCCTGTGATGTTTTTAGAACTGAGCTTTGGAAGCTGCAGAGCAAACGGATGGAATTTTCCATCGAAATGGTATAGGTGGAGGTTTGACAGCACAGCCACTGCTGCAGTGCTGTTCCTGGAGCTGGGGTGCATTGTTTTTCTTCTGTACCATGCCTGGAAATTTTCAGCCAAGCTTCTGTCTCTTGCACTTGTTCATACACAGCTTTGGGAGCATATGCTTGTGTTTATAGTGTGTGTATATATATATATATATATACTTAGGGAGTCTCAGAAATATTTGAATGACTGTGTGCATCTGTGAACCTGCAGACCTTTGGGATGGATTTTAACAGGTGTAAATCTACTTCTAATTCTGATGAGTCTGAACACATGTCATCTCTGCATAGCCCATGCACACAATTTGATGACTTTGTGAAAAAAGAAGGCTGGCTGCCAAGAAAAATTAACCCTGTGTCTTGTGTCACTTAGGCAGTTTAAATGACTTTCACACCTAAGGCTGAAATAAAAATGAGCTACTACTTGTCACCATGCTCTGAGAGACTGGTCTCTGTTGAATAACAACATCCATCTGCTTCAGAAAAATTTTACTATAGTAGACTGTGTCCTACTACACAAATCCAGATGCCTGACCACAGAAAAAATCCTCCCAGTGCTGTGCAGAGCCCTTGGTCAGCATCTCACATGCATCTTCTGCATCCAAAATAGCCCTGGCATGGATTCTTTTGTGCTGGGTGGTTCCATTCCGTCAGCTTTCTCCCTTCCCGTGGTCTGAAATGTAGTTATGCTGATGCAAGAGTGTATTTTCTTTCCAGCTGGCTCTGCAGTGGGTGCCATTGATCTGATGTTTTGCAGATATACTGAAACCCAGACTCCAGGATGAGTTATTGTGCAATGCTGGGGGAAGGGGAAAAAAGCGTGGGGGGCAGGAGGGAACCAACGAGAAAACCCAGCTACTAACTCAAGCATCACCAGAAAGTAAAAAGATTTGGTATGCAAGAAGAGAAAACAAAGGAAGAGAGGCCAGTATGATCATAGTTATGTGCAATGGAGTGTGAATTTAAGTAGAGACATGAGAGATGGCAAGACCAAGAAGAGGAAAACTGAAAGGGACAAACAGAAAGGATTGAAGGGTAGGGAGTTTGTGAAATGTGCAATTCTTCCCCAGCTTGAAGAGGCTGTGTGGGAGAAGATTGGAGCCAATACACAGTCCAAAGAAGAACAGACATCTCGCTTCACATTTACAGAGTATGGGTAGGAATTAAGTTCCTTGGACTGTGCCAGTTAAGCAACTCAGCCCCTGAAGGCAGGAGACTTTCCTCAGCCCCTGTTTTATGACTGTGGTTGAGCACAAATGCTCAGGGGGTCATACTGTGTCATACCTGCACAAGTTGAAACACCTGGCTTAGAGCTAGGCTGTACAGGCTTCCAGCCCTGCATTGTCTCACAAGTGATTTCACTGTAGAAACTTCCGTCCATTAAACAAGAATGGCCATTCAGGAGGGAGGTGGTAAGTTAAAATCTGAACAGAAAGAGATATTGATATTTTGGATAACTCTTCCAATAAGATCCCTTAATTGGTGAGCCTATGAGTCATGAATGGTGTTTTTTATGTGGTTTAGTTTCTTTTTTCTGTTTCTTCTTGCATCTGGATGCTATGCTTTTCATAACAAAAAACTCAGATGGTAATTTGGAGTCAGTTTGAGCTGTCAGCTCATGTTATACCTGGATGCATTGCTTATTTCTTACACCTTCACTCTCTCAGTAAAACTGTCTTGTTGCTTTTTGCGTATGTTTAAATTTTTTGGATATTAGTCCTTGCAAAAAAAAAGTATTTGGTTTGCTGGGGGAGTGGAGATTTTGTTTGGTTTGTGTTTTTTTTAATAATTCTCAAGGCGCTTAGTCATTCATAGGATTTGAATATATTTTCAAACTAAATGACTCAGAAGGTTGTGTTGAATTTGCTTTTTTGTGTTGGTGTTAATGTTTTCATCATTTTTTTTCTCATTAATGTGGCATTTGTGTGACTGTGACCCACTCTGCTTTCATTTGATGACTTACTGATACCTGTTATTCCTTAAAAACAGAAGATGCCAACTTAAAAAAATTATCCACATGGAAATTTTTATAGCACCTCTCCCATGGCCTTTATTGGGTTTTCATATTTCCAAAGGAGTGGATTTCAAGATAGTTAAAGATGATCTTTCCAGGTATTCACAATAGTGAAGTCAAATAATTTCCATGGAAATCAGGCAGTCGTTCTTCCTGGTATAAACATGCTCCACAATATGCTCCTGTGCCCAAGCTGTAGAAAGTTCTTTCAGCAACCTGAATCTGTGTACCCTGCTCCCTTTTTCTCTTTCTCTGAAAGTGTTTATGCTTTTGCTTAAGGACAAAAGCTTCTTCAGCCTGACTGGGTGCAATTCTTTGCATTAGAATTTGGGAATTTCTGAAGTATGAGTGTTGCAGCTTCCTCAGTGACAAAGTGCTTTGCAAATGGCATTGGACAGGTGAGTCTTTAAGGGTTTTGTTTGTTTGGTGTGTCATCACTTTCTAAAAGAAAATATATATGTCAGGAGTAGTGTCACTGGGATCTATCTGTTGTGATGAAATAACTGCTTTTCAGCTCCAGTAAAGATGACTGAAATAAGTAAAATGATCAGAATAGAACATGCTTAGTAGAAGAGATTTGTCATTGTTAAGCAGTACATATCACACACTTTCTTTTTGACCTTGGGAAAGTTACAGATGCTTTAATTCACTTTGCATAAAAGTTGATGTACTTGTCATGTGTATCTCCTTTTGGTATTGTTTACTTGAATTATAATTTAGGTCAAGAATTCTTTCTTAACTTGTTTATGGAGAACTCTTGGTACTGTATAGCTTCATTTTGACACCTCTTGCCATTATTGTAATACACACATTAAAAATAATCAAGGATCTTTTATATTATTTAGAACAGCTTGAAGCTGCTTATCCTCTGTGATTCCCTACTATTCACATTATTTTGGAACTCTGTCATTATGACAAGTATATATACATATGAACTTGAGAAGCTGGAGAAGAGATATATGTATGACTGTTAAAATTTTACCACTTCCAAATATATAGTTTTTTCAATTCGAAATTTCTATTAAGGTTGTACAGAAATGCAATGTGGAGTTTGAGAACTGAAAGTTATGAGTCTTTCAGAGTCTGTGTGCCCATGATAAAGAGAAAGGGTTAAAGGTGTCTCAAACACTGCATGGGAAATATCCTCTTCTCCAGTGCTTTGGAGTACAAGATCCAAAGCAGAAAATAAGTTCATCATTCTCTCTTTTCCAACTGCAATGAAGTAACTACTTACTGGGTTGAATCCTAAAACATTTGCTGTCATGTATGTGCTGTAGGTCATTTTCTAAATGCCATAAACTGGATCAGGTAGAATGTTTTGTTATTTCATCTAGTATGCAATATAGTGCTAAGTTTAATGGGTTTATAGGCACTTGTGAAATATATGTGTGTAAGTTTGATCCATCTGTGTGAAGCAGATATTCAAACAGAATTTGCTTCATGTAAGTAAGAGTACAAGATACCAGCATGAGCCCATATGTTTTAATATTCCTTTCCATTGCATTTCAAGAGTATGTTTGTCATGAGAATCTGCCTAATGCATAATCTGGGCAGAGTTAAATACTCCTTTTCCGAATTATTCGGCTGGGTGACAGGAAAAGGAAAAGCTGTAATACACATATTACTGGATGTGCAGATGTCTTGGTGGAGGTTTAGATTTAAGAATTAAGGAGAACACAATTGCTTGCGCCTGCTTTGAATCTGTGTCTGTTTGTACCACAATTCACTGACATTAACTTGATGAGAAGAATTAGAGAAGAATAACTGAACTCCTTTGATTCAATACTGTTCTGTTCTGAGATGTTTCTGGAAAGCCTTGGTAGTTCATTGTGAAATTTATCTACTGCAAAAGGGATTTCACTGCTACTCACAGGACATGTGCTTGACCATGTCTTTTGCCTGTTCTGTGTGCCTATACAGTAGGATCAGGTTGTTCTACCTCACCTCCAGCTTCTGTTTTCCTCCTTTAAATTGGGATGATTCTTGGGGATTGCATTAAGTGCATGTGTGAAAATACGTGGTGAACAAAGTTGAGACTTGAGAATCATGATGGGTAGTACAGTAACAACAAGGTCAAACCTAAGTTTTGTCTTTTTCTTAGCTTTTATATTACTACCAAATATTGCCAATTTTTTTTTTTTTTCTAGACTGGCCTTTAGTTAAAATTTGCTGTAGCAATTCTGTGTGTGACTAGTATACAGTGCACTGAAGAGAAAATCTTGAGAACAGAAACAGCAAGCCTAAAGAGCTGCTTGTGCATGAAAAGCAGAGGACAAAAGCTAACAGATCCAAGCATGGCTATGCAGAGAAGCCTTTTATGAATTTGACAGTAGGGTGCTACTGCTGTTTGGCACTAAGCTTTACAAAAGTCCAAACTGCTAAATTTTGGACTTCTTGGAAAGATGATTTTTCTCAGCGCTCAATCTGAAAATACAGCAGATCTACACAGACTGTCCATTTCTGGAGTCACATCCTGACAGTACAATTCTCCAAGTTTCAATCAGCCAAAATCCAAACATGTTGTATTCCAGTCTGCTAGGGAGAGTTGCATGTATCAAAGCAACACGGAGGGAGAGCATGGACATACAATCTAAGTACAAACAATATGTTTTGTGTAGATTGGATTTTGAGTGACATTTGTTTGTTGTTAAAACTTGTTAGCTGAGATAATAAGTAACCTATTCAAAGTGCACGAAATGTCGCTTCTCCAGCCTCCACGTAAAAGAGAGAAAATACAGAGGGGAAGAATTTGAAGTATGAACTTTGGGTTTAAAAAAAAAAAAAGCTACCACCTGAGCATCTTGGCAGTTGAGCTATTCAGTGTCAGCTTTCCTTTCCTTGACTATAGGAGCTGCTTGTGACTGACACCTGAGTGCATTTGCCCTCAGATAACCTCTCCAGGAGTCCTTTCGTTTCTTGTAGCTCTGTGGTTCTAATGTGCAAACTTTCGTGCTTTCTCTCTCTCCCCTTTGCTTAGATGTGGAAGGGCATCACATCATAGCGTTTTGGAAACAAAAATGAATTAATTTTTTTGTTTAATTTACTATTGCTCTTTGTCTGTTTTGCTTTCATCTTAATGTTTTTGCTGACTTTTTCTCTCTCCTTCTGGTATAATAATATTTGCCCTTTCATTGTGTTCTCCTCACACGTCCTGTCTTTAAACCTTCCCCCCCACAACTGTATTCCACTTTTTCCTTTTTCTCTTCCAGCTTCCTATCCTCACCCTTGTGACTTCTGCATCTATAATGCAGTAGCTGCATGACTGCCTCAGACTGCTGCTCCAGAAGGAATTGCTATTGTCCTGCTTTCCTGCTCACCTGTGGCACCTCTGCTGTGCTTGCACAAGTGCATTTATGCCCTCAACACCCAGAGCCCACCATGCTCATAGTGTGGGGAGGCCTTCCATGCTGTTATGGATCTCTGAAGAGGCCTTCTCAGACATAAAAAAAAAGTCAGGACATCTCCAAAGCCTTGGGACAGATTGAGTAGGTGGGAGTTAGCATTGTTTAAGGGACAGGGAAGAAAAAACTGTAGTTAAAACTGTGATGCTTTGTGATTGGAGATCCCATTTTAGGTGTGAGCTAGGGGGCAGGCTGACACATTAAATCTGAGATTAGTGTGTCCTAAGACCTTCCTCTGAAACCAAGGTCTGGTCTTCTGTGAGACAGGGTGCTCTATGCTGGTAAGGGGGAAATGGAAAGGAGCTATGGCATGTTAAGCTAGATAAATCAAACTAGCACATTGTAATGGTTTTAGCAAGGAATTATCAAACACTGCCAAAAAAAAGAGACCCTGCAGTCTTTGAGCAAGTGGAGGGAGTGAGGGAGCTGTGCCTCCAGTCTGGGATAGTTACAGTCCCTGCTGTTTTGTCTTGCTATAATCCATAAACCTACCACGTGCTCATGGAATGTGTAAGGCTCTTCTACAGTAAAGAGTGAAATTGAAAAAAAAAAAAAGTCCTTCAGTCATCACAGAAAATACAATTATTATTATCAGCATGAGAGAACAGAGTATTTATTGAGAATACTGGTCATCTTATGAAGTCATCAGAGTATATAAAAAACCCATATAAAATTTCACAGAAGTTTGGTGTTGCCAATCTCAAGTATGCAATGAGAATGAGTCACATCTTCCCAGATTTGCTTGAAAATAAGAGAGGTTTATTTTTAAATTGGTTTGATTTTTATTTGCCTTTTTATGTAAAGCTGATTCATGTTTTCCACTGCTAGCAAAGCCCACAATATTTTTTTCTTTTTTCTTCTCTTTTTTTTGTAAGAAGGGCACTTTTTTAACAAGAGTGCCAAATATTTCGGGACATGTAACAAGATTATGTAATTGCTGCCAACTCATGTTAGCAGGTGATTATCTAAGTAATCCCCCTTTAGTGGAAGGGAGGAGTAGGAGGTTGTAGAATAAAATAAGATTAAGCTAAATTTTCATATGTGCTGTTTTGAGTAACCAACAGTCACATACTAGAGATGAGTGTAGTCACTGAAATAATATACTTCAGGACTGGGTACAAATTTAATTTTGTAACACAAATTCTGTTTAGTGTTTCTAGAGGCGTGGAAATTTCTTTCAAGAAGTTTACTTTTTAAATCCATCTTTTGCCTCTCTTCTCATTCCTTTGCTTTTGTGAAAAACAAATGAGAAGATTAAGTTAATCTTTATATATTTAACACAAAGCACTAAAGTGCAAGGATTATATACAGAATTTCTTACGTAGTCTTTATTTCTCTCTAAGGAGTTATCTGACGTAACTGCTAACTGCATCAGTTAAAAATCTATTCCTGATGATCTTGGATGTCTTCTCTCTCTATTTAATTTTTTTTTTTAGTGTTTTTTAAATAGAACTCTTTCTATCCAGTATCCTTACTAGACTGTGCTTGAAAAAATTCTTTTGAAGAGTCAAAAGTTCTGTGCAGACCCCAGCTGAGTTGTACTGACACAGCACATCCCAATGTTAGGGACTGCAGATCGGAGAAGTCTCAGCTTTGTGATTATGTGCCTTTTGCCTCTATAATATGAAGAGGGATATTTTTCTTCTTCATTGCTGAGTTTAATTGTGGGCAGATAGTCTGTGGTCAGTTTTATTGGACAGTAGGTAATTGCCATGGTAGCACCAGCATTCTGAATGTTTTTTTTTGCTTATCTAATTTGGTCTTGTAGGTGGCTTTTGAACTAAATAAAAAGTCCCATACCAACTCCCTGTCTGTATTACTTTAAAAGAGGTCTTTTTTATCGGAGCGGGCAAATTCAGCTGTAATGAAATTAAGCATAATGGAAAGATGGGACATTTACTTTTGCAAAACTTGCCTACCAGATAGTTTTTCCTTGACACACTGCATTTGTTCTGTAAGAAGTTTTTCTCTTGCTGAAAGATAGGAAACTGGTTTAAAACCAACTGAAGGACAGATATACTAAAGTATATTAACTTTAAAAATTTTACAGAAGTAACTGCTTTCTCTTTCTTTGTGGTTTTGTTACCTTGAATTGAGGTGGCACCAGCTGCTGCCTGTCTGCATCACTCCTGCATAGCCTGAAGAGGTATCATTCACCAATGGGAGTGAAGTAAAGTGTCCCAGCAGCTCTGTGGAGCAAGACATATTTCTCAGCAGCACAGGTTCAAACCCTACTCAAGGCTTGCACCAAGCCTAACAGGAGCTTGTGAGAGCGTTTCTTTTGCTAGATCTATTGTGCAGAATTTTCTGTTCTGCTGAACTAACTGTAGAGGAGAAACATGCTTCTGGGTAAGTAATTCCATGTGGAGGCTGAAATCTGTCTTTCAAGCAGCTGCATAATAGAACGCTGTATGCTTGCTCCAGCTGTATGGAAGGAGAAGTGTTTAGCTGATTTATTTTTAATAGCAATCCATTAGTGAAAGCTGTACTCATTTGCTGCAGTTTAGGAACAGAGTAGTCAAATTTGGAAATCTTAGCACTGTGAGTGACTATGATCTATTTTTTAGATACTTCTTATCTTTGGGTAAACTGCGCCAAAGAAATACAAATGCCAAAATCAGCATTTGAACTTTTTTTCCCATGTTTAGATGGTAATCCTGACATTTTCTGAAGGAAGGCTCTAAATGAAAACTTTTGTTAGTAAGTCCATTGGAAGAATGCATTTCTTAAATATGAAAATAAATGTTTCTTATTTGTGAGGCTACTGATGGTTCACTGTAAAAAATTAATGCTTAATTATTGCATGTCTCTAATTCTCTTATCATTATGCCTCTAAAATCTGTTGACTAATATTATTTATATAATACTTTCAATAAGCAAAAATAGTAGTAGCATTTGAAATAGGGAATGCCTTCATGTGTATTTTAAAGAACAACTTGAAATTATTAAGTTTCTGAATTGTTAATGTGTTACAGATTATGCAGCATTGCTTAACTGTGGTGTTAAAATGTGCATGATGCATTCAAAAAGTTCCTCTTAGAGTGCCCTTGTTAGGTCAAAAACATAAATATTCTCTTCTATCCTTCAAGTCCTGTTTATAGTTAGATGATTAGCTTGCAGAAAACACCTTTATTTTTTTTTTTCATACAAGGCAACCTTGACTGGAAGAATGTCATTGGTAGGTTTTTCAGCTATTGAAATGAATAGTAATAGAATGCTCATTTTCTGTGATTTGAATGTTTAAATTACTTTTTGTTCTAAGTATGATAATCTTTGGTATGTAGTAAATTGCAAAATCACGTCTTACAGGATTCCATTGCTTTTAAAACTGCTACATAATACTTCTTTTTTTTTAACCTAAACTAATGTGTGATTATTGATCATAATCTTTTGTTAGTCATGTTAGTTAACTTTCTAAAGACAAAAAAATGGCCTGAAGAGGTGCTTTTGGGAGGCAGAATTTAAGGTTAGTGCAGAATTTAGCTTAGTCTGGTTGAGTCAATGAGATTTCAGCAAAGTAGGTTGCATGTCTGTATATGCTTCAGGACTGTTAATACAGGTACTTTATAAACATATGTCCTTTTTCTCTCCAAAAATGTGGCTGTGACATTATTTCTATGTTCTCTTTGATGGTCATAGTTTTATGCCTTGGGTGCTGGATTCTTTGTTGTAAGGAGTTGCTCTCTGGTTTTTCTAGACCTTTGCTTGTCTGTCATTTTGTATGTTCAGATAAAGTCACAATAGTAACTTGCTGTGTTGCACAGAAGTACATGTTGCAGCAGATTTAACAGAGAAGCCTGAGAGAAATCTGGTGATTTGGTTGTTCCTGTTGTTCACTTATTGATTTCAGCAATCTCTATTTAGAAATGTGTTAATTCTGTCTGAAATTGGAGCCACACGCATCTTCTATTGAGCCTCAAGATGCTTTGTCACCAGTTTCCCTGTGCTACCATTATCATGGTAATGTCTAGATTCAAATTTATCTTTGGCTTCCCATCATGATTTATCTGAGAGCCCACTCTGCAGGGCAGTGCAGACAGCCCAGAAATCTTGGGCTGTTCCTGCCTCCTGGGAGACAAGGCACAGGCAGTGGACAATCTGTGCTGGCCAGGCATCGTCTGTCTGCAGCTTTGGCTAGCAGATAGCAAGCCCAAAGGTGGTTTGCCAGCTGAGAGAGAAAAGTGAGAGTCCAAAAAATTGTGTCAAGCCTTCAGGGACAGTTGGACTGGGATTAAAGCAAAAGAGAAAATTCTGTCTATTCAGAATGTGAACAAAAAAAACCTAAAAAAACAACAAAACCAAACAAATCAAAAAAGAAAAACCCCAATGAACAACAAACCCCCAAACAAGGCAAACTCAACTAACCAAAAATGTTTCAGTTTTAACCCATCAAAACTGCTTTATACAGAGCATGCAGCTCTGTTAGACTGAGAGGCAGAATCTGTTGAGAAGGGAAACCTAATAGAAGTTGGAAACTTGTGCACCACAAGGAATTTTGGCAAGAGCTGAGCAATACAAATGCTGCGGATGGGGGAAAACGCCTGACCTGTGCTGGTACCAGTGAGGATCTTGACCCTGCTTTTGAGTAAGCAGGGACCAGAACTGAGTCACAGAGACAGGAGACAGCAGTGAGGGTCTGGAGGGGCCCTGGAAAAGGAGGGGCTTGATCCGGACTCTGAACTTGTGGGAGGAGCAAAGAAGCATAATCCATATGTAGAGAAGTAGTCTGCTGTGACTTTCCCAATGATACCTTATAAAGACAGTAATTTAAAAAGGAAAGATGAAACCAGCCCTATAGGTAAGCAAGAATGTCACTAGGGCAGCACTGGTAGTGAACAGTGTGCAAATAAAATTTGTGACAAGGGTTTGTGTTTAGATAGATGAATATCTCAGATTTGTGTATAGGTTCTTGATGTGCAGAGGAATATCTGGGTTTGTTCAGTACTTGAAAATCTGGCCTTTGGGGAGAAGATGCTTTTATGTGCTGTAATACTGAAATGCTTTGAGCAAATTTTAAAGTTATGTTCTGCACATTGACATCTTTTGGATGACTTATTCAAATATTCTTCTGGTTGATGGTGTATTTGTATAAATTTGGGAAAGATTCATCCAAAGCTGTTTCAATCCAGTACTGCTTTAAAGAAACAGGAAAATCTAATCATTTCATCACTTAAAGCTGCTTAAACCTTCAGGGGAAAAAGGGTTACTACTTAAATTTCAGTTGAAAGGAGCGTTTTGTGAATTCATCTGTGTCATGTATTCATACCTGAATTAAAATGAGCCATGATGTGCTGCACTTTCTCAGGAGCATTACATAAACTTCCTTGTTCTAAAACATGCACAAGTATGAAATGTGCAAACAGAACTGAAAGAAACTTTGCAGTAGTTTCTCCACAAGCAGGAAGCCTAATATTTACACAACAATCAATAGAGTAAAGAACACAGAGACAGGCAGCACTCTCTCCTACAAACGTTGGTTTAGCTGGTAAAAAAAGGTAGGATCTATCTGAACAACAACTTGCTTTTAGCTAGACCTGTTGGGTTGGGGATGGGTTTGGCTTGAATTCTGCAGAACCTTGTTGGCCATGGTTTGGAGTTGTGCAATTAAAACAAGGGATTGTTTTTTAGTATGCTATATTTGGAGCAGTTTTCTCCTGCTTTAATTCTGGGATTTTGATCAAGCCTTTTGGTGAGACTAATGAAGATTAATTTAAGAAAAATCTGATACTGATACAGCTTGCTTTGCAGAAAAAGAGGAGTTTCTTTCTGTATGATTAACTTACATATTTCTCTAATTCTTTGCCATTATGTTTATTTATTTGTCCTGTGTGCCTTTATGGAAACTTTTGTCCTCACTGTGGGCAGGAAGGTAGAAGTACAAGAACGCACTGACCTCAGTGCAAACCAGAAAGGGACAAGAAAGGACAGGGCACAGCATACTCTTATTTCTAATTATTCTCTGATCTACAAGCCTAATACTATTATCTTACAATAAAAGTTGGCAGTTTTCAATTCAAGCAAAATGTTGCTGAATCCAGGAACCTGTAAGAGGAAGCTGAACATGTCTTTGTACCTCTTGTTTTCATTATCCTTCCTGCAAAATCTCTGAAAAATATTGTTTTTCTCTCAGTTCAGTGGGTAGGAACAGTTGCTAGTCCCATGTGCAACCTATAGAGAATGTTTTACAGAAAAACCTGCCTATCCTCAAACCCCTTGAAAAAATCTGTCCATTGGAATGAGAGGAGGCAACTGGGATATTGGGGCTGAGCTAGCTGGGTTTGAGAGTGGACATTTTGCTCTCTTAGCCTGGTGGTGTTTTTCACTGCTGCAGTGGTTATGGGGACCAGGTGTGTGAAAGTGCTGACTATGGCATCAGCTATAGAAGTCATATGCTCCTTTCAGAAACTGGTCAGAGTTTCTGGGAGGTTGCTGAAATCTGAGGCAAAGGTGAGGATAGGGAAAGATGATTTTTGACACTTCAGGAGGTACATCAATAAACTAATGATTAGCTGGACAGGCTTAGCAAATTCCTTCATGTACCAACAGTCAGTGAAAATATAAGAAATTCCCTCAAAATTTTAATAATCCATTGCAGTAGACAGCATCAGACAACCTTAATTGGGTAATATCTATCAGTTTTTAGTTTGTTGTTTTAAGCTTGTATGCACTCAAGTTACTTATAATAACTGCTCTCAGAAGTGACTTGAAGTTTAAAGCAATAATAGAAATTTAAACTAGGCAAGGAAAACTTCAGCTAATAGGTAACATAAGTTACCCAAGAAATGTGGTCTTGCAATAAAAAGAAATGTGCAAACATCCTAGTTAAATGTGTTGCCTGCTGTAGTAATATAAACCAGATAGCGAAGTTCAGCTTATACCGTGAAACCAGATTTGGTTTTGTAGTCTTTGTGGTTGAAATCTGTTTTAGTAGGTAATTTCATTAACAATTATTACCAAAGAGAAATGTACCTCAGTCTTCCATGTTTCAAAGCATAGTATAACCCAAAGAACTTTATATATACCCTTCAGGTATAAATCCAAACCAATGTCCAGTTCCCTGTTAAAGCAGATTGCTTCACTTCAAGAGTTAGAGACTGGTGTGACAGTGATAAGTGCAGTTATCCACTGCAAGAGATGAAGCATCTCACCAGATCTCACCATGATTAACAGAGTACTACCTGTTTGTTATTTTCAAAACCCACCTGATGGCCATTCTGAATCTCCATGTCCATGCAGAACTTCATCTGCTTTGCTTTCTTTTTTAGCACCTTCCTTCTGTGGCTGTGCTTGTGTGGTAATCATAAAAAAGAGAGAGTTTCATGTGTAGCTGAGCTACTACTTCTGAAGTGATGTTTGATTTTTTTTTTTTTTTCCCCTCTGCTTTTAGCAGGTATTTGCACAGTAACTAAAATGTATGCCCTTGGTGATGCTGTGATTTGTGCTAAAAGGAAGTGGATAACTACGAAATCAGATTGTTCTTTCTAGATTCTTTTGGGGAACCTGAGGAAAGACAAAGCTTTCAGAATGGAGGAAAGAAAATTGCTTTTTGAACTCCTCCCCTTTGTCACTGTACAACAAAACATGCACTATTAAATGTCAGGGCATTTGTCCAATGCTAAAGAATGCCCAAGTTCTCCCTGTACCTTGCTCCTGGTTACCTGTATTTCTTGTTCTTGTTCAATGAAGCATTTCTTCATACTTTTCACCACATTACACAAACCCACCACATTGCTTAACAGTTTGGAATGGTGTTCTAAGCCTGTAGAATGGCCTATTTTGATTGATTGAGAGAAGGCTGGTATTAGTAAAGCCCCAAAACAAAACACTGTCCCCCAAAAATGCTGAACTTGTCATATTGTTCTGTAGTTGTGTTCGATTTAAAGTACTCTTTGTTCATTGTTGTAAATAAACTGAATTATAAAATATATCCTTGTATGTAATGTATATATAATATATATATGTAATATATATTTAAAATAAGATTATAGGAATTGCAGACTCTAGAGACATAAATTACTTAACATTACTTAGGAATACATCTCTACAGGCTTATTGGGAAAGTAGTTCTTGCTGCTGTGTATTAGGAGGCCTTCATGAAACTGAAGGGCAGAATGCAGTAGTCATAGCAAGTGGCTGTCACATAAGTCAACCATAGACCAGCTTCTCCTTTAAAAAGTGCTATATGTTTATAAAGCAACCTCTAGTGATTACTTTTAATGGGGGATGTGGAAATATACACTTTTGTCTTCATTCCTTGGCTTTTTTAGGTGGGTTTTGTTGGGTTGGTTTGTTTGTTTTGGTTTTTTAATTCAGGAGGTTTTAGGTTTACTTCAGGGTACATACCAAATTAGAAGAATTCTGAAAAGGTGGCTAATTTTTAATAGAGTGGCATTACTTCCAGGCCTACTAGTAATTTGATTAATGGGTTTTATTTCCAGTTCAAAAATGAACCAGTGTTTTCATTTTATCAACTACTTTTTAGTGACTTGAGATACCATATATTAAAGTCTGTCACCATTTGCGGTGGCACAGCTGAAAGAGGTAAAAATGCCAACAACAGCTCTGAAAAGTAGTTTTGAAATGGTCTTTGAAAACTTAGCACCAACTTCCTGAAATGACAGTAGTAGCACAGCAGAATGAGAAAGCCTGTGAAAAGAGAGTGATTCAAAGTGTTTAAAGCTTTTGAAAAACCTGAGGAATAAGGACAGACTCAGTCCTATGGTTTAACTGAAAAAATAATTCTATGCTTGTGTGATTTTGATGGCAGTGAAAGAGTAGCTGTTCAGCCAGTAAAGATGTAGGGATACTGGGAGGTGAAGGAGTGGGATGGCTATCTCTCTTTCCCATTCTTTTTACAGCTTATGGTATCTGCTGAGGTCTAAAGCTGATTGATCAGCTTTTAGAAGGTTCCCTTTGACTGTTGTCCTTTACCTTTAAATTTTTATCTTGTTTTGTTGGAAGCTTTGCTGCAATGGAAGGAGGAGCTGGCCTCTGAGGCAGTGTGTTGTATTTCTGTCACACTTTAAAACAAAAGGCTGATCCCCATCTCCACTGCCCATCAGTTGCTTAATGTGCTGCAGGTCACACTCCCACAGGGCTCCTGCTTCAGCTCCAAGTGTCATGGCTGGCTTGCTCAATGTTTATTCTTTACCCATGGGATTCCTCTGAGGCTCGTGGAATTAATCTAATGGACAAGAGCATGTGTGAGAATAAAAGTAGGATCAGCAATCCACAAAATCTGGTCTTTGTCCAGTTTAAATGGAAGATAAGTAAACTCTTAAAGGGGGGTATTTTCATTTTAGTTTTGCAAAGGAGTCCATGGGGAGAGATGTACATTTCTGATTAAGTAGAACTCTGGCTGTAGAACAAAATTAATCAGTTTTTCACTAAGCATACTCAATAGTAAGGGATACACTTCAAGATGAGCAGTGTTAGAGACTACATAATTACTCTGTGGCTCTGTGCTCTTTAAATTTTAAAATTATGGTAATTATCACATTTAAAATACATTTTATAAGTTTTAATATTAAAAATACAATTGAAATACAAGTGAAACTGATACTGAAACACATGAAAATAGGCTGCACTCACTAATTTCATTAGTTTCTGATCTTCCTTTAAAAGTCCTAAGCTGTTTGGTTTTCCTGCCTTTCCCATGGGTCGCTTTCCTTTAGCCTTACTGAATAGATTGCTTTGGATATTGGTTTTCCCAATATTAGGCTTTTGAAATACAATTCATTTCTTCCATTTCATCATTCCTAATTATAACCATGGTGTATCAAACTAAGGGACACTCTTTACTTACAGTATTTATGCCTCAAACGTTTGGTGGTGCAGCAAGGGTTCAGATAGTAAATTACTTTTAAATTAATCCTGGTATTAGAGGTAGGAATAGTGCTCTCTGGGTGAACTGAACAGTCTTAATGACCTCATTAAAATATTTATTTAAAAATTGTCGATTTCAAGTCAACTCAGAGACACCTTTTGAACACTGCTTTCCCTGCAGTGCAGCTAGTGACTGGTTCTGTCCTGGTCACCAGGATCATAAAGGTGACACTGGGTGTTCTGGCATCTGGGTGTTGCTGTTCCTTTGCATGCAGCAGCCTTGGAGCTACTTTTAGTGGCATTCTTTGTGCATATGTGGTGCTTTGAAACACATTTCATTACATGAGAGGTCTTTAAGCCAAATGTTTTGTTCCAGCAGCTGTAAATGGTATCACTTTACTGTTTTAGCAGCCTGCTCATGGGACATTAAGAGCACTATCATTTTACTTTCTGAGTCCTTGTTCAAGTTTGGCCATTAGGAAATAGTATCAAATAATGAAAGGGATGGGATCCTATTACAGCTTAATAATGGTGGAACAAACAAGCAAATGAAAACAAGTAAATAACTTTCTTTCTACAGGATTCCAGTTAAATTAAATGTAAAGACTTACTATCCTGTGATGTGATACTTAGGAGCTAGTGATAGTCTTAATGTTCCAAAGATACATTGCCAGGACCTGGGTGGCATTTTGAGTTAAGAGGAATTAACAGCTTTTGTAAACTGGGAGGGTAAGCTGATTATAGAAAATCTAACCACAGAACACATTTAAAACTTTCTAATATTTGGTCTAAACAGGAAAGATTCATCCAGATACATTTAACATTCTTAGCCTGCAAACCTATGGATTTCATTTGCTCCTAGTTGGAGTTGTAAGATTTGGGAAATCCATCTGCTACAGCTGTCTGAGAAGTACTTTGATATGTAGTTATGCAAGTCTAACAAAAATGAGGATCTCTGCACTGTCTTTGCTTTTTAAAATTAAACAAAGGAAATGCTCCTACTTGAAATAGAGGAATTCCTTTGTGTAAATCCAAGCATCAGGGATTGAAATCCTTTTTCTTAGAGCAAAAGGGAGTGTAAGAAATATTAAGAAGCATAACAAAGTTTTTACAAAGTCAGTATTTTGTATCCAATTGTGAGTCATTCAGTACTTAAAAGTTATGTAATACTGTCAATTATGAATACAAATCCAGGGGGAATTTTAAGGCCTTTCATCAGAATTTTAAAACCATGATACCCTAAGGATTAATTCCCTAAAGAAATATGAACATAAATAATGATGTATCTGATACTGACCTCTGAGAAAGTACACAAACTCCAGCTAAATCGCATCTGGAATAATTTTTCACACCAAAAGGATCAAAAAGATGAAAGATGCACTTTGTAGAAGGGCAGCAAGGTTTCTTAATTTGAGTTATTGCAAGGCCATTGCATGGAGGCTGTGACAACTCTTCTGTGCTCTGCCCAGGGCCCCTTGCTCCAGGCCAGCACTGCAGCTTCTCTCTGCCAGGCTTCTGGAGGGAAAGGCTTCCCACACCTGAACCTTCACACCAGGGAGGTCACTTTTTCACAGACTAGTGCAGCAAGGAACTTCTGGGCTAATAGAGCAAGACAGCAGTTAAATCTCTGCTTTTAGTGGTTATTGCTAGAAGTTGCTGGATGATCTGTCAGTGTATTTGCCAGCTTCTGCACTGTTCTTTGTTTTTGTGATTTGATTAGATACCTTTTAAAACTTTTTTTATTTGACCTCTGTTTACTGTTTGTCTTAAATGCAGCTCTCCCTCTGCACTTATGTATATTGAGACCCCTACTCCTTCACCCCTGGTTTGTCCAGATACTTTTTTTTATTTAAGGTATTTAAAAATAGAATCTGAAATACAAGGCAAACTGCTAGCACTGGGAGTCAAGAGTTTATAATCATTTCAGTCATGTGAAGGAAAGATTCATACTTTGTCTGAAGAAGTTATGTCTGTTTTTTTCTCAGCTTTCCTTAAGCAAATTAAGCTATGCTTCACATAGATGCTAGTGCAGTGTACCTCACAACAGTTTTGTGTGAATAGCTACTAGGTTTTAAATACACACCCTTCCATTATGCCACATATGTTATGAATGTATGTTAATTTTCAAATACAACTTGTCCTTGATGTTATCAATGTCTTACTTTGTTTTTTTTTTTTTTTGAGTTCTATCTGGAATTTTTTTCATTGAAAATTCTTTTCTAAAACTCTTTCTCCTATAAAATAGTCTTTCCATATAATGCTTTAAACTGAAACCTTTTATTTCTTGTCCCATCACACATTACTTTGAAATATGTTTCTGGGAAGGTTTTTTTGTTCCCAAGGTGAGAGCAATTCCAAACATGTTAGATAAAAATACCATTGGGATTGAGTCTGAGGCTGCTGCTCAACTAATTTCCTTTTCCCTCTGAGTTTTACCTCATTTCATGGTGTGTGGACGTTTTCCCCTTCCATTCAGTCTTGACTGTGGCGGCGCCAGGATCAGAAACGTCATTGTGGTTTATTATTATTATTTTCATCACCATGGGAGGTGGTGGACTCACCTTCCCTGGAGATGTTTATGAAAAGACAGCATGTGACAGTGCCATGGTTTAGTTGACAAGGTGGTGTTTCATCATAGATTGGACTTAGTCTTTTCCAACCTACTTAATTCTGTGAGTATTATTAGTATTAAAATTTGTCTTTTCCCTTCAGCTCTCCCTTTCAGAGAGGTGTAGAACTGGACTTGTCAATCTGTCAACAGTGATGTGCCAAACTGCATTTTCCTGTCTGTAACTGGGGCTCTGAGTTGGCTCAGGCTCAGAATCCAGCAGTGAGCGGGTGGTGGCCAGGTCTCAGGCTCCTGCTGCCCCAATGGATGCTCTTCCATTGTGTGCTGTTGTTGGGCATCCCTGGCACAGGGGCTGCTGCCTCTCTGCTCCATCAGAGGAGAGCACTTTCTCTTGTCTTGCTGGGTGATTTTCCTAAAGTGTACAATCTGGGTGATTGAGCAAGCCTAGAGCAGGACCTGCTGAGGCAATGCTGAGGTTGGATTAACAAAACTCCTCAGAGTGGGCAAGGAGCTTATTTAAAATATGGTCTTGCCTTCTTTCTGATTAAGTTGCTTTTATAGTCCCACTCCTTCTGTTTGTTGTTGTGGTTGTTTACATCATGTCCCTTAGCCCCTAGATGAGTGATGTCTGAGATGCTGAATTTATCTTCTCCCTCAACTGATAGAAAATTACTTGCTCAAAAGAACGACGAGTAGTGATTTTTAAGGATTTTATTTCCACATTAAACACCTTTGCTGTAGGTCAGAGAATTTGTAAAACTAGAATCAATCTGTGTGTTTAATTTCATTTTATCATTAGAATGTTCTCACTCAGCTGGAAACTCCCAAGCTGGAGGAACAGACCTCCACTGTTAAAGCCTGCTTGCCCTTTCATATATTAACATTTAATATTTTTGCTCCTGTGTGAGCTCCAAAGTCAATTCAAGGCTTCTTAGTAAAAGCAGATTTTGTCCAATGATTGTCAGTGTGAAGTGTTCTTTCTGAAGTGTCAACAGAATGTATTTTGGCACAGAGGCCAGGTTGTTGAAAGCTGAGGGTTCACAAGAGGTCAGGGTAGAGGTGAAAGGAGCCTCCAGTGGGATGTCAGGGCTGTGGGGAACAGAGGCAGGGGGGCAGGAAAATGCAGTGACAGGGAAAGGATGTGTAGGAATCTTTCAGCAGGGTGGCCTGGTGAGGAGGAGGAAGAATTACTTGTATCTCAGTTTTCCTCCTTCTCTTCTGCACTATCCCCCACTACTTGTCTTGCTAGTACATTGCTTCTATCCTGCAACCTTGCAGGAGCAGCAAGTCAGGGTCTGCTCATAGGAAATTGAGGGGCTCAAGCTGCTCCTGCTGCTGGGGGAGGGTCAGGCAGCAGACCCTGGGAATAGGTTTTGTGTTCATGATGCCACTGAAGTGTTGGGAGCAGGGCAGTGGTGTCAAGTTGAGGGTGAGACAAAGACTCTCGGACAGGAAAATATTCTTTCAGCTGTTCCTGACAGCTGCTTGCTCTGTCTGTGGGATGGCTTTGCAGGACAGAGTTCTGATTTATTGCATTTTGTTTGTACCAAACCAGGGATAATATACTATTTCTAATTATCTTTGGGAATTCTCTGACTTCTCTTCAATGGGATTTAAGATAGAAAAGGTAATGCTTACTCTGATCCTATGCATTCTCTCCATTCAGGGGCAGGAGCTTTGGGGAGATGGAGGGATTTCAAAGCCGAGGACTGGAATCTGAAAGGTTCCAAGTATCCCAGGGCTGAGTGCCCTCAATTCCCATCAGTTGCAAGTTATGCTGTAATATGAGTTAATGGATTATGAGCAGAGAGCAGTGGGGTTCAGCTGTTAGTCTGAGCTTCCGCACATACCCTGTGCAGGAAGAGTTGCACTAGAGAGAAAGCAGATCTGTACAGCTAGAGGGAAGAAATTGAGGAGGGAATCCTTGATTTTTTTTCCCTACATTGTGTTGTGTTTCTATGGATGAAGCACTTTGCATGAGGTGGTGAAGCACTTTACTTGGTGAGGAAGATGAAGCATGAATTTTCTTTATTGCCTCCCATTTTGAGACATAAGAAGAGGAACATATATGTGTAAGAAGAGAGATAAGGTAAGGGTCTTTGTGCAGTGACCGTTTTATCCTTCAGGGTATGGGGCTGGAGTCAACTTCTGCTGTGTTTGTCTCATGCCACAGCATGGAGACAGTCTCCTTTGCCTCTTCATTAGCAGCAGAACTACAGTGGGCAGGAGGAAACACAAAGGCTCTTTTGTCTTTGACTTTTTTTTTTAATTTTTTTTGAGCAAGGCTCTGACTCAAAACTTAATATTGAAAATAAATTCCATTAGAACCTGAGACTCCGTACAGGCAAGTAGCATCCTGTTACTAAAAAATAGCCACTTCTTGAGTATTAAGATTGCTATTCAGCTGTTCTTTTGTCTCTATGGCAACTTTAAGCAGTAACAACAAAGCAGTAGGTGATGTTGTCAGCCAAAAATCTGTAACGTTCCAGGGAGTGTTGATAGCAACAAAACGGATGCCAGTGCATGGTCACTTATAGGCAGTAATTGATACTGCAACTATGGCTGAATTAGAACAGCATGGGACACTTTGAAGCAGAAAATACACCAAAGTAAGGCTGATGCAATTGGCAGTTTTTATAAATTATACATGAGGTCCTGCTTTAAAATTCAAAACTGTGGTTTACCATCTCTAATGGAATGAATTGCATGAAAAGTGAAGAGCTCCTTGTATGTACAGTATATGCCACCTGGAGAGCAGCTCAGGCTTTCTTTGCAGTTTCTTCATGGAACAGAGAACAAGAGCCACTTCAGAAAAGTGGAGTCAGTTCCTAAAGGCAATAACAGTTGAAGTTCTCATCTAACTTCAGCATTGATCTGAAAAAGGACGTATGTCAAAAAAGAAAAGGCAGTGCTTTTCTTAAAAATAATAAAATAAAAAGGGGTTGAGGTGGGATTATCAGCAGTTTTGATCTTAATCTCATGGTATCAGGGATTTGGAAGTTTTACTGGATGTAAAATTGAAAAAAATTCAGGGGGAAAAGGTCATGAGAAGTCAGACTGAACATTGCTGAGACTAGTGCTGGAAACCAACTATGAGAGAAAAATTTTTAGAAAGGATGATTGATGCTAAAGCAGGGAGAATAGGAATTATAGTAGTTTTTTTAATGTAGAGACATGCTAAATAAGGAAATCCATTCTTAAGAAAAAGTAGAGATGTGTTAAGTTAATGAAAACAAAACTCTTATTTTGAGTAATTTTTGTCTGATATTTGACAAATCTATATGGACTGGTGGTGCTGGATGTACTGTGGGAATTCTGCCTCTTAATCTGTATGTATGCATGCTGTCAGTGCAGTGTGCATCAAGACACCTTCTGCAATCTTGAATTAGCTGAATTTGCATTTGAATCTCCAGTATCACTTTAGTGTTCTGTATTTTGTAAAAGCCTCACCTCATTTATTGAATCTGGGGTTCCCCACTGTTTGAACTTCTGTTATCAAAGAAGGCTTTTCTCCTCCATGAGAAAGATGGAGAATGGAAAGCGCAACCAGTTGTTCTCCACAACTTACTTGGCAGCATCTAACAAACCCTATTTTGATGCAGGCACACAAAACAGCTTCGTTCATTTACAACAGCTCAGGATTCCATCTGATGTCTCTCTTAGACTTCAGAAAACTGGACAGATACTCATGTGGTCCTTGGTTACTATGGCTCCAGTTACACCTGCTTGTGCCCTTCTTAAATGAAGATAACATTAATGTATTTTATTTGGTTTGTTGTATTCGAATAATTTAGCCTACTTGCTCTAGGAAACACATCCAACTCTTAAAGTTTGGTTTCCTTATTTGTTTTCATTTGTCTCAGATATGAAAGCTTTCTGAGCAGCCTTTTGGGTCTCAAAGAGTATAGATAAATCCAAAGCATGCATTTAATTCAAATAAAATAATAGATTTTTTTAAGTTCTCAATTATTTAGACTTTCTTAACACTCTTAATGAAACTGAAGTTCTAATCTATATCATTGTCAACCTTTCAAATGTCAACGTGTTGTGTGACAAAACTTAAACTGAGCTCTTACAGCATAACCAGCATGACAGCATGTTTTGTTGGTTTTTTTTGCTTATAGCTTCTTCTGCTGTGCAGTTTGAGACCAGATCAGTGCAACCACTGGAACATTCCAAAGGAGAACATTGTTACAAGCTATTTATTACTTGGTGTTAACAGCATCCAACTGTCTTGTGAAAAGTTCAGTATTAGTTTGAATGAACTAATGAAATTTTTGTCTTGCTTATTTTCTCTTATATTTTTTTTTAAATTTTATACAAGTATGTGTCCTTCAAAAGATGGACCACTTAAGAAAGCTGTCTTTGCAGTCAGCACTGATGTGACTCTCTACAAGGGATCTCTTCCAGATCAAGGCTTGAACTTTGTGTGGAGCTGCGGTGATGAAAAGTGGAACAGTTTACAGGAGCAGGCTCCCAGGCCAGCAGGTCGCTGTGGGTGGGGACCCTCAAGGCGAGGTCTCCTGCTCTGCTGTGAGAGCCAAGTGTGGGCACAGGATGCTGAGGGAGATACCAGTGACATGGGGAAGAGAAAGGCACCCTGCATATTCTACCAGTTCTGCTGTCAGCACATCGCTGTGATGTCAACCACTAAGAAAACTGTTCGGTTTTTCTTCACTTTTAACCTACTCATTCATTTTTCCCATACATTCAGCTATATGTAAAGCAGTATAAGATGAGAGAATGTGGGAATCTTTTTAAGAGTGAAATCAATTTGGGTAAACGTTCTTGATGAGATTAATTCATATGGGTCACTGTTGATGGGGGTCTGTAGTTACCAGGGCAGTGGAATGAACTTTTTTTAAATGAGACAGATAACTAGCTCCTGGGACTGCCAGGCTTCTTTTAGCAAAATGGTTGTAATGCAGGTACTGGAGGTTTTTCTCTACCTGTTTGCCCTCCTGAGAGGGGCAGTTATGTACGCAAAGGTGCCAAATGTACATCTGTCATAGGAGCTATAGGCCACCAAGTAACTCCAGCCCGGCCTCAAACGGAGCAGTGCCTGCATAAGTCAGTACCCACTCAGAATAATCCACTTGGTTCTGTGAAGTCAAACCTGCTGACTCGATCAGTGACATTTTATATCCCACTTTAGTCCTCTTCCCTCTGCTTGACTCTTTTGGGGAGCATTTCCCTTTTGATGTACTCTGTGTTAAATCTATAAGCAAAGCTATCATTGTCCTAAATTCTGGCCCTATAAATGCTTCTGAAAGTTGCATACAATTCTTTTTTTTTTTTTTCTGTGATTTATCGCCAGTGACAATTTTCTTTGCAAGCAAAACACATATTTATACTTTTGTAACTATTGCTTTTCCAGCATAACCAAAACATGGAGCAGTCCAGACCTTCAGGGAAAAGTGGTTGATGTTTCTGTATTTCTCTTGCCTTTATAACAGACAGAACTGTTGTTTTTTGCTATTGAAGGATGATCCTTGAAATGCCTAAGCAGTTGTTATAATTCCATCAATTATTCTGCATCATTAACAGCTATCATCTTTCTAATTATTTTCCTCTATCTTTTCTTTTAAGTAATTAAAGTTCCAGACTATGAGCAAGATCTTGACACTTGTCATTATTTTCTATCTACTCTTGCAAATATGATATAATCTTCCTGACCATTCCTTTAAATGTGACATGTATTAGGGAATTTTGTAGCTTTTCTTCAATAGATCTGTTAAAAGATATGTTCTTTGGGAGGGTATTTTTGAGATACATATGTGTATGGAAAATACACCAAATTCCCTAGAGCCAGTCTTTTTTTTTCCTCTCTTCTCTCCCTGCTTTTCACTTACCTGTAGTTCTTTTCCCACTGTTCTGAGTGCTATTTATAGTAAAGTGATTTTCAAATAATGTGGTGTTTGACTGACATTGTAGATTTGAGGTAGAATTCTTGGTTTATTTCATGCAGATGAATTGGATGACTTGAGATTGTCTAGCCTTACTTTCCATGATTCAACGATCAGATTTTAATCAAAATGCTTTGATACATGTAGGGATGATAGCTGAAAGTTGCCATCACTCTGGAAGGAGTAAATATAAGTTCATGGATAGATATCTTCCTTTGCTGCCACTTGCACAGATCCTAATGTCCCTAAGTGAAAGCTGCTGCTTTTGGCTGATTCAGCTCACAGTGCTTTGCATGCACGCTGATTGTTACAGTGGGTGTAGGGCACATGGCATCCAGCAGCCCAGGGTGCTCAGGGTGCTTTATCTGGACTTTGCTAGAAATGCATTATGGAACATTAGCATTTAAAATGAGATACAACTGATATTTAGGAATAAAATTGTAAATCTTGTGTTTACTGCAAAGAGAAGCAGTGCTGCTTTTGAGTATGATGCATGTTTGTCTTTAATATGAAAACAAAAGTGTTCCATGAACAAAAGCTCCCAGTTCCATTACAGCTGTGGAACTTTCCATTTCATGTGCAGTGGTAGCATGACTTTACAAATTGCTTTGACAAAAATAGTATTTATATAAAGTGGAAATTTCCACTTGCATTGAGGGAATCTTAGCAACCTTCTTTTCCCAGAATTTGCAACTACTCCTGTATTCAGAACTACTAAATTGTTCAATTGTCAACAACCAGATCTGACAGAAGTGTAAAAAGTTTTTCTGCTTTACTTCTCCACAGCAGTAGGTACATAATTCCAGAATGACACAGTTAGTGTTTATATTGTCTTCTGCACTTCAAGTGAAAGAGACTGCAAGTACCATCAGAAAATAGAAATGCTATTTTGAAACAGGAATAAGTGTTCATGTTTCTTAAGCTAGAGCATTTTACTGCTGTATACAGAGAAATATAGAACTATTTCTAACTATTTCTATGTTATAATGTTAAGCTTTTTACAACTCTGTGGAGGAAGGATCCACTTTTTTTGCTATAAAATGGACCCAATAAAACACATTGCATTGGGGTTCTCATTGATGTTAGCTGGTAACATATGCTTGTGGTTTTATTTGATCCTGTTAAATTTTGTTTTATTGATCTCTTGAAAAAAACTCATGATAAAACTTTCTGAAAGATATGGCATCCTTGAAATTAAGTAAGGCCATGCTTGTACTTCATAAAGTAAAAGCTGAACAATGACTATCAATACCTTATTGCAAATTGTCTTTAACAAATGCAATCATGGTACCCATTGCTGGCATCTAATCCTCTCCTTGCCAGTGTGGAATTGCTTCTCTCATACATACAGCACTGTTTTATTCAGTCTTGCTACAAATGCATGTGCTCTTGAGACTCTCAAAATCGCTTAGGAGATTATTTCTGCACTTTGGTTCAACTAAAAAAGGCTGCCACTGTGAACGTTAAGTATCTCTCAGAATAATCTTGGTGTCAAGAAGCTTTCCATGATGTTCAGACCTGTTTTTCTCACATCTTTTTATTTCAGTTCTCTCTATTCTCCAAAACCTTTCAGAATTTTTCACCTCAGAAGTCTTTTAAATACCTGTAGCCCCTCTAGCCTCTGCATCTGTTGTGTATTGTTCCAAGGGTGTCACTATTTAACTTTTTGTGTTTTCTGAACTTCCCAGAGCTTGCTTTACCTCATTCTCTTTTCAATTTGTAAATCCTTTCCATTTAAAAGGTATCTGCTGCTCAGCACAATAAGCTTTATCAGAGATGGACTTATGAGTCCATCGTGTAAAGGATACATGGATAGTTTGAGCTTTGTCCTTCATGCTGTGACCAGGTTATTAGGCTTCTATTAGGATTTTTCCTCCTTCACCTTAATTGCTACTCTAGCGGGTCAATCCCTTGCACTTTGAACCCAAATATTATTTGGAAGCACATCAAACGTTTTTACTATTTATACCTTTTTCTTATATTTCTCACTGCATGGCCAAGGGTACTAAAAATTTTTCAGACAAAATGTCCAGGTATTTTTATCTTCTGTAGTTTTTTGTCTAAATCTTTTTAACTCTGCACCAGTGCATGATAGAATGATTTATCAATCTTATACCTAAACCAACATATGAAGACTGTGTGGTTTTAAATTGATTTACAGATTTTCTCTGCTTATGTGAGCATGTATGTACAGAAATAGAAATACTGGACAATGCTGATCATGTTCAAACCTCTGTTCTTGTAAGTACCAAAGTTTGAAATCTCAAAGTCAGAATCCTTAGGTTATATTGCCCTGAGTGTATTCTGGGCTATGGTTTCTCTCTGAAAGGCTGTATCTACTGTGGAGATAGTGGCATATTTTAAACCCATTCTGGAATGCATGATGAACTGTGAAACTGTCTGGTGCATCCACAGAAACATCCCAGCCTTGACCTTAACTAAGAGCCAGTGTTTCACCCTTCCCTTGCAGATTTAGCATGCCACTGTAGCAGATATTTATGTAAGATGTTATAATTCAGACATCTGCACAGAAATGGAGGGAGAGTCCAATAGAAGTGGTAATAAACAGAGTGGTGGGCTGTGCTGCCCTCCCTGCACTCCAAGTCACTCTGCAGAGTCTCTTGCTGGATTCCTCCTACAAGTGCTGCTCTGTGCAAGTGCTGCTGTCTGTCAGCTGTTCACCTCTTCCCAGTCAGTGCTGGCATGTCTCATCCTCAGTGGGTTCCTCTGTGCTGCAGTTTGAGAACTATTAATCCACAAAGAGCATGTAGCAGTTTCTGTGCATGCAGTACCAAACTGACAGCATGAATCTGATAGCAAATACTTTGGAACCTTGTCTTGCTATTGCTTTGCACTGGGAAAGGTTCACTGTGGTATCTGACCTGGCAGCTGCTGCTTCTACACAGAGCTCCTCCTGCTGAAGTGATTCACCCAGATTTCACACTTGTACTGCTGCTAATCCTGGTGATTCTCTGGACTTAAAAGGAATGAGGACAGATTTGCACCAGGGTAATAGATCTGTGTTTAAATTACAGTAATTTCACGAATACAAGCCGCAGCAATTAGACAAAAATTTTGGTGGAAACCCGGAAGTGCGGCTAATATTTGGGTGCGGCTAATCTATGAACAAAAATGTGATATCTGCCCTTACCTAGTATCATACCAGTCCAGTCCCGAGCCGAAACAGTTTGAAATCCATGGTTTCCCGTTGTTCCGACGATGAACCAATCAGAGAACAGCTTATTGCCTGCCTGTGGATGGCGGCGTTACTGAGGGGCGGGGGTTGTTATCGGGGTGAGTTACCTCGGCGAGTTACCTCGGCAGTTCGATAAAAGTGTGTGATATTTCTCTGTACTTTTTAAAGTGTTTTCAGTCTTGTGCGGCTACGGGGCTGGCTGGGCTCGCAGGGAGAGGGCTGGGGGAGCCTCTCTCCCCGCAGGGAGAGGGATGAAGTGGGCGATCGGCTCGCAGGGAGAGGGCTGGGGGAGCCGCTCAGCCCGCAGGGAGAGGGCTACAACGGCCGCTCCCCCCGTGGGCCGCAAGGGCTGCAGCGGCCGCTCCTGTGCCAGCACGGAGATGTGGCTCCGCTCGGAACTCGGCTACCTGCCCGCATGGCTGAGCGGCTGTTTAAAGGCAACGCGGATCCATTGGGAATGCTCGCAAAATGACCACACTATTGTTCCTGTCTTTTTCGGCTTGTAAATAAAGGGTGTGTCTTTTTTCACTTGGAAACAATGTTTCCGAGGTCGGCAGTAAGCCAGTAAGCCCCGGCGATCCCACGATTGTGTTACTAAATGACGACTTTGTGAAAGTTCGCGGCGAACTAAAGTGTGGCTAATATTCCAGGTGCGGCTTATCTATTGACAAAGGCATCAATGTTGCCAACACACTGGATATGCGGCTTATACTCCGTGCAGCTTGTATTCGTGAATTTACTGTATTTTCCAGTTTTGTACATCACACATCATAACTCCAGATCTTAAGTTTATAAAAGCAAGCTTGCTTGTGTTGGTTTTGTAAATACAGGCAATTGAAAGGGAAAAGCAGGGTTATATTACAAAGTATTTTAAAGATTTCTTTGGGTCTTAACGTATACTCATCAAATGCCTTCAACCGTGACTTCAGAGTCTTACATGAATAATTTTCTCCAGGAATCTGGGTAGCACTTCAGTGGTTTTGCTCTCCCTTTTGCTAGGAGCGGGATATAGCTACTAGAAACATCACTGAGGGTGGAAGCCATGCCTTTGCAATAGCAGTATTTTTCCTCCTTTGTGCTTTTTCCCAGTTCTCTCCACTTCACAAAACCAAAACACCCTTTCTCTGAATTATATAGTTTCAACTCTCATTGTTAAGTTTTAAATGTTTTAGAAACACAAAGTCATATTTCAAACCATATGTTTTCTGTTAAATGTGCATTGCCTTTCAGTCAGAAAATCCTCTCTTCAGTCTTGCCAATCACAAAGTATGAAGTGAGGTTAAAGATGTGTGGTTCTCTTGAGAGAATTAATAAGAATGATTAAATGTGAATTTAAAGCCCAGTGATTGGGAATTTAAGTATATTCTTAAATCAGGCATCAGAACAGGGAGGAAAAATGTGCAGGGCTCATTGCTTCTTTCTCACTACTCAGAATTACAGGCTCCATTATTTACCACAATATATAACCAGGGATTCAGAAGTGAAAGGAAACTGAGTTTTTTTCTCTAAGATATCCTTATCAGGGTATTTCTTTTTATCAAGCATACTGTAAGGGTTTGAAAGTTCTTCTAAAGAAACCCTTATAAGAACTCGGCTGCAAACTGTCTCATAGCAGAGGCAAGTTAGGAAATGTGGCAAGAATCATTTGACTAAACTATAAAATTCCTACAGGCTCAAACACAAGAGCTCTATGTAGAGGTATGAAATGGAAAGGGTTTTAAATCGCTAAGAATGATTAAGAAAGAGCAATATGAATCTGTGGAAAAAAATAGAAAATAAAATGAGACTGAAATAAGCATCAAACTTGAAGAAATCTTTCTGTAAGTGCACTTACAATACTTTAAAAATACCAAATTAAAAGGTGGATTGTTATGAGAGTCAGATAAAACCAAGAAGTTTGGGTTGCATGGAACCAATTTTTAATTACTCTTTGTTAGAAAGATCAGTGGTTTTCATGGGACAGTTGCCAATATAAACAAAAAAAGCCTGCAAGAACAGGTCAGAGTGTCTCGATGAAGCAGAATCTTCAAAGCTCTGGCTCTGACAGACACACCACAAGGATACTTGCATGAATGAAAATACAGATCTATGGTACTTGTAAAAGAGTTCCAGAGCAGCAAGAGAGCTGATGGGGTCACAGTAATTTTAAAAGAGAAGAACAAACAGACTTACTTTAAGAAGTAGTAGGTTATCTTCCCTTTGAAGGAAAGGAGAAATGAATTATGCCAAAGTATATAAAGGAAATCAAGAGCTGAGTAATAACCAGTGCAGCACATGAGCAGGAATCCCTATTCTGTGAATGCAGGACTGGGCTGCTGCGTTCATACGATGAACTTGAGTTAACACTGCCGTGATGTCAACTTAAGCAGATACCATCCTGAGAGAAATAACCAAAAACACAATGTGGCAGGCATGAAATTTGACTGTTACACTGCAGGAAAGATGAGGCCCAGTTCAGATGAGTCTGGATGAGAATAAGACTCATCAGTGCTCAACAAAATTTTTCATTTCTGCTGCCGCCAACTTGGTATTCCCTGTTACACAATAGTGATTTCAGCTCGACCAGCTCACTGGTCTGCTTGAAGGCAGATTTCTCTTTTGTTGGTTTGTGTTTGTTTACAACTGGTCTGATTCCCTGTGCTGGCTCAAGGGGTGGTAGGAGGGGAGAGGAGCAGTGGGGCTGCCCAACCTGCTCCTGGTGTCATTATGGAAAGTAGATACAGGCTGTATGACATATCTTTTAAAAATGCTTTCACGCTTCACTTTATTTGTCTTTATTTTCAGCATAGTGTTTGATTAATTACATTTAGTTGATGAAATCATATTAAAGTGATATTAATTAGTCTCTGGGAAATGAGGAGAAAAACCTTTTTTTGAAACGCTTAAATCAGTTGAAGCGCTGTTAAGTCAGTTCAAATGCTTGGGTAAAAAGAAATATTTTTTAGTGCAATCGCAATTTAATTTAACAGAAGCATTGTGTTTCCTGCTTCTTTTCTCTTTTTTTGGTTTTTTTTCTTCTCTCTCTCTGAAGGTAAGTTGAGGGTAGAATTGTCAAAGTTCATGTCATGCATTCTTTGAAAACATAACAGCATCAAGAGTCTTTATGTACCAGCCCTGGCAGGGCTGGAGCACTGCTGCACCCCAAAGCAGAATAGGGTTTTTAGTGATATACCCCTTTTTTTTAATTAATGTTCAATAACATCACAAATGTGGCGGTCTGGGCTAGCAGATCTGTTAATTTGACATCTATTGTCTTCATTCTCCCAGTGTAAACAGAAGGTAGATAGCATATATTTTAGTTTTATAAGTTTTCAAGTTCTAACTTATTCTCAAAGTCAGCATTGATGAATAAGTAAAGCAGTGCACCTTAATTCAAGAGAGACAGGATTTGTGGACTTTGATCTTCTGAATGCCATGACTGCATGCTGTCTGTAACCCTGTGCTCCGAGGTCCCCTTTTATGAACTCTTCAAAAAATTCAAACAGACAGCATTTCTTTTCAATTTTTTGTTTTTTTCTTCCCCCAGAAGTTATTTTAAATACAGCTCTGTAGCAGACAGCTAGCTAGTAACCCTTTTAAATTTAATTCTAAGAAGAATAGCAGGGAAAATGCTAGTGAAATTCAGTTTATCAGTCTTTTAGGTTATATTTTAATGTTGAATAGCAGGCTGCCCTGCTTCCGGGATCAAGTTGCAAAAACTCACATAATCACAGACTATTCTGAGTAGGAAGGGACCCACAGGGATCATCAAAGTCCAGCTCCTGTTCCTGCACAAGACAGCCACAAGAATTGGGGGCAAATTTCAGGCACATGGTGTACTCTTCTCACTGATCATCCAAGCTAAACACACAATTACAACAGCACAGGTTTGTTCAGGCTTGATAGTTGCTCACTATTTCACAGCACCCAAAGTCACAAAAGCACTGTGTTGAAATGAAATTATTAACCTGTGAGTCTTAAGCTGTTTGTTTATATGTGCATATATACATGTTTAAATGCTGCAGAGGTGGTGGTGACTTCAGTAAGCATCATGGCACTGATTAACAGTGGGGAGCCTTTACAGGATTACATGGTATGTGTTTTGTTACGCTTTTTGGGTTGCTAAAATCATTCATGATTGTGTGGTCAGAGCGAAAGCATATGAAGCTTCTGAATGTTGTAAGGCACTGGTAAATTTGAAGTATTTGCCTTCCTCTTGTAAATGGCCTCCAGAACTTTAGAAAGCTACAAAAATGATGTAGCTCTTGTGCTCTTTCCACAGGCAGGTTCAAGTACCCTTCTTTGTATTTTTAAGTGAGAGAAGTCCTAAGCCTGGTTCCTACTCGTGTGTGGGGTGAGGTCTCTGCATTATTTTTTTCCAGGTATGGTGCTACAGGATGCACTGGTAGCTTGTGAAGCTTGAGCTCTGACTTGTGCCTTGCTATAGTTGTTCAAGGAAGTAGATCTGATTAGGAGGAAGTCGAAATCCTCCAGAAAATCCTATGAAGATGTTCCTGTTGCTTTAGTTAGGGGAAACCGCTAGAAAGAACATGTTCAAAACATGTGTTTGACCTCTTTTGGGCAGGTGCTTGTGTGCTGCATGGCCTGTGCTGTGGCAGAGAAGTTAAATTCAATGTGGAACGTGTGTAGACTACATGGGAAGTGCCATGAAGGTTTTTAAATCTGCCTTTCTTCCCTGTATGATCAGTTTTTCTTTTCAAGCAGAAAAGATAGTGGTTCTTCTAAAAGCATGTGCCTAGCTATGGAAATGATGGCAAATAAGGGGAAGATTGTGACTGGTGTTGCAATGGTTTGGATAGTGAAGGGGTGGACTGAATGTACAAACTCCTTTTGAAATTTCTGAAAACTTGAAAATTATAATTGGAAGGAAAATAGTTTTCATTTGGTGGAGACCTGGGTTTCCAATGCCAATATTTTCAAGAGACCTCTTCGAATAACCTAAATTAGTTCTTGCAGCAATCTTTTATCTTAAGAATATTTACGGGGCAATGCCAATAGGAAAACTTAATAAAGAAAACAAGAAGCAGCTTGGGTAACTATATTTTGTATAGGAGATTGTGTATTACGTGGGAAAAGCAAATGAGGCATGAAATTCTCTGAACTATGATGATGTTCAAGAGCATTGGAAATGGTCTAATATGGTTAAGGGATTAGACACATCTGTGAGGATGGATGTGTCTAGACCCCTCTTACCTTTGGGCACAGCACTACTGAGCTGGTGGGGTGGCATATTGGAGGGGAATAAGGAACAAAAAGCCAGGTGCAAAAATAAATCTGTTTGTCCAACAAATAACAAATGATTCCCTCAGCAGCATTCCTGGTGACAGACTTGTCTGTTTTTTGTGGGTAGCAGCTCAGTACCTCCTGAAAGAAAGCCTGTGCTGAGGCTCACTGAGGGTTAGATGGTGGCCTCAGCAGTGCCAGAATCATGGGGGAGAGTTGGATTTTGAGAAAAATCAGGTTATATGAGCGTTGAAGAGATAACAGACTCTGAAAAACTGACTGCAATTAAGTGCTTTCCTCCAGATTATGAAACTCTAAAGGTAAATATATATTGGGCTGTTTTGCTCCTGTTCTTTATCAGGGAAGTCTCGGTTTGTAAGAAAATTTGTGTTTCCTGACCCAGAGGGGAAGGGAGTGCAGTGCTTAATCCTGGGAAAATTACAGGCTTGGTGCCCAGCACCCAAGAACGTGCACTGAGGAAAAATATGGAGACTTATTGAAGTTGCACCATGTTCTGAACAAGACTGTGACTTCAGTAGGTATTACCTGATGTCTTTTCAATTAAGGGGACAGCAGCAAAGCAAACACCACCTCTCCCTGCATTTGGGTTGGGACATAGAAAAGGCAAGGATGGGGGCTGGTTTAAATAAATCAAGTAGAAGGATCCTAAGGACTTCAGAAAGATCTCCATTAGTCCAGATGGCAGGAGAACAGAGAGCTGAGAAACATGCAGCTGTTTTTTCTTTTATACTTGGAAAACTTCAAAGTGAAAACAAGTCCAAAGCAATGTTTCCTAGAAGCAGATAAGAGCAGAGGAGGTGGGTAATGCTACTCACTCAGTCTGTGGAGACCAGAGGGAGAAGCTTGACCCATCCTGGAGATTCTGAGAAAAACCAACAGGGACAGACTGCAAAACTTCAGCTGACCTTAATGCAGGCCAGAATAATGCGTTTATTAATTGTTTTTACTGTTTTATCAGAAAAAATCCAGCTTACTGAGCTTGTCCCTGTTAAGCCTTGACATGGCACTCTATTTTTCAGTCAAACAAATAGTCTGGGTTGCTTTAGAAGTCTAGAGAGCTATCTCTTTTAAGAAACTAATGGCAAATATTTCCACAGCATCTACAGATAATAGCAAATTGCAATTGTACTCCTGCCAGCATGTTTCTTCTAAATATAGTAAAGGATGTTTTGTAATTTATTTAATTGCTTAGACTTGACAAGGAGCCAGTGCTAACAAACTTGCTTTGATAGCAAAATAATGCTTGTGGCGTTTGCTTGGCTTGGGGATGTCAGTACTGAGGAAAAAGTGTGAAATGAAGAGTGAAGCACAACTGCTGTAAACTCTGCTGTTTGCTGTGCAGGTGTGTGAGTCCTGAGCCACAGGAACATGCAGGGCCAGCTGAGGGGGGGACAGGAGCGTGAGTCACATCCTGCAGATACAGCAAGGACAGGGCTCTTCCTGGGGTTATGATCAGGCAATTGTAACACAGCTATTTAGGGAAAATGCAAGATAATCTGTTCCACTTCTAATTATTGGACTTCACTTCCCACTCCATCTGTTCTGGTATCTTCCATAAAAAACCTGTGGGGATTTCTGTTGTTCTTGAAAACTATTAGAAAGGCAATACAACATTTTTTTTTATTACTTTTCTAACGTATTTGTCTCTAAAATATTGAAATTCCAGTTTCCCGTTATTTTGTCTCTATCTTCTCCCTCTGCAGTCCTCCTATCCCCAGTAGATATCATCATTTGTCCATACATGTGATTTTGATATACTAAATGTAGAGATTAAGGCAATAAGTATCCACAGAGTTTTTTTAATACTCATATTATCATAAGAGAAATTTTTAGTACCAACTTTTTCATTATCATCCTATCAAGTGTGTACATAATATTTATGATCTGTAATCTACTTTTTTAAATAACCATCCTTCTATCATATGGCTTTGGAGATGGGAAATAATTAGCTAGGCAAAGGAATATTAACAATAATGGAAGTCAAAGTAATTCCAAGTAACCAACTAATATTTCAATGAGGAAGGATCTGATCCAATTAAGATACGCTTACTTGTAAAATTTGTTTTTATTTTTAGAATTCTTACATGAAATTACATGCAATGTATAGCTATACCACCTTTCTAAATGAGTTATATATAATTATAAGTATTAGGTAAGTGGTGGTTGAGTTTTTTGATTTGAAAATGCCAGGGCTTCCATTCATTTCAGCAGCATCAGATTTCAATTTATTTTTGGTGTTGACCTAGTTGGTGGAAGCCTACATGTATTTGAAACATAGAAATACCCCATTTCCAGGTATCCAGTTTTATACGGAAGGAGAATATGTACAGTAATTTCACGAATACAAGCCGCACCAATTTGACCAAAAGTTTGGTGGAAACCCGGAAGTGCGGCTAATATTCGAGGGCGGCTAATACATGGACAATATTCTAAAAGCTGCCAACACGGAAGTGAGAGCCCGTGGCAGCCCCAAGCCAAGCTGGAGCCCGGCCGGCCCCGGCTGAGGTGGGAAAGCCTGGCAAAGGCGGGGCCAGCAGTGCGGGGCGCGGGCGGCAGAGCCTGAGCCAGCAGGGCGGGGCAGGGAGGGCGGCAGAGCCCGGGCCAGCATGGCGGGGGAGCCCGGGAGAACTGGGGCTAGCAGTGCAGGGGAGCATGGCAGAAGCAGGAAGGCCGGCGGGTGGGGCTGCCTGGCAGCGGGGGAAGCCCAGCAGAATCGGGGCCAGCAGCGTGGGGGAGCCCGGCGGTGCGGGGGCCTGCAGTGCCGGCCAGGGCGAGGAAACGCGGCGGCGGTGCAGATGGGAGGGGGCGGCCGGCGAGCCTGGCAGCGGCGGCGGCAGCCCTGCTGGCAGGGCGAGCAAACATGGCGCGGGGCGGCCGGCATGCCTCGCAGCGGCGGCGGGGGCCGGCCCGCCGGCAGGGCGAGTAAATGCAGCAGCGGGGCGGTGCTGATGGGAGAGGGGGCCAGTGAGCCCGGCGGCGGCTGCAGCACCACCCGGCCGGCCCCGTCGGCAACCATGAGCGGGCCGAGCCTGCCTGGCCCCACCCCGAGCCAGTAAACCCCGCTATGCCGCGATCCTGTTACTAATTGGCCAATTTGTGAAAGCTGCGCACGGATTCTCGCTACGAACGAAAGTGCGGCTAATATTCGGGGTGCGGCTTATCTATTGACAAAGACAGCAACATTGTCGAGGCACCGGAAGTGCAGCTTATACTCCGTGCGGCTTGTATTCGTGAAACTACTGTAATTCTGATAATACACCTTCATAGACTGTTTCTATATGGATAATAATGGAAATATGAACTTCATGCTCAAACACACTTGAAATCATGTTTTAATTTTTAGGGAGAGAATTACTTTTATAACCTGACATGATTTTTTAGGTAAGTCATTCTTGAGTGTGACGAGCTTACATTGTAAATTATATAGATAATTCTTATGTTGCAGTGAAGTTGCATCAAATGCCTCTGGATTTCCTGAAGCATCTACTGCAAATATAAACTCCAAATGGAGTGCAGGATATTTGGCACATCATTTCTTATCCATATGTTTTTATGGAAGGCTGCACCTGGACCAATGCTTTCTTACCATGAGTGTTCCATGCAGGGGTTCTCCTTTAGCTGAGGAACCATGATTTCTACACCAGTTCTTGCTGCCTTTCCCTGTGGCTCCTGAGAAAGCAAAACAGCACATCTTTTGAGGATTTACCAGATTTTATTTGCCAGGCACAGATGGGTGTGTATAGTGTGGGTTTTAAATTTATCAGTAAGCCAAGGAATATTCCATTGATATCTGAATAATGTTTAGGAGATATAAATACAGTGCAGTCTCCAGGTTTTAAAAGATGTGTATCACTAGCTCTGATGCTAATCATGTCAATTCCCAAAGGAGCTGCATCCTCGTTCATGAGTGTTTTAGTTGGTGTGGTGCCCAGGGGGCAGGAAACTTTTTAGCATTTTTCCTGTTGTCATGTAGGGGCTGTGCCATGTCACATTCTGGGCTTCTGCTTCAAATTACTTGAGAAAATAAGTTGCTTGGATAGTGGGTTATCTGTTAGCATCACATTAATTTGTGAAAATTTGTTGAAGTAATGCTCTCATCTCTCCATGATTTCTTTTGACTGATTGGAATCCATATGGGTGTCATAGGTCTCATTTCTCATAGTACCATATTATAGGGAAGAAATGTTTGGTCTGCTGAGTGAAATGTGGAAAATAAATTAATTAAAATTCTGTGTTTACTAACTTTTTGAATTTAAGATGGGTGCATGTGTTAATATCCACCTTGAGGAGTATTTTTAATGGGATACTTCTAGAATAGATTTTTCCTGAAGGGTTTTGCTATCAACACCTGCTGTTCAGAAACTCAGAATTATTTTACTTGCATTTAACTTGTTTTTATGAGTTAATCTTAGGCATAAACAGAAATAAATTACATCTTCTAATACCCATGTATAGCTGTAAGTAAACAAACAAAATTAGAAAGTTTCTAAATGCTTTAAACTGATCATGCTGGAAAGGAAAAATTACTAATATTAAGCATTGTGAAAAACCTCAAGGGCTAATGTCTTATGCCCAAACAACAAAATGTAGTGATTTGCAAGTGATTGTTTTTCACCTGTCAGGTAGGGGAGAAAAAAACTGTGGTGGAAGAAGAACTGAGGCATGATGCAATGGGGGCATCAGATAAAGGGGAAGAAAAAAGTGAATATTTTATCATGCAGTTAGATGGAGGGTATTTTATAAACATATTTTTTCTGTGTATCATTCAAAGCAAGTATAGGAAAGTCTTGTGTAATTTGGGTTTTTTTAGCAGTGGTTGGGGTTTTTTGGGCTTTTTTTGTGAGTCATAGGCGATAGAGCTGAAGAGATTTTTATTCAATATGAAAGCCCTAGGTACTAACTCTGGATGTAACCTCTTTATAAAACTGGATTTCTTAGCCACATGCAGAAATAAATATTTCTGAAAATGTTGAAAGCTTCCACTGACAAAATAATAAATTGTATGACACTAGGGAAAAGAAAATAGGTGAACAGATCCAGAATTGTTTCAGAATCCTTCCAGGGAGTTGCTTCCTCCTTATGGAGCTCAGAAGGAAAATGCTGTAACCAGAGATGGCAGTGTGAGGTCTAGAGACAGGGTGGCTGCACACACTCTGGCTGCAGTCCTCAATTAATTCAGCCAGTGTGGGCAAAACAAAAGGAGCAATTTATCATCCCCCCTCAAAGGGGTACTGTTGGCTCAAAAGCAGTGTCAAAAACACAATTCTACACAGGTGAAGGGAAGACAAGGCCCAGAACTGATCCATCTTACCAGTTACATTGCTGCTGTTCTGGGGCCAGACTACTCAACATTACTGTACAAAGTGAAGGTTCCTCATAGCTGAAAATGTCAGGCAATTCAGGGATGAAAAAGCAGCACAGCATGTCCATAACTGAAAAGTGTCAGTGTAATGCATACAGGGTAATACATAAGTAGTGATTGGTATATGGAATATCTCAATGTCCCTTTGGAACTTTCCCAAATAATGTCAATGGCACAAGTTAAAACAAATGCAACATGTGCAGTCTAAGGTGGATGTAGATTGTCCAGTCCACAGAAATTTGTCACCCAAATACTTTTATTCAGTCCTGAGAGTGCCTTAGTTACTCTTCCACTGCTCTTGCTCTAGATGTGGATTGATTCTTTTCATGGGAGCATTAAAATACTGTAGTGACATCTTTAGGTAACTGGAAAACAGGAGAGACTTGAGTATGACTTCTGACTTCTGTAGTTGCTTTTAATGAAGACATTGGAAAATAATGCTTTCAAGTCTGAACATAATTAATTTTTTTAAGCAAGCTGAAATAATTCACAGAACATATTTTATATGAGTGTGTTTTGTGATGGAATACAGGTTTTGGTTTTTTTTTTAACGGTCTAATAATGACCCAAATCTGTGGAATTAATGAGCAGGCATTACAGGGTTTTTTTGTGTTTTTCAGTGACAAAGAAAAGCATTTGGTGAGCAAATCACAGAAGTAAAAGTGTCACAAATAGATTTCAGGAGATACAGAGGGTGAAGTTGTGCACTTAGGTTTGGCTGAACTTGGCAGCACTTTTACATGAAGAAGAGGACCAGTGACTGTTTACCAAGGCCAAAGCCAGCTGTGATTCCCTCTGCCAAAACTGCAGCCTTGCTAGTCTGGAATTCTGTAGTTTTTCTGTGAAGCTGGAAAAGCAGAGGGGTTGGTGGTGGAGATTCAAGTCCCTGTGTCACCTGTCCCCTTGCTGGCAGCAGGCTAAAGCTTGCTTCATTGGCCCCTGGGGACACATCTTGCCACAGGAGTGACAGATGCAAGACTTTCTAATTGCTCCCCAAAAATATCACTTGCGCTGCTTAATCCATTGCACCTTACTTGTTAGAGCCTGATTAAATTAGGTAACTCCTAACTTGTGTAGAAACATCAGTGTCCCAGTGCATTGCAGTGTACGCAAAGCCATGTGGGCATGGCCAAAGAGGAGCAGCACCTGTTACACAGGGACTTGTTTGTTCACATTAATATGTGTAAGGAGTAGAAAAACTTCTAATAAAATTAGACAGGGTCATCTGAAAACCTCGTTTCTTCCTCTTTGACAAGGGTAAAAGGGACCAGTGAGGATCAGTGTCTTTTGCAAAGCCTGTCCACAGTTTGCATTCCCAGTACATAGATAAGTCCTGCTGTGGGAGTCAAAATTGAAGTTACAAAATACTTTTTAACAAGTATGAAGTTGAAATAAGCAAATGCCTCTACAAGAAAGAACAGTTATATTTATTCCAAAGATTTACAGGTAGTTTAAAACAATCAGTGTTTGACATGGTGAGTTGTGTTTATCATTAAAATGCTAATGAACTGGTAAACATCTGGTAAATTCATTAAAATAATGAAGCTTGTCAGTGATATCTTTTTTTGTGCCAGTATTCCTGCTTAGTTCAGGTCTGGATAAAGATCTGGTGGAGTAGTGGTGAGAATCTATTTGAGCATTGGGAGCTATGCCAGGGTAAAACTACCCTATTGCATTTGATTTGATGATCTTGTCTTGAAGTGCTTTTACTTGTAATTTAGTCACCTTGACCTGATAATTCCTTCAGAGGCTTTCAGAGGTGGGTCTGAAAGCCAAAGCTCAGTACAGCAGGGTTATTGAACACATTTTTTATGATTAATGCCATCACTAATCAGCCTGGTAGGTGTATATGTTTTCTTTTTTGTGTTTACTCCAAATGTATTCTAGTCTCCTGGTTATAAATTACTCTGGCAGGAACACCATGGACTGCAAAACTAGAGAGACATTTGAGATGTCTTTTTCACATGAAAGATTCTGTGCTCAACCAAGGAGTACAAAGAAGGTTGCATTTTTTTCAGTAGGATGCTTTAAAGATTTTATGCCAAATGCATTCTATACATTTAATAAGGACAGCATCAGAAAAGTAACTTTGATTTCAAATGTCAGTCACAATTTAAGTCTATTATAGTTTGTTGGCTTTTTTCTGTAAAATTGAGTTAAAATATGTAACCATAGCTTCATTGAAGTACATTTAGGGAAAGAGAGGACAGGTCTTCTTTAACTTCACAGATCTTTAATTGCTTATGAACTTCAAAGAGAAACTTGCAGAAGTTAGATTGATGATGGCCCTTTAGGTAATTGAATACAACATAATTCCTGTTTGAATGCAACTCTGAAATCCAAATTATGTAAATCTACTGTTTCAGAACCAGCTAGTAGAAATAATCATCATTTTTGCTGTTGAAGATACTTTTCTTTGGACAAGTTCTCTGACACAGTGCTTTCCTATTTATTCATCTTTTCCATTATGGATATTAGTAAGAAGCTATAGGCATGTTAACCTTTAGCTTTTTGACCTTTGTGACTCCACTTGGATAAGCTTTGAGATGCAGTTAATTAGGCACAACTGTCAATTAGTCCCATGGGTTTATACAGGAATAAACCTGACATTTATGAAAGTATTGAGATAGAAGAAGGGAGAAAATGTTCTGGGAAAGTTTCTCAAACATATTTTTCCTTTCAAGCTGTGCAGTTCTGTTGGGATGGTAGGAAACATTCTCTCTGCATAGCTGTCATTGACCAATCTTTGTGCAATCATCATGCTTTTCCTATAGAAGAAACAGAGAATAGATTACAGCCTGCTATTCATCTGCTACACCATAATATAATGTTTACTGTGCTGCAGCTGAGTTCGAAATGACTGTCTCTCCAGCATCCACAAAATTTGAGCTCAGGGCTAGTTGCAAGTGTTTGGTCATCCAAAAAATCCATGCAGCCCCATCTGGCTTCTGAACTTAGCTTTCCTCTTGGATACCATAAGATGGGCTTGAAATTGTGACTGTGGAGGCAGGACAGAGAGAAGGAGAAAAATCTCTCCTTTGCCTTCAGTTTTGTGTGTCTTTAAGAGACAGAAAGAGAGATCCCGTAATGGAAGGCTGGTGCTCAGGCAGCCCATACTGATTGCCTGGCATTTTGCAAGTGGATACAAATTATTTGGTATTATGGGAGAAGAGAAGGAAAATTGCTTGTTTACTTTTCTACCCCTTCCTTCTAGCTGCCTCTCAGTCCCTCTCCCCTTCCCTCCTACCCATCTCCTTCTTGGCTGGGTTAGAAAATCTCAGATGACTTCTATGAGAAAAAGCTCAGGTATTGTGTAAGCTGTGCTTGAGACAAGGGAAGCTCCTGAGAGGCCTGTTGTGCTCCCAGCTGCTGGCCACTGATGAGTGGGAGAAGGAGGTAATTATGGAGAAATTGTGACAGAGGTAGGAGAGACAGAGAGTGACTCACCCTTCGTGTGGGACACTTATGTTCTACTGCCTGCTCCTGTCAGTATTGAATTATTTATTCAACCCAGGAAGGAGACACTGGGGGTTTTTTGGGTGATTTTATTTTTTTCACTTTGTATTTCAATGAGGGAAATTTTATTTGAAATGTATTTTGTATGGTTTCAGGGAAAAAAATACTCCCACTGGCATAGCTGGGAGCTGTGTGCTAGGCACACTTGCTGAGTGAATGGGGCAGACATCTAGTTAAAAATGAATATTTGGATGTCTGTGCCTGCCCATTCCTTTAGGATTGTGCTGGGCAATGATTCTTAAGTGTATACAGAAAAAAAAATTGGCATATAAATGTCTAGAAAACTTTTGTTTGGAGAGCTACAATTTAGAAAATAGTTAGCATTGCATGTAAAGAATTATGTTCATCTATATGCTAGCTGATTATTTAATTGCTGTCTGTTTTCTAATATTTGTCTTGCACCATAAAAAATGCAATCTTTTACACATTAGATGAAATAGTATTTGTGTAGCACCTGATGGTTAGTCAGAAGAGGGAAAAAATAGCATGCAGATCACTATTTGGAAACAAACCTCTCTGGATTTCACCATATATACATGTATTGTCTGTGCTGGCTGATCTAGTAGGCAACCATGAATTGCTAAAGCATTTGGCTTTCATGGGCACCCATCCTGGCCTTTCTGGCACAAGAAGAATTTTGCAGCTGTAGAAAGGATTTATTCTTCCTGCCAGTGTGATTTATATCCCATATGTCTTCTCTTCAGCATCTGAGTATCCATGGCCATAGGGAAGTGCTCTGCCTCATCTGTACTGTGTGTAAATAGGTTCCTTTTAATAATATTAACTCCTAAAGAACCTTTTCATCCACCCCTGTATAATTTTTTCTTGGCAGTTGTGTCAGCTATGCTCTGTGTGTTGCAGAAAGGAGAATACCATGAATTCCTGGTTTTGTTTGCTCTTGGCAGGCACTACTACACTTCCCACCCTTGTGCGCACACCTACCTTGATGATGCAGCCTTCCCTGGATATCAAACCCTTTATGTCCTTCCCTGTGGACAGCAGCTCTGCTGTTGGATTCTTCCCAAATTTTAACACAGTAAGTAAAGGTGTTTCCACATTTAGTTTCAGTGTCTGCTTTCCAATCTGGTTCTAATATCCAGTGCTGAAGCTGCCATAAGACAGTGCATTGCTTACACAGTTCTAGGGAGCCCTTTGTTTCTGTGCCATGGTGGTTGCTTTTCCCCTGTATGAAAGGCTTGGAGTGGTGTCCAGCCTTCTCACTGTGAACAGGGCTGATTGATTTTTAACTTGGTCTCTTGAGGTGGTGTTTGCACATTGAAAAAAACAGCCCTGTGCTATGTTAAAGATTTGAGAACGATTTGGAGCATTTGTCTGGACATGTGTATTTCTATATGCTGTAAAAAAGGAAAAAATAAAAGCCAATGGAAAGACAGATGTGACAGGTAAGACCTAAATCCTACACTGCTGTGAATCAAGCTAAGTCTAATACAGCCAGAAAAGCAACTGAAGAATGTTGTTAATTTTGTATAATTTCAACATTAAAGTGTGAAACTGCACAGCCAGCCAATGTGAAAAATGTGAACTTGTTTTTTGCTTTATGGTAAAGCATCTTGGGGTTTTTTTAAAACAAAAAAAATGTTGCCAAAATAATACTTCTGTAGTTCTTCATGTTTATCACACCAGCAATTTAAAAAATACTCTCTTCCATAATTCTCACTTCTTTATCAGCTCATAAAAAGGCAATGAGTGTTATCAAAACATCACACTTTAGCTTAAATGTCTAAGCTAATGGCAGCAGGAAGGAAGCTGTTGTGAGTCATTTGTGCCCAGTCAGTGGGTGCAGTGTGTTTGCAGGTGACCGTCACCTGAACCGCCGCACGCTGCTCTTGTCACCGTGGCTGCGGGAGGGGAGCAGTGTCATCAGCACCCCGCAGCCAGGAGCTGAACCCCTGCCAAGTGTTTCCTTTCACACACAAACTGTCTGAGATTCAGGCAGCAGCTTTGGTTTTCCTCCTGCCTGCAGGTGCACCTTGCTGGTGGCCGTGTGCTGCAGCACGCGGTGACACGGGGTGGCTGGGAGGTGACACGGGGTGGCTGGGAGGTGACACGTGGGCCAGCAGGAGCAGTTACTGCTAACTCATTGCAGAACGTGAAAAATGTGAGTTTATCGGGGAGATGTGGGGATGTGCATTTGCACAAATATGTAAGTCATTAGGAACAAACACAGGTATGTTAAAAGAGCAAGCTCAAAACTCAACACCGTATTAAGTAACCAGTGTGTCTTTACCATGTCTAGGCATGATTATTGATTTTTCATCCTCTTCCTAATACTCTCAGGAATTTTGGTTGTTACTGATTTGTTTGCTTTCCAGTTGCACATGTTTTCTAGGTGAGCTTTTTCACAGAATTGTTCATTATGACTCAGAGAAACTTTTCTTTAGAGAGATAGTTTGTGTCAACCAACCATGATTTACTTACTGGTGGTATTACTGAATATCAGAGTTGCAGCAGCCTCTAGAGACAGATTCATTTGTATAGTTAGGCTGGTTTTGCCTAGTTTATATTTATCTGGGTTAGCTTTCATTTCCCTAATTCCTGGCATGTTTATTCTTCACAACTGTCATTCCTCTCCAAACTTCTGTAGTTTTAATTAAAAATTAGACCTGGGGTAATTGGCAAACATTGTCAACTTGGTGTCTACTTTCTCTCTTGGAATTCTTGATAACTATATAAAATTATGCTGCCTTACATGGCAGACGTTGCATGTTTAAACTCTTTATTTTAAAAAACAGTGGTTCAGTACTCCTCTATTTCTAATTTGCAGACTTTGCCATTTATCTTGAAGCATTGATTTTCCTTAACAGTCTTTCACAATGGACTTCAAAGCTCACTAGAAAACTAAATCATTCATGATTATCTACTCACAGGAACAATGAATGCCAGCTGTCATGCACTTGCTTTATTTCTAACTTTGCACAACCTTTGCAAATACACATTTCTAGGTTTTGGTATATGTGGTATGTTTTTATTCTTTTTCAAAGTAGTGGCAATGGTATGTAAAAGTGCTTAAAACAATTTTCCAGAAGTTGATTTTGAGTTATAGAAGCTAAATCCAGTTGATCTATAACATAGGCATCAGTCACAATCTTTTATCTTATGCGGGAAGTGAATATTAGAAATCCAAAAAAGCCATCATTTGCTTTATGGATCAATCAGGAAATCTATGCACTTAATTCATGGGAGGACTTCCAAAGGACTGCAGGCAGGGAAGCCTCCAGTGTGCTTCTCTTCATCTCTCTGCCTTCCAAGAGACTGAGGGGACCGAACTTCTGGGCTGCTGGTTGTGCTTGCATGTGTTCACTGAATATGGCAAAAAGAAACGGTCTGAGACAAAACTTCTGTGGATCCACCTGCATTTTCAGTGGCTGTCGGAGACAAAGACATTTTTCTAAACCTTGCCAGGAGGTGGTTTCTAACTTAACATTGCCTTCAAAATGAAAAGTTTCTGCATGGGAGCTTAATACAGTAACTACCAAGGCAGAAAAACAAGGTAAAATTATTTTATTAACTATATTAACTACAAGCATCTTCAAAGGAACACCCCCTACAGTTTTTTTCCCAAAATAACTTCTCTTATTTATGGAAATATATTTAAAATCTGGGGTACACCCTTTCTTGTTTAGTTAACTTTGACAGTTTTCAGTTCTGAAAACATCAGTGATTCTCCAGATAAAACATAAGTGTTCTCATTTTGTTTGTGGAAGTGTTTTGATCCCTAGCTTCTCTCCACAAGGGGTACTTTCAGCTGAAGCACTGAGCAGACCCTGATTTTGTAAAAGAAATGCCTACCCCAGTCATATTTTACTTTCTTGATGGAATTGTGTGATTTAGTTTAAGCTGTCTTCATTTTGCTTCTCTTTAAATCATTAATAGTTCTAAATATGCTGTGGATGTATGTATAGTAATTGCCAATTCATGCCCCAATTCAATTTGTCTTTGTTCATTAAGACTTATTATATAGGGAAAATTATTTGGGGAATGACTGGACTAACTCACTGGATACATTTCTTTATTCCTCAGTAAGGGATGTAGATGTGGACCAGGAGGTATTGTTTAAGCAGAGTTCTTTTTTCAGCATACTGAAATTACTCTAAAGACACCTTAACAGGTAAACAGCTTGCATATTGATTACATTTAAAGATATGTAAGTATAAAGTCAATGGAAAAAAAAGTTAAGTTTCCTGTGATCCCCATTGTGTGTTTATTGTAACATAATCTTGAATTTTACACTTGCTGGCTTCCACCACACAACTTTACCTTCTGTACCATTCTTTTTTTAAACCTCCCTGATTCTTTATCTTGTGTACTGAATGATGAAAGGATACTTTGTGATCACATCATGGTACACCTGCTAAAGTGGCTGAAAGCCAGGATTTATCTTGAAAGATCAAGATCACTGATCACTTAATGATCACTGTCTTCATCTCCCTATATAATGGTTGTGTACTACCAAAGGAAAAAAAAAAAGAAATCTCAAACCTCCAGCATATTCTTCCATGTCCTGAAATTACAGCAGCACTACATGATTCCCATTTAGTTGAAGTGGTACAGCCAGGGACCTGTCAGTCTGCACAAAAACATTATCAGCAGCTTCTCAGATTCTATCATCATAGAAAATAATCAGCAATTCATATGCTTCTTTCAGAGTTTGTTATGGCCTCAGGGGTAATCAAAGATTAGAGCATCTCTTGTAGCTTTCACATTAGTGAAACATTTTGCATCTAACTAGCCCATGATTGGTTTCTAAATGCTAGTTCATACCCTTCACATTTTAGAGGACACAGGGGTTAATGTGGCCTAGTTATTGCTTCAGTGTCTTACTTCTCTTCAAGCTTTATGCTGATTCTTTATATTAGAGTTCTCTCAGTCCCCTTGCAAAGTGGACCAGAGATATTTTACATCTGCCAGTGAAGGTGAGCCAGCTGGAATGTGCTACAGGAAGGGAAGAGGAGCTGACTAGTAACTTAGTCAGAAATTTCTGACTCTTCTCCAACATTAGCCCTGCCCAGACTGAGTATCCCTGGCCTAACCCCAAGACAACTACTGGGAGGAACTAATTTTCTCTTTCCTCTTCTGCATTTTCAATTATTACTCACATTTTTATTTGCTGTCTATCTCGTTTGAAGGGCCCAGTAATCACCAAGGCAGAAGCTGAGTTCAGCAGATAAGAGCACAGGGCACCATACCACCAGCTTCACTCGCCCCTCTGTGCCAAGTGCCTCTTCTGCCTTTTTGGCAGGACACTGTGGCTTGGGAGCTTTCTCTTTCCTTAGCAAGGTCTGAATTCAGCCACTTAACAACCTGCTGCAGTGCCAAAGAGAGCTTTGCAGCACAGGATTGTATGTGGCAGGAACAGATTACAAACACAGCCAACTGGATGTTGCCAACCCGTTATCTACAGTCCTTTTTATCCAAGTACCCTGTCTCTAGGCTCTGATTTCCCCTTTTCCTTTTTATGGTGTTCTGGAGGGAAGTGACCTTTTCTGGTCCTCTCCATCTACTCCAGAGAGGAGGTGAAATTTTTTAAGAGCCACACTTTACATTCATCAACCGCACAGAAAGGAAATTTAAGCAATTGACTTAAGAGTGGTGTTTTTCAGGGTAGCTGGATATTTTTCTTGAGGATTTTTGTTGGTCGGGGTTTCTTTAATTAAGAGATGGTAATGTTTTTTCTTACAAAATTCTTACACCCTTTATAGTCATGCAGGCATACAAGTACTTAAGGTTTGCCTTCTGTTCCTCTTTTGAAAACCTAAAAATATTCCTATTTCACTTTTAGTTGTTATGGATTTAAAAGTTCATGTTTTTCAAGTAACAGCCAGAATCATCCAATTCACCACATGAGGAGTCATCCTGTTGCCATTTATTAAGGAATAAAAATAGGTATTTTCTGAGATACAGGTAAGGAAAGCAGAAGTTCAGGGACCACATAATAAAGCCCAGATTCTCAGGTCAGCACAGACCTCTGTTCTTTGGCTAATCTTTGCTGTCTCTTGTCCAAGTACCTGGTTACAGAGCTCCTTTACTCTCCATGTCATCATTTTCTCAATTTTCTGTAGCCCATTTTCTGTGTTTCCTTAGGCATTTTTTACCAACCAGAAATTCCTCTTTGTCTTCCTACAGCTGTGAGGCAAAGCAGCAGAGAACTCTTTTCAGCTGTGGTAGGAGTTTTTGGAAAAATTCTTCTCAGCCTGTGGAAACCCTGAAAAATGTTTATTGAAGGTGGTATATTTTTCTCACAAAATAACTGAGTCTTTTCCTGAAACTTTCAAAAGCCTCTGAGCTTGAAGAAAACACCTGGTAAGATACACAGAGATATGAGGGGGAAAAAACTGCCAAAAGCATGGGGTTGTCAGTTGATTTTTTGACAGATTTTTCAGTTTCTTGTATTTTAACAAAAGATGCAGGTTCCCTAGTCCCTGTCAGGAATCTCTCAAAGAGCAGCTCTGTGAAACTGGTGAGCCTAAATAAGCATTTTTCTGCCTCTTCTTCTAGTATATTGTACATGTGAGGGGAAAAAAGAGTGTTTATTAAAATAATACAGTCAAGCTTTAAGGGAGAATCTCTTCAAACATTAATTATTTAATAGATTTTCCTATTGCTTCTGTATTTTTTCGAAGAGGAATTGGATGGATGAGCTTCCTTCTCTCAGTTTCCAGGTCAGCTGCCAGATAGGGAACCCTGTCTCTGGGGAGAATTGGCACTGGCACACACTGGTGAGGAACAGAAGTCACCAGGTGCAGCCTTTCCCTACCCCTTGGCAGGATTCTGGCATCTACCGTGTTGATTTTGAAAAATGGTTCCTAAATGGCTGCATTCCATCCATTATTGCATGTAAAAGTAATTAGGTCCTCCTAATTCTTTAAAGAAATACTGTTTCTGTGTACAAATCTTACAATTTTCTGAGTGCTCCAGAAAATCTGGTCCTTGGCTATGTGTTTTATAGCTTTGTTAACAGAAAACTTGGAGTTATTCTTTCTAACATTTCAGCAATATTTGTTTCTTTTACTGGTCAGCACAGGAAAGCTCAGAAGCCTTTATCTGCATTGAATTGCTTTCTTCTCAAGTTAGTGGCATGCTCCTAATACAAGAAAGTTTTTTATAGGGAGAGGGTTGTTAATTATAAATATTTTAGGCATTAGGTAACTGAAGGATGGTTTGCAAATAGACTGTGATTAAAACATCTCTAAACAAGCAGTAGCAGAATTGTAGTTTAGGAGAAGTAGCATGTGTTTTACCACTCTGCTTGCAAAGATTTTGCTGGTTCCTAATTACAAACGTAAGTTCTACAAGTTCTAAGCAAAATTATTGAGCAGCTTTAGAGAAAAGTAATTCTCCATATGTCTGATCAAGTGGCTGCTTTTGCAGTATCCTGGTGAGCTTTCCTGCCCTTGGACCTTTGTCACATTGTTCTGTGCAAAACTGAGAATATTTGCAATAATTATTAGTTAATATATTATTAAAATGTAGCTAAAATTTAATTCTTGTCATACTCATTCCTTTGGAGTGTGGGTGTACTTGTACAGTAATTTCACGAATACAAGCCGCACCAATTTGACCAAAATTTTGGTGGAAACCCGGAAGTGCGGCTAATATTCCGGGGCGGCTAATACATTAACAAAATTCTAAAAGCTGCCAACACGGAAGTGAGAGCCCGCGGCAGCCCCAAGCCAAGCTGGAGCCCGGCCGGCCCCGGCAGAGGTGGGAAAGCTTGGCAGAGGCGGGGCCAGCAGTGCAGGGGGCGGGTGGCAGAGCCTGAGCCAGCAGGGCGGGGGAGCCCGGGAGAACTGGGGCTAGCAGTGCAGGGGAGCATGGCAGAAGCAGGAAGGCCGGCGGGTGGGGCTGCCTGGCAGCAGGGGAAGCCCAGCAGAATCGGAGCCAGCAGCGTGGGGGAGCCCGGCGGTGCGGGGGCCTGCAGTGCTGGTCAGGGCGAGGAAACGCGGCGGCGGTGCAGACGGGAGGGGGCAGCCGGCGAGCCCGGCTGCGGCGGCGGCAGCCCTGCCGGCAGGGCTAGCGAACGCAGCGCGGGGTGGCCGGCGAGCCCGGCGGCGGCGGCGGCAGCCCTGCCAGCTGGGCGAGCGAACGCGGCAGCGGGGCGGTGCTGACAAGAGAGGGGGGCCAGCGAGCCCGGCGGCGGCGGCAGCACCACCCGGCCAGCCCCGCCGAGCCGTGGCGCTGAGCTGGGCCACCCGGCCCCGTCGGCAACCATGAGCGGGCCGAGCCTTCCTGGCCCCGCCCCGAGCCAGTAAAGCCCGCTATGCCGCGATCCTGTTACTAATTGGCCAGTTTGTGAAAGCTGCGCACGGATTCTCGCGACGAACGAAAGTGCAGCTAATATTCGGGGTGCGGCTTATCTATTGACAAAGACAGCAACATTGTCGAGGCACCGGGGGTGCGGCTTATAATCCGTGCGGCTTGTATTCGTGAAACTACTGTAGTCTTTTAATCTAAATACAGTCCATTTCATGACAATCTGAGGGTACCCTATGGCAATGCAAAGCTGCACTGTGAAACTTGTCTTTCCTTTGCAAGCCTGGAAACCAACACCACCTGGGTCTGAAGCACCAAGCAGCTTATTTCACATAACAGGGCAAGGCTGATTTGAAGAGCTGTGCCTTTCAGACCAGTCTTCTTTATATTCAGTCTGTCCACTTCTACTGGGAACTTCATCTGCCTCCCCAAGTGACTAGGAGGGAAAGAGGATCTCATTTCTTGCCCGTGTATTTTTTAGACAAGACAGGTTTCTACCTGGCTTTGTTTATTATTTAATTAAATTTAAAGAAAAACATAAAACATCCCCATCAAACATAAAGAAAAAAAACCCAAACCAACAGTCTTTGATACTACATTAATTTTCTGAACAGGCTTAATTAGAAGAATTCTTTAAAGATTTATATTTAAAGTGGTTTTTTTAATCAAAAGCATTTTGAAGTTTGCTTGTGTAGTGTATGTTTTTGATAAAAAACCTTAAACAAAACCAAGAAAAACAAACCCAAATCAGAAATATCATTATTATTTTTTAAGTGAAAAAGGCCTTATTTCTTATATACAGTGAGAAGCAGAAGGCAGCTGTGAAAATAGTTCTGATCTTGGTTCTGATTTGCTTCTCACTTACATTTAGCCATTTTATACCTTCACACTCAAGTCTCTATATACACATGAATTTTATCTTCTTATTGTTTGTTTAGTTTTTTTTTCAGAATGTGAAAATTAATGCTATTAATTTATTTTAAAAGACTAGGTTTCTTGTGTCTTTATTCTCTCCTGTGCACAGAATTAATCAAAAGCTCTGAATTTATCCTTAATCTCTCAGCATAGTTCAAAATTGTAGTGGAAATCCAAGTGTACCTAACGCAATACCATTCATCTTTGTGTTTTGGTGTTCTGGAGCAGCCTGGGAGCAGGAAAACTCATCAAAACTTAGAGCAGACTTGAAAGTAGAAATGGGTCATAGCTGGGGACCCTCTCAAAGATGAAAGGAAAAATCAGGAATCTTGTTTACCCCATGTGTAATCTAAGCTCCTTTTCTGAGCACAAACTCTTAGGCTTAAATCTTTTGGCAGGATTTTGCTGAAAGATACTTTTTTGTATTATTTTACCTATTTATATTATTTTACTGCCAGTTGGTAATAGGTATTGTAACAGGAATAGTTTTGCTCTCAGAGTATGTTATTGGTTTGCTTTTCAGCAAGTCTCAAACTACAGTATATTTTTATTTTTTGCTGGATCTGATCTGAAGGCAAGGCAGTAATGTTTTTTTGATTAGCTGGACACAGCTGAGTACTCTGAAAACAGCAGATTTAATAATGAATAGCAGTTATATAACACCTTCTTTCAGATGATTTTAACATGTTATTTAGACCTTTCAGCTTTTTTATGGGGTTGCAAATATTTTTATCCTCATTTTAAAAATGAGTAATATAAGGCTCAGATTAAACTGCTCATATACAGTTAAACTTGTGAACCAGAATAGCCACAGAGGGAAAGAAAACTGCCTTATTCCTTGAGCATTAGCTTAACCATTGGATTTGGACTTCACTCTTTCTTAGTTTTGGTCTGTCATGGTCCCAGCAGTTCATTTTACAGATACAAATTATTGCACAATGGTAGAGTAGTAATGTGGATGGATCAAGAAAGAAGCTGCCCAATACTTAAAGCTGGTTCAGTTGCATATAAAAAAAAGCACCGAGCCACAGAAAAAAAGAAAAAATACCACTTTCTTTTTTTACTGATTCTCCATTTGTTTGATGGGGAGTTCTCTTTTATCCTAAAACGTTCTCAGCAGCTTTGTTTCTTTATTTCTCCCACAAAAGTCTCCTGTCTTGTCTGGAGCAGAAAATTTGACAATTTTACCATAAAGGTTAAATCTATTTCTGGTGCTCTCATAACAAACTCAATCCTTTCATGTATTTATATCCTTGCTTGAGAATAAACCTTAGAAGAAACAGAGACCAGATTTAGAATTTTTTTTTTTTTCTGTGGTGTCTCATCAATTTTTTCTTTTGGTCAAGTACTTCTATAGGAATCAAATATCACATTTACATAATCTTTTACAAACAGATTTCTAAAACAGTAAACAGCAGTGGTATTTAATTTTCAGAAAATTCTGAAAATTTAAGATTAAGACTATCCTGATGATGATTTTCTAACCCAGAAAATGTTTTTAACATGCAATAACTACACAAGCATGAACGGAAGGAAGGGCAGAGGAAATATTCACAACACTGAAAAACACAGTAAAATATAGTTTAAAGGTGTTTTTTCAGTTGCCTTTTGATCTCTGTGCTTAATCATATCACATTACATGGAAAGAGAGAGGTAGGAAGAGTTGAGAGTTTATTTACCTTTGATTTGGTTTTTAATATCAGTTACTTGATGTAGGCTAGAGTAGTGCAAAGACAGAGGAAGCCGGTAAAGCAAAAGATTAGAACATCCTTGGTTTTGTTTCAGCTGTTCCTTTTGCTTATGTTGGTCTAACCCATGATTTCAGAACTGGATTAGGAGAAAGAAAATTCTATTGAGAAGACTGGGATTCATCAGTAGCCTCCCAATCTTGGTCTGACAATGGTTTGCAAATTCCTACGTGCAAACCTTACTGAAAGTGTTCACTGCTGCAACCTCAGATTCCCAGTGTGGTGCTGTCTTAGCCCTCTGCGAGGCTGGGTCAGAAAACATCCTGAGACAGAAGGATGTGTGATGGTGAAATTCCTTGTGCTAGCACACAGGAGGGATAAATGTGCATGCCAGTAAAGATTTAGGGCTCTGCTTCCCAGGCCCATGCTGAGGAAAGATGATGAATGCGTTTCTTGTTAAAACAGAAGGGGTGTAATTAGGTAGTTAAAGAGAAAGTATATTTGAGCATGTGTTCTGACTTTTAGTACCTGGGCTTCAATGGCATATTGAAAATCTGAAAAGGAGTTGGAAAAAAGCTAGCAAATGAATCAAGGTTTTTATTGTGAGCAGCTTAAGGAGTTTATCAAAGAGAAGGTTAAGAGCTGACATGATTGCAGTGTGTGCAGTCACTATTCACTGTTCAGAAGGTATGCGAGATTTGAGTGACCTTTCATAGAGAAGCACAACTAGATTGAGTGGCTTATAGTAACTCAGAAAGTATTGCTTCCACAGTGATGTAAATTTACTTGTTTGGAAACTTTTAAATCAAGTTGTTGAGGTGGGTTTTTTTTTCCATAAAATTTAGGCTCTGGCTGATGGTTGACCACAAATTATTGGACTTTGTAATAGGAAGGACTGAACTTTTCAGTGAATGAAATTACGTCATAAATTTTTCAGCAAATCAGATGTAATGGTTCCCTCTGGCCTAACCCAAATCTATAAATCACTTCAGACATCACTTTCAGTGTTCTGTGTGACTGTGGCTACAGGCACACAAAGAGAATCATCATCTTTTTCATTTTTTCATGCAAACTTTACTTTAGAGGGGGAGCATGCAAGCGGGTAGCACACCCAGAGGCTCTGCATTATACCATAGGACTGGATATAAAAATGTAAACCTTAACCTAAAAGGAACATGAGGAAGCTGAATTTATTAGTATTTCTAATTTTTCTTTTAAGATGTAAAAGGTTATTTCCAGCTCTGGGTGTCCATTTAGTTGTCCTGTACTAAAACAGAAGTGTAAATGCCAAAAGTGTCTCTTTCCTTTTTTATTTTTCAGTATGCACTCTTATTTCAGCCTCTCTTCATGGATAACTGTAGTGTCTAACATTAACAAGTGAATTACAGCAGGATTTTCACTTTGTTTTAAGATACTTCCTGGCTGGTTACAGTGACTACAAGTAGTAGTGTGTGGAGGTCACAGCTATCACAGCCACTGTTTTCCTCAGGGAAGCTGGACCTTGCTGCCAAATTGAGGGGACAGGCAAACACAGTGCGAAGTTGCATTCAGAGGGATTTGCTTTCAGAGTACAATGTTGTTGTTGTTGTGTTTTAGGAATCATGTGTAAGGGAAGGGAGCTGCTAGTCCCTGTTGTCTGAATTCTTTCTGAGTGGCGGCTTATGTTGTTCTGCGCTTGGGGAAATACATCTACTCAGCATTTTAAAAAGAAAAAGTAAAATCATGGACTTTCTGAAACCTGAGTATGGTTAGGTTTGATTTCCCTGAGATCCAGATTTCATACTCTGTGTAAATGTACCATGTGTAAGTACATTGAGAGAGACTCCTTAGTAAAAGAGTGATTAAAGCAACCCTCAGACCACAGGATGGCAGTTTAAAAAAAAACAAAACCTCTATAATGTTGTAATTTAATTATTTTTGTTTAATGAAGTATTTACACAAGTCTCCAAATCTGCTGAGACTCTGAGTCACCCCTGGTTTGGTTATTGGCCATTTACACCTGGCTGTTTTTTAAGAGCCCCCAAAATGTTGTGAAGAGCATAGGGACAGAGGTGTAGGGAGGTAGTGCTTGGAGAGCTGCAGGCTCACTCTGCAGGAATACATCTCTGGGGATGCTCTGTGCTACTCAAGGAGAGCTGATGCACAGGGAATATTGATGGCTTTCCTGCAAGAAAAGAAAGTTGTTCACACCACGGAGTGATTTATGTTGGAAAAGACCCTTAAGATCCTTGTGTTCAGCTGTTAATGCAGTACTGCCAAGTTCACAACTGGACCGTATCCCTCAATGCCTCATGTACACGTCTTCTGAATATCTCTGGGGATGGAGACTCCACCACTCCCCTGGGCAATGTTGCAATGCTTGATAACCCTTTCAGTAATACATTTCTCCTTATATCCAATCTATGCCTCCCCTGGTACAGCTTGAGGATGTTTCCCCTTGTCCTGTCACTTGTTACCTGGGAAGAGATAGTGACACTCGCCTTGCTGCAACCTCCTTTCAGGTGGAGCTCCATCAGTAGAGCTGGCACAAGTGTTCCTGGAGATGCAAAATGAGCAATGAAAGGTATAACAGAATTGCAATGACTTGAGCACTGAATTAAGCTTACAATTAGGCAAATAAGAAGTATGTTCCCTGTTGGAGCAAAGGCAGCACAAATGTGGAGAGCAGATTTTTGCTGGTTTGTGTTGGCCAAGCATGCTGAGCATTACATCACAATGTTAATGTTTCTGATTTTACGCTGGGCATTTTAAACATGTGTTTTACTGAGTGTGTGTATTCACTTCTGTCACTCTCTTAGTCATTGTAATATGTACAGTTATGGTAGGGAACTGTGCATATCTGGCATAATTTATGATAAGCTTCGGTGTATGATTATTCTCCACAGTGGCAGTGTGCTTGCCTTTCTTAGCAACTGGAGCTCAAACACATGAGGAGTTATAGAACTTAATTTAGATGTTGCACTATTAATTTATACATGCCAGTGGTTTTTTTCTGGAGGGAAATACTGGATTATATTATCAGTTTGTTCTACTTATGGTTTAAAATTTTTCTTTATCAGAGTAGACCAGCACAGTATGCTGAAGGCCACTCTCTGTGCTTTTCAGAAGCTTATTGTGCCTGCTGGTTAAGTGATGCTTGGTTACATCTCTTATCCCCACAACAATATTATGTTTACAAAAGCTTGTCTAAAAGTTAACTCTGTATTTGATCCAAGAGTTGCATCTTGATGAGAGTTAACAGGACATACATTGCCAGTCACAATTTTAAAACTTACTCAGGTTTAAGTTACACCCCTGTTATGAAAAGACAGCTCTTACCTTCCCTCAGAACCATTGCAGTTTATTTATGAGGCTCACAAATTGGTGTTAGTAGAGTCTGCTGTGTATAAAGAGATCTTTCAAAATAACCAGAACTTCAGTTTCACCAAACGACTTCTCCCAACACATTTGGTTTTTTTTTCTCTTCCTGTGCCTAATTTCATGTCTCTTTGTAGTCTGTTTCCTTCCCCAGGAGAAAGAATCTGTGGTACCAGGATATACAGCAGGGCAGGGAGAATTTCTGGTAGCAAAAATGAGAGAATTCAAGGATTAAATTCTTGAATTTCTGCTGATAAGGTGCAACAGCTCATCTTAAACTACCTTTGTACCTGAGGGCTAAAAGGTGGGAAATACGATGCAAGTTTTTAAAACCCATTCCATGGAAATGAAAGGGTTTTTTTGCCAGGCAAATGAACAGGTACCTCAGTGAGAACAGTATAATAGAATACTTCATCCTACACACTGCCAGTTAAGTGTCATCATAATTCCTTTGTAAAGGTAAATCCTTCTTTACAAGCCTGTTTATAGGCTTGTCAACAAACGTGAATGAGGATGCTTAAATCTACATGGTCTGAATTACTAGCAAAGCTTTTCACAAAACTCCATGGCAAAGATTTTTTTAAGAAAACTACATTGACATGAGGAGATTCTTGCATTACAAAAAGATGCTTGGGAGGTAAGTGAGCTGAGCAAATTTGCTATTGGCAAAGTTCTCCAAGGTAGTGAAGACTAAGAAAAACCACAAAAATTGTGAAAGACCTTGATGAGACTGACAAGCCAGACAAAAGCAGTTGGTAAAGTTACATTTAGATATTTCTAAAGTGAGGCACATGTAAATAAAAATTCAGAAAACTTGACATAGAAAGTAGTGTGCTAAGAATTGGCCATCGAGACTTGGGAGTGAGAGGTCAGGTTTATAACAATGGTTTCTTGAAAACATCAGCTCAGAGTTCAGTACTGATCCTCCCACAGTATTTTATGTGGTTCGTGTCCATATCTTCAATACTTTAGTTGAATTAGTTGATTTTTGGTAGAATTGAGATGGGCAACAAGAATGTAGAAAGGAATTAAATAATTTCCATACACAGAATGACTGAGTAGCACAAAGATAACTTGGCATGTGGTGTAGGTCTTATAAAATTGAATTTTATGAAAGTATATTTAAACAAAAATAATTATTTCTTGGCACTGAGGACTGTAGTATTGGAAGTTCATTCAAAGGGTGCAAACTGGTTTCCATCAGTTTCAGGGTAACTATGCAAAAAAAAGTCACTGGAATTGATCAGATACACAGAAAATACCCAAGTCCAGAAATTTTTGATGGGAAAATATGAAAAAAGCAGTAGGAAATACAATATCTATGCTACCCCTTTTCTTTCCTGTCTGTTTCTACGCTTGTGTTTTCTAGGTGTCTTTAAAGTTCTTGTTGCAAATCTCAGTAGCTGTAGAGAATATTTGTCTGAATTCCTTAATACTTACTTGCTTTGAAAGTTTGGATAGTTGTAACGAGAATCATTGCAAAAAAAGGTGGTATCTTCAACTTTTTTGGAAAGGCATTTTAAAATTTAACTTTTTATTAAACCAATCAAAATACAAGAACAATGCTACAGGTTGTTAAACCCAGTTATGGCTACCAGAGTACTATGAATTGTGCTGTTAAATCTCCCTGTAGCATAAACAGTGTGGTGCAGATTTTTATTTGAATTTGTGGTAGCTGTTAGCTTCTGTTATTATTTTGTTTTATAGATCTGGTTCTTAAATACTGGTGCTCCCCACTGGGCAAACTATGCTGCGTCATTTCCTAATAAATACCTTAACAAATAACTCTCCCCCTCTTTCCTACTCCCTCCCTCCCTGCAGTGAAGAGGATGATTTTGTGTAGGGATCTAAGATCAGTTTACCCTGCAGCACTAATCTTCTAACAGAGAGATACTCTTTTATTTTTCCAGCATGCTGTAATCCACCCCAGTTTCTGATATATTGAAAGCCTATTAATTGTTAATGTTGCACTACTTGAATTCTAATCATGACCAACCTGCATGCTGGTTAGGGAGGATCATTACCACTCCCCTGGGGATCACCAGTGGTACTTTCTGGAGGCAACATGAGCTGTATTATTTTTGTGGATTTTTATCCTTGGGCTGCTACATCTGTTTGAAGCTGGGACTTGGTGCACAGTCTGCATTGTGTGGTTGTGAAGTGCCTTGGCTGGCGCTAGCGCTGTGGATTGTTATTTGGAATGCACAGAGGAGTCATTGATCACTGCTTCTTCCCTTTGTATTTGTTTTCAAACGGGTCTGCAGACACTTGTGGGTATTTTTGCTATTTCACCGATCTCAGACACTCCAAATGGCTGAGGTACTTTTGAACATTACTCTTTTCTTCTAGATTAACTGATTAACACTCATGTTGTACGTTTCAACTTAAATGCTAGCTTCCATTTAAGAAAAAATCCAATCAACTCTTCCCTAATAATACAGCCTTATTTTAACATGTATAATAAATGTAACAACATATATTGACTGTCATATCTATTATAAAGTGGATGCTGAAAAAACTTTTAATCTACGTGTAGAACTTTGATAGACTATGTAGGGCAATGCCATAAATGGTACAAGTCAGGAAAAGGTTTTCTTTGTTGTTGTGTTTTAGGCTTTTAGACTTTGAATTCTAACTATGTCCTAGAAATAGAAGAAACAGGTAACAAGTGCATTTATTTCAGGGAGGTTTTTTTAGATTTTGTCACAATTCATTGTAACAACAATGGGTCATTAAATAATTCAGTCAATCATTCCAGATGATTACTTTTGTGTTGTTATGTGGTACCCCTGTGGCAATGAAATACAGTGTTTAGTGGCAGAACCTGATAAAAATTAAATTACCTCTCTGGAAAATTTGTTGCTATTGCCATTTACAAAATTATGCATTTGGTTTAAAATGAATGCAGCAAGAAACATATGTAGCCATTGTCCAAAAAAGCCAACATAGTTGTTTAATGTTAGGTAATACATTTGGGGAATATCTTCTTAAGGCAGATACAATGCAATATATTCTTCTTGAATTCATTTCCTTGTGTGTGTACATATATGTGCAGAAAACCCTCAGTAGTGCAGACTTCTGCTTTAAAATTTGTACTAAGGGAAAATCAAAATCTTCATGTTTAGAAAGTCTGGAGGCAGGTAATTTGCTGTTCTCATTCTTCAGTGGATCAGTTACTTTAGCTGTTCTCTTGTCCTTTTGTACATCAGCGTAGCACCAAGTGTGTCTTCTGTATCACCTGGGATTAAACAGCCAGGTTTGAGTTCTTCCAATAGTACTGTAAAGGAAAAAAACATCACTGTGGTTGCAAAGGAAGCTTCAGAAAAATCTAGCTTTATAAAAAATCAAATTATTTACTTCCAAGCTGGTTTAAAAACAAAATGGGGAAATGAACACTTATATTTTGTTGTAAACTGCTGGGTTTTTTTCCCCTCTCTGCTTCAGAATCCATAGCTTATCTTGGATAAGAATGAGGGACCACACATACACAGCTGGTCATAGGATCATTTGGGTTGGAAGGGGTCTCAGATGTCACCTAACTCAACATCCTGCTGAGAGCAGAATCAGTTGTGAGACCAGACCAGAGTTTCTGCTTTTTCTTTAATTAGAAAATTTCGTTGGAGTGTTTTTGCATCAGGAAATAAATTTTAATCTGTATTCGTGTCACATCAGGAAGAATGACATGTTATGACTGAGCCTTGACACAGTAGCAGTTATAAACTCTGTTTGCTGAACATCCTGTGTCATTCCCCAGGTTCCACAGCATTAACGGCAGAGCGCTCTGCAATCCTGAGCATATTCATGACCAGCATGAATCCTGATATTTAGCAAAGATGTGATAAGTTCTGACTTCCTGAAAAGGTTCAGTCAAATTTAGGAGTAATATATTCTGATTTTCCCCTTGCCTCACATTTTTTTCAGTGTTAAAATGTTTTCTGAGGCATGCTAACTTTCCTGGTACAAACGCTCCCTTCACGTTCCTCCCAACTTCAGCCTTCCCATGGGCTCTGTCGCTCATCAGTTCTGCATGGAAATGCTTGGGGATTGCAGCCTCTTTTCCCAGCAAGTTGTATTTGTAACAAAGCCTGCAAAGGGCCTCCTTTCACAAAGAGATCTCCAGGAGAGAATATTTTTCAAATAAGTGCTAATATTTATCACTCAAAGGAAAACATGTAGAAATAAATGACAGTGACTTCTCAGGGTGCAAAAGTGGCTTCTGTAATATGCCTGTTGGAACAGTGGGTGATAGGGGAGAGCTTTCATTTGCAACTCAGAGATGGTAGTGGGACCCAGAGGATGTGCAGGGTTGGGGAAAGAACTATTTAGTAACCTGGGAATGACAGCAACAATGAAGCTGCCTTTTCTTCATGAGCTTTGGCATGCTACCAATTCCCTAACCTTTGTTAAATCTAATTCTTGTGAGGACTGGAATCTTGTTTCTCCTGTTTATCTTAAAAAATAAAAGAGCTTTCTGCTGGAAGTGTTGTTTTATGATTTTTCTTCTGTACTCTTTATTGTCCTGAAAAGTTATGAGTTGGCTATTGTTTGTTCTCCAGATGGATCCTGTGCAAAAGGCAGTCATAAACCATACATTTGGAGTGTCCATTCCCCCAAAGAAGAAGCAAGTAATTTCCTGTAATGTCTGCCAGCTTCGTTTTAACTCTGATGTGAGTATTGCCTATTTTCCTTCCTTTTTTTTTTTTTTAATTTGGTGCATAAGGTATAATTAATCTAAATCTCTTTTTCTCAAATAGCTCATTCCAATTCTATCTACATTCTGCTCAGCCTGATGGGTTGGTATTTTGTCCACTCAGAGGCAGAAGTCAATAAAGCATGAACTCTTAATTTTCTTGGATAGCTCTGGCATGATATCCAATGCCCCATCCATAGGTGAGACCCCATTTGACGGTACAGTAACCTTCAAGAGGTATTGCAAAAAGAAATGTTTGCCTGAGGGTTTTTTTTTTTAAGGAGGTGAAGCAGAAAAGTTTCCCAGTGAGTTCTCCAGGTCATATTTGCTTTTCTTCCAGAAGAAATAGCTTTTCTTGTTGTTTGTACACCCTTGCTGCTAGGTCTTTCAAGTTCTGAATAAAGCCACTCTTCCAATAACTTTCATTTATAATAAATATAAACACTTAGTTCTAGCTATCATTTTGAGTATGAGAAATTCAAAGGAACTGTTTCCTGGAAGTTAATTTGAAAAAAAAAATCATTACAAAAGAGTCCACTGGTATTTTTAAAATACATAACCGTTTAATGTTTTTTCCTAAGTAGCTTGAAAATTAAATTCAAGGACACTATACCTAAGAAAATGATTACCTTTGACAGTTAAAGAGTATATATTTGTTCCTGGAGACTATTAGTGATGTCATTAAGTTAATAAAAATAAACCCAAACTCCCAGATTATTTTTTAAATCTCAGTGCTAAGAACAAATCCCTAAGTTATGTCTTAATATTATATATTTTTCTGCCATAATTTTGGTCTCAGAAACACTTTGCAGGCACATCCTCAAAGCCTTTGAGTATTCTGTGCTCCTAGGGATGTGCAGTAAAACACCCATACCCATTACCCTGCTTTTCACTTTCTCTGCCTCTAACATTGCACTTTGAAAGTGTCTTGTAAAGTATTTTTCCCAGTTTGCCTTTCTTGTCTAGGCTGGTAAGGATTTTGAAGCAGTGCTATCTTAGCTTCAAATTGATTTCTAAATCTGTCATCGTTTGACAAGCTTATTAAACTTCCTTTGAAGTGGCAATATCTGCTTAGTTAACTGATCTCACAAGTCGTTATTTTAATTTTAGTTCACTTGTCTTTCTACTTTAAGGTTAAGATTTAAGGGGAAAAAATCCTTTCTGCTCTGATATTTGGTCCAGGTATCTCCTATTACTGATTAAATCAAGGAACCAGTGAAATTTTTAAAAATTCTCTTTGGCTTCATGGGTCTTGCTTCTGAGATGGATCCATGACAGGGAGGCAGCTCAGGCTGTCCTCGCTCTTCCCTCTCCTCTCGAGGAGAGATCCCTCTGATGATGGGTCCTGTCCCCAGAAGTCACTCACTTTGTGCTGACACTCAGGTGGACAAACAGCACTTCAGGCAGATAAATGGAATCACAACTCCGTGGCTTGAAACAAACAAAAAAAGCTGAAATGTTATATCATTTTGTACATCTGTCAACCAAGCAATTTTCCCCGTCTAGACTTACAAAGTAGAACAAAAGATGCATATCATATTCTGCTTTAAATAGTGGCATCACAAAAGCACGGCAAATTATAGCCACACTTCTTCCTGGCCAGGTGTATTCAATAGGGTGGTGTGCTCTTCCCAAATTTGATAAATGTATTTACTTGTAGTTACTAGAAAATATGATCACCCTTTTGAAATGAATGGTTGTAAGAAAGGATGAAGCACTGTGACTGTGGTACTTTACATGCTGAAATGCAGCACCATACTTTCTACAGCAGTTGAGTTTACCAGGGTATTCACAAACAATATGGAAATTTGATTTTGGAAAGTGCTAAGGTTATAGCAGTGTTACAAATACCAGAAGATAATTAAATATAAATCTAATTTGACAGTTGTTTCTAACCTCGACATCCAGGAATATTTGGAGACTGGATCTTCATAGTGTAGTACTTCTATTATAAAAGCTTTCTAGCCTTTCATTGGGTTATTTAGCTTCTCCTGAGAGGCTTTACATAAGATTCTAAATTTTTCTTCAGGTTCAGCCATTTAACCTTAAGAAGTATTTATCTGAGCATGTGCTGCATCTTTTTTTCTGAGAGTGAGATCCTATTTCCTTTGGATGTTATTCTTGCCTGTCCAAACAGACACACCTCACCCCATAAATGTGCTTTATCATTTTACTGAGGTAATGGTAGTGGGGTTTCAACCAAGCTCTGCAGACTCACAGTTCTTTCTTAGCTTGTTGAAACTCCTGCACAGAAATGAAAATCTGGACTCTACATGTGTTTTTCTTTTGGTCCCTTTGGACCAAAAATAATGTGAAATTATCCTCAGGGCATGGAATAATCTTTACAATCTATCCTTTGTTTGCTCACTGGGGAAGAAGAGAGTCCTATAGGTGTGAACCTTGTCACTGCTGAATCTCTCAGGAAATTAGTTCCACCATGTAACATGCTTTTGAGTAGCATCAAACTCTGTTAATCTGCATTAAAACTTCAGTGTAACACATTGCAGAACGAGATGTGTTGTACAGTCACTCCACACTCGGAGTTTCTTCTAGTTCTACAAGGCTGACATAGTTCTTGTTGGTAGGCATTCCATTGCTTTGAACTTTCTCTGACCTAAATTAGGCAATTAAATGAAATGCAAATCACAAAACTAAAATATAGAATATCTTTTTTGGTTTTATATTTTTATTCTCCTAAATGAATTTCACTTACGTGGTGTTTGAGGATGCTGACCTCATTCTGGTGGTGTTCTATCAATTGCGCTAGAAACACACAGACAGTGGGTATTCATCTGAGAAGAAAATTGGTTTCCTTGCCTGCAGTCTTTTCCTTGTGCTGTGGACACTCACTGGTCTGAACCAATAGACAAAAAAAAAGTATGAATTAGACTAGGCAATTTATAGTTGTCGGACCTCCCACTGAATTAATACAGTGAATTGCAAAAGTTTTGGGTTTATTTTGCTTATGTGTCTGCACATTTAGCTTTGGTGAGAGTGTTCAGATTCAGAGGCAGGGATCCACAGCTACCTGAAGGAGAAGCAGATCAGAGATGGGAGGAAATTTTAGAATCTAAATATTTAAAAATAGGTTGTCTTGAATGTGGGATTAGGCATGTGTTGAAGTGATGGCTTCTGTATTTTTGAAAATAAAGTTCCTAGAATGATTTTTCTTCTGCCAGGTTATAATTTGAACAATATTTTCTAACTGAACTCTTCAGGATCTCCTAGTCTTCAATTTTTAAAAGTACAACATGAAGAAAACCTCTGTGTACAAATTCTAAATTTTACCTAGTCTTAACTTGATATGTCTGTCCTCTTCCAAAAAAAAAAAAGAAACTATAGTATTTCATACTTACAGACATTCACCATCATACTCTGCCTGTATATTGCAGTATTGTCAATGAGATAGTTATTCTGATTTGTATAAACTTCATTCTGTTATACAGAGGAACATACTCTTTTTGAAAATAGTTTATAAAAAAGAAACAAGCAATATTACCCACTAACAGTTTCAATTGGATGTGCTTCAGTGCTTTGGAATAAGCACAGGTATTTCCATCTTTGCATCAAATTATCTTTTTAATTTCTTCATGGTGATGACACAGCATGTGCTCCAGTGCAGCAATGATTAACATGTCAGTGAAGTTCAAGTTATGGTCTTGTGTTATAATCCAGCTCAGGAAAAATGAGAAATACTCAGTTATATTTACTACCATGAGACACTAGGCAGTAGAAGAGGAAGAATCCTCTCCATGGAACAGATTGTGATTGTGAGTCAGATTTTAGGGTATGTGCATTCTACCAAGAGGAAGCAAAATATGCTGTGAAAGATCTAGCTTAACCTTTGAAGAAATACTTTTTTTTTCCTTTTTAAGAATTCTGGGATTAATAACATAGGTTTGTGTAGTGATAATAATTATATATACTACAGACATTCTAGAAAAAAATCATCAAGTGAGTGTCCTGGTTCTGCCCAGGACAGGGCTAATTTTTGCAGTAGCTGGGAGAGGCACGACCAGGTCCTGGAAATTGCTCTGCACCACCTCACATCCTTGCTAGGACTGGACAAAAGGGACTCTCTTTAAATAGGGGTTCTTTCCACTCAGGTAAATGTGGCAAATGGAGCAGTCCTGTATTATTTATTGTGGGGAGCTTCTTTTTCCTTTACTTTTTGTTATTAATATTGTTACTCTTACTGCTCATCTTCTTATCCCATTGCTGTTTCCATTAAATTGTTCTTATAGCAACTGGGATCTTTTCCTTTTGTGCCTCCATTTGGAGGGGGGAAGGGAAGTGACACATGATTTTAGCTGGTGTGTTAAGTTGGGGAATACCATTTTTAAACGACAACAGTGAGTTTACTGAATCCATATGATACCAGTGAGAGGGTCCAGTAGCCAGAGGGCAAGGGGAAAAAATGGCTCTTTTTAATCCCATATAGACTCCTTCTCTGCCTACCCCTGACTCATTCTTTCTTATTCCTCTGGCCACTAGATGAATCTGAAGCATTTTCCTCAACTGGTGTGTGGCAGTAACTTTCCCAGCAGCTGTGGAGCTTTGGCCCCAAGATGTCTATTCTGTTATGGCATCTGACACTGTAACTTGCAGTCATAAGGGAAAAGTGAGCTGTAGTTGGAAATATATTTGTTTGGTTTCTGCAGGATTGCTCTTTTCTCCTTATCTGAATCATTACCTAGTGTTCAAGTAGTTTCTTTGCTCTTCTCTCCCATTAGTTTTATTCATTTAGTCTTGAACTTGTTGGGATTGTTTAGCCTGGAGAAAAAGGAGGATCAGGGGTTACCTTATCACTTTCTATGCCTACCAGAAAGAAGGTTGTAACAAGGTGGGTGTCAGTCTCTTCTTCAAGAAACAAGTGATAGGATCGGAAAAAACTGCTTCAAGTTTGGCCAGGGGAGGCTTAGATTGGATATTAGGAGAAATTTCTTCTCCAAAAGGAAGTTGTCAAACATTGGAACAGACTGTCTAGGGAAGTGGTGGCGTATAGAGACATGTTTTAGTGGTGAACACAGCAGTGCTGAGTTAACATTTGAACTTGCTCTTAAAGGCCCTTTCCAACCCAAAGGAATCTATGATATTCCACAGAGCTTTAGGAGCTTAGGCACTATACAACAATGCCAGTACTAATCCAATCCCTTTCTCCAGCAGCCAGGCTATGGTCCAAGCTTGCAAATACATATGCTGGCAGTCCATGTATTATTGTTCTGATTTTTATTTGATGGTGTGCTTTTTTAAACAGGTTTTCTCATCTGTTGATCGCACCTAAAATAAGTTTCTGCTTCCCTCTGCACACTTTCTGTTTCTTACAGAAATGTCTTTGGCTGTGGTATAGCCTTGCAGGCACCATCTTGTACATAGGGTATGATTGGATTGAAAACAAACTTGTGTTTGCACAGTGTGTTGCTGTGTGGGTAATGACTGCAAGTCAGCCCTGATTTTTGGTGTCTCCTCAGAAATCAGGAGGAGACACCTTGTAGGCATATCAGATAAATGGATGTAACGATTTGGTATTAAGAGACAATGAAGGTCGTCTTGTTATTGAATGCATTTAAAGCTAATAAAGGTGATGAGATGATAGTGCTCATCTTTTTTAAAAGCCAGAAAGTAAATGTTTTAAGTTTAGCCAAGTATAACCAAAAGTTGACTTTGCAGATTTAAATAAATCATTCATGCTGTCAAAAGGATAACAAACAAAATAATCAATAGCATCGCATAAGAAAATCTACAGAACTGTCACTGTCTTCTGTCAAACGTTTTACATTTTTGTTATTTATAAAACTATATTGACTCTTTGAGTATGGAGGGTAGTGAAGTGGATAGGAGGTAATTAAAAGCATAAATCTCAGGAAATTGTGAAGGTAATTTTCTATTTTGTAGGCAGAACTGACAAAATGATGAAAGTTGTTAGCTCCAACATGACAGAAATACCACATGATTATAGGGTACAGGGTTAGAACATGATGGAAGTTCTGTTCAAATAACAGCTGTTTAATGGAGCTTTTAACTAAGTTTGGTAAGGTATTTAAATATGAGTTGACTTCTTATGACATGGCTGATATTCACAGCTCCTTGGTTTTTCTGTGTTCTTTTCAATAATAATTTACCTTACTATTTTGTGCGGTTAGGTTTTAAAAATCCATAAGGATGGAATTGAAAAACTAATGCATAGCTTTGGTGTGAAAAATATATGAACATGTCAGGTTTGCAGATTTCCTCAATTACATCTATTATTAATATAAAAAGAGATAAAACTATATTTTTCAACACTTCTTCCTAATTTATCGTGCAATTTTTATTAGAGTTATGATTCTAGTCTAAATTCTTCATAATTTATATACTCAAATAAATGTGCATACTCTTACAGAATGGTTTGAACAGACAAACTAAGTGATTAAAAATTTTGTAGACATCTTACTATTAAGAGAGCTTTCTAGTTTAGGATCTGCTGTGATTTTAATTAACAATATGTTACAAACATAAATACCTCTCTGCTCCTGTCTTGCACAGCGAGTTTCCTTCTCTACCAGGACCGTCGTTCTCAACTCGATGTATAAAAGTGGGCAGGAACACAGGTGTTGAGAGGTGTTCGATACAAGTTATGACTATAGTTAGGATATGGGTTGTTTCTTTAGCTTGAATTTATGTAAAATTATTTTGTGATATGCAGGAAAAGAATTAATTAATTAAGTAATGACTGCATAACAGAATGGAAGTTTTCGGGATTATTATATATCTGTTCAGTCTTTCAGTTGTTTCATTTTCTGTGGTTGAACTTTTATGGCAGATGCTTTTGTAGTATTTTCAACAAAATACATTTCATTAGAAATTGGCAATTGTGTCAACACCAAATGAGCATAGGATTTGAGATGGAATCATTGAGGGTGGAAAAGACCTCTCAGATAATCAAGTACAGCCACCACCATATTCACAACCAAACCATATCCCCAAGTGCCACACCCAGATGGTTTTTTAACAGTTCCAGGGATAGTGTCTCCACCACTTCACCAGGCAGTGAAGAGTTAGAATTGCTGTTGAGAGTATTTCCCATCCAGGGTGGTATTCATGCTTTAAGATGGTGCAGTAGCAAGCAAGAAGAAATAGGAGCTGTGAGCCACCATGTTCAGTTCCATTTAGTTATGGCACTCAGCTAATACTGCACAGCTCAAGGCATGAACCTGCATTTCCCACTTGGATGCTGCAGTCCCCCTTTATTTCTGCATTTCTCCTTCTTTCTGTCCATGCAGAGCTACATATATTTAATTGTATATGTTAATTGCCAGACTGGATGATGTAGCAGATTCAAGCTTTCAGCTGAATAGTAGATGGTACAATTGTCTTATTTCCATGAAGCCCTAATGAAGGGCTACTTCAGCTGATCTTGAATGAACCTGTAAAAAGTCTTGATCTCACACACATATGCACTGAACCTTTAGACTTACTCAAGCCTTTCACCAGGTTAATGTTTCTTTGTGTGGCAATAAATTCAGTTAATTAGTCATTCACATCACAAGTAGATTCTAAAACTCAGTCACTTCTGAAGTGTCAAAATGAATCATGTGGTTTTCAAACACAGTGTCAGTCATTGCTCCTGATGGGGAATATTCTGTTATCTTTTGTACTACAGTCTTGCTTTTAGTTCACAGTTTTCTTAAAGGTAATACTGCTATCAATTAATCCATATGATCCATCTGTTTCCTGGTTATCTAGATCTTTCAATATATGCAGATTTGTAAACATTTTTAACTTTCTGCTAAGTAAAGCTACTGAGGTTTAAGCACCACAGTATGCTAATGTCATTCACATTTATTTTCAAAAGCATGTTTACATGTAGAAGATAATTTAAATTGTTGATGTCTTATTAAATGCAGTCTAGCATATAAGGCCATTGTCTATGTATTGTATGTAGTCATACAGATTAGCATCCTGCTTGGATTTAAAATTTAATAATTTGTAGTCGAAAGTAGCGATTAAATGCAGACTTAGAATAAAATACAGCATTTGGATGATTTTTAAGAGCAGAAAAAGTTATCCTTTCTTGCAACCAAGTCATTAATCCTTATAACTTAGAGACTCTCCTAAAAATTAAAACATTCATAAGGTTTGGTTGGGGATTTTTAATTGGTACTAAAAGTCTATGCATAAAACTAAGGTGTATAAATTTTAAGGTGTGTAAATTAGAAAAATCATGGGGGAAAACTACATAATTGTCTGCCAATTGCATTCTTAATTTTTTGCAACTTAATTTGAAATACAGCTATTCACAAAGCCATGACCTTAAAAATATATAGACTTTTTTGTCATAAAAATATGCGTGCCATTAATCAGAAAAGTAATTCTAGACAAGAATTGCATTCTGATTCATAATGTCACATGTATGGCAGCTTAAAGCTTTTCCTGTTCCTTAAACCTTTCTAGCGAGTACTTGATGTCCTTCTGTGCTAACAAGGTTCTTTTTAAAAATATTGCAATGTGTATATATCAAGTTAGTAGATCCCAGTCAGTTTTAGATTCAGAATTAAACTTTCTTTTCAGTTAAGGAGTTCTTACATAGAAATATTTTCCTATTTCACTTTCTCAAAAAGTGTTCTCCTAAGATATTATGCATTTAATTTTAAAATTGTAATAATGGTAATTCAGTGCTGAGGTTTAATACTGACTATGTAAGCAATAGATGTAACTTAATCTTCTTGAAATGAAAAATAAATATTTAAATAATACTGAATTGTGGCACAGATAAATTATTTTAGTGTAGAATGAATTAATCCCTACAGTAAATGCAGCTGTATACACTGGAATAAAGTATTTTCCAATTAAAATCATTACAATACATGAGTATATAATGTTATTTTGAGGTAAGATATTTTAATTTTTGTTTTTCTTATTTTTTTATTTTCTTAAATATTGTTTTGCTGACACAGAATTTGCATTAATTAGTTGTACTTAATGATGATCAAAAAGTACCTTCAGTATCCATTTAAAATATTGTATCTCAAAGATATTTATTCTGAAGTTAACTTTGTATTTTAGTGGGGGTTCATATAAAAATTGGTAAAGTATCTTTCTTTTATGCACGATGACACGATGTGGACACAGCTTCCTCTGGATTACCAGAGAAAATGAAAATAAATTTTCAGCTTCTTGCCTTAACTAAAAATAAAAATTGTATATGTCATGGTTTATTTCGAGGATAAGTCCAATATTTCAATGTGATATAGTCTACAAAGCTCATAACCTCTGCTCTACTGCTGGATTTGTGTCGTAAGCAAGTTTTAAGTGAGACTTGGAACAAATATGTTTGCCTTTTATATGGTGTTTTTGCAAATATTTTATAAAATTAGAGTTATTAATTATCAGGAAATTAATAATCACAATAATTGGTATCAGTAACAATCAAAACTTGAGTTCCAATTTCAGATTGCCTCAGCTCCCTTTTTTCTTTTGCTTGCCATGACTCCAGAAAACTCCAAAGGTTTATGTCACATAGTGATACACCATTTCAGTGACCAAAAGGCAGCTGAATCAAATGATTTATCCCACAGTGCATAAAAGCAAACTCTGAACTTCAGGTGTATCTGAAAGGGCTAGAAAATGGTGCTTATGTGGCTAGGAATGATTGCTTCAATAGTGTAAGGAATGCTGCTCTCACTTCATGCTTGGAAAGACTATCTGTGTTTCTATTCACATAACAGACATGAGTTGAAAAAGCCTAAAAACCAAAGGTTTGACAATATCCATTCCCTGGAACTGAAAATTGGCAAAGTCAATGTAGAAACAAATTGTATATACTTAACTGACAAAGTGAGGTGCTGAAACAAATTTTTAAGGTAGATTTTTGCATCCCCTATCTGCTTTAAAATCCAGCCTGGAAAATGCCCCTTGTCCTTGAAGGAATATGGTCTAGTTTGAACAGTATTGAAGGATGGCATTTCCAAACCCCTGCTTAGGTTGGTCATAGCAATACTTTTCGGCCTTATAATGTACAACTATGAATTTGATAGATTGTGATAGTTAGAAAGCTTAAAAATTAGTCCATTCATCATGTTTCCATGAAGTTTTGCTTGCTATTATGGAAATCTTAATTTTAATTCTGCCTGGGGTTGTTTGTTCTCAACAGGTCTCATATACACTATATGAGGATTGAATGAAGGGAATCAAAGACTAGTAGGTTATTACTGATATTGCAGGCATTATTATTGCAAATATCAGCAGAAAGGCTTATTATCAAGGAATTGACTTACTAAGTCTTTCTCTTGAGTGCATTTATGTCTCTAATGTCATAGCTTTGGCCTCAGGCAGCATATGATCCTATCAACAGTACACATATGCTCAGAGCATAGAGTTCAAATATTTAAAGGGACATCATCAACTTGAGAAGGCTTGAGTGGACAATCTTGTACTTGCTATTATTAAAAGTTAAAAGTATTGGAATGGAAAGGGTATATATTCACCCCAATTTTTAGCTCCACTTTTTGTACCCTGCAACGTGTGATTAGTTTATTGAATGTGGTTGATGGAAAACACACCTTCTGGTGCATCATGTGGCAACTGCAAAGCTTAAGAGAAATGGATGAAACCCAGCAACGGTGGAGAGAGACAGGGCAGGACTCCTGTGCCTCGTAAGGCACATTGACATAGCAGGGCACAAACAGGACCTTGCTCCTCTGCCCACATTCAGAACTGGAGACATCCAACCCAGAAGTTGACAAGTGTCCCTTTAAGTAGTGCACGTAGTACTAGTGGTATAGCTGGTTAGTTGTTTCTTTATGATCTTTAAATTGTGTTTGTATGCGTGTTAACATTTCAAAGGTTTTAAAATCAAGAAATATTTTTATAGCAATTGCTGAGTAAACTCTTCACTGTTTTTATAAGAAAGTTTTTAAAGGGCATCTCACTTTCAGAGAAATTATAAATAAAACTAATCTAGCAGCCTTTCTTACTGAATGCTTGCTTACTAAAGTCTCCTATGAAAGGAAAGATGCACCCACAACAACATGCACTGTCCTTCTGAGGTGGAAAGCACTGTGTTTCATGGGCTGTATAATCACTTAAGAAGTTCTGGTGTGTAAGAACTTCACTATTTTAGCAGCAATTCTCCATCAGTGTAATGGTGCCAATAACGTGTGAGACTCCGACATGCTCTCTGTTCTCTTGCCCACTCCAGCTGTTTCTACTCTTCACTTCTACTCTACCATATGATAAAGCTGTTATTATGCTGTCCCAAGGCGACTGTATTGTAATGCCCATTTCTGCTCATCTTAAAACAATTTTCCTCATTAGGGCAGCACTCTTTATGGAGCTCAAGCATCTTAACTATTATAGTTGCTCTTTTTAAAAAGCATGTGACTTGTTTCATGGCTCGCTTCATTTAACACAGCAGTCTAAATAGTCAATAATCGATTGACGAGAGACAATGACTGTGGTTTTGCATGAACACAGTGAAAGTTTACTTGCACTGATGTTTTTACATGCCAGGTGGCAAGATGTTCTTGGAAAAAGCATGCTTTCTGTGAGTGTTTTAATTTGAAGTAAACAACAATATTAACTTCCATGGTTAATATGTAACCTTCAATAGAGGCACCTAGTGGTACGCCTGAAATAATGTTTTAAAATTGTGTTCGGAAATATTAATAGTGCAAAGCTATTGCTGAAGAGTGCAATGTAATGAAAACAGACTGTTTTGGATAGCATTTTTTTTCTTGCCCATTATTTGGTAAATTAATTTATTGAGAAGTCAAGAAAAACACTTAAATTCATTAGCTGAAATTTCCAAGCTTTGGAGTTTGTATTAAGTATGTGGTTTCTTAATTTTGCTTCTAACAAAAGCAAAACTGATTTGTCAATGCATCTGATTATATCAAGTCAGGAACAATGAAGGGGACTCAATAGCACTGAAAAAAATGGGCAGATATATATGTGTCTAGATTTAGCTGTGCAACTTCAAAAACACTGACCTAGTTTCTGAAGATAGTTTTAGGGCACAATGTCTCAGTACATATTTCTGCTGTTCTGTTTGGGCATATTAAGACGAAATAAATAACAATTTTTTAAGCTCCTCCCTGTCCTTCAGGTTCCAATTTTCTTAGTATTTAAAAAATAATATTCAAGTCAGTTTATAAAGCAATCAAGACTGACAAGTATTTCTTTTTCTATGTTGCACTTGGGTCTACTGAATTTTGCAGGTATGGTGTTCCCTCATTTTAACCCTTCTTTTTTGATCTAATAGTGAAGTAATATTTTTTCAATCTTCAATTGTCTCAGTTGCTGTTAGTGTGAAAGTATTTTATGACAGCTGTACTAGATGAAACAGAAGGAAAAATTGATTATTTAATCATGTTTCAGCACAGTACATCTTTCTAGCTGCAAGCAATATAGACTAGGGAACACCACATGAAAATTGAGTAGCATCTTTCTGAATTGGATGTGTTTACATTTGTATAGTCCTTTAAATCTTTAAGCAACATAGAAGTACAGAATTATGTTAGGAGTGACTGAGCTTTATGTAATGTTAGAGCCTCTTTTTCCCAGTTACTGAAAACATGTAGTATTCATTAAAATCCTGTCATTTCAATATATAAGAACTTGCGTCCACGAAAACTGTTAGTATAAAGCTATTAAAAATTTTTAGGTGGAATAATATGGTGCCAACTATTGAAAGTGTTACTTTTCTGCCTTGTCATCCATTGTATTCTATACAAGTGCAAAAAAAAAAGTGAGCCTGATTTGTTCTCCTTTGTAGAGCCAGGCCGAGGCCCACTACAAAGGAAGTAAACATGCCAAGAAGGTCAAAGCACTAGAGGCAACGAAAAACAAACCCAAAGCTGGTTCTTCCAAGGACAGCGCAAAGGTTAACACGGGCTGCTCCACCACGCCAGGCACAGCCAGCATCTCTGACAAATCAGGTCAATGGAAACTTTTTGTTCTATACATCCTTCACTTTCTCCCGTTTTCGTGTTTGTATGAAAGAATTTGGTTGCATGATAGTGATCCATAACTTGTCTTTTCTAAACTATTTACTATGCTTTCTTGTACAGAGTTTATTTGTTTTGATACTCTCAAATTGCATTGTTGCATCTGTGAAGCAACTGGTGCCCCTGCATGCTAAAGTGTATTTTTTTAAAACCTATGAAACTTGCTATTAAAAGGTATGGATGTTCTTATGGCAGTAGTGGATGGATGTGGGTGAAGGGTGAATTCTGAGATTATATATTTGGCTGAAGCACAAGAAAGCTTTGTAAGAAATCATTCCTTTCTGAGTAAGACAATGTTGCTCTAATAGGAAAACACACCTACAGAAATGTGAAGCCTCGTGGCCCGGGTATTTCCTGACTTGCTTAGCTCATTAGTACTTCAACATCACTTCTTTTTTCTTTTTTTTTTTTTTTTTTTGCCCTCCAGATGAGTAATCTGAGGAAGGTCAGCAACATTAATAGCAGTGGAATTCCTTGAGTTCCTGCTCTGTCAGTGTTGTATTACTGAACGGAGCAGGAAACCTTCATGTACTCGCTGACAGTGTTATTCAGGAGAAGGCCCTGCTGTGGATTACCCAACTGGCAGTCCAGTAGGCTCCTGCTGATAAATTTGCTTGTGCCTAGGGAACCATTTATTGTCCTATTCACCAGAGCTTAACTTGACTCAGGTGCCATGAGGTGAATAACAGTTTTTTGACATGTGGATTAAAAATAACAAAAAAAAAAGTTCAACAACAAAAATAAATCCAACTCAAAAAATTATCAGTGAGATTTGTCATCTTGATGTTTTTACGGGAGCTGCAAAACTATCTGTGGGTCCTTAACAATGACAGTGGATGCCAAAATTTGGGTTGATTTACCTAGCAAATCACATTTTAGTTTTGAGAGAGATGAGCTAAGTCCAGGTAGAATCTTCAGGTAAACAAGACATGCTGCTATAAAACAGTAACAATTTGCCATTGATCTAAATATAAGGTGGACTGTTGAACAGAAAGAGATTCAAAATATTTGATAAATATTTTACTCTCTGAAATATTGAAAATAGCTTTAAGGTAGCTTACTGCTCCAGGTGTACATGATGAGAACTCAGACAATTGCCGTAGTAAAATATAAGTTACAGTAATTTCACGAATACAAGCCGCACCAATTTGACTAAGATTTTGCTCCTAAACCGGAAATGCGGCTAATAATCAGGAGCGGCTAATACAACCTCAGAAGTGCCTGCCAGAGTGCTGAGCCGAGCAGCTGCAAAGTCGGCATTTTGCGATTGTTACAAATCGCTACTCTGTTGCACCGCGGGTGGAGCCTGGCTCCCTGCAGGCAGCACGGGGGGCGGGGAGAGAGGCGGGAGAGCTCTCTTTCCTCCTCTGCCACAGCCCAGGGGAGAGACGGGGGGGGCCCAGCGCCGCCATTGCCGCGGCTCGGGGAGCCGACGGGGTGCTTTGTCCCCGCCCGCCGCCGCCGCGGCAGGAGCGGGGAAACTCTGTCCCTGCCCGCTGCCGGCGCCACGGGCGCGGGAAAGCTCCGTCCCCGCCCGCCGCCGCTGCCGTAGGAGCGGGGGAAGCTCCGTCCCTGCCTGCCACCGCGGGGCAGCGCCGACCCGGGGTGACCGAGCCCAGGGGCAGCGGCGGCCGGCCCCGAGCGGCAGCACCGTGCTGGCCCACCTGGCCCCGTCAGCGGCCCCTAGCGGGCCGAGCCTGCACAGCCTTAGCTCAGCCAGTAAACCCCGCCCTCCCGCGGTTCTGTTACTAATTGCACGCGGGTCCTCGCTGCGAACGACAAAGCGGCTTATATTCGGGTACGGCTTATCTATGGACAAAAACCGAAATGTTTGCCAACACCCAGAGATGCGGCTTATAGTCAGTGCGGCTTGTATTCGTGAATTTACTGTAAGTTTAGATTTTAGAGGATTTGACATGTTAAGAGTTCATCTGTGGTAACATAATTTTATAATGCCCTCCCTCTCCAATGCCAAACATTGAGGTCCAGATAGCAAAAGTTTCATCTTCTTTTTCAAACTCCATCCTTCTGTTCCAGAAATCATCTGGAGCTGTTTTGTGTTTCCTTTGCCAGACTGTAAGGTCTGAATTGCATTAATTCTTTTCTTTCCTCTGCAATGTATCTAAGATCTACATTCTGTTTTTGATAAAATAATACAACCAGTCAAAAGGGAAACCTGCTTTTGATATTTTTTTAATTGCCCTGTTTTGACAATGCGTTGTTATGCTATTAAATGCTCTGTACAAATTAGACAGATTGCCATCTGTGTTGTTTGGATTACACCACTGCAACTGTTTCTACATTAAAAATAAATCCCAGTGGCAACTGAGTTAAACACTTTCTTCCCAACCGGAGAACAGTGGGATTCTCTCTGAAGAGTGGGCTCCTCACAGCCTCTTACTGCTGTACTTATTGAGGATGGGATGATTGGGAGGAAAAAACCTGAACTTGGACAAATTTTCTGTGTTTGTAGGAAAGCTGGTCACAGAGGTGGGGAACTTGAAGGCTGGGGGTTTTACCAGACTTGGAACAAACCATGGTTTTGTTCACCTACATTTTCCCTTACAGATACTATTGCCCATCTCTTCTTTGATGTGCATTTATCTGCTTGACATAATGCTTATTGCAACTGAAGCAGTCAACAAGTTACCATTGAGTAGTGTTTTGGGCTTTTAAGAGTTTTTTTGGGGTGTTTTGTTTTGTGGGTTTTTTGGTTGGTTTTTTTTTTTGCTTGGGAACAAAAATTAAAATATACCATTTTTTCTGAATTTTTTGACACTGCTTTTGTTCTCTGAGAAGTGTACTAATGCTGGATATTAACTCTTTAGGAATTTTTTCATTTTCCTTAGAATATCTTTAATACTAAAATTCATGTGTGTCTTTGTGTTCTTATTTATCCCAATTTCCAGAGCAAATGGTCATATTATCTATTCCTATTTTTGTTGTGTTGTGGCTGTGTCTTCAGAATTTTGACTCCATTGCCTAATGTTCAAAAACAAAACAAAAAAAGGAGATGTAGAGATTTTGATCCTATAAATAAGTCCTATAAATCCTTTAAGTTTGATGAAAATTGGCACTTAGGTAGAAGTCCTAGCTTATGGTATATCCTGAAAGATGCTGCCACATGAGCTCTGTTTTGTTTGACCTGCTGACTGACCAGGGACTCTGCCTCCAGGATGGGGCAGTTGGAAGTGTGTAGGTCTGAAAAAATTGCTTTAGAAGTACGTAAACTAAATGAAATCATGGAAGAGAATTAAATTCCACCACTTGGGAAGCTGTTGTTTAGCCATTGTACTTTGTAGAGTTCCTGAGAAATTCTCCTCAAGTAGTAAATAATTTCTGGTGTCCTTTTCTAGTGTATGGAAGAGTAGAAAGAGAAGTTAAACAGAGAAGACAATTACAAGTTCTTGTGATCGTTTTTTATTTGTGTATTTCCATGGGTGTTAGTGCAGAAAGGGTAGGGAGCAGTAAAATGATAATCTGCAATTATTCTCTTACGTAGGTCTGCTAATAAAGGGGCACAACAGGCATGAGTAGCACCCTTTCTGATGTGCTGTCATTTTGAATGAGATAATGATGAAAGATTTGGAGCTCTCCAGACAGAACAGTTGTTAAATATTGAACTAAAATGTCAGGTTAAGTTTGCTACAGAGCCATGCATTCTTTGAGTCAGACATAGCATGAAGTCCAAAACACTTACGTGTCAGAAGTCACCACTATAGTACTAAAAGGAAAAATCATTTCAGTATTAGCTCAGCTAGTGATGAATCTATCAAAGGCAAAATACAAATTAATCCAGTCCTTATTTTTCAAAATGTATGATGCAGTGGTGTCTCTACAGCTGTTCCTTTCAGCTTGAGAAATGTGGCTGCTGGTAGAGCTACAAAAGTTAATTTAATCTTTAAGGTTTTTTGGGCTATTTCCAGAAGAACATGGGCTCCTGTAGACAAAAGTGGCCTCAGCCAAATGGAAGGGTGTGACTGTGGTCTGGGCATGACCATGCCCACATTGTGGAGAGTTATTCCCTGCTATTGTTAATAATACAGTGTGACTTGGAAATGGCATTTGTAAATTGATCATCAGCAAGCATATAATGATAAAGCCATAGTGCAGGAATGGTGCAGGTGGCTGCACCCTAAGTGGATACCATTGGCTTTAACTGAACAAGTTTGCGCTCTAACTTTGTTAGGCTATGTGATCTCATTGTCTAAGCTCACAACTCCTTGCTGTTCAAAAAATACTTATTTATTGGTACTTGTAAATACAACCACCCTACCCCATTCACTCTGCAGACAGGAAAAAATCACCACAGGTTGTGTGACAAGGATGTTGCTCTCCTGCTGTAGCTGGGCCATCTCTGCTTGTCCTGACAGGTGTTTGCAGACTGGAGGTGGCCATAGGGGATGTATCCATAACCTGTCTCCCACACAGTTTCTCAAGCCACACAGGAAAAGTCCAGTAATGGCTGTATAACAGTTTTATATGCTAGAAAATCACTACTGTGGCCCTGCAAGCTCTTTCATAGCTGTTTTGAGATGTGGTTACAGAACAGCTGTGTTAATAGCCCTGGGAGCTGCTCTTGCTGTGGTGGGTTGATCCTGGCTGGATGCCAGGTGCCCACCAAAGCCACTCTACCTCTCCCACCCTCAGCTAGGCAGGGGAGAGAAATGTAGCAAAAAGCTTGTGAGTCAAGTTCAAACATAAGGGAAACTTCTGACAGCTTCACACAGAAGCCACCTCTGCAGCCCTCCCACCACCAAAGCTTAACTATTCAAACTCAGTGTAGTGGTAAAGATTCCCTTCCCTCCCAGTGGAAGCTCAGGGTTTTCGAGATGGCTGCACAGAAGGATATGTATATATGGATGGCATTGCTTTGGGAAAGGGCAGGGGTAATTACCAGCACACAGCACAGCTTAGAATATTTGAAGTGTGGCTTAAATATGGCTCTAAGAATGCAATAGAACATGGTGTCTGTGACCCCAGGTCAGCACAGTCTAGATGCTTACAGTGATGAATCCTTCAGGAATGCATATGATAATGACTGGATTGAAATGTCACTGTTTACTTATCAAGCAAAGATGAATTCTTTGATCTTACTTCTAAATCAAAATAAATAGTTCAAAATGAAGCATACAAATGATGTAGTATCAACTTCTTTGCATTTTGCTTTGATATGAAAATTGGAAAGTAAATGCAACTAAACTACTCAAGAGTCAAAATCATATTTCAGATGATAAAAGGTAATCTTTTTTTGGCCTTTGATCATTTGCTGTATGGTCTATTGGCTTTGTGCCCGTTTGTGAAATGTTAGGTATAGGCATTTCAGGTTCAGCCTTCATTGCAGTAAGAGCAGAAGACTCTGCTGTTTGGGAATTAGTAGGCAGAGATAAACCTTTGGATACTCTATGAAACCCCATTTTGTTCAGCTGGTACAGGAACAGAGAATGTTACACTCCTAACTAGACCAAGCTCTAGAACCTGTGTAAAATCCTGACCCTTTGTACTACAGCTGTGCTCTGGGGTACTGTATCAGGACAGCTCAAAAGGCAGTGCACAGGGTCACAGTGATGATGTTCCAGCATATGAGCAGTCCTGGGCTGATCTGCTGTGTGTGGCAAGAATGGTGGGAAAGGGCTGTGGCTGCAAAGTTTTTTGCTGGTTTCTTGATCCTAAGTGTGTCCTGTAAGAGTTATTCCAGTTGTTACAGCTGCATAACTCAAAATAGCTGGAGGTTATTCTGAGGAACGTTGTCATGCTGGACAGTGGCACCAGTGTCTGACACTGAGTGAGCTAGATTATTGGAAAATAACCTTGATCTGTTGATGGACATAACAAATGACTTGATGTCATGTAGACATGGTAATTAGTTGTCCCATTAGACAGGATTGCCAACTCCAAGCTTTATGAGATTTAGAAAAGTTGACCTTGTAGTCTTGTCTGTGGGTTTTAGTTCATCAAGGGATGTCTGTGGATGCTTTCACAACAAAACTGACTGTTTTTTTCTTTTATTCCTTAAGTAGCGTGCAACATGTTGAATGACAGTTACTCAGGAAGCTTTCGATGGGTTGGATTTGTCCAGTGTCCCCATTGTCAGTGCTGTGCATTCATCAGCTACCAATGAGGTGAAATGTCCCAGTGGAGGGCTCAGTTTGTATTTCATGAGTCCACCATCAGCACACTCCCTTACTCATCTTGCTCTCATTGCTTATTTTAAAAATCTTTCTGCCAGTGCTTAAATTCTAAACTTTTTTATATGCAACTCCTTACTTGACCAATGCAAAAAATGATACCAGATCTCTTAGCGAAATCCCTTTTCACCATAACATTTGTTTCTATTTATCCCCTTGTTTTCCCACACATTTTAGAGGAATGGCTTATTTACATAGCTCAAATAAACTGTTTCTTATATGATCCTTCAGAAGTAGCTAGGAGGCAGAGACATACAACCTACCCAGCTGAACTGTGGTGTATCCATCCTGGCAAATTCAAGGTTGTGTATTTGTCACAGAGATGCCGCTATAAAAATCTCAAGGCTACAGAGTTTCTAATTACTCTTCAATCTTATAGTTTTGTGTAATGTACCAAAGTCCTCTAGAACTCCAAGCAGGTTGTGACAAAGTTGAATTTGAGAGTGGGGCAGGGATAGGGAGAGGCTCTAAGAGAGGAGGAGGAGGAGGATACATTTGGCTTGGTGTCCCCCAGAGTGTCACTGTGCCCTATTTAGAGGTTCTGCCTCATGCCCTTCAAAGATGCTTGTGCTTGTCTGGCCTCCTTCAAAAGCTACTGATGAGCCTCATCAGTTCTTCGCTTTTATGATGACATAAAGAATTCTGCCGAAGCTATACTCTGTAAAATAACCATGCATCTGTGTTTATGTGGATTCAGATGGTGCCTGCTAAGCACAGGCATATTTCTGTTAGATAAAGGTATTAATTTACGGTCAGCTAAGTAGTAAATTCAATCTGATTCAGCCACCAAGGAGAGTCATTTCAAGGGCATTTTCCCATTACAACCTCCAAGGATGGTAAGCTTAGTTCCCTTTTGATTCAGTGTTTCACAACCATATGAAGATCCTTCTACATTGCCACCTGTCGAAACTCTACCCCCAAAACAGAGGTAATGGCACAGTATAGAATTTTCTGCTTGACCACAGTGCTTTTACAATAGATAATATAAAATATTATTAATAAATGCACATAATTTAATCACTCTTGGAAGTACTATATTTGTACTTACATCCATGGCATATGCAATGCCTGTATTTGATTTAATAGTAAATAGCTTCTGGGCATTTTCTGACAGGAAATTTCAGCAGCTCTTTCAGGAAGTTGTTGTTTGGTTTATGCTCTTAGCATGAAAGGTGAGCCAAAAGAAAAATTAGCAAGTCAAAGTCTGTTAACAGGAAATCATTATAATAGATTGGGATCTTTAAATACTTTCTTCCCTGACAGCCTTACTGTTCATGCTTTTCAGAAGGGGATATTCAACATTTTGCTGTTGATAAGCTCCTGGCAGCTCCTGGAAATCTTTGGTCTGTCTATAACGCTAGCACATTTCAAATTCTGCACCTCTACTGAAAACTGATTATAGGTGCCATTAACTGAGAAACAAGCTCTGCAGCTGACACATGTACATTGATGAGCTGTTGCAATTCTTGTTCAAACTGGAAAAGGCCAAACTTTTCTCTCTCCGGTTATAGCAATCACAAATATATGAAACCAGGATTTTCTTTTGAAGGAATGGTAAGGTTTTGCTTTTCCTGCAGTAAAATAAGTATAAGCATGGTATCAAAAATATGTTGTAAGGTAAAATAAGACTATTTTGGGTGTTCTGCTCTGTGCCTGAGCACTCATGTCTTGTATCAGTAAAACTGTATATCTCTAGTATTTCTACTTACTCACGTTCTAAAAACATGAATTTCATAGCATTTTTTTACTAGTGTTCTTAAAATGATACAGAGCTGTTCTTTCTTTGAGAAGTAGAGGCAGGCATTTGGCCCAGCAAAATTGATGCTACTGATGGTGCTGGATGATGGCAGCAGGGCCAGGGATGCTATCAGCTGCTGGAGTTTTTTTAGCTGGATGTATGTCATCATTTAAAGAATCCTTTCATATAGATTGAATCTTTCAGCACCTCTTTTGTACTCAGAAATCAGGCATCTGTTTTTCTTGTTTGTTCTCTTAATGGTTGAATATAGAATTACCTATTGAATATCACAAGAGGATTTTTTTTTTAGTAGGATGATGGTGATAATGGAATGATACTGAGTATGAAATAATATAACTTGCTAAAAAGACACCTGCTGGTTCTGTTGGGTTTTTTAACAACCCTGGGAGAAATTATTTCAATTGTATTTAATACTTTCACAACACTTATTGAAGCAGCAGTAAGACTAAGGAAATAAGGCAATTCTAATACAGATATGTATTTTTCACTGTATCAGAAAATAAATAACAGGATTCTGGTGATTATTCATACAATTGGTAGCTGAATAAAGTTTTCTCTGTGTTCAGTTGTGCGAAGTTTAAGGCTGTGTTGAAGCTACAAAATTTAAGTTTTCTGTTTTTCTCTGAATCCTTGAATTAATTTAGTGTCCAAATAGAAAAGAATGGTTAAGGACCAATGCTGTTTCAACAGTGAAGGGGGAAATATACTTAATTTCCTATAGTAGAACAATTATTTATACAAACATTAGGCTACTCATTATTTCCTTATTACTTGTTTTCAAGGAGAGTGAAAATATTTCAGTGTTGGTTAGACAAGTTATATCTGAAATGCAATTTATTTGTCAAATCTTGAGGGCATGACTGAATACTCACAGTGCTCAGGCAAGCCTGCTACAGAAGTGGGTGAGAACGCACAATTATAAATGTCATTTAACTGAAATGAAGACAAGTGTTTCATAGCTGACTTTAACTGCAGTTCTGCCTGGGCAAGAACCAAGAAAGTAGTTCAGACACAGGCCCACAAGAATTTACTTGCAGAGTGTGTCAGTTCTCCTTGATTCTTTTGTTTAGATGCCCATAAATTTCATATTAAGTTCCGAAGTGCTTCAGCATCTGAGCATAGATTTTTAAGATTTTTGTTTTGCACAAGCAGCAAGTGAAATATGTTGATAGTAATATATTTCAGATTCATAAATAGTGGAGCCAATGTTATTTTTACAGCTGAGATGATGAACTGAGACTAAGCAGAATTTCAGGGTCTATGGGCAAAATATTGTATGTTTGTTATAATCTTTGAAAGTTATTTTTCCGAGCATTCCTACATTATTAAAAAGTTTAAAAGACAGTACAATACTATAGAAAGTTTGCATTCCAGGACATCAGAAATAGATGTACCAGAATTTGCAATGGGAGTATAAAATATTTTGAAAATAATTGATGTCTGATGTCAGAAAAACGTAAGTTTATAGCTAGCAAAAACCATTTGCTTTCACCCAGAGTAGAGCCATATTTTGCAATAGCAAATCTTATACTATATTTCAAGCTTTGCTCACACTATATTAAAATTTTCCAACTCACAAATTTTCCTATTCCAGCCCAGACTGGCATAGCTCAGAAAAGATGAAAATAAATATGCCCGGCTATAAAGCAACAGGACTCAGGAAGACTGAGCTTTTGGATGATCTCACTTTATGAATACTCTTCAAATTAGCATTCACACTTGCCAGCTGTTTTTTAGGTCCACCTTGTTTTCAGTTGCAAGCACTGTAGTGCTACTGATATTGCTGAGTTTTATGAACAAACTTCTAGTGATTGTTTTCCCAACCTTTCAACATGTCAGTGAGAAATTAGATATTGGCATTGTACACTAGGAAATTGCTATGTGTTGGTGTTTGTAGACAAGTTGATTTTCTCCAGAAGTAATCTGCTGCATTTGCCACAGTTACGGGTTCACCCTATTAGGTCAAAAACCTGGAGGAGGAGGAAGCTGGAAATTGTAATAATCTTTTTTCAAATTAGGAGAAATCTGATACAACATGCATTCTGTAAGATATCATTAAAGATCAGCAGGTGACATGGAGACACAATGCAAATGGCCTTAAGTGAGTGTTCAAAGTTTGTTTTCTCCAGACATACTACATACACTTCTGCATTTTGGCTAACAGTGCAAAATCAACCCTTCTTATTCCTCTAGGTTTTGCACTGAGAAATTGCATTGTGTTGAAGTATTAAATAAGATGCTTTTGAAATGTGTATTCCCTTTGTTAATACACAAGAATTGTGCCGTTATTTTACTATATGATTTATATGTATGTGCCAATGTATCCTTTCTTCTTCCCCTGCTGGTGAGTGCACACAGATTTTTCTTGATCTTGTCTTGTAAAACAGACACTAGACAGCCGAGCTAAACCAATTCCCTAAGAATCTCCAAATGTGTAAGTAATTGATTAAAAATCCTAGGCACTACAGCAGGATCACCTCTGACAACCCAGTAATTGAAGCAGCAGGAGCTTTCAGTTCAGGAAGGTGTACAAATAGGTACAGGAATAGATTTTGCAGGGCAAGGTTTTACACCTGCAGAACTACATGTACTTCCAAATATTTTCTAATTCTCATCAGTCCACTTTCATAAAAATTAAACCCAACCAAAATTGCAAAAGCAACTTTTTTTAACATTACATCTTTATTCTGATCAGCACAAATATTTTCATACTCTGAAGTAAGTGCAGGTTCCCTTGTAAGAGCCTTTGGTATGCCAAATCAGAAATAAAATATCTAAGAAATTGTCAGCATCACTGCTGTAACATAACCATGCAAGCAACACTTCTGAAGTGAAAAGATACTTGGGTTCAGCCTGTTGGAGGGTAGTGATGCAGTTAATCAAATAATCATTCTAGCTACCAAGTTCACCTAATATTGCACAGCCATCCAGACATTTCCTGATGTAGCTTCAGTATCGTGAGAAAATATGTTGCAGCTTATTTGAGGGCACATTTGTGTTTGAGAGGAAACGCTTTATATTTATAGCTTCCATTTTTTCTCCCATCTTTGTATAGAAACAAAAATTTATTCTCTTCAGAATGTGTCAACAGACTTACTTCATTATATAAAATGTAGCTCTTTTTCATACAGGCCTAAAGTACAAGAAAAAAAAAATTTATAAAAACTAAAAGTAACCAAAGGGTTAATAGATACACTGTGCTGTCTGATTTGCATGTAGGTTTGCAGTGGAATTTTTCTAGAACAGAGCCCTACGGGTTTTTCAGCCTCATTTCTCAGTAGACTGCACAACTGGTGAGAAAGTAGGTATTTTGTCTGACAGCCATTAGAGTCTCATTATTCAGCAAATGTGCAGCTAGAACAAAAATATTTTGAAATACCTTGTACAAGTTTGCTACCTCCATTTTAATGAGTGTGAAGAAATAATCTAATGCTCATTGTTGTTTGTTTTGTTGAGGGATTTTGTGAGTGGTGCTGAGATGCAGGACAGGGTCCTTATAAATCTGTAAAGGTTGTGACCACTAGTAATGTAATTGCTGTCCTGCTATTGTCTTTATGGCATATATTACTCAAAGTGTTCATCTTTTCCATCATAAGAAGAACAGCTAATTGTGTGTGTGTGGTTTATTCCTCTATAGCATTGTGAAACACAGGAAAATGCTTTCTGTGAAGAATGGTGTTTTGAAACTTGCTTTTCTTACTGGTGCTATTGTCTGACTTTCTATTCAGTAACTTTTCTGCTAATACACTGACAGAGGTGCTTTTTTATCCTGGTAATTTATTCACTGATGATCTCCTCCCTTTAAATCTTACTTCAGGTCAAGGAGATGTACAGCAGCTCTTGTTTCCAGTGTAATTATTTGTGGGTGTCCTTGTTCTATCCCCAGGCCTGTGCTCCAGGGTAGATTCTAAGGTTTGGTTAGGCAGTACTACAAGTACATTGTGACTAAATAGGTTTTCCCCATCTTGATTATGTTTTGTTGTAGTTTCTTAACATCTCCCTTAATTACATTCAGCCAGGCTTGTTATCTCTTTGACTGTGATCTCTCTACTTTAATGGTTTTTGTTTCAAATCCTGTAAATTTTGTTGCAGTATTTCAGTGGTACTGATTTTTCACTCTCTAGATTTATGGTCTTCACTTTCAAAGCTCTCCATATCTTTGTATGTCTTTTGTAATACACTTTCAAATGCTGTCTTGCACCTACCACACACAGAGCCATTGAAACCAGCTCCCAATACAGCTTCCTGCTTTGCCTGGACCTATTTGTGAAGAGTTCCCAGCAATCAGCTGTAAAACTTGCTTCTTTGATTCTCACCTTTAGAAATTTCTCTTTTGCTGTGATGGATTGAAAAAACAGAAAAGCACTTGTGAGAAGTCTGACTGCCACAGTGGTGCCTGTGTCAGTAACTGGTTGTTGTGTCTCTCTGTGGTTTCACACCTGTCTGCAGTGGTCATCTCTGCTCTTAAACTGATCCTTTGGTCTGGGAAACAACTTCTTTGTGCAGAAAGCTTAGAACAGGTCAGCTGGTGACCACTGACTAACTGTTCAAGTAACTCACTTATCTTCAGCATTGTCAATGGGCATATTTTGTAAAGTGTGGGAAAAATGTAATTAAATTTGTCACTTTCTAGATTTATTTCAAGTGTGTCAAGTATTTAACATGGCAAATTTAAACTGAGAATTTTATTTTTCAACACACAAATTTTTGCTTTGTGTTTATGGATGCTAATTTAGCTTTCCTGATAAGCTTGTCAGCAAAATTTCTTGGATTGTCTACTGGTGTAATTAATGCAACTGATTTTACCTTTCCTACACAGTTGTTTGGGGAAAGAACATTTACTACTCTGACAATTTCAAGGTTCTCCTTTTCCCATTCTGTAATCACTGTATGCTTCAAAGGTTGTTTAATGCAGCCCAATATTCACAGGCATATATGGAGATGTTGAATTTACAGGGAGAACCTGATAATCTGTTTGACTCAGTACAGCTTTACCAGTGTGGGAGATATGTTTGCTTTCCCTCGAACTCTCTCTTAGTCCCCAAAATCAACACTTCAAACTAATGGCAACTCCCTGTAGCACAACTTACGATCTCAAGGCTATCAGAAGCCAATACTGGCACCACACTTTCAGTATTCCAAAAATAAAATATTAATGTTTACTTTCAGAAATCACTTTTGATTTTAGTTACCATAGGAAGTGACAGTTAGAAATCAGTTGAAAATCTTCAGGATCACCAAGCAGTCCTTTTTTAAGAAGTCTGTTCTTTCTAATGTGAACCAAATCATCACTCTGACTCAAAAAAAAGAAAAAATGCTATTAATGGGTAGGACTTATGGTCTATGCCACAGCAGCTGTAGTAAGAGTGGCATGACCTGCAAAGGTCAGTGAGCCACTTCAGCTGTAGAAGTGAAGCAGTACAACCTGTAGGGTTGAACCTGTGAGGTGTTGCTCTGCAGTGTCCTGACTTTGGTACTTGAAATGAGGCAGTACTGATCAGATAAATAAGTCTAGGGTTTTAACATGGTGCTGACACAAGCATGAGTCAAACAAGCAGAAATATGTGAAAACAACTTCAAAGCAGAATTAAAACAATATAATGGGTGAGAAAAGCATTGATATTACTGAGCCCAAAGCAATACTTAATTAGCTTGCTTTAGTTATTTTCCCTGGGCTCTACTTCAAAATAAGTTCAGGCTTCAGTAAGAACCTGAATCATCAATTTACTTTTCTGGAATTTAAGAGAGGAATTTAAGATACATGAAATATGGCTTTTCTGTATGGAAAAGGAACATAGGGAAACAGTACAAATTAGATTTTAAATTAACTTCTTGCACATGAGTTTTGGTGTGAGCATTTCAACCTGACCCTGATGCAGATTGAATCACAGCTACTGCCTTCAGGCATTAGGCTGGTGCTGCCCTGGTCTCATGCTTCCAGCTGTGCTCTGCTAAGCTGTGCAGCAGAAGTGGTGTGCCCATGGTCTGGGTGGGATGGACTCACCCCTGCACTTGATTGGGCTCCACCTGGCTCTCTTGGTTTCAACCCAGGTGGAGATCAGAGTAAATCTGAGCCTATTCTCAGTAATACCTTCAGAAATAGCAAGAGGACTGCAGTCCTACAGCTGCATCTTAGAATTCACATGTATTTTATAAGGTGATGATAGTGTGGAAGTATGGATATGAGTGCAGCCATTAAGTTATATTTTTTGATTTCTGCATGCAAATATTATTTGTTAGCTCTGTGCTATAAGTATAAATAAATCATCTTTGTGCTTTGTATATATATATGCAATTTGCATTTCCTGTGCTTCGTACTGTTGAGTAGTTGGCATTTCTGTCTCAAACATTAAACTGTAAGTAATGGTGTTTTGAATTCTGTGGATTGAAACAATAAGCTGTTATCAAAAGCCCATTTGGAAAAGCGCAATTTTCTGATTTTAGAAGCCAGGAAAATGCAGTTCTGGCCCCACTGCAGTGACAAATACGCACTTAGCTCCGTGTGCTTTCTGTGGGAGTTAAACCATATAATAACCTTACAATTATGATCTTTGAAGATGTTCTGCATTAAACATTCAGAAGGGTGGAAGGAAACATTAATTCATAGAGGGGCGTATGTCTCTCCTTATACATCTCCATCGATGAAGAGCTTATTTGTGTCAGGAAGCTTTCCAAATGATGGAATTATTCTGTGAACTGAGGTTCTTTCCAAAAACTGCGATTCTGGCAGAATTGAGCCCAGCTGCATGCTGGTAACTTCTCTCTAGTTTTGCAGAAGTTTTCTTGTTAGTGTGTTACGTGTTGTATACTCTAGAACTGTTGGAATATGAATAGTGAGAACACTGTAAATCTGGGCAGTATTATAAAAACCAACATGCTACATCAACTGTTGGCTAGCTAAGTGAGCAGTGGGAAATGAAATCTGTAATTTATTAAATCATCTGTTAAATTCAGTGTTGGAAAACCATCACTCTGGGATGGTAATTGGTGGCCCAGGTAATATGGATCTTCTTCCATATCTTGGGATCTTTCTCCACAGACATTTGATGGCTAAACAAAGTCTGCTCCCTCTTGTTGTGGTAAGTGATATCAGTGCAGGCAGGAGCTGTGGGCAGGAGGGTAAGCACTGTGCTTGTTGCACAGAGGTGATGATTTCTGTCTCCAGGAGGTGTTTCGAAAGCACCAAATTTTTATGCTTCCATTAAAAAAATACATGGGGAATGACATTAAAAAACCCCAAAGCCAAACTAGAAGTGTAATTGGTATATGTTAATATCCAGCTTGCAGTTCTGTAGGTGTATTTTTCCTTTAAGGCCTGACATGCAAAATACTGTAGAACCTTCCTTTATTCCACTCTAGTTCACATATATCCTGGTGTTATGCCTTTTGCAGTTTGGCATAATATTGCATAGAACAAAACAACAACAATTCTATTTTTCACCGATGTAAATTCGCAAATGACAGCTGTTCAGTGTGTTTCATTTGTGGATGTTAGCACCTCTGAGAATTTTCCGTATTGAAAACTCTAATTTACAATGTTAACAAATGCTATTTATCGAAACTGTATTTTATGAAGATTCGTAAGTCATATAAAGTATTCTAGATTTTTGCAGATGTGATGTATTACTATGGAGACTTTAAAATGGAATAGCCTATGAAGTACAATTTAACATCAGTTTCTTTTGTCACACTTTGTCAATCAAAATACCTTCAGAATCTGGTTTTAATGTTAATTTGGTCATAATAGTAGTCTTTGTACTTGATTATTTTCAATGTTTAATACAGTTTATATTGTGTAATTTCAAAGTATTTTTATTTTTATTTTTTAAAAACCATAGGTTTTTTTTAATTAGAATTTTCTTTCTCATGGTTTATAATAATCTAAACTTGATGTACTGCAATGCACTTCTGGGAAATGTGCCAGCAGCACATGGGGGTTTAGTTTCAGAAAGGCTATTCATAGTTCATACACGCTTTCAAGTGTTTGAGTGGGTACAATCCTGTTTTCAGAGCTCTTGGTAGCACAGTCTTGGCCTGATACACAAAGGCATGTTAAGACAGAGTCTGGTAGCTGTAAACATAAAGTACAATTGTCCATGTTAAAAAATAAATGCTCCAAATAGAGCCTAGTTTTTCAAGTCAGTTCAACCCTATTTCAAACTAAGCCATGGGTTTCAAATGGGGAGGTTGCTCTTATGTAGATATTGTACTTGCTTAGATGATGAGATTTGATTGCAGTTGTTCAGTGACAGTCGTTTCTCATGTCTGTTTTGTCGGGGTTGCTCACACCAGCACCACTGCACTGCCCCCCTCCCATCCCGTATTTGTTTTGGACAGAGCTTGTTTTACTGCTGGCAGCTAATATGGCTTGTGGTCACAAGGCCTGCAGTGGAACAGCTTCAAATGCAGTGAGCCCTTGAGGGCAGCATGTAAGCAGGGAGCATTTGAATACTGGCTCTGGCATAAAGTTCCTCTGTAGGCACAGCTGGGACATTTCATCTCTTGCTTTGTGATCACCATCTGCGAAGTGAAGAAATACCTGCCTACCTGTCTCGTAGGGGCACAGGTGATTGACTCATGTTTGTGAAGTGATACAGAAATGCACTGAATGCACACAGAAGCCATCTGATCCACAGATATATGGGGAATTGTTATTGGAAAAACCTAACAATATTAGCAGCTGTGTTCATGTGTAGTACCATAACTCCTGGAACTGAAATGAAGGATGTGTGTCAGGATGGCGCTGGAGCCTCTCAGTGTCCTCCCAGTGACTCTGAGAAACCTGAGCCCTTCCAAAGGCCAATGTATTGCTTTCGAGAAATACTTTTTAATTCCCAATGCAAAGTCTTTCTTGTTTCTTCTGAGTCCTGTCCAGTCCTTAACCTGGCTTCCTTTGGGATTGCTTGGGCTCCTGGTCCAAGCAACTGGCTATGCCTGCAGCACAACAGCAACAACAGCCAGCATGAATTTGGGGAACTCATTGGTATTCACTGGTAACTTTAGAAACAGGAAAATCACCACTTTTGTCAAATTACACACATTTCATGGCAGGACTTTTAACAAGATTTCAAGGATGCTACTCTCTTTTATAAAATTAGATAAATTAGTCCCCTGTTGTGTTATGTTTACTAAACCCACAGGACTATTACTGTATGCTTTTTGTGTGTGTGGCATAAAACAACAACATATATATTTTATTTCTTTTAGAAGACAAAGGGAAAGAAAAACCCAGCAGTGCAAGTCAGCAGTCCAATACAGAAGTGGATTCTTTTCTTCCCAAACCTGGAGTTGCATCTGCAGCACCTGCCTCATCCTCCAAGAGCACGAATGGAGCTGCTAACACAGTTACTGAGTCAGAAGAGGAAAAAGCCAAAAAACTACTTTACTGCTCATTATGCAAAGTGGCTGTGAATTCCCTTTCACAACTAGAAGCCCACAATACAGGTGAGTATCCATATGGTACAAGTCAGCTGTGTGTTAACATTTTTAAAATTCAGTGTAACAGGGTGTAGCCACATTTGACTGAAGCATCTTTTAGTTAAGATTTACAATAGCAAGTTACAAAACCAGTCCTGTTAATGGCAGCTTCCTGTGTGTTTTTTATATTCTATTAAAACACTCTCTTATTTTTTTAACTGTCTTTTACATACTCTCTAAATTTTTACTTGACAAAATCCCTACAGTTCATGTCAACGAATCAGATCCCTCCATACCTTCACACTGAGGATCACAGTATGGTCATAGTGATTGCTATAACACTTCAGGTTTCTAAAATGTCACTGTTCTCTTTCTTTCATATTTTGTCTCACTGTCATTGGTATCTGCTGTTATTTTACCGGTAAAACTTACAGTAATTTATTTGTTATTTGATATTTTTTATAATTTTAGGGTGGGCTCATTAGGTTTCCCAGATGTCCTAGAATCTTCTGGTTATTGAAGATTAGATATGTGTCTTTTTTTGGGCCACAAGCAGCAATCCCTAGTGTGCTCTCTCTGTGTATGGTGTGCTGGTGATGTACAGCTTGTTAACAAGCCATTGAAGCTGGTTTTACAGCTGTAATCCATTTTTGAAGTGGGCAAAACAACCATTTCTTCCAAAACAGAGGATATTTATTGAAGTATTCCTGTTCCTAGGCAGGTTTTGAGGGATTGCTGTGGTTCCTGTTCCAGTGTTGGCTAATACCCTTTTCTGCTATTCACTGTGGAATCTGGCAAAAGAAAAATCAGCAAACACTTGGCCATCCAGTCACACACTGCCCCTAACAGCGAGGTCCAGAATGCCTGCTGTTCCCTTTTTTGCACAAAGCCTTCTGGCTTGCCCTTAAATCAAGGATGCAGAGCTACACTGACCGAAACAGGAGTGATCATTAGTCCCAGTCTGTGGTGACTTCAGCCATTCTGTCTTGAAGATAGATGTCACAAAGCCCCAAAGCTGAGGGAGTTTTGTGCTGCTGCTCATGAACTCACCTGCATCTGCTTGCCCATTAGGCTCCAAGCACAAGACCATGGTGGAAGCTCGGAATGGTGCTGGTCCCATCAAGTCTTACCCTAGGCCTGGATCCCGAATGAAGGTGCAGAATGGCAGTAAAGGCTCAGGACTGCAGAACAAGACGTTCCATTGTGAAATCTGTGATGTCCATGTTAATTCAGAAATTCAGCTTAAGCAGGTAACTTGCTTATATCTGGAGCTCTTTGTTGGTTGAAGTTGCATTGCAAGGTTGTAGGTGCAGTGTAGGGCTGTGTGAAGATGTGTTGGTCAATACTGAATGAACTTAGCATTTATCTGTCTTCCCACAACTGTTTCTAAATATTTCATCAGAGGTCAAGTTCACCTAATTATTTCAGTTGGGAAAAATGGGCTTAGATAGTTGTAAAAGCAGAGATGTCAGTATTAATGAACCACACAGAAGACCTCATTTAAAAGTTTTCTGTGGTTCAAGATAGATATTTGAACCTTGTTCTCCTAACTATAAGAAATTCTGAATTCGTCTTTTGGTGCTGTTTTCAGTCTGCTGGAATAATGTTTAATGCTATGTGGGAAGAAAAACATGAGTCAAATCTATTGGTTTGGGACAATCACCAGTAGGGTAATACTGTAGATACCTCTGAATAATGTAGAACAACATTATCATTAACAATGTGGCTGTTGTGTGCCCGTGGAGCTGTTCTCTGTCTGAGCCAATTAGCCCTGGGTTCAGAGCTGTGCCCATACAAATGCAGTGAGTCTGATCCCCAAATGGGAATCTCTGACTGGATGGTGCTGTGCTGCATGGATGGGTTCTCTCATTCCCTGTTTTTTAGTAGCACTAACATAATATTAAATTGCATGTGTAGACATATCCCCGGGTACTGGTTCTTCCTTCAGCTAATACTGAATTATTTACACAACTGAACAGTATCAGTGAGATGAAAATTTACCTCTTACTTCTGAATGTCCCTATGACCTACAGCTCTGCCTGGTTTAAAGCTCCTCAAGTGGAAAAAGGAAATACTAACCAAAATATCAATAATTTGTAGAGCCTGTCTTGAATTGCAAAATATGCTGTATTTGATTAGTTTTCAATTCTCTATTTGATATGCTCCAAATTTTTATGTTTAGTTTAGCAGAACTCATCTTTGCTCTCTCTAAAGAACCTACTTTATCTTACAAACAGGAGCCTAGGCATATCCTGCTGATAAATCAGTTTCAAACTCAAAACCGAGAAATGTTTAAAGAGCTAATTAAATGTGAGGATATTTATTTCAGCACATTTCCAGCCGAAGGCATAAGGACAGAGTTGCAGGAAAGCCTATGAAACCTAAATATAGTCCTTACAACAAACTGCAGCGCAACCCAAGTATTTTAGCAGTAAGTATTTTTATTTCTCATCACTGTCTGTGTGAATTTGTGACCCTGGGGACTCCCACTGCACAGAGACAGGAACATGACAGACCTGATGCTTCTGCAGCCTCTCTTCCCCCGCAGGCTGAGTCTACACAGGAATGAGATTTGAGGATAGTTATGTATTCTGTCTGCCCAGTCCAAGGCATGCAGACAGCACTGCAAGTGTTATTTACTGCTAGGAAGAAGGGAATAATCAGTGGAATGGGGAATGAACCATGAGCCCCATGGAAAGGTTTTGGCTCTGCTGGGTGAGGGCTCTTCTCTTTGAAGGCAGCAATGGGTGTACTCTGTCTTTTTGCACACCTGAGATAACGCTGAGATAAGTTATGATAGATGCAGTCAGGGAAAAGGACATAGGATGCTAAGATACAGAAACACTAGTGCTCATTCTCTGCATACAGCAAAACAGAATGCTGTGTGGATCTATTAGCTGGTCAGAAGAGCCATCAGATGTTTAGGAGAATTGACTGCCTGTAGGTTCAGGCCATGTCTGGCACTGGGTATCAAACCCCTAGCCAATCCCTGCATTCCACACCCACCTGCATTCCCAGGAATCCCCCAAGTTGGTCCTGCTGTCCACCTGCAGCTGAAGTTCAGGCTGGCTTTGGCACAGCACAGTTTGTATGTTTATTTGCTCATGACACAGCCAGTATTCATTAGAGCAAATTTCTTACCACTTATGGCACAAAAACAGTTTACAGGTTGGAAAGAGACAGATGCAAATGTGTGTGGGCAAGAGAGAGCATGTGAAAAGCCTGTAAATGCTAAAACATTGATATGTCTTTGTAATTGTTTAGAGACAAACGAAAATGCCTTAGGCTTCCTCTAAGTCTTCTCACTCAAAAGATTCTGCCCATGCTAATCTTCACTTGTATAATACATCATTTTATAATCTATTGCATAAGGAGAGACCACCAATTATAAATGAGAACATGAGCACTTTTGCTTCCAAAATGATTGTAGTGCAAGCCATTTTCAGTGAGAGATATAGATATGGGTGTATATTTTTCTGATTAACTGTTTCACCAAAAGCACCAGCAACACTTGTAGATATAAACTGAGTGATATATATTTCAGAAAAAAAATATTTTTTCTATCAGTCTTAAATAGTATTTCTACTTTGAAAAGAGCAAGTCTGCATTGGAAGGTGCAAAACTGACTGGCTTAATATGATCTTCCCATCTAGTCCACTCTACTTTTATATAATTCATTTTTGCAAGTGGAAAATTTGACTTTTGATATTGAAGTCTTAATCACGGGGGTATTTTTAATATTTCATGCACAGTTATAGTTTATATGATGTTACTCACTTGCAAGTTATTCTTCCTTCTAAACATCAGTGTGTTGGACTCTAGGCTCCAGAGATTTATCTTTAAATACAGGATTTGGTTGCTTTCATTGCCCTGGGAGTAAGAGGACAGTGCAGATAACATTTCTAAGCAGCTGGTAAGAGGCTTCTGTGAGAAGCCACAGTGTTCCCTGTGGCAGGGTTCACTTTTTCCCTCTTGTAAAAGTGGGCAGTGGGAACACTGTATTTACATTGCTTGTGCGTGTGTGTTTTATTCCAGGCAAAACTGGCATTCCAGAAGGACATGATTAAGCCGCTGGCACCTGCTTTCCTCTCATCTCCTCTTGCTGCAGCTGCAGCTGTATCATCAGCTCTGTCCCTGCCTCCCCGGCCCTCGGCATCCCTGTTCCAGGCACCAGCGATTCCGCCAGCTCTGCTCAGGCCAGCCCACGGGCCCATCCGGGCAACGCCTGCCTCCATACTCTTTGCACCATACTAATTTATTGATGTGAAAAACAGATAACTGTGGCCAGTACAAAGGGTAAAGAAAAGCAGGAAAGGGGTTGAAATTTTAAAATGTTTCTCTTTTGCAATGCCATCCAGCGTGACACCTCATCCAACCACATCATAAAATCCATCACTGACGGCACTGCGTTCTGGAGTCTAGACAACTCTGTCTTCTTTCTGTATCTATTTTTTTAACAAGATCGTGTGATTTGCTTAAAAATTAAATTGCTCATAAAATTTATGCCATTAAAGATTCATGCATCTATTCATTTTTTTCTTTTTTATTTTTTCAATTTATATGATGCACCTTGGAATCAAGGAACATAAAATATTTTCCTGACAGACTTGAAAACTAGGGTCTTCCTCACTCACACCTATGTAAATACTTCTCTGAAAAGCAACAGGGTGTAATCTAACATGGAAAAAAGGAAAAGGCAGATGAACCAAATGCGTGACTGCAGATAACATCTCAAAAAAGAATTGCATCCATTCTTTTCGTGTGCTCTTGTTGACAGGGATTTTGTGCTGTCCTAGACCCCAGTACTGGTGTATCTTGTGTAGTACTACAGATGTACCATGTCTGATTTTAATACTTTTAGTTTCTGTGCAAATGTTTGAAAGCAATGCAATGCTGAAGCTTTTAATTATTTCTTTTGTGTCATACTTTATTTAGAGAAATCAAAAATAGAAAGCCATATAACATAGAGTTAAGATTACTGCTTGTTTGCTACTTTCATTTAACTTATTTATGTTGTTTCTTCACTGGTGTTGCTAAGCAATGTTTAAAGAGAAAAAAAGCTTTTCAATTGCACATTGCCACGGCTCACACGCGTTGCTCAAGAAGACAATGGATCCATGTGTTTGTACGTAAATATCCTGTTTTCTTAATTTCTAACTAGTTTCCTTTGTAATGATGCTGCATAACATTGTGGCTCCCTAATGCAATAATGTACAGAACATAAAATATTTATAATTGACCATATTCTCTGTTTACTGAATATATTGCAGTAATGTCCTACCTATCTTCTTATCTCCCCAACCCTTTTATAAAGGTGAATCAATATGCAGTGCTCAGACTGGAGTCATTATGTGATAATGGGGACTACAGGTGGAAGAAAGGAAAAGAAAAAAAGAGAATTAACTTTTAGAGCATCTCTATCAGCAATCCATAATAGTAAGATGTCTGTGTATTTTTTTAAATGTACCTTTTCAATAAAATAATAAGAAAATTATACATGCTTCTTGTGTTTTAATTGGTATAGGAAAAAAAAGCCTGAAACAAATTTAGCTAAAGGAGTCTTCCAGGAGCAGACAAAGCATCAGAGTTGCAATAAAGTATAATTACAGAACCTGTGTTTGTTTCCCTTGTGTTTTGATGTCTTTTCCTCACTGCAGCCTTTACTGGGGCTTTTTTGCAGCAAGACTGTGAGCATTCACTACATCGGCGTTTCAGAGGAAGACGCAGCAGAGACAGGTATGTGATTATGTGGGTGTTTTACTGTACCACCAAAATGCCACACCAAGGTCATGCCATTACTAATGGACATTAAGGATTAACTTTAAAACCAGCCTGGGCAGACTTGAGACTGGAAGCAGGTCACTTGGGAGCCAGGAGTTGCTCTGAAGTATGGGCAAAGTATGCAGTTGCTTGACTCAGCAGCAAGCTTTTAAAGGGAGGTGTGTGGGGAAGCTTGAAATTATCTTTTTTTATGGCTGAAAAACTAAATCTATTCTTTAAAAGCTTGCTCTTTGCTAATAAAAAGTGAAAGGTAAGGAGTACAAGAGTAAAAAGACTCAACTGTAAGGCTGTTAGTATTAAAATGAAGCCAACAGGACCATTACAAATCCACAAAAGCCAAGGAAAAAACTTCAGAAACTTTATAGCAGAGATTTTACAGACAGAGATATACCTCATAGTAGCAACATTATTAGAGACCATTTTCTGCAATGGTAGATTATGGAGTAATTCTCCCCAGTTACCACTATTCTGTGGAGCTGTCAGCTGTGTTGTGAGAGGATAATTCACTGGAGAATCACCGACCAAAGGGGCAGGTAAGGGAATCCAGGCTTTTAGCATCCTCTGGGAGAGCAGTTACCTTTATTTTAATCTTGTGGACTCTGAGAATCACAGGGTTACACCCTGCCATGTGCATCTGTCTGTGCCTGGTTTTGCAGGGAGTCAGATTTAACTGCTCAGCTCCCTTTGGAGGAGTTAATTCCGTCAGGAGCCTGGTGCTGTCCAACGTGAGCCAGGTTAACAGAACTCTGTATTTTAACTGGTTCCTCAGGAAACCAGTTGTCTGTGTATTAGACCACTTTTTTTTTTTAATATATTCTACTGATGATGATAAATTTAAAGCAATTACAAGTTTATGATGTTGAAAATGTTCCTATGTGAAATACAGAAAAGGAGGGGACTGGATAAGCATGTGTATGTTTTTTCTTGCACAGGTGATTATTTCAAAAAGCATCTTAAAATGGAGAAATATTTGGGTCACAAAGGTTGAAGGACTATGTCATTCAGCAATGAAAGGAATTAATCTGTGAAATATGAGGAGCTAAAAAATATGATCATGAACCAAGGAAGATTCTTGTTCAAATCTCTGTGTTAACATAGGTTTTGTGTATTGAAACTCTGCTTGCCACCTAAGTTTTGTCTACAAGGTACAGAATTTGTGATGGTAATTACAGGTTAAATGGTAAATCCTCCCATTATGCCTGCTGGGATCTCTCCTTTTAAAAATGAGCTTTACAAGAGAAAGAAAATTTGTATCATACTCAAACACAATCAGCTGCTTTTTGTAATGTTAGGATACCTTCTCCTGAACTGCTACATCATTACATGTGGCTGGCTGTGAAACTCATGCAATTTTTGTAAAAATAGCAAATATTGAAATATAATATTGGCAGTGCAGTTAGCATTTTGAGTAAGATGTCAAATGTGGAAACCACTAAGCTAGTAAGGTTACAGTAATAGGATCATATCCTCTAGTATGGCTATTATTCTAGATCTGGTGAGTGTACTCTGAGCTGCAAGTTGTTCCTGTATGAAAAGTCAAAAGTTATAAGGGTACTCTATTGGTTGAGATTACCACCTGCACTACCATCTTTCTGTAGCAGAAAAAGAAGGATCCAGACACATCAGCAGAAACTTTCTGCTTTTTTAAAAAGAAAAATAATGGTGATAGGATCTTCTATAACCACTGCAGGTCACTAGAGTGTGTGTCTCTCATTTCTGCAGGTCAAAATGTAATGAAATCTTTCCTTCCAGTGCTGGTCAGATGACAGGAGCTAGCATGGACATTGCCCAATTGATATCAGCACTTGGACGACGTTACACTGGGCTCATCTACTGATAAACTAAAAGGCAGTTCCATTAAGAGACTTTTTCATTAAAAATAAGTTGCCTTCTTTTACTTCCTTACAATCTGATCTTGAGCTATGAATTTTATGGTGAGAAGGTTTTGCAAAAGATTTTGTCACATTTTTTGGAGTGGAAAAAAAGAGCATGGTGGTTTTAAACTCTGCAGGAAGTGTTCCACTATCTTTATGGATCTGGCAATAACCCAGTGGGTCTTACTGTATATCTTTTGAACATGTCACCTTGAATAAGTGAGGTACTGCAGTATTTATTCATGCCTGGTTGGACATTAAATCTCCACAGCCATCATCTAGTCACAGTAGTCACAATAATTTTCTTACTGTGGCTTCTATATTCTTTTTAACTATTTTTTGCTTAATGCTCTTTTTTTCAAGTGACAGCTGAAACATTCTGAAGTATTAATTGGAATGACAAGCATTTCAGGTAAAACTAATTTTTTTTGAGTGTCTAGAATTCTTCCATATTGCAGTGTTTTATTGTTAAACTAGCACTGTTTTAGAAATGATTCTCTTTGGTTTGGTGTGCTGTTCATATCTGTTTGTATCAATAGAGTGCTGTGCTGGATGCCAAGAGAGCCAGGTCCTGCTGAGTACCTGTGCAGTGGGGTGGGCAGTCCTTGGGAAAAACATCCATGTGAGTGCCAAACCGGGAGCCTGCTTTTCCAGAGGTGTGCTGGAAGCTAAGGCTGCCCTCCAGAGGGACCTTGGCAAGCTGGAGACCTGGTTTGGTGGGAACTTGGGGGGACACGGAGAGATGCCAGGGAAAGGAGCTGGGGAAGGAGCCTGCTGAGCAGTACAGCTCACTGGCCAGCAGCAGCAGGAGCCCTGCAGGAGGCCTGGGCAGGCAGGGCACACCCAGATCTGTGGTGGACAGAGGGAGCTGCACTCTGCAGTGTGCCCCGGAGGCAGCAGAACTGGGCTGAATTGAGGGACGTGCAGAGCCCCTCTGCATAGCTGCACCCAGACAAAGGTGTCCAGCCTGGGGCTTCCAGTGTGAGAGAGAGACTGACTGATGGGAACAAGTCTGGGGGAAGGCCAAAAGGTGGTCAAGAAACGAGCACATCATATTCAGAAAGTGAGGTGGGTGTGTTGAGCCCAGACAAGGCTGCAGCAATTCTGGCCGCTGTTCTCAAGTGCCTAACTCAGGGTCACAGGGAAGAGAGATTGATGTTTCTCAGAGAAGCACCATGAGAGGATGAGAGAAGGCAGACAGAAGCTGCAGGAAAGAATACTCGGACTGTACCTATGGAAAAAGGTTTTGAAGTAACAATGGGTAATGCCTGGAGTAGGCACAGGAAGGTTATTGCACTATCCACCCTTGAGTAGGACGAGTAGGAGGCTGGTGTAAGTGACCTCCAGAAGACCTGGCATCTTAAATGAATCAATAATTCTAAAAGATAACAAGATCTGCTGAAAATCAAAAGTAATCATTGTATTACAGGGCAATTAACAGCTGATGGAAACTTTGCAGCAGTAAATACTGACTGATGATTCACAGCACAGTGGGCACCTGCTATGCCTGAAAAAATGAAGACAAACATCTTGCCTGCAACGGAAGGCTGAAGAAGGAGAACTGGGAGGAGGATGGACCTGGAAAGGTGAGACAGTCAAAGTGGCAGGGAGGGGAAATTATTTGTGCTGCAATGTTGCTACAGGTTTTTGGAAGGGCTGAGGAAGGGCTGTATTTTTCAGACCAGAAAAAGGACCTTGCAGTAATTGCAATGTGATGTGTTTCGGGCCTTTGTGAGTTTTGCTAAAACAAATACATCCATCTTATGTGAAAGTATTTGACTATAGTGGTGCTGGAAGACACATTTGTTAGAAGAGGTTAGCTACTGTGAGCTATTTTGATAGGCTAGTAGCAGCCACAGCACAAAGCCTTCTTTTCCAAAAACTGCAGTTTGCACTTTAGATATACAATGTAATTTCAGCAGTCTTAAATGCCCAACATGCTCAGCAGCCAGCTGGTGCTGTCAGAGTACTAAATTTCAGCTACAGCTTTCAGGATGCTTCAGGCAATGAGCACCCTCTCTAGAGCTCCAGACCCAGACCCAGCTCTTGTCCAGCAAGGGATATTTCAATTTTGTTTCCCCAGGATTTTTTTTTTTTTTCAGGAGGTATCTTGCTCATAAAATATGTCATTTTTGGTTAATGTTTCTCCCAAGAACCATCCACCCAAGTTATTTCTCTACTTAAACACTTTCCCTCCTCCAGATGTGAGAGTTGGAACATATTCCCATTGTTCAAGGATCAGTTTTCTACCGTCCAGTTTCGTGCCATTCCATGTCTGAACCTATTGATGTATTGTCCTGCCTCTCCCTCTGATGACTCTAGCTCCTTCCTTGACCACATCAAACCATGCCCTTCTTTTTCCAGCCCTCTATCAGCCTCTTAGGTATGAATTCTCATAGCTTGTCAAGATGTCAGCTCCCTTCTCCATCCCCTGAGTGAACTCTGTTTTCATTTTCCAGTAGTTGCTGCTAGGATTTTTTCCATTCTGCCCTTGAACTTCAAAGTTCTACTCCCTAAACTATAAAGCTGCCAAAAGTCCACCTTCAATATCTTTCCTAAAGTTCACTTATGGCAGCAAAGGCCCAGACCCACCTCCTACCCCTCTGCCACCACTGCAGGGAGAGTAAAACTGTCATGAGATTTTGTGATGTCACATTTTAGCAAATAAGAAAGCCTAAGAACAGGGGACAGCATAACAGTGACTCCTCTTATTTTATCTGTCTAAACTCTGTCAGCCTTGACTATACTAAGCACATTTCCTGGCAGATATGATGCTTGCCTTAGAGGGTCAGTGATGCAAACTCTTCCTTTTCAGGATATATTATGTCCTCAGGAAGGGAAGTGGTGGCTTGATTCAAAACTAATTTTCACGTTGAACTGTGCCAAATCAGGTTTTCGTATGCAATTTGAATTTTAAAATGTTCTCCAACGTTTTCTGCAAAGGCTGAATGAACATGGATCTTCATTGCTTGACTTCACCAGAGCTGCTCAGGGGCTCTCAGGGTTGAATTGTGTGAGTCTACTCCTTGCCCAACAGGGCAAAGGAAATAGTGGGGGTTTGTTTTATGTGAGAACAAATGCACTGGCTCCACCCCTGCTCTTTCTTGCCTGTATGATTCCAATGGGAGTTATGTTCCTGTTTGGAGCACAGTGCAGCCCCCAAGACAGCAGCACTGTTTGCAGTGTAGCCAGGCCATGGAGGGTGCACCTGTGCCTTGCAGTGCGTTCTGTGCTGGGGCTTTGCTTCCTTTCCTGCAGAATGCCTGACTTGAAACAGAGACAGGAGATGTGTTTCCTGTTGTCTGGCTGCATGTGAGTCCAGGGCTACAGCAGTCCCTTTCCATATCTTGAAAAGTTAATTCTCCAAAGTGTCTCAAGCCTGTGCCTCCCTCCTTTCCAGAGGTTTTTCCTGCATCTTGCCTTCCTGTCTCCCTCCCCCAGTGCAGAGGCAATCAGAGTTCATGCAGAAAACCCCATCCAGTGTGATGTTTACCTGTGATTTCCCAGGTGGGTGTTTGCTGCTGAATTATTCATCCCCCAAGGAAAGGGAGATGGGAACAGGAACACAATGTCTGACACCACACTGAACTTCATTAGGAAATGTTTTTTACCTGTGACAGAAAAAAAATATATAAATCCCAGACTCCAGTTCCTTGCTGATGCTAAATAAACTTCACTTATGTTCTCCCCCTTCTCTGCTACCCATCTTTGGAACACATGAGGTGGCAGATCATGCAAACACAGATACTTTCTATCCCATTTGCCTTTAGTGGTGCCAGACAGGGCACAGGCTCATAAATCAGCTTCAGGGGTTGCTTTCTGCAAATGATTTAGTGTGGGAGATACTGATTAGTGGTAGCAAAGAATTGTTTAAATGTAGAGGGTGATAAGATTTACATCCACATTTTCAAATGCAAAAGTTAATTTCAAAATGATGACTTGCTGATGCCTCCCTGGGACTGAATGCTGGGAATACTCTGGTGCCTTCTAAATCATCACAACTGGCCTGCTCTGCAGTCCTCTGTCATGGGAAAAAAAGAATTAAACAGTTTTGGTCTCCTTCTGAAAATACTTAGCTCCTTATATGTGTTGCCTGCCATTGCTCTTATCTATTTTTCAAGGGAATTCAAGGAAAGTTTGAGGCACTTTAAATCTGCATTGCTGTGTGCTAGGATGATGCTCCAGCAGTTCAGGGAGGAGGCAGCAAGGTGAGAGTGGGCAAGGGAGGCTGCAAGAGGAGAGGGAGCTCTCCCTGCACTGCAGTGATGCGTGAGCTACTGAGGGGCACAGGGCACTCACAGGCATCTCAGGAGGAAAACACATTCACAAGAGTGGGTTTTCACTGTCAGGTTTTGTTTACATTGTGAGTGAGCAAGAATTAAGTTGTGATTTGAAATGCACTTAAGCTGTCACTTAAAGACAACTTTTAAGTGATGACTTAAAGTAAAGAACTGTTTTACAGGTGCTTGATAGATCTTATGAAGTGGACCATTCCTCAGTGCCAGGAGCTTCACCACTCTAACTCATTCTACCAACATCTCTTTTTCTGTGTTTTACAAAATATATTTGCATGCTAAAAGACTCAATTTCTTTTCTCATTTTCTTTTGCTAGGGCTACAATTTAAACTGCCAAATTTTATCCTGTGACTTGAAAAAAGTTCTGATGTGCAGTAAGCTCAGAAACTCTATTCATTTTCCACAAGGCACATTTACATTTACTATAAACATCTCCAGAGATGGCAAATGTTCCAAGTCAAGGAATTACCAGAAAGCAATGAAGAAACTGGGATAGTGATGGTTATTTCTTTCTATTCACATGCATGTGTTTATTCTAAAGCAGACATTCAATTCCCTACTTCTGGAACATAGAACACTGATATCAAAGACAGAACTTTATAAGAACTTAAAGTTTGTATTGATGTAGCCAGGCATCCTTTGAGACATGCCACATGGAAAACTTATTCCTAGTTTGATCACGTCTTAAATTAACTGATTCTTCCAAAATACACTTGGATGTTTCCAGAGAGTAAGGTCTACAGAGATGGACTCCAGATAGCAAATAATGTTTATTTTAAGAAGGTAGGAACAAAAAAATTACAATCATCCTCTTTAATTTTAGGAATATATTTCACCACATTGTCAAAGAAATTGTCTTATCATGACAGATAGATAACATGGAAATCATCAGACTTTTTTGGTTGGTATATGGAAGGCTGACAGTGGTGATTGTTCCCACCCTCTCTCAAGTCTTGGCTGCATGCTTTCAACACGCAGTTCACACAATGATGTGTTCCAACACATCAGCTACTTGCTTTCTAGTTTCGTTTAAAATAAGAAAAATTTGATTCTGTGAGTGTTTCTTTCACATGCAGTGGAGACAAAGGGAGTTTTTTTATATTGAGTGCTCATGAAAAGAAACACCAGGACCTTAAAACCAGCTAGGGATTTTTGGAAAAAAGTAAGAGACAGGCAGTTCTAGCAGGACTGAATCAAAGCAGTCTGAGAAACAGACTGTGCTGATGGGAAGTCAGCTTCTCATCCATTATGTGTTATTAAAGGGAATAGCTGAGAAAGTAAATTGGAGATCACATCACAGTTCTTTTCTTTGCCTTGAAACAGTAAAGATGAACAGTGATGCCATTCTCCTCGAACAGCTGAGTGTCCTGGCCACAGCTTTTGGAAATCTTGAATGCTTTGCTTCTCTGATCTTTGGCACTTATCCTGCAGCTCATGGCTCTGATGCAGTCAGTCCACAGGCGGGGCTGCCTTGGCGTGGCAGACAACCTGGAGCCGTGTAAAAGTGATCTCTGTGAAGTATGGACAGGTATTGTAAAGAGAAAAAATCGAATTGTACAGTAGAGCAGTTCGACTGATTTTCTTATTTCTGTGTATTGTTAAGAAGGCATGGTATTTGGTCTGCATATACTGCTGATAGAGGCATTTTTTCCCTTATTTTCTGGGACAGATCTTATTTTTAGTAGAATTCAAACAAGTAAACAAACAAAATCTTTCTGCTGTGTTGAAACTCAATTTTCAGAGTTAAACCTTGGAATAACAACACTGACTAGAGTCCCTTTAGAGGATAAAGAAACCAAAAAATTAACACCACCGCTTCCCAGGAGAAATGTGCTTTTTCTTGGCACTGATTGGAAGTATAGAGGGTAAATGAGAAGCTCCAAAGAAATCTCTCTGTAGGCATTGTAAGGAATTGAGAGCTGCTGCCAAACATTTCTGCTATTCCCACAGAGACTTCATACCAGGAGGACAACAACAGACCTAAGAAAAGCTCAGTAGAGCTTGTCACACCTGGAACAGCTAAGTGTAGGTTTATAATAGAAATTTTCAGTCTGCTAAGAAACTTTCAGATTGATTAAAAAAAAGGAAACAAAAGGAAGATAAAATACAGCTTACTGTTGCATGCAAACTTCGCCGATGCGTCCTTTTTTGGTTTCCTTTTTTTAGATGTATTTTTATGCACTGATAATAATTTTTAATATTCTTAAGACATGGCTAAATTAGAAGAACTCTTTGACCTTTTTAAGTAGGTAGAATCTGGTTTTGTAATTAATTGGATTTTCAGAGAGTCCTCCCATACTGTCATTGATCTGCCCAATGCCTTCTCCTGGAGGTACAGCCTTGGCTGCCACAAGAAGCCTTGTGACTGAAACACACAGCTCAGCCCCATCTTCTGACCTGGCCTTTGCTTCATCTCCTGATGAAGGAAAAATACAGTGGAAAAAAATGTCATTTCCTTTCCTTCACTAATCCAGGAATGAAGGAAACAGAAAAGAGGGGAACTGGAAAGAACTGCACCCCTAAAATCTGTAAGTCTCTGGTGAACAGAATCCTTGCAACCCCACTGCAGCTGTCTCACCACCTGTGCTCCTGTCATAGTCACGCCTGTTGAAAAGAAAATCAAGAATCTGTATATTAGAAATTCTGACTTGATGTGCAGATATGGACTAACAATCTGTGATTCTGATGCTCCATGCTACCTTGAAATGCAAAACTAGGAATAAAATTGTAACTCTGAGTTGCACTAGGGATATTTGATTTATTCTGCATCTCACAGTAAAGTAATGCAGGTAGATGGATTTTCTTGTGGCCAGCTTGTGTTACTTTGAGTGCAGTTAAACTTGCATATAGGTTTTTTCCCCTTTAACACTACAGCTTTAATTGTAGAAATTCTGCATGTTTGTAAAACTGAGTCTACTAAGGCTAAGCTTTAAGCATACTGCATGTGCAAGAATTATTTAATTAGGAGAACCAACATTGTTTCCCTAAAAACAGACTGATGAGAAACTAATTAATTGCTTCAGAGTTTGTTGTTATAAGTCAATAAAATTGTTTTCCACAGAACCTAATGAGACATTTAAAAATATAGTATATGATAAAATCTTACTTGTCAAAAGACATTTTATACAACCTGAACTGATATTTATCATGATATAACAGAAATACTAGTGTTTCTTTTTTATAGGCAAATACTTTTATACTTAATTAGAGCCCATAAGCTAAATTGGAAAGAAAAAGCCCAAAAGCCAAACATGCAAAGTCTTAAATCTGGAATTATTTACTTAATCTAGAACCAAGTTACACTGGGCCAAGATCTGTTAACAACGGAGAATATACCATGATGCAGTTGGAAAATATTTATGCCTCATAGTATTACAAAATTCTGTTGAAAATGTTCTGCTGAATGAAATTATTGCAGCTTGAAAAAATAGGTGGAAACCCAAAGCACCTTGAGCTGGAGAACCAATTAGATGTAAGATAAAGAACCTTTCAAACTGGATTATGACAGATTTTCTACAGAAGTTCCATATGTAACTTAGAGCTGCCAATGGAAGAAGACTGAAGTCTGAAGCAAGTGGAAGATGTTGGATTTGACCCTGGACTGGGACTTTCCCTAGAGCCCTAGGAAGGTGCACAGTGGTGGAAATGGTGCCATATGGATTACAAAGGAGTGCAAGTGTGTCCCCCACAGCAGATCCCATCTAGCACAGCAGTTCTGCATATCAGCAGAAATACCCTTGGGAGCCACCTGTGCTCCCCCTGCCAAGTCCTGGCTGCTCTTGCAGGAAGCAATTCCATACTTGTCTGCCTCAGCTGTGACCTTTTGAACCCTCCAAAGCCCCAGTGGCAATTCCTGCCCTCATCTTCTTGTCCAACTAATAAGTGAGTCAAAGAGGGTGTAAATGGGTATATACCTCTCAATATGTATGCTGTATGCCAGTTTAGGTTCATTAGCCAGTATGTAATTATGCCTGATTTCACATCACTCCTGAACTTGATCCATTAAGAAAACTTTTATTCTCTGAGACAGCAATAACTTGACCTTAAATGAACTGAATGTGAAATTGCCTAGTGATTGATTTTTCAATTCAATTATTTTTCCTTCAGAAGTTAAATTTAAATGTGGCACTTTACAGTCGACAGAATCTAGGTCAAATAGATGGGATATTAATAATAACCCATCCTGTGTGAAATCTAGGGTTTATACTTAGCAGTAAATTCAGTTTATGGAATTCTCTGAAGACTGATTTTTGTGTAAGCTGCCATCTCGTACAAGACAAAGGCACAGACCAGAGTTTCCCAGACTGGGACCCCTTCCTCCCTGGTGTGCTTCCTTCCTCTACCAATTCTGGGCATCAAGGGTGTGGAAAGTAGAGGATTTCTAGATCAAGACTCTCCTTAGACTTCTTTAATCAGTTTTCTTTCCATCCTCATAGAGGTTGATCAAAACAAGACACTGCTATTTGCCTTGAATAAGAATAACTGGAAATGAAGACCTAGGGCTGCTCCCCTCAGATCCCAGAGGGAATTTGGATCATATAATGGCCCAGCCAGGAACCAGCTGAGTTAAAAGGTGTTGGACAGCATCCAGTCCAACTAAGCCACCTCAAAAGGGAAAAATCAAAAAACTAGACCTTGCAGGAATGATAAATTGATTAAAATGTATGAGTTGAAAGACAATAACAAAAACTTGGAAATATATAATTTATTGGTGCATTGGAGCTGATTAGCTTGTCTGAAAGATACTAAAGACTTTAGGGGTGCTTGTTTTTCCTTACTGCAATGTTCTTTCTGTGAATTGCCAGTAGATGATAAAAAAGTAGATGATAACTAAGAAAGCCCTGCTGGCTGGGCTTGCTTTGCCCCCAAGCAGAGAGCAAGTCCCACACTGCCTGTGTGAGGTGAGGGCAAGTTTATCCCTTTGTATCAGGTGTCAAATTAACAGCTCTGGGGAGCACCAATTCATCCAAGCTTCTGGTCCAGATGAAAAATAAATACCCTACACAGTAAATTAATATAGAAATGGAGAACTGGCCAAGTGATAGCCTACAGAAATGGACAGGTGTATGGTGATAGGTAGAAACAGTGTTGAATATTTTTTGTTGAAAAAGCGAAAATTTGGAGAGGGGGAGATAGAGAACAAAAATTAAGAGCTACATTTTCTTGGGTGAAAAAATTACTTCACAATCTTCCAGGAAGAGAGAAAGAAAGTAAAAACTTTTTAAATGAAACCTTGGAATGAATGAATGTGACCTATCTGATGCTTTTCCAATTTGTTTTTTCATCCTGTAGATCTTGTGTAAGTGGGAGTTCCACTGGCTGGTTAAAAAGCCTTTAAGGCCGACACAAGAAGAATGACTTCCTCCAGGCTTGCTTATGAGGACTGTAAATCCAGGCAGACTTTGGAATAACTCCTAGCAAAACCAAAGGTAGGCTGGTGTCACCCACCACGGTGCAAACACCTGGAGCGTGTGGTTTGCATTCTGTTCTGAAATGCCAAGTCTAGCTAAACAAAGAAATTCCCCAATTTCCACAGGGAAGTCAGAAGTGTGGCCCCTTACTACTGTGTGAGTTTATTGGCAGCTAATGACAGCCCCCATACACGTCCCCACGAAATTCCCCAGGAGATCCCAAATCCTTCAGAGCGAGAGCACGGTGCTGCTGAGCCTTTGGATGACATCTGGTGGCAAAACTGGAATAACGCACCAGAAATGGAATCACGGATGGGTGATAGCCACCTGACTGAAACTAAAGGGAAATTAAATCCATGGGGAACTAATGCGAGCTAGAAGCTGGTAGCTAAAAGTGGAAAATAATATGCTAGGAATGAAATGGAGACGCTTAATAACATCACTTTAAGAGGCAAACCCAGCTCTGATAAATGTTATATACCTGTCCAAAGCAGTCCTTAAGGAGGAGCCATAAGCAGCTCCACGGGATCAGTTACTGCCTGCTTAAAAAGAGCTGCAAACAGCAACAGGAGAGGATTAATTAGTGTACCTTAGTGGTCTCCTTGGATACCATTCAAGTGACTTCCACCATTGTTCAAGTGAAGTAACCAGGAGCACAAGCATCAGGGTAATAAATACCTGTGCTCCAGATTTGCCATGTGAATTTGAATTTGTGGAATAATCTCTTTTCAGAGGATCCATTTTGGGGTTGCCTCTAAACACGGTGCAGCAGGCAGGGAGAAGGGGGTAAAGGAGGGTTCTGCACAGGGCAGCCCTCCCCAGGAACCTGGAACCTGCCAAGGTGGCCAGGGAGGGAGCCACAGGCGCCTCCCATGAGCTGTGGGCAGGATGTTTGAGGATGGCACATTTATGTCTTTTATTGCCAAGCTGGATCTGCGAGGCTATGAAAGTGAGACACGAGGTACAAGCCCTGAGAAAGCCCTTTCACTGATGAAAGGGTTTAGTGCTTGTACTTGTGTTTAATATCTCAAACATGCTCCTCCTGCACCTTGCTGATAATTTGCTGAGAGAAGTCTGTCATCACTGTCACAGACCTTCAGAGTACTCCAGATTTCTACCCTGTCTCCCTTCACCCTAAAGGTTTCCTTTGTGCTGGTTTTAGATGTTTTATGTTGTGTGTTTATGTACTGTCTTTCCTTTGCTTTATGGAAACAGCTCTGAAATCACCAGAGGAGTTCAGTTTAGCTTCTAGTTGCCACGTGGTGTCTGCTGGTGTATGGTGTGGCCTGGGAGATGTGTGCACAGCACAGGAGGCTGTGACAACCCTGCTGTTCACATTCCCCTGCTCCTCTCCTGCTGTCTGTCACGCAGTGGAAGCACTGGGGCTGCACTCAGCCTGCCACAGTTACTGCTGAGGGCACAACCAAATTACCAGTTTGGGATTGCTCAGTCAACTGAACATTCATTTAAAACATGTAGTAACTCACACTTCACAGAGAAGCAGTGAAATTAAATAGTTGGGTTTCTCTTTGTTCTAAATCTCTGAAAATTTCCTAGCTAGTTAATTATCTGAGGGCACCAGCATTAATGATTTGTACATGATGACACATTTTCCTATCAGAATGTTCTCATTTTCACTCTGTAATATCACAATTAAAGGTCAGCAACTACTTCAGTATCAGGATTATAAGCTAGAAAAGAAAGCAAGCAAAAAAGCTTTCTTCCTCCCACAACCTCTCAGTAATTTCTTTACTGTTGGGACAATATCCTAAACTTTAAATTCTTGGTATGGGACTTTTTATCTCATTTTAATGTTTTCCCAAGGTTGAATAACATTATCAGTCCTGCTTATGTGGAGTTTTTTATAATTATATTATTTAAACAGTTCAAACAAAAATAGTGAAGAAGAAATAAAATATTAATATTCTCACAATATGCAAGTGAAGTCTGTGTCCAAGCTCTAGCTAAAGCAAGAGTTAGCTATTTTTGCTAACAAGTAAGGAGAGGTAAATGAGCCTTGTCTTGGCTTAGATAGCAGACTGGAAATGCAGAGATGTGTTTGCCCTTAGGGCTGAGCTGGATCTTTACACCCCTGGAGGGGCTGCAGCCCCATTGAGCCCTGCTGCTGCTGGGACAGGGGCTGCAAGAGCAGGGATTTGCGCAGGATGGGGTAAGGGAGGGGTGCAGCCCTCACCAGCCCCATGCAACATCTGCTCTATGCCAAATCTGTGAAAGGCCCCAGCAGAAAATAATAAAACAACCTGCAAGAGGCAATGAGCTTAAATTCCAGGAAGATTTAAATGAGATGTTAGGAAGAAGTTCTCATGGTTCGAGTGACTAAGCATTGGCATAGATTGTCAAGGCTTTGTTCTTAAAACCTAAACAGAGGAGATTTCACAATCCCTCAGCAAATTTTTGCCAAAAAATGACTCACTACAGCAGAATGTGTTGACTGATACCTTGAGATCCCTCACCACTCATGATTTTAATAATCTGTAAAAGCACAGTTCATTGATTTGCGCTTTGTTCAATCATTTGACATCTAAGCCCCAGTAATTACATCAAACATCCTGTATCAGCTGCTCGATGGTTGTATTGCACAGTACTTGGATGCATTTTTACTAATTGGCTGCTTCTCTTTTATTATTTAATGTGTATTAAGTTTTAGCCTGACTCATAGAGAACACTTCAAGTACAAGAGCCAAACAATAATTAAAGCTGTTAAAAATACATTACAGCAAAAAGTAGAAACCAAGAGTGATGAGTGGCATATTGCTGTTTTTTTCCCCACAAGCCCCCAGTGTGAAAGATTATATGGTATCATCAGCTCAAATAACAATGGGGGCTTGTGGCCTTCCCATCAAATAATATTATATATTATTTGATATGTATAATATAATAGCATTTCCATCAAAAATTCTCTATTTTTTTTCCAGTAATTCAAGAGTAAATAGTAAGTGTGAAGAGATTTCCCCAGACTAGCAGTCTGGCAGGACCACCAACTTCTTACAGCCTCTCTGCTCCTTTTTCTGCCAGATATCTGGAAGCACAGAAATGATATCTACAGACAGTCACCTTTGGGGGCAGCTCTTGACTTAGAGGGACAGCTTGTTAACTGAAAAATAAGTTGCACTGATATGAAAAGTCATCTTTATTTTGTCTGCAGGAAAGATGAGAACAGCTGTCTGGCTCATGTTGTGAAATGTGTCAGGAAAGCTGCTGGGGCACAGTTTTAAGAAACTCACTCTCACTTTCCTGCTACCTCTAAATTAATAAAGACCCCAAGATGTCCCCATTGCTCATTTTGCAGCTGCTAGAAGGGTTTATCACAAATACATTTTTCAGCTTCAGTCCCAGGCCTCTCTGATGTATAGGGAAACATAATTTGGGAAATCATATTTGTGATGCATAGTCACTTGGATACATTGCTCAGTACAGATGCCCATCACAACAGTAAAACTAAAACTGTGCTAGGTTTCAGCATTTATGATTCATCCACTATGGAAGACTTAAATCATCAGCCATTAAATGGAATGGTTCTGAATAAAATCTAAAACTAAATGAAGTCTTTTTGAGTGTCAGTCTTTCAAAGAAAAGAAGTTTGTTGCACAGCTTTTGCATTGACCATAAAGGTTGTCTTGCACACAGGACTTACTAACTATCCTTCAAATGCCAACAGCAAGGCTTAGGATACCTGACCCTGGAAGGGTGGCCAATGCAGTTGACATATTTCTGTGAGAACCACGGGTTTCAGCAGTGATCCCTACCCAGCTGTATGCCAAAGGATTTCCAAAAGCCACAAGCTCTTTGCAAAAAGCAGTGTCTGTCACACATACTGTGAAAATTGTGCTGGGCATGAGGAGTTGATGGAAAATATCTTCTGCCTGGCACTTTACTTTTCTGAAACCCCAGGTGCATATTTTTCATGCAATTTAACTTTTAAGAGAAGTAGTTATATCTGGCCACCAGAAACTAGTGTTATTAGTCTCTAGCTCTGCACTTCTCTGAATGGGAAATGATTGCAGCTAAAATACCTTCAGGTAGGAAGATGGCTCTGTGTGCCTGTAGCAAAGCATTTCAGCCTCTCCTCCAAGGTCAAAAGACACTACTTCAAATCTACTGACAGAAACCAACCTTAATAGACAAAAAATTTGTCTTACATTAAATACAAAGAACATAAGAAAATGTTTGTAAATAGTTTAGATGACCACCTATCATGCTTTCTTTCTTCTAATGTACAGTGTTGGGAAAGCAAAACTTCTGTGTGAGGCTGAAGCATCAGCTTTTCTGTGATGGGCTGAAGTACTCCTCAGTGTCCCCCACAGCATTTCTTACCAGAACTTTTATTTCAAGTGGTCTGAGTCAGCAATCAGGGCCTTCACTGTCCTCATTATTGCTTGCACACAGAAAAGATGATCTTGTCCCAGAAAACCTAGAGCGTAGGCATATGACAAATAAATGGATGTAAGAAACTAGTGCAGGGCCTCTGGAGGAAAATGAACTGGACAGAAGAATAGAGGACAATAGGTAATAATAGAAATGGCACTCCATGTAACTACTCTGTCATGAGCTCATCTCTTTTCCAGAAAGACCTGCCTGGTTCTGCCCATTCAGCTTTTGGGACTCTTCCTACTGCTTCTGGAGTCATCAAACCTTATCATCCTAAAGTAAGTAGGAAAATTTAACAGTCTATTGTATCCTCCTCTAAATTAAAGGTTTGGAGTGAGGCATGGAGATGTGAAGAAGAGATAATGAACTCTCTTTAAAGAGCAGGAGGAAAACCAGCTGTGGGTAGTCTTGGCTTTAAACATGACTGGCAGAAAACCAGCCCAGAACTCAAACCATTCTCTGTGCTTCAGTAGTCCAGGGAAAGCACCGTTTTTCCCACTAGGATGCTCATACTTTATTCACCTGCTTATATGGAGGTCTATTTCTGTTTTCTTGGAATTAAATACAACTGAATTTTGGGCCTTTCATGGTTAATCCAGCTGCAAATAACAAAAGGGAAAATTAAAATTCTGAGAAAAAGCTTCACATGATTATGTTGGAAAGGTAGAAAGAGCTCCTTCTCAGGTGGCTACAGGCGTGTGGGGCTGAGATGTTCACTGGAAGTCAATCTGTCAGCTGCTGGTGCCTCTTGTGAAGGACTTGACCTGCCCTGTTCAAGACTTTCATGTTTGTCACTGCAAGTCAGCCTTTCACACCTACACTACCTCAGTGACAATTCTTGCAGTGTTCAAAGGCTGAATGAAGAGATGGTTATGCATTGATATTCCTCATTTGAACCTCTTCAAATGCTCCTATTCCCATCTAAGCTTTTGCAGTCCTGTTCACTCCTCTGCTTACTATAAACCACAAGTTTCCTTGTTGACATTTTGTATGACATTCTTTGCTCTGCAGGGCAAGCTATGGAGGAAACTGCCATTTGTAAAATCCAAAGGTAATGGAGAGCTTCTTTTGGCAGCAATGGTCTGGGCTAAGAGCAGCAGGCAGAAATTGATGCTGGGTACTTGTTAGCACCAGCATCTTAGGAGAGGGTTTATTCTGCCAAGTGCAAATGAACACGCATTCCCTTTAAAATGCTTCATGCTTAACTGACATTTAAGGCCAAGAGAAGCCCAGCTCACAGTCCTTTTTGACCTCATTTTTCTCTCTCTTTGATTACTTGAAAAAGACACTTGAATTTCTCTCTTGCATTTGACAAGAAAAAAATTTGTTTTATGGAAATGTGGGACATGATAGTGGCAGACCTGCACCACATTAAACACTGTGGATTTTTGTTTCAAAGTTTTGAAAAAAAATTTAGTTAATGGAGAGTTTTGAGGGATGTTTTACCTTGAACTGGTTTTACCTGTGAAATTTGAAAGCAGAGCCCAGGAAGTATGTGGGGTTTATTGGCAAAAGAGTATTTCGGTGGAGAACATGAAATGAAATATTTTTCTTCATTTTGATTCATTTGATTCTGCAGAAAACTATTAATGAGTTGTAACTGCCAGAACTTTTGCTGAAATGTAACATAAGAGATAATGTAATAATTAAGTACAGAAACCAATTTTGGTCTCTGATATTTTATACTTAAGACTCTCCTTGCACTGGAAGGTGATATATATGATATGGCCTCCTGAGGGAACACTGCTGACTTACAAAGAAAACTGCAGTGCTGTATTTTTCAAATTGCCATAAACATAATTACCTCCTGCTGAGAATCTGAGTGATAATTCATAGCATCATTACTTTCAGTAAAGACTGTAATTTCTTTCAAACTGCGATTAATTCCTTCCTAAATTACAAAAGTCAAGTCAAAAATGTGTGTTGGATTGGCAAACATATAGAAATTTTATTATGTTTGCTTCATGCCAGAACATACATGAAATCTTCACCTTTTAAAGTAAATCAAAGAAAGCTTTAAATCCTGCCTGAGCTGGTAGGCAGCTGTGAAGAAGAGGAGTGATCTAGCCAAGTGAGAAGGGGAGGATGTGTTTGTCCAAATGAGCAGATTTTAACAGTGTGCATGAAACTCATTGGCCAGCAGAGGTGTCTCTGTGCTTCCCTCTGCAGCAGCCGAGCTTCCAAGCCTCCAGAAAACCCATGAATGTTTGTGGTGGTTCTTTTTCAATAGAGGGAGCAGAATTTCACTCCTTGTAAATTATTCCTCTTGAGGTTGCTTTCTCTTCTCAGTGACAGGGATGGTTCTTACCTCCAAAAGACAACGTACCACTCCTCATTTTGCTGCATCTTTCTGCCTCTAATATGAAACATAGTCATTCTAGATAACACATCTTCAAATCTAAGTTACATTGAGCTTTGATTTTAAATAGTAGAAGCTGATTTAACAATGTTCAACAGTTGGTGGTGCATGCAGCAAAGACAACCCCATGTATTTATGCATATTGAATATTAATATGGTATTTGCTTTCTTTTTATTCAGCTCAATTTGCTTCTAATTTTTCTCTTCCTTCACATAATTTCTTTTTTTAATCCTCACTGGTTGCTAAGTAACAGTAGCAGGATTGCTGCAGATGTGCAATAGGCATCTTTGATTACTGTGGTGGTCTTTCTTTTTAGAGAAAAAAAGTCTTTCAGTAAAAAAGAACAATAATTAAAGTAAGGGTGGCCTGATAAAAGATAAAAGTTTTATCTTATCCCAGATTTTTGCAGTTATTCATACATTGTGTCAGCCAATGGTATAAAGTATTTGGGAGGAGTGCATTATTCTTAAATGGATCAATCACCACAGGACTACCTCTCCCAGAGAGTTCTACCTCACTGAATATGACATAAGGCAGGCTTGTCGCCCCTGGCTGCACCTGTGCTGGGACTTTGTTTGTAGCACACTCCTGCTGAAACAGGGTGGGCCAGAAGTTGCAAGATCATGGACCCTCGTTTCTGTGATCTTCTGTAAGTATTTCTGTGTAGATTAGGAGTCTTATCACTGGCCAAGCTCTAATACTTGTGCCCACACATGCTGGCAGTTCCTCTTCGCTTTTGTCGGTACAGCACTCCAGAGCTTTAGCCCAAGTTTTATGGGAATGTAATGCAGGTGGCTGTCTGGGCAAAAAGAAACCTCTCAGCTCATTTTCATGGCTCTTCACAGTTACTGTGCATATTACTCAAGTGTCTCAGGTGTCCTTTCTGAATTCATTTCCCTGAGCACTGCAGCCCCCCTCGGGCTCTTGGTAGCCAGGAATCTCCACAGCAGGAAGCCCTTGCCTGTTCCCTGTCCCCCTTGGCAGCCAGGCTGCCCTGTCCCTGTTCTCCATCTCTGCCATCAGCTGCTCCTCTGTGAAAGGGAACTGTGTGTGAAGTGCAAGAGTTAAATCTATTGATCATTAGTTTGGAAGAGAGTAGCAGCATGCCTGTGTGACAGTGAATGATTGCTTTACTGATAGATTTCATTTTAGCATTTACTAATTTGGGGGTGTTTGACGTTGTATCTGCAGCAGGATGTTAATGTAGATTTTAAGCAGCAATTATATATAGATATATTGTCCTCTTAATGTAGGAAGAACAGAAGAATTTTAATTGCTGATGTTATTAAAAACTAATACATAGCATTTTAAAGATGTGGATATTGTGTTCTTAACTTTTTGTAGCTAGGTTAGGATGGTTCCATTTATTTTGTCTTTTTGTATTATTTAGTTTAATCAAATGTGTCCATTAAGTGTAGAATGTGGCATTTGAATTATTTTAGGAAGTGCTTGCAGGAGATTGATTTTTGCCTGTGTTTGCAGAGACTGAAGGAGTTTGCCTGTGTAATCTCCAAAAAGGTCAAATCTTGACTTAATAAATGTATGATTCAGGAACATAAACCTCATTCTTTAGGACATCACATTAATATTTATTGGGGTCTGAATACTACAAAGACCTGCTAATTAGCTACAGAATCTTTTGTGTGTTGGTTAAACTGGCTCAAGAGGGATTAAAATTGCTTCCATTATGATAAATCTGCCAGGCACTGGACTCATATTCCCATTAATTCCTATGGTTCAGACTAGCATGTAGGTACATCTTTCTGCCATGAATAATAGTGGTTATGACATTTTAAATAAATTCAGTGAAGAATATTTCTAAGAGGAATCATTCTCTATTACTGATGGTAGAGTAAGAACCAGACTGTACTGTCCAAGGACAGGGCTGCTGTGCACAGGTACTGCCTAGGTGAGGGAGAATATGTCTGTATATTGTGGGAGACAATATGGTACAAGCATCACCAGGCTGAGCTGAGCCTGTAAATCCACAAGACTCAGTCTGGATCTGGCCCAGAATAAGTACAGCTATATTTGCACAGTGCCAGCCTTAATCAAATATGCCTTGCTTCTGGTCTCTGTTCAGCTGTTTTTCAAATACCTTTGATTACAAAGCTGTGGGTTCAAAAAGATAAGATTAGATAAAGTAACTAGTAATCTCAGTATTTTTCTAAAATGGGAAAGAGAATGTATGCAGTGAAACAGTTGAAAAAAATCTTGGTGCCCTGCTAAAAAATTCCTGGAATAAGTGGGCTTAAGACTTGCAGCTAAAAGCTCATGCCTTATGTTAAGGGAAGAATCCACAGAGTCAAAAAAAAAAAAAGTGGGGAGGAAGATCTAAAAAATAATCATATGGGTCAGAGGACACTAAGCAAAATCACAAAAATCAGGCTTTTCCCCCTAAGAAATGTGGCAACTGCTGTTGGCAGGCATGCAGAACCATGTGGAGATAAGAGTATGTTCTTTCAGCCCAGGATCCCACAGCTGAAAATGCTTCTTGACACTACAAGCGGTGATACAGACCAAGGTGGGAGGATGCTGAGGAGACAGGCTTATGCCTCATGGGGATGCTGAAGTGGAGAAAGGGAAGTAAGCACTGCATATGTTTGAGGAAATTTAAGAGAATGCACTCAAATGTACCTGTGACTGACCAGTTTAAACCTTGGAGGCACTTTCTGGATTAGTCAGTAAAAGATAAATATTGATGGAATTTGTCTGACCTTGAATCAACAAAAACTTTGTTTTCACAGAGCACATGGCATCTGATAACAGAGTGATTCAGCTAAAGAACTTCGCACCTCTGTGCAGTATCATCAACATTGTGCTAACTCTGGAGGGATAATGACATTTAAAAAATACTTGGATGCAGCTGTGGGAATTTTAACTCCTGTGATTTTTTTTTTTTGTTTTTCCTTCAGACAAGTTTTATTCTAAAGCAGAAAAATATCATTTCATAAAACTTCATTTGAAGTCCCATCTCTGAATCTTCATGACTCTCATCTTTCACAGAAAGGAAGAAAAATGGCAAGGGAGCTAGTCCATCTGCATAAAGTATTTACCCAGAACTCCTGATGGGCTAAAACCACAGAGAAGTGCTCTCTGCTCTTACTTATTGGCACATATAAGTCAGCCCTCAGAAAGCTTCAACTACATCAACTTTGATCTCAGCACTTTCCTACTGATGCTTTTGAGCCATCATAACAGGAAGAAGCAGAAGGACTCCGATAGAGCTAAGGTTTTTCCAGAAGCTGAAGAGCATGAGAGAAATGTTGGATTAGCTCCAAGAGAGCCTCTTTTGACACAGAACTAAACAGAGCTGGAGCAGTCATCGTTGGCTGAGCTGAAGGCAGGGCTGGGCAGCGTTCCCAAGAGGCTGGAGCCTCTCTGCAAGCCCTCTTGCATGGTGCTACACAATGAAAACCATGCACCAAGCAGAGAGGTGGCGGCTAAAAGCACACATGCCTCCTGCCTGCTCTTTTTGGTGAGTGAGGAGTCAAAACAATGGGCTATTTCTACCACTAGCTCAAGGGAATGCCTTATGTGTCATCATAAGCACACTGCTGGGGGCAGGGTTGGGTTGAAGCTGTGTTTGAATATTAAGGTAATCTTTCTTCCCAGCTCCAAGAATACAGTGCTTGGAAGGAGGGGACAATTGAAGAGGTCTCTCAGAGTTTAGTGGTTCCAGAAATCCTGGGTGGGGGCATGACCTCATGGTATAGAAGAACCCTGAAATACTTTGAAATGTTTTTTTTTTTTTTTTTCTGATTATTCCAGTCAACTAGGAGAGAGCTTATACAGTTTGAAACTTTTATTTCTTGCTAACACATGTTCACACACACACCATGTCATTCTGTTGAATTGTTTCCAGAAAATTAATTATTCTTTAGAAAGATTTTGTCTTTCTCTGAGGACAGTTGCTACTTTTCTACATTAGAGAAATCTTTTGTCTTTGTTTAACAAATAGGTGCAGTGGGGAAATACTTGCCTGGGAAATTACTGGAGGGAATAAGATGTACAAAGATCTTGATGCTGCAGTCCAAGATAAACGGGACATTGTAATACATTTAGCAAATGAAAATGCAAATCACAGAACAGTAAAGGAGGAAAAAATACATTCCCTTGCCTGAACATTCAGAGAAAGGGAGTGGGACTGGAAGGTGTTTGACAAGCACATTATTCTCAGTCTCCTGCTAATTTAGTGTTATCAGAATTGCTTGCGGCTGTCATTCCATGAGCAAATATATTTGTAGAAGTGCCAGTGGTTCCAGAGAGATGATGCACTTATCAGAAAAAAATGTGAGTACTGTGAGGAGACTTCAAGCAAATGATAACTGGTAGAAGAGGTGTCCAGGAAGACTTCTTGTGCTTATCAGGAGTCTTTTATTAAAACCTAATCAGTGTGGTGTTAAATTATTAGTTACAGCTAGAGAATCTAATTGGAGTTTTCTTTGTTTGTACGTGTGAGTTCGACTTATCAGTGTGCTTGGCTTCTCTGCAAGCTAACAATAAATTTATATCTAAGCAATGAGATAGAGTTAAGGCCAATGCAGAGACAGAGCTGGCAAAGAAGGAATTATTTTTAAAGGGGCTTGAGAAGTAGCCATACAACTCTCTGAGACTTAAGAAGCACAAAAAAAGGGGGGAAAAGGATAAAAAACACAAGGGGAGAATAAATGTGGAAACTGTGAAGGAAGAAATCTGAGAAAATATGTAGAAAGAAAGAGGAATAGAAGTGAGGGAAAGAGAGATTGTGGGAAAGTTTGGAATGTAGACAGACAGAAATAGCTTTGTGGAGGACAAATAGAGAATGGTAACAGGAAAGAGACTAAAATAAGAGAAAATGGGAAAATGAGAAAATAAACACAACCACTAGAATTACAGAATGCATAAGCCCCACCTAGCACTGTGGTCACTGAATGTCACCCTAAGGATTGTCTAAGGATTTCTGCTGAAACTATGCTATCAAAATCCATGAAGCTTTGGTGTGCCGTTGATGCACAGGGATGTGTATCTTTGTAGGATGAGGCTGCATGTAACCAGACTGAAAACTGCCTTGCCTACAAGCAGATAAGTTTCCATGGTATGATCCCAAATGCAGCTCAAGGGTTCAAAGCCACCTTTAGGTCCCCCCCAAAGAAAATGGATCTTCCATCTGTCTTTGGCTACTAAATTACAGATTTGTGACAAATACATGGATTTTTATGAAAGGTTTCTTACAAAATAATTACATCTCTGTAATTCATATTTTTGTTTAGCAGATACAGTTTAACAAGTCTTCTGGCACATATGATTTTACTCCTGTAGGAGTAAAAGGCTGTGTAAAAATCTTTTTTATATTTTTAATCCTTTTAATGACATCAAGATTTATATCCCTGTTAATTTTCAAGTGGAGTTTTTCTTCCATTTTTGTGGAGATGTAGCAATCCAAATTAATGCGCCTAAGAAATTATCTTTCAAATTTCTACTGTGTGGATACCAAGGAGGTGCTTAGAAAAACAAACCTCCAAATATTCCAATTGCTCCAGAGCTGGGTTTTCATCGAGGGAGCCCACTGCTAGCAATGCCACTGTCAGCCCTATGGTGTGTTGTGTAGCTTGTGATGCTTTTGCCATGGGTTTTGATTGGGCACTGCAGTCAGCAGAGCTTTAGTGATTCTGCTCCTGCCTTTGGTTACAGCTCTCTGCAGACATGCAGGTATTTGCTCCGGCCATCCCAGGGCAGCTCTGTTTTCCAAAGCATTAATCACTGCAGAGGAGCAAGGAGAACAATGGAAGTCCTGTGGGCATTTGAAATGGTTCAGCTCCACTCTATACTGTGGAGGCAGCCAAGCTTTATGTGTTATGAGACAAATAGAAAATGTTTGAATAGAGTGTGTGGGGAGAGAGAAGTAGATTAGAAGCCACTCACAGCACATAGCACCTTTTCCAGAGTGCTGAGTAGCAGGTGATGTTCAGGCAGTAATTTGGGGCTGGGAGGATACTTTAGATCTGCTCCAACCTAGCTCTGAGGATTGTGGAGAGTCGGATTTCCTTACTGACTACATTGATTCCTCTCCTGATTTCCAGCAGTGCTAATTTCATAGGCTTGGGGACCTTCAGAGACACATGGATACCAAGCCTAGGATAACAGAGGTCTGGGCTCATTTTTCCTTGCAATATGGGTTCATTAATTTCCATGCTCCTACAAATGGGGGTCATTTTAGGTATGTTGCCTCACCCTTGAAGCCTCTCAGCAGGTACTGCTAGTTTGTTGTCTGGAAAATGTCTTCTAACATAGGTTTACACAGATAATTTAAATAATGTAAAAACCTCAACTGAAACTGCTACTTGCACCTGTATGTGTTTTAGATGGCCCCAGAACAACAGTGCTACTTACAAGTCACTAATGTCTAACATCTCCCAGATGATGGGTAACTGTTCTGATTTTAGAGATGTTGTATCCCAAAAAAACCCAAGCAAACCATGCTGCAAAAAAACCAAAACCCCACAAAACCACAAACCTCAAGTGAGAATGGTCTCTGAAGTAAAAATGGTTGGGAGTTTTTGAGCATTGGTAAGAATGAGGGATGTGTTCAGAGTTGATGAACACTGTGAGAAGAAGCACACAAAAACTTCTGAAAATATCTATCAAAACTTCGGGTGGTCTAATACATTACAAAAAAACAAGAAACCCAAAATAAAACAAAAACAACCCCCACCCCCCCAAAAAAAATAAACAAAAACCAACCAAAGAAAATGCCAATGAGAAAAAAAAACATCCAAAAACCCCCAAACCAAGCCCAAACAGAAAAGGAACGGTATGGTGCAGTTCAGATATATTTGCCCTGAAACTCTGGATATTGGAAATCACAGAGGAATACAGACACAACTCAGCTTAAAAGAAATGACCCTTATTCATATAAATGCAGCAGAAAGTTTTCATCAAAAGCAACAAAACTCTACTCTTATGACCAAAATTACTTCCTTAATCTGCACCACAGTTTATGTTCACATAAGGTTTCAGTCAACCCATTAATTTTTTATCTGTTCTTTTGCCCTTTCAAGAAAGAACCAGGAAGATTGCCTACAGTTTTCTCTCATTTTAGACAAATGCAGTCCTGATGGCTGTGGCCTGAAGGGAAGAGCTGCCTTCCTGCCAGAAGAGGAGTAGAACTGTTGATATCTGGCAACAGCAGAGGAACAAGGGGACGGCTCTGAGACACAGTTTGCTGCTGGTGTGCAAGGTGAGATACTCCTCTTTGTATAAGCAGGTGCATCATAACATGAGTGAAATTGTGCAATCCTGAGCGGACCTGATCAGCTCAGGTAAGTGTGATTCAGGGTGCAAACCTGACCAGGCAGGATAGGAAATCCATTTAGCAATCCTCCTGTGAGCAGCAAAGGCCCCTGTGCAGCCCAGTGTGTTTGGCAAACTTGCTGAGAGCAGAGGGCTGAGGGGCAGCGCCTGCAGCAGAGATTACTCAGTGAGCTTGGAACTGCCAAGGCCAATTGGAGGAACAGGGTGGCCGAGCCAAGTGGCTCAAGCCACCAGCAGAGATGGCAAATAATGATCAGCTTTGGACCCATGGAGCTTCAGAAGCTGTGCCTTTGTCCTCAGCAGTGTAGAGAACACATCCCCCCAAACCAGCTGCTGTAGCCTGCAAGGCTGAGGAGTTACCACAGGATGAGAATAACAGCCACAGGGCCCAAGAGATGAAAGAGAAGGATTGTGTCATATGCTTCTGGAAACAAGTGGTTATGTATTAAATAACCCTTCTCCTTCACTGCTTCTTCCTCCCTGCTTCAGTGAAATATTTTTCTAATATTTAAGTTCATCTGCCATTTGCAAATGGGAATAATTAGTTCACTTAGTTTTATATTTTCAAGTTCCAGGGTATAAATTTAAGCTGGTGTTTATTAGAAACTTTTGAACTTAGAACTCATATATTTTTGCAGTCACTAAAAACCTGACAGAAAGGTTATATTTCCCCATCTTCATAAACATGGTATTTCCTAAAATCTGTTGCAGTTAACTTTTGATACTAAGCTCTAGTAAATACTCAGGAATGTTTGAGAAATTCCATATGTTGCCATATACTTCCATATACTGCAAAGCATCATGTCATCTTCAAATTTGTTCTTATATTACATGTGCTGATTCCTCTAACCACAGCTTGAACATGTGCTCTGGCTGTTTCTAACATGTACAAGGTCACCAGTTGCCTCACTCCTGTTTATAGCATGCAGAATTATGTTAAGTGCCTCTGCCACACTCAAAAGAGTGGCTTGTCTTTCAGTGGAGGTTTTATAATGTCTAAAATGAGGCACCAGAAGTGATTGGCAACCTGAGATGAATTTGTGTGAGCAGGCGACATTTCTCCATTTCTTTCATCATGTATGCAATTGGTAAAGGTGCTTATAATACACCTTCCTCATTGTAGGTGTGAGTGCTTGGCAGGATATTCTTCACAGGGATCTCTGATGGCTTTGAGATGCTTTCTTGCTCTTACTCTGAAATGTTCTGGAGTTATTAATTTTGAGCCATAAAGCTTGGCTCATCTGTTCTGGTTTTCCTTTAAAGAGGGGAAGGAATCATGAAATACAGGCTTCTCTGTGTACCCTGCATACTAGCTATTGTTTGTAGGAGAAATTCAATAGGTTTCATTTTCATTTTTGCAATCTGAAATGGCTGATAGGACAAGGTAGTTACACTCCTTAAACTATGCCAGATTTCAAAAAACAGAAGAAAATCTGCAATTTAGCAGAACTTACTGGTAGTTTAGGTATGATTTTTAAGATACTACACCTACTATTGACATTACTTTTATTTTCCTTTAAATATGCATGAGCTTGCTGCATTAGTAATGCATGAAAATACACCCTGCTATTTCTTAGAAAGGTAAAGTTTCTCTTAACACTCCTATCTGTAATCCCTGCCTACTTTACATTTGAACCCAAACATACAAACCTCATGTTGTGGTTTTTCAGTGGTCATCAAGATAATAATTTGTATTTGTGTAGGCCTCTACCATGTACTAATCTCTTCAGTGGAAATGCTTGTGTGTTCTTTACCTCACCATACTTTTCTAGAACACTTTTCAATGTTGAAGTTTCTAAGTAATCAACTGTTACTTCCAGTAATACAAAAATAGCATGTCATTACCATTTAGCACCAACTGCAAGGATATCATTTTAAACCATTTCTCCTTTCCCTGACTGAAGAAATGCCTCTGCAATAATTTTTAACCTTTCATCAGCATAATTGCTAAATAATTAACAATGGTTAAATTATGAGAACCTGAGAGATTTGAAAATTATTACTGAAGTATGTATTTCACCAAAGCAATGACCTATATGCATTTGCTTCAAAATAAAAGCAAACTGTAATTACTTACAGCAGCAGCACAAAGTCTTTTTATGTGCCAGATCTTCTGATATATGTAGTTAATTCCTAAGTCACAGCTGCCTTTGGTCCTATGTTAGGTTATAAAGACTCATCTCACTGCAAAGAACAACTCGTGCTGAGGCTGAGCTCTCCTCCAAGGTTGTCTCATAATGCTTTGCAATGTCTTCATTTCCACTAATACAAATTAGTTATTTCACAGAATAAATCATGGAAAACAATGTAAAGGCTCTGTAATACCTTTCTATTTTTATAGCAGATATTATTTCCTTTCTTCTGTCAGCTGAACTGATTTGCATTTGCATGCTGAGCTTTTCTCCAGTTTTGCAGTCTTCTCAATGAGCTCCATGTGCTGATTTTGGATATGCCTTTTATACACCATTTAGGAGCTGACAGTCGTCACTCCCTTCATCCTGTCCCAGCTCTGTGAGTCATTGGGATTTGCTCACTCTCCTTTGTCTCCTAACTTGGGTGAAAAACTGCACACAGTCTGCTGGCATCCTGATGACCCACTAATCTGGCTTCCAGCAGCCTGTGTGCCCTTCTGTCCTTTCCTGCCCTTTGTTCCAGGCACCCCCATTCCTTCTTCACTCACCAAAATCTTAACATTTCTGCTGCAACTCTGTGTAACAAGGGGAGGAGCAGGAGGCATTTGCTGGTGGGGGTAGGAGAAGCCATGGGAATATGAATGTACAGCATAAATCTGTCAGAAGCCTAGCTGATCCCTAAATGATTTATTTTTTCAGGTCCTTCTCAAGTTCATCCTTTTGGTAAATGTTTGTCTTCCAAGCAGTTTTTGGTAAAGTCATGGAAAGTTCACGGTGACTTTCACTCACCATTTTGAGAGTGTGCATGTATCTCATAAGTAATCACATACCTGCACCTCCCCTGTCCACAATATTCTTTTCACCGTGGTGGTGCCTTTGGGGGTGAATGTGACTCTGCAGCTATAACTACCCTTTGAATTTCAATTCCCAATTTCAGTTTCATCCAAGCATCTCAATAGCCACTTCTTTCTGCATTCTTTCATCTATTGTAGTGCCATTCATATTCAGACAATTTTTTTTATTCCTAAGGTTTTAGGGGAAGCAGTGGCAGAGAGTTTGTTTTGTTTTGTTTTTCTGTTAGACGTTCCACAGTCTGCTGAACTATCAGTAGTGTCTATACAGTCCTAATGACCCTTCACTCCTGTCATTTTATTTATGCCTTTGAGCTGTTTAAATCAGAGGCACCTGGATAGAAACAAAGTGAAGTGGCTGCCTGAGTGCTTTTACAAATAAAAGTAATGTGTCTGGTGCTTCAACTAAATCCCACCACTTCCTCCCAGAGTATTTAGCACAAGGGTGTTCAGCAGGCTTTGGCTTTGTTGAACACCTGCTCAGAAAATCTGCTGACTACCAGAGTCCCCAGGAGCACAGCAGCCCCTTCATGCTTGCTTTTGAAAAAGTTGGTCTAACACCAGCACAACACTGTGATCCTCTCCGACAAAGTCCTCTAAATGCGAATTTTAATCAATGTCATTTCCTCATAAATCAGTCCCTTTAGCTTTCTAATTATCAGCACCAGCTCTGAATTGTCATTAGACTTCTCATATCGATGTCCAGATTGAAAGTGATGTCTTCCTGTGCAGCACAGGAAAGGATTATCACTTAGCTGCTCTATCAGGATCTGAGCATAGGATATGAAGCTGATGAGCACACCTTTCTCTCTTCTATGCACACGGTTCCACCACTGCAGTTTTCACACTATATAGCTATCTATTTTTTATTCCTCTTTCGAAACAACCCAAATAAACAAAATCTTCATTATGCTTGCACAGTATTCTCATTTACAGCTGTTTTTAAGAAATGCCAGAATGAAAGTTGAACCAGCATCAGCCTTATTTTATTGTGCAATTCACAAATAATGTGGCCGTAATTGCTGTTTCCCTTTCCTCCTGTGCTAACATTTTTGCAGCCTCCTACTTTTTCTGAGCAACTGAATACCTCTAGATCAATAAAAAGAAAGTGATTTTTTGAAGGAACGGCATACAGATGCCTAAGTTTTTATTATGAAACAATTCCCCTCTCCAGCAAAACATACATGAGATTTGTTGGCAAAAAGTGCATGTACTGTTTCATGTATAGCTAGAATTTTTTAAAAAGTATCATTTTTATATTATAATTATATGGAAGATAATTGTGTGCATCCTGTTTTCATTACCAATAAACAGAGTTCCTTTATTGATTTAATTACATCAAAATAAAATGCTTCTATTAGGTTGTTTAGTTTCCTTATGATTGGATATAACCTGGTTATAACTATTATATATATATTATTACTAGTGATTATTGTTAATATAGTAATGAAAATGAGAATATGATCTTATTAAAAAGTAAAATCCTTTTACTGCAACAAATAGTAAAAATATTTTGCATCTTTTATAAAATTTCTTTTCAATTATTTTAATGGAGAGTCTTAAATAGATTTTTGTGAACTGGTGAGAAAAATCTATCCTTTTGCATTTAAACCTGAAATTAGAAATGGAGATTATATTTTTCAAAGATTGTCTAGTAACTCAGCACACAGGATACTGTAGTTTAATGACTTTGGGAGCCATGCTCTGCCAGGGAAGCCTAAATAAGTAATTGAAAAAAATGCATGGTGGCCACTGATAAAAACAAAGATAATACTCAATATGCAGAACATAAAAACTTTAAATTTACTTAAGAGGGGAAATTTTAAGGCATAATGTGGATTAAACTCAAATACAATGCTTTATTTACCCAGTACAGCACAAAAATACTTAGTGTTTTATTTGTTTTCTGTTTTGCTTTGCTGCAGGTTAACTGCTGTGAATGTTCCAAACTGTGTATCCATGTCCTGCCCCCTGGGAGAAGCAGAGAAAAGCCATGCATTTCAGTTGGGATCTGAGAGGGATCCTGCACACTGGCTCTGGGAAGTAAACTGCCTTTGGTTGCAGCAGCTTGGGTCTGGACTCAGATGGACACATTCAGAACAGAGGTATCCAAAGACAGGTTGGTTGGTTTGACTCATCTGTCATTCAGCTCATTCTGCTGTTCCAAGAAATGCTGGTAAATGGAAATCTGCTTTGAAATCTTTTCTGTTATTTACATACTTACATGGTTTACAGGTGATCTAAAGTTCAAAGCTGCCAGTGGAGCTACAGAAATATTTGAGATGAACAGGGCTCCTTGTCACCAGAGGCAACCTATAGAAGATTTGCACTCTGGTGCAAAAAGTATGTCTGTTTCTGCAGATATTTTACTGAAACAAGCAACTTCATATACATGAGCACTCAGCTTCAAACAAGAGCACTAATTGTACTGATGAGGCTTAGCAGGACTGAAACAAGCGTTATGAAAAGACTTTTCTTCCTGTTCTATCAAAAATGGTTTAATTTCTTAAAATGTCTTGAAAATTAAAAAGAGTGAAGAAAGGAGTTGTACATATCTTCCAGGGTAATGTTTGTGCAACTGAGAAATTCTGGTTGCTGTCGAAACATTTCTGTGTTACTAAATATCACAGCATAGGTGGAACCTGCCACATTCTGACATAGGTTGACATGTTCAAACCTGGAATATTGGAGGACCCCTGAACTTTGCTGTCACATCAGGGGGAAGCCATTTGAAGAATGGCAGAGAAGCAGCTTAGAAAACCTTGGCTAATCAAATTTGTGAGACAGCAGGAGAGTGTTTGAAGAGAGGGATTGATACCAGAAAAGGCACAATGGAGTGATTGAGTACTGAGAGGGAAGGGCATGTGTGACTTAACAGGAAGGATTTACTTTATAACTTGGGCTAGAGTTGGATGAATATTTCCTTTGATGGAAGGGCTGGATAAATCAACTCTGCATGGAGGGAGCTAGAGAGGCTGCTGAGGAGGTTTTACAGAAGAGTCAGCACTAGCACTGGTGACAAGAACCAGCAGGCTTAAGGACCTCCTTCTGGGAGGGCTTGTAGGTGGCCAGTCAGTGGAAACATCTGGGGCCTGTCTGTCCACAGAAGCTTTAAAAACTTGCTGGTTTTGGCTGCACACGCTTAGCATGCTCATGAATTTTAAGAAGGAAGGTTCATCAGGACTATTTGCTGCTATGTCAGGATAAAGAATTCTGAAAGTTTAATTCGTAGTACATTGCGTTTTCAATCTGCTCACTGGTACATGGGAAGAATATGAGGGATTTTAGCTATCTTTTCTTTAGAAAGGATCATTTACTGATATAAAATTTGCTATGAGTCTCTAAGGGAATGTTGGGTTTTTTTTACATATAGAAATGCAAATTTTCACATTTTGCAAAATTTTATGTAGAGTAACTTAGTATATATGATAATATTCTTTCACAATATTTGTTTTTATCAAAGGTTTTCAGTATTACCTTATTAAGTAAAAGTTGTTGCATGATTTTGCTAATCTCTGCCCTACTTTTCCTCTCTCTCAGTATGAGCTGTTCTGAAATTATGTTCATGTACTAAAAGACAAAGTGCCAAGTACCTAATTTAGTACTCAGCAGTTACATCCAAATTCCAGTTGTTGTATAATACCAAATACTCTAAAGATGACAAGCTCAAGAAATACTTGCCTCAGACTGGAAACTTATCAGCACTTTGGATTAGACAGTATTATTCAAATTACGTTTAAATGGCACTTTATTCTCAAGGTGGCCTGAATGATTTAACAAACTGTAATGAGTGACCTCTATGACAAAGGTAACTATTGCAGCCTGATTGCCCACAACTGTGCAGAAAAAAAAAAACCACAGGAAAAGTTTTACAAACTACTTGTGAACTATGCAAAAAACCAACAAAACAAGAATCAATCAGTAGGGTTTTAAAACACTTCTGTGGGTTAGAAACATGTACAGTAATTTCACAATTATAAGCCGCACCATTTTGACTAAAATTTTGCTCCCACCCCGGAAATGCGGCTTACACTCAGGAGTGGCTAATATGTGAAAAATTTTCTGAAATTTCCAACCCCGGAAGTGCCAGCCAGGGTGCCAAGCTGAGCACCTGCCAGTAAAACCCAGGATTTTGCGATTGTTACAAATTAGTTACTCTGTTGCGCAGCGGGTGGGGCCGGCTCAGTGCTGGCAGCGCGGGGTGGGGAGGGAGGCAGGGGAGCTCCCTCCTTCGGGCAGTGCAGCCCGGGGGAGAGGCGGGGGGCTCCGTGCTGCCATCCCCGTGGCTCGAGGGGGAGGCGGGGGCTCTATGCTGCCATCCCCACAGCCCGTGGGGGAAGCGGGGGGTTCCCACTCCCGCCCCCGCCCCCGCCTGCCACCGCGGGGCAACACCGGGCTGGGGCAAGCGAGCCCGGTGGCAGCGGCAGCTGGCCCCGAGCGGCCCTAATGAGCGGCAGTGCCGAGCTGGGCCACCCGGCCCCATCAGCAGCCCCGAGTGGGCCGAGCTTGCACAGCCCGAGCCGAGCCAGTAAATCCCACCATCCCGCGGTTCTGTTACTATTTGGCAACTTTGTTGCACTTGGGTCCTTGCTGCGAACGACAGAGCGGCTTATACTCAGGTGCGGCTTATTTATAGACAAAGAACAAAATGTTGCTAACACCCGGAGATGCGGCTTATAGTCAGTGCGGCTTGTAATCGTGAAATTACTGTACTGTGATTAGGCTCCCAAGGCTTTTAGATGTGCTTGAAAATCCTTGCCATTCTGACAAAGATTTCAGAAATAATTTATGTAAAGGATAAACATGTCATTATATTTGAAACGACCCTTTCAAAATGCATTAAAGCTTGTACACGGAAGTTTTTATAAAGCAGTGAGCAATACACTCCACATTCCAAGATGCTTTATTTTTTAATTATAGCTACAGATGTACAGTAATTTCACGATTATAAGCCGCATCATTTTGACTAAAATTTTGGTCCGAACCCAAAGTGCAGCTTATAATCAGGTGCGGCTTATATATGGACAAAGAAGGAAAAGTTGCTGTTTTAGTTTGGAGGACAGGTGTCTGCTGAGAAAGGCAGGAACTTCTCTTTGAAATGGAGAATGTAAACCCCCTCCCTCCAAATTATTATAATTAACTCCTCTTACCCTTTTGCTTCACACACATCTCCTCCCTGTGGAGACTGAGAAACATCACCCCAGCAGGGCAGGGGAAGCATGAAATCACTCCCACATCTCTCTTCTCTTTCTTTCACAGGACCTACAGGACACTGTGAAGCTTGAAAATGAATGTCAACCACACAAAAATCCCTGGCTTAAAATTTTGCAGGCATTTAAATTTTGCAGTATTAAAATTTTGCAGGGAGTATTATCTGATGAAGGTTGGCAATAGAGGAGGGGACCAAACTGGAGCCAGGTACCATCAGAATCTTCCTGGTGGCTAAAAGTTTTGGCCCTGCCTGTCATTTCAGGTGCTATTTCCCTTTCTCCTTGCTTTATGCTGTCCATCAGCATTGTCTGACAGCATGATGTGGTTCATTAAAAAAGGGAGGGATCAGGTGCAAGATGAATTTTCCAAAAGATCTTCCAAACGACCATGTGTAGAGGCACAGAACAGCTTTCTGAAACAGAGTTAATAATTCCAGTTGTTAATAATGCTCCACTCACAGCTGATGCTGTTCCCAGCACCCACAGCCAAGCTGTGCAGATCCCACTTGTTTGCAGGCAGGTTGGGAAGGAGAGAGAAGTGATTCTGAATAATATTTCATGTGACATTTGGCATTTAAGAATATTATGGCATTGTTTTAAAACACTTCATGATTTCTAAGCAATCCTGCCAGAGATTGCATGTATGAAAATGTGCTTATTTGTTTCTATAGGTTGACTTTGCACTTGTTTTGAGCATTGGTACACACCACAGACTTCCCCAAATTAATTGTGCAAAGTGCACAATGTTTTGAAAACCAGTTCCTAAATAGATACTCGGTATAGAGCAAGAAAGGTGAGCAATTAGGAAAGCACATGAGTTGATATTTACAGCAGCTGGATTTCAAAAAGTTTTAGCAAGTTACAAGCCCTCTTGAAAACAAGCAGGAAATATTCCACAATATTCCTTCAATTCAACTGTCATTATTAAGTTGGGGTTTTTTAATGACACGGCTTTTAGCAGCTCAGACCACCTGAAGTGGACCTCCTGCTCACTACCCTGGCCAGCAGGGCTGCAGAAACATGGCGTGAAGGATGATCAGGGCTCAGGGAGCTTCAGGGATGTGCTTCAAAGGGCTTTTTTATTACTCTGCTCATCATCTTCAGAGCTCTGGGCACTATGTCAGGCTCTCAGCAAGTGTGGAACGGTGGGGGAAAAAAAACCAAGGACAAGGAAGAGGGAAGATTGTGTCTGTAATTGCTCACCTGTAATTATCTGCCATTGTGCATTCTGTTCCTGCTTCTCATTAGCATAGAACCAGGAGAGTATTTAATTGCAACATGGCTCTGTCCATGGCATTATCTGCAAGTAGAGCAGATCAGCTCAGCCTTGTGGGGCTGAGGGAGAGATGAACTGCTCTGATGGAGATCAGGAGGGGCAGCAGGGCACAGCTGCTGGATCAAGAGGCAGAATACAAATCACAGGGCACCAGTGTGGGATTAAACAAGTGCTGTTCTCTCTTTTTTCCACTGATCACTTGGTGGTGGCAGAGTCCCACATCCCAGCTAGCATCCCAACATGTTCTGCACTGTGAGGCTGATTTTCCAAAGCATCCACAGCTGGCTGGGGGGACAGGGAGCTGCAGGAACCTGAATTTGGGATTGGATTTCATGGCTGTGCCTCGCTACCCTGTCCTGTGCATGGGCCTTCGACCTCGGTGCCATGGGGGGAGGACTGTGGGGCGAGGCAGCGCCGCTGATTAGCGTGGACTCATTAGCGATAACTACTGGCATGCGGTGGCCGGTTGGAAATGTCCCTCGTGCACAAAACTGCACAAAATTTGGGTGGGGACGCCCCCAGAGCCACCCCAAAAATCCACCCCCCACCCCCCCCCAAAATCCATGATCCCAATCCCATAATGCATTGCGGCCCCGCCCAATCCCGTAATGCATTGCGGCCCCGCCCCTACCCACAATGCATTATATATAGTAATTAATTGTTATAATTTTGAAATCAAGGGGTTTTCAGGCAAAAACATGGGAATTAAGAATAACAGTTCTTTACTAGGGAAATTAAAATATAAATACAGTACTACAAAGAAACAAACTGCAAAACTTGACAAAGAGTACAACCTGACACCCCGTCAGGCAGGGTGTTGGTAGCAGTCCCATTAAATGGTGGCTGCATCCTCCTGCAGTGACAGATGTGGCTCAGTTGGAGCAGTGCTCCTGTAGAAAGTGCTGTTTCCCTCCGGAGATCCAGTGGTGATGTGGAGAAATCCGGTTTTCCTCTGGAGTCCAGTGGAGAAAGGGGCTCCCTTAGTGTCCCAAAACCTCTGTTTTTATCTTGGTAAGAAATGTTGGACTCTTCCCCCTGGCTGGAGCAACTTCCAATGGGATGCAGTAATTTTATCAGTCACACAGTGGGACTCAATGGGCCATTAGCAGAAAATGACTCACTGGAGGAAGGATGGGTTGTGAAAAGATAAAGAACAATGCCCTGCCTGGTTTCAATGGATGGCCCATTAGCAGAATATCTGCCGTTGAGATAAGGATCACTGTCCCCACCCTCAACAGATGGTGATAGAACAGATACCTTTTATCACACTCTGTATTGTAACATGCGGCTTATAATCAGCTGCGGCTTATGTATGGACAAAGAATGAAAAGTTGCTGGCACACGGAAGTGCAGCTTATACTCAGTGCGGCTTATAATCGTGAAGTTACTGTAATTACTTTCTTTGGAAGAATAGTTGGATTTTTAGCCATGATATTCTCTTTGTGTGACCACTGAAAACTGAGTAATTGAACATCAAATAACACTGAATCTCTATAAAATAAGCACTTTTTGACTCAGGGGGTTACAATTTAAAGCTTCTACATGAACATAATAAACTATGAAGTCAGGTAGCTCTAAGGACATCTATGCAGATACAGAGAAGAATTTTAACCAGCTCAGCCACTCACTCCTAAAAATTGCTTTTCTCTGAAAGTGAAGAGCTCTGTCTCTTATTGCCTCTAAAAATAGCTCATATTATTTATCCTCTTTCCATTGACTTTTGCTAACCATGATTGTGATTAGTGTTAGTGTATAACCTAACCTTGAGGCATGCTGCTCTTTGTAATGTAAGAAATTCAAGCCATATGAAGAGGAACCTCCACTTATTCATGTAAATGAATAGTTTTTGTCATCGTAGAAAGAGAGTCTATTTAGGCTTAGAGAAAAGGCTATTACTGGGAAAGTCCTTTCAATTTGTCCTCTTTGCAAACACCATTCCCCCCCACCCCACTTTATGGCCCTCTGAAGAAACTTAGAGTTTTTTTCTCAAGAAGATGCTTGGTAACATCACCATGTCAAGAACTGTGCTAGAATGTAGAATCACACAATAATTGGAAATGCACACAAAAACTGTAAAGCTGTCTTTGTCTTCCCCTTTTCTAAGACCACACAAAGTAACAGCTACAGTACAGGACACCCATTTCTCAATTCCTGACCAACATTGCTATCTAACCTCTTTTATGCTGTAAACATTTTGCAAATAGTTAATTTTGAAGCTGGAAATGAAATGTAAATCTAATGTAAGCAGAAACGGTGGTGGTACTGAGTGTGGTTGCCTCTGCAGTGCTAATTCACTCCCATGGCTGAAGAGCAAGGGGGTTGCAGGGACATGGGAATCAAGTCCCATTAGAAAAATCCCCCTTCTCTCCTTTTTTGTGGTGCAAGCAGAAGAAAGCACCATGGAGCTGCAAATGTGGTTCCAGCAGAACATTAGGTGCTTTGTACAGGAGTAATTCAGAATGTGATTGACTATCTCTGTGTTACTTCTACAGCTGCTGTTTCAGAGTCATGTCTTCTCAGAGCTCATGCCTCATGTGAGTATGGTAAGAACAGGTCCTTTTCTTCAGGAAACACCAGCAGAAATCCCTGATCAAACTGAGCCATCAGGAGACAGAGTATGCTGCAGACATCCCACCAGACCGGCACAAGCACCTAACAGAACAAGAAAGTTGGTCCTCATGTCCTTCCCCTGTGGCCACAAACATGACCTGAGACATTCCCATCTCCATTCTGCTGCTTTGTACCTTCTGATTGAAGCTAAAAGATCAAGATCTCTGCCCTTGTATCTCAGGTCATGTTTGTGGCTACTGGGAAAGGATATGAGAACCAACTTGCTTGTTATGTTAGGTGCTGTGCAGAGAGGAAGGCATTCCCTCTTGTATCAAAAATGCTCAGGGTCTACTGCCAGCCATAAACCATTTTCCCTTCACAAGATGAAATAAATTTGTAAGGAAACCACATTCACACTTAAGAAATCTGAGCAGCAAAATACTAACTGCAGATAGCTTTGCTTCCTTTTAAATATTTCTCAGGAAATGCAACCTTTAGGATTTTATTTTATTTTATTTTATTTTATTCAAGAAAGACCAAGTTATGAAGACTGTATTTCACAGAAAATAAAAAGTAATTAAAGAAAGTAATAAAAGTCACTGCCAAGTTTGCTGCAGGAAGCACAATCCAACAGCCTCTAGTACTTTGAAGGACATGATGAGATTAGGAGATACTTCATTGTTTTTACCTCAGCATTAAGAAGCACATGAAAAAAACCACAAAACACTCCAGATTCTTCAGAACCTTGCAAAGTTTCATACTACTGTATCTCATTACAGGTATGTCACTCATACCTTTATAAAATCAAGGTTTTATCTTTTTTTATATACATAATTGAACTGAAGAACTTCAAAATTATGGCCAGGATTTTAAAATATTGTTTTACACACCCTCTGATGAGTACAATAAAACATAGATCTTCAAAACCTGCTAGGTGCTACCTACACAGAGTGCCAGGCTTTCAGCCTGTGCCAGTCAATAAACAAAATCTCCTTGGTTTGGGCTATTCGGGACTCGAGTTTCAAATTCTATTAAGAGCACAATTTAAGGCTTTGTTGTAATTGTTTCAGAAGAAACAATCACTCCTCAGTTCAGGATTCAGAGCTAGTATTTGTGTTTAAAGGGGCATTTCAAATCTCGCTGCTAATAGGTGAATGTGGCTTACCTTCGGAAGCCAGCTCGTGTACTGAATTCCGCAGATCTTTTGTTTGCTTCTCTGATGTTTTGAATGTGCACTGAATGCTTGTATTTTTCTGTCACTTTCAGTTTCCAAACCTCCTCATACTGTTTATCAACATAGAAGGGGCTTTTTTCACTGTTTTCCAAAATGAATCTGGCTGCATGACAAATACATAAGGTTTAAAACTAGTAGATGCCTCTGCTTACCCATGAATATGATGAGACCATCTTGCCATGATCAGAAAGCTCCATAGAGAAAACATTCTACAGCTTTTATTTACAATTCATTGCTGCCAGCCTATACTTATGCCACTGCATATAGTTATTCCCTTATTGTATGTATATACCTTTTATGAACTGGACAGTTCTGTAAGTTACATCTCTAGCCAATACACTGGATACTGCTGGCTTGCATTAACTTAACTGCTCACATTCATTTTTGTGCTACAAGTGAAATCAATTGCCTATCTGTTGCAGAGAGATGTGGAAGCAAATAGCGAGCAAGGCAGCAAGGTAAATCACTCCAGGTGGAAGATTTCCAGTCCATCAGGTGCAAGGCTGTGCCTGGCAGCACGTCCTTGTGCCCAGTGGCAAGTGGAGCAAGAGGGAAGGTGTACTGCAGGCCTGTGGGGTGCTGCACAGGATGGCCAGTGTCCTATCTGGTGGCACCTGAGATCAGTGTTAACAGTGCCACCATGAACTGGTGTCCATAGAAGTGTATAGGGGCTGTGTTTGTTTTTCTTTGAAGGCTGATTTTTCTGGAAGTGCAACGACTGAGGCTGGAAGCAGTAACTGTTGTGAGAGCACTGCTCTGCCCTGTAACAAAGGCTCTGTTGTGCTGGCACACAGCACAGTGCCCACAGCTCAGGATGTTTTCAGCCTATTTGCTTTCATTTGTATTTGAGTTAATCTGGCACAGCTGCTGGAGAATAACACCATATATTAAGGGCCATTTTAATCAAATGGATCCTTGGTACTCTGATTTCTTCCTACAGGCAGTTTGCATGGAAAGGCAATTAACTACAACTCCTGACTGATGGCATGACCTTAAAAAATTTAATTATGTCAGATTCTGTCCTGGCAACTCATTCAGCAGAGTATGCAAGGAAAACAAAAGTCAGGAAACTTGTTGCAACATCTTTATATTTAAACTAACATATCTCCAACCTGAGTACAACTGAGAGTGACTTTTGGGTAACTCTCTCTTATGGAAGGCACTGCAAGTATTCCGTTCATCCTCTGCAGGAGAAGCTGTGTTTTGTCCTTGAGAATAGACTCCAGTTGTGACTAGAAAAATGGAGAAATAGGGTCTATGTTTTTTTGGCCTGAATTCCTTTCCCTCTACCTCTTCTTCTCTCTCCCACTCCTCTCCCAAAAGTAATCATAAGAAAATTTATTAGGATTAATGAGTTCATGTGTACTGAAAATTTAAGATCTACAAGCCAAAGCAAACCCACCCTATTTTAAAAGGTGCAATTTCCTTTATTGTGTAGGCTATGTGATTGGTATGGTACACAGAATGAAATATCTGCACTATGGAGGGTCTTAGACATGTGAAATAAGAAAGAGAAATTCACATGTGACAATCTGCTCTGGTTTTTCCTTTGTTGATTTTTGTCTTGCTCCTTTTAAAGATATATGTGTCAGTGAGTCTTACTGAGTTTTCACATGTGTTGGGCATCAGATCACTTACCTAGTGTTCTAAAATACTATTTGTCTTACAGTCAGAGCTTACAAAATACAGCCTGAGGGATCTCAAGTAAATATTGATGAATAGCTTCTATTATCTTACCTTTTGCCCACAAGTATGCAATAAGGATAAATGTAGGAGAGTGATCTAAAAGTTCAGTCTGGCACATTCTTAAATCATTAGTGAATGTGCTTAAAATATTGTTCAAGTTGTCCTCTTTTAATAAAGTAAAAAATAATTAATTTGGTTCTCTACAGCAATTACTTTTAGTGGGAAGATGATCATTTATCTCTGTTTATCTCTACAGGTTGTGATGGAAGTAATTTTGCCCTTCCTCCTTCTTTGCTGCTGCTGTTTTAAGTATTCTTCCAGGAAAGAAAGGCTGAACAGAGAAGGTATGTTCTTGAGGCTGGCAGGCCTTGGCTGACATGCCTCATCTGAAAATCAGAACGACAATATCTTTATGTCTTGCATGTCCAGTGGGTGGTGTTGCTGAAAGAAGGACAGCTTTCTGAGCGAGCAGAGGCCAGGGATGAGGTCAGTACCACAGGCGTGCCCGATGGTGACGGTGAGGGCGGTGGCTCCAGCAGATGTTGACTGGACAGCAAACAGGAAAGGTGGTGAACAGTGGTGCTTCTGCAAACTCTTGTTTGGAGGGGAGAAATGAAGCAGTTGCAGCCTCTGTGAAACAGTTTTCATAGTGAATGAGATTCAGTAAATTATATTCAACTGCTCTGGAAAAACCAGGAGCAAAATTATGGTTAAGAGAGTTTGCAGAAGCCAATTTTTTAAAGAGCTATCAGGTCACCTAATGATGTATTCAGATAGGAGATTTAAGACTGCAACCTGTCCTGGAGTGGTTAGGCTGAACACAAGGCAAGTGTCCCAGCCAGCTTTCTTCACATTTCTTTCTGCATTTTTGCTTCTATTATTTTAGTCTTGGCATGACAGAGTTTTAGGGTGTTTGTCCAGGAGCTAAGACAGACAATGGGTTATTATCTGCCATCGGAGGGGAAACAAAATACACGTCAGTGCTGAATTGGACTAAATGATCCTCGTGGGTGCCTTCCAACTCGGGATACTCTGCGATACTGAGTGCTGAACGGCCCGGGGGCAGCCGACACTGCCTGGGACACTGCCAGCGCTCACCTGGGAGCCGCCGGGCTGGCACCCAGCCGGCACAGCGGGTCCCTCCAAAGAGCAGAGCGACAGTACTGCTATCCTAGCGCGGCCGCCGGTGCCACAGTCGGACACATCCGGGCAGCCTGTCCCACGCTGGGTATTCACCACGACGCTCGGTGGCCGCGGGGGCCGGGGCCGGGCGGGGCCGCGCTGGCGGTACCGCGGCTCCGCGGGCGGGGGCGGCGCCGAGCCCGGGCAGCGCCGAGCCGGGGAGGGCAGCGGGGCGGGCCCGCCAGCGCCCGGCGCTCGCCGTCTCCTTGCCGACGGAGGAGGGGTCGGAGCCGCCCCCGTCCCCAGGGGCTGCCGCCGGGCGAGCGAGGCGGTGCAGGCGGCCGGGGTTAGCCGCCGCAGCCCGGCCGGAGCGGGCGGGTCCAGGCTCCGCCCCGCGTCCTCCCAGCCCGGGCACCCGCAGCGCCGCATCGGGTGAGTACCGCGCTCCGGAGCGGCTCTGCCCCGGCCCCAGCCCCGCGGAGGGCGGCGCAGGCCCTGCGGCCTGGGCGCGCTTTGTTCCCGGGGCGCTCCGCGCTGCCGTGCGGCGGCTCCGGCTCTGGCGGGGCGGCTCTGGCGGGGCCGTGCTGCGCTGCGGAGCGGCCCCGGCTGCGGGCTCGCCCCTCCCCGCTCGCCGCCCCGCGGTGCGTGCCCTGGCCGCGCGGGGAGCCGGGGGCACGGCGGGTCGGAGCGGCCCAGGGGAACCCGCGCAACAGGTTGGGGCATTGTTCGTGCCGCCACTCCAGACGCGGCCGTGGCGGCGGTGGGGGGGGGCTCGGCTGCCCGGGGGGCTCCGAGTGGCCGCGGCCGGCGGAGCTTCTGCCTTTGTGCGGGGGGAGGGCGGCCGTCCCTCCCGGCCGGCCCCGAGGCGGCTGTCGCGGCAGGCCCGGCCGGAGGGAGCGGGGTTCGGCAGGGAGCGGCCGGGGCACAGCCCCGGTTCCCGGCGGGGATTTTGGCGGTGCGTGGCCCCGGCCAGCCCTGCGGCGGGCGGGGGGCGAGTCACGGCCGTGTCACGGCCGCCGCGTCGGGCGCTCCTGGATTTCTGGAAGCACTGCCTGGTCGGGAAGCTGATTCACTGCTGAAGACGTGGTTGCTCATAGCTGTGGTTTCCCTTTCTCTGATTTTTGACAGGTCTATTGTCCAGCAGTTTTGCCTTCTCTCCCATTATTGTAGTGTCCCTCGCTACTCCCTAGCAGAGCTTGTTAGCCAGGCAATTGTACTAAGGCGATGCTCTAAAGCACTGTTTTTGTTAAAGCATTTAAACGAATCTATGGAAGCAGGAGTGGAAACAATTAAGGGAGAGTGGTTCGTTATTTTTTTGACTTTTTGTAAGTTTTTTGATGAGCAAAATGGGAGGTTTATGTGGATATGTATTAATAGATGTTTTTGTCTGTGGCTCTCTCATATTTCTGCATCCCAAAGGAAATATTGGTCCTCTCCATTTTTAGTATTGCAGTGTGTGCAGCGTCCTCTCAATTGGACTTTGTTCCTGCATTAAAATTCCCTGTGATGTGGAAGTACTGGGTTTTCCCCCTTTTCTCCCTTCCATGACACTGCCTGCTAAGATTCAGCGTATAGTAAATAATGAATACTGTTACAGGATTACTGATAATTATTAATTACTGTGCTAATAAGGGTTCTCCTTTATCTGAATGCGAGCATTTACAGTCCTAATGCCGTTGTCTGAACCAAGCAAAAACTTAAGAGAGAAAAGGGGGAGGTGGACTATGGACTAGAACTGGAGCTTGCTCAGAGAGGCCTAGGGCTTGGTGGGGTGCTGGTCATGCCTTGCTCTTTCAGGAGAAAAGCAGCGAGGCAGAGCGTTGGAAAAGGCTGCTCAGGGACATTGTGGAGTCTTCCTCTCTGGAGACATCCAGGAGTCCTGCCTAGGCTGGGTCACCACCAGCAGTCAGGCAGGATTGTGTCCAAATGGAGATCCATTAGAACCATTCAAATAGTTCATCTCCAGAGGTCCCTTCCAGTCCTAACAATTCTGTGGTTCTGTGAAAATCTTCCACCAAAACTAAGAGTAATTGCATTGTGGTTTTAGAGGTGGATTTTAGGATTTTGCACATTTCTTTGTGCAAATCATAGATTGCTGCTTGAAGAGTACTGTAAATTCATCTCAGCTGAGTGTTTTTCCTGGAGTGGTATGCTAATAGGTGATAGTTTGTTTGATGTTTAATTGATTGGTATCAGTTTTCCTAGAAATACAATTTAAGATAAAGAGATGTGTTTTTAAATTTCTTACAAGAATATTCAGTGTAAGAAAAACTGGTGTGATGTCAAGTTGTAGGCTGTAATTCTAAATTGGCTATGGATTCGAATTTCTCAGCAAAGCTTATGTAATCAGGAAATTAACAGTTTTATCATTTTCTATGAACCATGTAAAGAAGTCAGGTGAAGCTCAGCTCAGTTTCAGTTGGCTGTTGCTTGAGAGTGGTAGTAGGAAGGGAAAACAGAGGAGTTTCTGTAAGATCTTTAATACAGTGCTACCTGACTATCAAGAATCTCTAGGAGCAGATTATGAAGAGAAACACCTTTATTCCCCAAGATGATGGGTGGGGCAATACAGAGCACCTTCAATAGGCAGCTTCTGCTCAAGTAGGCAGAGCCTACCCTGGAAATCATGTTGCAGGGTTTCAGTGTGTCTGTACTTAGGCTGTCTCAAATACTTGCTGTTTGTATTTTTGTTCCCAATCTATAGGTGTGTTCTCTTGCCTTCTTTCCCGTCTTTTTGAGGCTGACTAGAAAACTTCCATTAATAGAAGGGCGTTTTTAATTTAAAATTTACTGTGAGTTAGATTACTGTATTGACTGATCTATCAGAATTACTGTCACACCAGTGAAGTATGTTTGTCATCTTGACTTTGCCTTTTACACGGTATATACTGATTTGAACTTTTGGGGTTTTGTTGTTGGGTTCATTTCATGTGTGGAATTTGATCAGGTTTCATGCAGGTGTTAAAACATTTGCTGAGGTTTAACGTTTGATGCTTATATGGTAATGCCATATCTTCTAATAGAAAGAGAGAATTTATATCTTCTTATTCAAGTTACACTTTGCCTTTTAAAATGTTATAGCAGTGAGTACCTTTGTAGGAATACCTTCTTCCTCTACACAAAAAATCTACTAACACTGTTGTAATTTCAGTTTAGCCTAAAACTCTGTGTAGGTTACCTCTGATTGAAAGCATACTACAGGGATTCTGGTTCTTGTTACTTCCCCGCTGCTTCCGGTGCTGCCTCAGGAGCATTGCCTGCTAACTGTAAACAATGTTGATGTCTACCATATGTTTTGGTAGAAAGTGCAGGATTCCTGCTGTCCCACTAATCTCAAATGCCTAGCTTACTAGTATTTGTGAATATACAATGGAAATGTTGACTTCCCTATCGTGTAGCTCTGTAAGAAACTCTTGTTTTCAACCTCCATGGAAATAAATTTTTAGATTGAGTAGCAAAATCAAAAAATATGGTCAAATACTTTTTCATTTAAATTTACAGAACCCCGGGATCTGGAGCTCAGACTTGTAAACCTAGCAGACAGTTTTGCATTCCAGTACCAATGGTAAGTAAGACAGGTCTCTTCCAAAAATAAATCTTTATAATTTTCATGCATTATATTTGGTTCTTATGAAGCTTTGATACTGAAGAATGTACTGCCTAGAACAACATCTTTGCATTTGGTTTTGTAGAAACTTACTTAGGCTTTAACTCATGCCTTCTCTAACTTACCTGCTTTACTTTGTTTTCATTTTGTGTCTTCTAAAAAGTCTTTTAAAGGCACTATAGCATAAACAAAACTGATACTAAAGTTCAATTACATTGTTTGGCTGTGCTCCTCACAGTACAGCTTGTGTTACTGTGTCTCATGTAGTGGTAGTGTCCCACTGGGAGAGGAGTGGCTGCAGATGTGTTAGAGGGTGTTTAAGCATCAGACTGGAGATAAGTGCGTTCTGTTTTTAAGAGGGTTCTGTGGTAGTGGGTGAGAGTAAGGAAAGAAGTTTTAATAGCATCGAGGTAATTATTGCTGCTCTGATGGTGTTGATAAGCTTGTGCTGGAAGATAAATGAGAGGCTTGGGAACCTTGATAGGGCAAGTAGAAAAATGTGTTGGCAAAGCTTTTTATTCTTCAGACTAAATAAGAATGAGATTTTTGAAGTGAGGATAACCTTACAGCAGATGCTAAACTCAACAAGGAAGCAAGTGAAAAATCAATCTGGAGTGTTGTTTTCCTGTTTCCAGGTGAGAAGATGAACTGCTGCGTTTTGGACAAGCTGAAGTTTGGAATGCTGGGACATAAAGAACCCATTAAGAAGGAAATTACAATAGTTAAGAGGAGATGAAGGTATGACTTAGGGCTTTGCAGGAACAATAATTCAAGGGAGATAGATGTAGTAGATGCATGACAATTCAGAACCAAGATAAATGCTATGATATTGGCAGAGTTATATTTGAGAGGTGTTCTTAGTGAGGTATCATAAAGGATAAGTGTTGACCAGACAAAGAAGGCCAAAAAAAAAAAAGTGTTCAAAGAATAAGATAAATGGGTTTGATGTTAGCTTGATGTTTCGGTCACCAAATGATATCTGTGTCTGAACTTGAGACCTCAGTGCAGGTTGTTTGTTTTCTCTCTGCTGGTGTTCCATTTGCTAATTCTTTCATTTTGCATTCTCACTTGACCCTACAAAATAGTATAATTGGAAAATGTATGAGTGTTGCATCTATGCAGGATGTACCAGGGAGCAGCTTAGAGAGATTGATTTTATGTTCTCTGAAGCATGTGACCATCTATGTATTGATTTATTGGTAGTGGAAGGCTGCATGTTTTATTTTGTGGGGGTAGGAGAGAGGGAGAGGTGCTGTGATTACTGCAGATGGTTGCTGTGGTTGATTTAATTTGTGATTTGCAGTTGAAATGTTCAGAATTTTTAATCTGAATATAGATATTTTTAATCTGAGTACAAAAACTGATAACATCCATGCAAGTTGAGATTTATTTCTCCTGCATCCACTGATTTGAGGACATCTTTAGATAATTATTTTTGCTTTGTAGAGCAGTGAATTAATGAATTTCTGAAATATGTGAACAAGGTATTTATTTACCAGATTTGGAATATTTCAATCTCTTGTACTTTCATGCTTGGTTAACATTAGCAAGATTTCCAGGTTATTTATTTCTTATTGAAGGTCCACACAAAATCATACTCATACTCACTATCATACTCGTACTCAAGGTCCACACAAAATCAAACACCACTCTTGAGCTGGTGACTTTTTGGTCAAGTAACAAGTCCAGAGTTTTAGGGATTTGTAAACAGACTTTTTATTAGTCCCTTCTTCATTGTCATCTTGTTTTGGTCGGTTTTCTCCACTCCGAAAGGATGACTGCTTTTGTGTCTGCTGCACAAGATGGCTTTTGGTGTAGGGGAGTATTTCTTTCTGCTTCCACTCAGGCGAGTGTCACTATACTGAGCTGGGAATTGAATCCTGAGGCCCTGAGCCACATGCGCTTATAACCAATGCCAAATGTGTGTATTGTTATGAAGTGGTAGATTGTTTTCTTATACAAGTGTTGCAAAAAGAACGAGAAGTTCTAATCTTGCACCCCAGAGGAAAGTGTTTTTCATTTGTTCCAGACTGCCAGCAGTTGCACTCATCAGTATAGCGGTTTGTCTTTTGGCTTTGTCTTTTGACTTGGCTGCTCATGGCCTGGGCTGTCCAGTCTCATTCCACCCACTGTCCTAGTCCATTTTATGAAGTACTGAAAGCATGGAAGCTTTCTCATCTTTCATCACAAACTGGTTTTGGACAGTTCCTTAAAGAACTGGTGATAAGGTATTTATTTTTCCAAACACTTGTGACTTGTATGTTGGTTTTGTTTGTTGGAGGTTTTTGTGTTTGGTTTTTTTTTTGAAGAAGAGGGAGCTAGGAGAGGACTATGTAATTTTATTTTACTATCTGTAGATTATTTTCTTTCCTCCTTAATCTCACAGAGTATTTCTGTGATAAAATATGCAATCCATGTGATTCTGTATTATTTCCATGTGACTTCTGACTAAGGAAAATTTTAAGACCTAAAAATGAGAAAATGAGAATTTTCTTTTAATTAGTTTTAGCACAGTGTGATAGGGAAGGGAAAATGCCTTGTCCCCTGTGGCTGGCCTTGGAAGGACTGAGGTGTTGGTATTGTCTCACAGCTGTACATGCAGGTGTTGCTGTGCATCCTGAGTTATATTGTTTCTGTGCTTGCTGCTCTTCCTTTCTTTCCCTCTGGCACATGCTTGAAGTCTGAGGAAAAGCTCTGCCTTTGTGTGAAATGAATAGTTGACTGTGATCAAAGTTAGAACTCAGACACACAATGTCTTTTTCTTCTCAGATGGCATAACGTCTTACCTGTTCTCCATTTGCTGGTTTGCTATCCTATATTATATTGCTCATCACTTCCTTTTGTTGCTTGTCTTTTTTATTTCACTTTTCACAGAATGTTGAGGGATTGAAAAAGTGTGGGAAATAAATATGGAAGATGGGTTAAATAGAGGAAGTAGTTATCAGATAGTTCTTCTGAATTCTGCTATTAACTTTAGTTAGAAGGGAAGATTTGAACCTGCAGGTGAAAATGGAGTGGAACTGGAATTTTTCCAAGCTTAAATTTGTTGTGGCTGTGACAATGTGCTTTTGGGTCATGGCCTAGCATGCTATTAACCTCAACTTTAACCAGAGTCAGAGCACATTTTCGGTGTGTCCTTTGAACTGCCATGGCAAATTGCTGAGTTAGGTTACTAGCCGTGCATCTGTAATGGAAATGGCTTTGAATGGTTGCATCTTGCTTAAGAGTTAAAGCAGCTTGCATACTCATGAAATTAGTCTGTGTTTTTTATTTTCTGACTTCTTTAGCATGAATTAGCAGGTTAAGGAAGAGCAGGAATATTTTTGTTGTGTACAACTTCAGTCATAGTATAAAACTTCAGTGTGTTTTTTTCTTGTTAGTAAAGCGATAGTCAAAAAAATTAAAAATCCAAAAGTGGTAGAAAAAGCAAAAAATTTGATATTCCTTCAATACCTGGAATTACCTTTTCTCTTGAGGACTGTAATGTTAAATAATTAGTAGTGCTGCTCATAATACCTTAAAGAGTAAAAACGAAACACTGAATTTGTGTACATAAGCTGATGCACATCTGTCAGGTTTTATTGTTATTTTGAAACTGTCCAGCTGAGTAGCCAAGTTCCAGGTGCTTTTTAATTGAAAACAGCATTAACTAATAAATATTTACAGCCTTTTTCTGTTTTTGGGGCAGGTTTGTGCTTCTCAAATTACCCTGGGGCATCAACCCTGGAGACACCTTCCTTTGTGTTCTCTCTTTGTACAACTTTGCTGTGGGAGAGATGACATCCTTTAATGTAGCTTTAAAGGAAGGTGAAGTAATAATCTACATAGATAATTGCTTTCTCCCTGTCATTTGCATGTGGATTTTATTTCTGTGTGGAACAGATGAACTAGTTTTAAGCTGATTCAGGGAAAAAGACGGTAATGCTTTGTGGGTTGAAGTTAGCATCTGAAAAAGCCTGCATGCTGGCTTCAGAGAATGAAGATGTTAATTTTGAAGGTCTGCAATTCAAAAGATGATCTAAAAGAAAAAGTGTTTTCATTCTATATGTTTTGAGGCTTTTTTCCTTTGGTACTTCAGAATGTCTATTGTTATTTGTGCTATTGTTTCTACCTGGACTTGCAAGCTGCTACAGTTTTGAACATAGCTGCCCATCTGCTCCTTGGTTATTTATAGGCAGATTTGTGGAGCTCCTTCTAATCTCTCAAGTCTTCAAAAACATTAATGAATTAAACATCACAATACTCTTGTAAAAAGAGAATTAAATGGAGGAACTGAATGGAGACTTAAAAGGATAAATGACTTGCTGAAAGCCATATGTATATTTCATAGCAGAACAGGGAATAGAAACCAGATTTTTTTTCCTTACTTGTGGTCCTGTGCTTAACAGACCATCTACATGCTCTTGTGAGATACAAGCTAAAAGAATGAAGAAAGAACTCGTTTTCTGAATCTTGCAACAGATGCACATGTGCAGACTAACCCATTTCAAGACCTTGCACCATGTACTGAGAGCATTAAAGGCTTCAGGTCTATCAAACATGAATAAACATGTTAATATTAATTCTCATTAAGCCTGAATTTGTTTTGATTGTTAATATTCTGGAGCAGTGGTTTCTGCTGGGTTACTTAGGAAGAAAACACCTGTTACTCACAGGAGAGCTTCTCTCTGACATCTTACTTCTGCTTGTCCAGTCAACCTGTCTGTCTTCCCCTGTCTTTAATACACTTTTACAATGGCTTTAAACAGTTTATGGACATTGGTTCACTTTTTTTTTTTTAAATTCAATGACAATGGAGATGAGTAGCACAAAATGCAGGTGAGACTTTCCATTAATCAGAAATTTGGCACTTCGATGAATTGCACATAGTACTTATTGTGTATGAGCTTTTTTATTTTTGGCTGGAATTTTTTCTTTGGTTTTTTTTGGTTGGGTTTTTTGGGGGGTGTTTTTTGTTTGTTGGAGGGGAGTAGGTTGTTTGGTTTTAGTTTTTGGAAGTACTTCAGAAGTTTTAGATGTGTGGAGTAAAACACTGTAATTCCCAGTCATTCTAGAGTCTAGAAATAATAGAAGATCCAGCCTAATAAGTTGTGATTTGATTTCATATTGGAGTGCAGCTTGAAATATTGTTTGTATTTTTACCTGTTCTGTAATTTTTTTAAACTACTTGTCTACTGTTTCCCATTCTCTCCTTCATGCATACATATTTCGTGTTTGTATGCAAGAGAATTTTCTCCACAAATAATATGAATTTCTGCTTGTCAACAGGATTGGAGGGAAGAGTTTTCTATTTCCACTGGAATACCTTTCAAATATTTAGGTTTTAAATACAAATATTATACTAATTTAATGTTGCTACCTTCTTGTGGAAATCTTAAAAGGGTTGAATACGTTGTTGGAGATTGACATTGCTATATTGATTTAATAACCTGAAAGCCTATGTCTTTCTAAACAAGTTCAGTGAGGTTCTTCAAAGTGAATTGAATGTGTCCAGGAAACATGTTAACTAAAAAAACTACAAGTTCTGCAGTTTGATGTATGCCATTTTATGGTATTATCCCAAAGTAGATTCTAGGTGGGCATACAGCACTCTGGACTGTTTCTGAAATTCAGCAAACAAATTTAACCTCTATTTATTTCATATCTGTAACAGTTCAGCATATAAAAGTTATGGCTTTTGATTTGAAAGTGATAAAATGCAGCTTCCTGAAGTATTTCACTTCCCTCACGTGAAATCTGTTCTCTTCAGTGCTTTTGTTTTCCTTCTGTAGCTTTTCTGTATTTAATGAAACCAAATGGGTTTTTATTGATGAACAGACACTGAATCTGTTTCTTTTAGCTAAATAGTGGTAGAATATTGAGCAACAGATCACTCTTTCCTCATGCTAAATTGACAGCTTGATGGAAAATTTCAAGAACCTGTCATTTTGTCTTCCTCCAACAAATTGAAGACTTTGCATCTATTTTGTAGGTCTAACTACATTATAAAGGTACAAAACAGTGTACCTTTTCAAAACACTTTTAGTAGCTCCCATTGTAAAGTAGATGCCAGCTTTCTTGAAATGGTTTCACTTTCCAGTATTAAAGAGAGACAATTCATCCTGAGACTCTTGGGATGTCAAAAATAGAGAGGATGCTAAGCCTGGTTTTTAAATGTGAGGATTTTTTTTTTCCTGGTATGTTCTGATAACCTGCTCTGGTGAGAGTTTTCTTCTAGATGAAACCTATCAAAGCTCTCACAGAAGAGAGGTAATTTTAAACTTCAGGAGTTTATGGAACAAAGGCTAGGTGTTTGGAATTATCAGCAGTTGTTCTAACTGGTCTGACTCGCCTCCCTCCTCACTGAACAGAATGCTTCCTTTGGTTCCAGGAAGTACTGAATAAAAGAACTATTTTGATCCATGGACAGTGCCACTACTGTGGCAGAAAGCCAAGCAATGCTTTCATATTAAATAAATAGGTCTTTTCAGAGCAGCAGAGAAACGTGTTCCCTAGAGTCAGTAAGTTGATGCAGGCTTTTGTTCCTGTGTGAAAGTACAAAGATAATGAAGTGTGTGTAGGTTTGAACTTCATTCATTGATTATAATAAAGAGACATTTGTAATAATTTGGAAATTATTATGAGGAGGGGAAAAAAATCATTTCAGTAGGTGTTTCATGTGTTGAAAAAAGGAAAATAAAAATAACTGCCTAAGTTAAAAGTTACACAGAATGGTTTTTGCAACAAATAAATACAAATCTTTGTCTAAAGCATACAGGAAGCTTTAATAGGATGCTTTTTTGAATAGTTGTTCAAAGTGCAGACTGTCATGGGACTCAGTTTCCTGAGAGAACAGAAAGTTGTTTGTTTCCTTCTGTATTACGTGAAGTGTGAATTCTATATAATTGGCAAGAATTGCACTTCAATATGGAGATTTTGGGATAAGAGGTGGGAATGAGCATTGTGACATACTGCACATTGGAAGAGGCAGTAAAAAGCTGTTGAAATGTTTTTTCTTTTTTATAATATGATAGTTCTTTTTTTTATTTGTTATGAAGCTCATTGTTTTAACATGAAATGGAATAACTATTTTACCTCAGGCTATTTGGATTTCTCTGGATTTTTTGGGTCTTCTTTTTTTTTTCCTAAATTAATTTATAATTTTTTTTTTTCTGTTAACTTCCCCCATGCCAGGAAAAAGAGTTCTTTTTGTGTGCATTCTGAAATATCAGAGGGAGAATTCCAGGTTGCAGTCCGAAGCCCTGGGCCTGGAATGAAAAACAAAAAAAAAAAGAAATTTTGATCTGTTTTTATTTTGGCTGGATATTGGCACATATCTTGAATTGTGTATTTCAGAGCAGAATTAAGTTTTTTAATTATATGGATTGATCTGTAGATGTAGTACCTCAGGAAGTTGCAAACAGATGCCAGTTCCTACTTTGTGTAGGCTGGAAGAGGAAGTTGCAATTCAGGCATCCTGGGGATTTGTCAGTGAAGAGAAAAGCTTCATCATGGTGAATTGCAGTTCACAGTGCAATAAAAATGGCTTGAGGGTAAGGAGGAGGCAAAAGAAGCAGGAGCATTTCCAGGTATGGGTTATAGGTGTATATGTATAGCTATAGCTATATATATAGTTATGCAGGCTGTTGGGTTTTACTTCAACTGAAGCCCTGCTCATGGCAGGGTAAGGGCAGTGTCCTGCAGAAATGTAGAATAACATATTTAGATAATTATTATATTCTTGGTAGTACCAGGCAAACTGTGCAAAAGCACAGTCTTATTTGCACTTATTTTGCATCTGAATGAGCAAGCAGATGACCTACCTATAAATTAATTGTAGTTTATTAGGGTTGGGAAATGAGGTTTTAAATAAATTATCTTGTCCTCGGTTGAGATTCTGCTTTGGTTTTTGTGGTTGGACTGTTTTTTCCACCCCAGTGAGGGAAGAAAAATCTTTAATTAAATATTTGTATGGATAAATGCCTACAATTATGTTTTTTCTTAAGTTTTGACAGTATTTTACACTTTGTGCGTTCTTTTCTTCCTTCAAAAGAATACAAAAGTGTAACACTGTGAAACACTGTCATTGATTTCCCCTGCTTGACAACTTCAATTTCTTGTGTTTCAGAGCTGTGAAAAGTATCTGCAGTAGGATGGAAGCCTCAGTAATATTACCCATTCTGAAGAAAAAATTGGCTTTTCTTTCAGGTACAGTTTCAGTTTTCCTCGACTGATTCCACCCTGCATAATTTGGATGGCATATTTAAGTTGGTTATTTGTATTTGATGGATGTATTTAACAAAAATATATTGTTGGTTAATGCTTTGTCATATTCCAAACAAATCTCTGGAACTTTTTGTCTAGTAGCCAAGGTGTTGGTGTTTAGGACTTGCTTTGCTGTACCCTGTAGCTCAACCTGCAAAGTTGTTGAGAAGTTTCAGTCTCTATGTAAGAGAATGATGATTTAATAAACATCCAAAAATAATCCTTGCTAATTTGACTTTTTTGTTTTTAGAAATAGAGTGAATATTTTCAGAATTTTCTATAGAAAATGTTTTTCTTCCTTTTCACCTGCCTTTTCTCTAACATAAAAACATGTGGAAGCAGAATTAGCCATGCATTGCAACTGATTATTGCCAATTAGTTAATTAAGGGAAGGTTGTAATTATCATTGTATTTCTTAAAACTTCCTGAATCTTATAGCGAAGGTAAATTTTTCTCCTCCCTCTGCCAAAAAACCAAAAAAATAAAACAAAAAAAACAGAAAAAGAAAGGGAATGCTTCAAATGGTGAATGACATTCTCTGGTTTCACTTCTGTCGTAGATAGCTGTGTTAGATCTTGGTGTTTGATTGTCTGATCTAGTGTAGGTAGATAACTTACAGAACACTTGTCAACTTCAAAAATTGACAAGTGTTGCCATAAATATTCTTCTGGTTTAGTTTATTTTAGTTTGTTTTTAGCCAGTCTAGTTTAGCCTGCTTCAGTCATCTGAGGAGTGAAACCTGCTCTTTTTGTTAGTAGAATTTATTTTGCTTTGATTTTGCCCCCAGTCCCCAGCAACTGCAATTCTAACAATTCCTTTTTAAAAATGAACAATCAAACCCCTAAAACTCATCTCACATTAAACCCTGGGACAGTTCTTCCACAGTAACAGCAGATGTGCAGTGAGTTGGTTGTTCAGCATTATATTGGAAAGGGATGTTCTCATTAACTAAAGTGCATTTTCAAATTGCTATTGAAGCTGCCTGATCTGCTTCAAAATACAGTAATTCTTAGTGGAAAGTAATTTATTCAGTGGCATTTTAAATGCTGGGAGCCATTTTGGACCTATGTATTTTTAAGTAGGTTTGATCATTTTGGAATTGATTAATATTAATGGGTGCTTTAGTGAATGGTAAAATTTGATGCAGCAGGATATTTTAGCATTCTTCAGTGTAAGGTAACTTGAGAGAAATCAGTTCATCGTGTCTCTTTACATCAGTTTTACTCCATATAGTTTCATTAATGATTAAAAACATACTCAGAAATATAATACTTTAGGACTGTGCCCTGCAGTGTTTATGTGCTGAAGTCTGTTGTCATTTTGGAGTTGAATTGGTACAAATAATGTTGATCCTGCCTTTTTCTGGAAACAAAACAGTGTTTTCTAATGGAAATCCATGGCTGGTGTAGCTTTCATGTTGATAAGTCATTACACGCAGCACAGAAGAAAAGGAAAGCTCCTAAGTCAACAAGAAACCTTGATCACTTTGGTGCAAAATGAACAAAAAATTTCTTTTTTCTTTTTCTTCCTTTTTCCTTTTCTTTTTTCTTTTGTGATTCAGTTGCTTTCTGTGATAGTGTTTACAGGCTGGGAGAAAAACCTGTCAGTTGTTACACAAGATGACTTGTCACGAAATAATAATTTAGATAATTATTGTGGTCTTTTTGTGAAATGGCAAGAGATTGTATTTCTGGGATTTGGCTTGTGTTTTGTTTAGTCAGTTCAGCAAATGCTGTTTAAGTCCAAGCATTTTTCCTTTTTCTCTGCTTCCTCATTCCAATTTTCAGGCTTTCTGCCATTCAGAAACAGAAGGGTGGACGGTCTGTAAACTGTTACTTTCAATTGTTTCTGCTGGAAGCATCTGTCCATTTGTCCTTTCTCATACAGCACCACTCTTTGATTCTTTAATTTAGAAATACAGTTATTAAAAAGTGTGTTGCTGTTTTCCAGAAAAAGTAATCTCACAAAAGAGAGGAAGGGAGGGGACATAACTACTGCAGTGGAGCACTGGAAGCAGTAGGTCCTTTATGAAAATATAGAAAATATCTATGTATCAGTGGATCTTTAAAACTCCAAATTTTGAGAGTTTGCACAGCTTTGTAAATGAGGAACAAAGAAAGGTCTGTTGCAGTTAGGATTCTAACATATGTTGTATAAACAGTGTTTGTGCATTATCTTGCGTGCACCTCAGACATGGGGAGAATTCTTGTCAAATTATGTCAATACATGTGTATGAGTCTGCAAGCATTACTGTGCTTGTGCCTTTTCTGATTTCTACATGGCTATTACTGTTCTGTAAAAAGTTGTTCTTACTGGTTAGGTGAAATTTCAGTTCTGCTGAAGAACGTCATGAAACAAAAGCATAATTTAATTGCTTTAGCCATTAAGAGTAAAGATGTTCTTTATCAGGTTGCTGAAATTTATTTTGCTTCATTTTCACCCAAATAGACCTGTTATTATAGAAGTTTCTGTACAGTGTTTTCTCAAATACAGAGAAGATTGTTTAGAGTCAATTTAGTTTAAACTTAGTTTAGAATATGTGCCATGGGCAACCTGTGTGGTACAAGATCCTCCTGTAGTAGTCAGTTGGACTAGAAAAATCCTCCTTTTCTATGAGCTCCAGTTCTGGGTGCATGCTCAGCTTGGGAGGGGACTAAGTTTGTGATAGGCTGGTAGTGTAGAAGGTCTAGGAGATGCTTTTTAATAACATAATCTAAAAATGTAAAAGTAATACTCTGGAACACTTGATTTGTGTTGTTTATACTGAAAGTATTAGATGAAAAATTGTGACATCTGTGGATGTGGGCTATGCTTTGATGCCCTGGTGATGTTTTAAATATCCATATGGTGAATGAACCTTCACAACTGAGAGGTGAAATGTCAGTTGAGGTTTTCACAGCAACTTTAAAGATTGCTTTTCTGATGAAGTTTGAGACCACTTAACTGCAAAGTATTTCTTCTGCTTAAACCTCATCACATTAACTTTGTAATTACTTTTTCTTTCTGAAACAGGAGGGAAGGACAGAAGAAGTGGCCTCATTCTGACAATTCCATTATGCCTTGAACAGACGAGTATGGATGAGCTGAGTGTCACACTAGACTATCTTCTAAGTATACCAAGGTGATTTGGAAGGCATTCTGTTCAGAGTTGTTTTTTTTCCCAGTTGTAGAGGGGATCTTTCTGTTGTTTTTAATTTTATTTGCTCTTCTTTACCATATTAATTTTATGTCAATGTTTGCTTAGAATGTGATACTGTGAGTTAGAAACACACATCCCAATAAGCTAGGGGATGTGTACTAAGGCTTGTGTCCTTTAATGTCCTTATGTTCTCCTTTATTGGGATAGCTTTTTCCATAATTTCTTTTTAATGACAGTGCACTTAAATTGCTAAGTAAATTAATGAACCATTCCAATCAAACTCCTAAGCTTGCAAGGGCAGCGCTGCCCTTTCTGTGCTGCATGCCTAAGCTTTGTAGCTTGTAGAGCTTCAGTTTAAAAGTGCACTAAGTTTAAAAATATACAGTCTTACTGAAATTAGTGAGCAGCTTGTGGTACTACTTAAGTGTGCTGCCTGACAACTTGAGTATCCTGTCATCCATAGCTTGATATAAAATAATTGTTGTTCAAGTTCTGTGCATGTGCCGCTGCCAGCTTATAGTGACAGTTTTTGGTCCTTAGTTACCTGCATTTCTATTTTCTTAAGGTCCAGGGATTGATCTTTATCATTGTTTTTCTCTTGTTTGCCACTGCTTTATAAAGAAAAGGAACCTCTCAGATAAATGTTTGCTTTTGTGTCTTTTCAAATTTCTCTACTGGAAACAGAGCAACAGTGGCATAACTAAAGATGTCCGGTGTACTTTGCATACTGTAATCTGTAAATGTTTAAAAATACAGTTAAAGGATCCAATGTGGGGTTTATTTTGGTAGATAAGACTTAAAAATGCTGATTAGTGAGAAAGAGGCAAAGAATAAATTCAAATTATTTAAAAGTAAACCATCAGTAGGTATATGAGTATACTGCACAACATTTTAGTTGTGTAAGTTTTAGGGTTTCTCAAACAGCTTGTTGTCTTTTGTAAAGTGGTGAAACACTAAATGGTCCCCCACACAAGGCATGTCATTGACTTAAAGACTTGGCCATATTTATGGAACAGATGCAGGCGTTCTTGTTCTAGTAAGCATTAATTATTCCACAGTCTCATCCTGATGTATGTCTTTACATATATTAGTGTAACAATCACTGTCTAAAAGCTGAACCAAAGTGCTCTTTGTGCTCAGCAGAAACTGGGAAATCTGTTTGAAAGTGAAGTCAGTGTTCCCACATTTAATACTCTATGTCAGTTGTGGAAAAAATTACCTCTCAGTAATGGCAGTATGGAAAAATCACTGTAGTTTTGGTTTGCATGTTGTTTTTCAGTGGGAAATGCAAACTTTGGCCTAAGCACTTCTCTTTTTTGTTCTGGAAAGATTTGCTGAACAGTGTTTGGGAAAAATAGGGCTGAGGGGAGGGGTATTGTCCCAAACCCAGATAGCTGTCCAAGCAACATTAACGCTACTTTTCCCTAAGTTCTATGTAAGGTAACATAGTATGTTTAACTTTTAATTCACTCGTGCACAGTATGTGATGTAACTACAACTGGTTTGGAATCTGCAGTCTAGTGTGGATTGCTGTCTGTGTCCAAAATTTGAGCGGCATTACTAAAGTGCCTCTGAAGTGCCTTGGGTAGCATTTCTTTGGAATATGTGTGTAAAGCCATTCTGGAATTTCAGACAACATATTCCTGATGTTGAAGTCTACTGTTACGCCTTTCTTTGGTATTTAAAATTCTCACATTCTGAAGAGGTCTGCTCATAACTGAAGAGGAATAAAAGTGGTAACATTGTCATGCTGTCTGTTTGCTTCTTTTGTTGTATTCTCGCTATTGTGGCTCAAAATCACCAAGCTTTTTACTTTTTATTTTAACTTATATATGACTAAACGTTTTAGAAGTGGTTGGTCATTTCTGAATTTGATTGGTTGTGTGTTTTGTTGGGTTTGGAGGGTTTTAATTGGATTAGTAATAGAGGAGAAGGTGCTGATACTGCTTGATTCCAGTGAGCCTAAGGAAGCCATGTCTCAAGATGCTGTAGTGACTCTCTTCACCTTACTCTTAAAAGCAATAGTGTTGTGCCTTTTGAGTTGAGTTTTGAAGTCTGAATGTTCAGAGTACTTCCAGAAAAATCATGTGTGTGATCTTAGAGGTTCCTTAAAACCAAAAGCATTCATGGACTGTGTATGTGTAATTAAACAGCCTTTTTTTTTTTTTTCCAATTCTAAGATTAATTTGTCTTGCACCCATACCTGATGAAGCTCAGCTTAAATATGAAATAAATAACAATTAATTTCTTGTTGTGAACCAGAGTGCTTACTATTGCATGCCTTATTTTTTGTAAGCTAAGGAGATCACAGAAGTAGCTTTGTTTTGTAATTGCAGACTTGGGAAAGATTACATAATGCTTTCCGACCTCACATAAATGTCATTTTTGGATTTTGTTTGCTTATAATTTTGCCAACACAAGAATTTCAACCTGGGACAAGATATCAAATGTTTAACTAATGTTAAACCATGGGCTCACTTGCAAGTCCTCTTCTGTATGCTCCTGTTAAAAACTGACATCTCTTTGTCTTCCTTATGACACTGTAATTTGATCTCTATTCTGAGGATTTTGTCAAATTAATGGTTGAGACCTGTTCAGAGTTGCTACAGTTTAAAGAAATATTTGTATTATGAGATATACTTCAGTGATACTGAAAAATTGTAATGTCTAATAATATGCTGGAACATTAAAATTGGAAGTTATAAATTAGTAAACTTATGGTTTATAAAACTGTATTTCTATAAGGAAAAAAGCTGTGGAGTTGTATTTTACAGGAGATTTGAAATCAAAAGTCATGATATGACACTTGTTAGAATCAATTTTACGTTTTTCTAAGTGTTGTTGTTTTTTTTCTTTTAGTGAGAAGTGTAAAGCTCGAGGATTCACTGTGATAGTGGATGGCAGAAAATCTCAGTGGAATGTGGTCAAGACGGTTGTGTTAATGCTCCAGGTAAATAAATATTTATATATTCATAGTTGACTGATCAGTTTTATGGATGTGAACTCAATGACTGTGTTATTGCAGAGACAGGTATCTCCTTAAAATGTGGTTCTGTAATGAGTTCTGTGCAGCAGGAAAAAATTCTGAGAAACAGATGCTACAACTCACTCAAGTGAGAGACAAATTATTTGTATGCTGAGAACACACAGTTGTAGACCTTTTTCTAAAATGGGGTGTTAGTTTAAAAAGTACAGAAATATGCTCCTGCTACCCCCAGCCATGAGGAGCAGGAATGTGTGCTGGGCTGCAGTTCAGACAGATACTGCAGCTGAGCAGGTTTTGAAGCAGTATATGCTGTCCTACCTGGTCTCCTTTGCAATAGGATATAGTTGACTTAGTTGTGGATCATAATTCTGATCACAAATTATGTTCTGCGTACTTCAAAAGGTAGAAGAAGAAAAATGACAATTTTCAATTAAAAAAACTCTAAAATCCTAAAAATTTTAACTCTTCAGAACTGTGGGCTTTCAAATAGAATTTTATTTTTGCTGAACAGTATAGATTGTTTTCTGGTATCAATGGTCAAAGAAAATTCCATTTCTAACACATTAGAACACTGTGTCTTTCTTACTACACAGATGGTTCATCTTTATCAGAGCAGTTATCCTCTCAGACTTCGGTGAAGCCTCAGAAAGTGTGTCAAATACAAATAACTTCTTTTTTTTTTTTTTTTTTTGTCCTGCTGGGTCATTGTTGTTTCTGGGTTTTGAAGTCTTTGTCAAGGTGTCCTTCACCTATTCTTGACTGAGATGGTTTTCCTATTAATAGAGTTACAGTGTTTGAATCCCTTGTGTTCAGGTTATGATCTTGGCTGGGTTTTGCTTCAGCCACTGTTGGTTGTGAGGTTCAGTGGGAGCTGCAGCTAGTGGGGAAGGGCAGCTCCTTGCCCACGCTCTTATTTCCCTGGCTTGCTGGCAGCACTCATCCTGCTCTGCAAAGCTTGCAGAAACATGGGTTGCATATCTGTGTCTTGAGTTTGAGAAGGAAGCAATAAAGAAGACTTTCCTATGTGAATTGATCACATGAGATTTGTCTGCTTCATCATATGTAGTTCTCAAAAACACTTCTGTGTTCAAAATATTGTCTACTTGTAAATATTTTTTGCATATTTGTTAAAACGGTGCAAGAATGAATTGGGGTATTTTGTTGCTGATTTCTTTAACTTCTTTTGAATTAAATTTTTATGAATAAAATGAGATATTTAAATAGAAATCCCATGGGTTGTGTCACCTTTGTGTCACCACTCTGATTATCTAACTTATTGCTAAAACTGATGAATTTAGAGTAATCAAGAGTCTTGATCTTCATTCAGTGTGACATCATAAAATCAATTTAGTAATTGAAATTACTAATTTAGTCTGACAAATGTTTTCCTGATAGTATTTTAATGAACTAATCTTTTGAAATGTCAGCATTCAGCCTTTTCATTTTAGACCAAGTAATGTGTACTAGAGAATAGTATAGGATATAATCTTGACATGTGATTTGATAACAATATGCAATTTTTTCCAAACTTTGATTACTGTTTTCTTCTACATAGAAGGTAACATTGGTGGACAGCTTTGTTTATAACATTTCTTCTTTTTCATGAAATACCATAAATTAAATTAAGTCTAACCAATATTCATTTTTCTGTGCTAACACAGCATAGAGTAATGGTTTGTCCTTAGGACTTTGAGTAAGGAGGTTATATTTTCCTTTCAGTTTTGACACTGTTTGCTGTGAAATCTTGTGCAATGTTACAAAGCAGGATGGAGCAAATATATGAAGTAGATGAAGCAGACTTCAATTTCTATCTGCAATTTTTATGTTCTTGTATAGATGATGAAATCTAAGTGAAATTCAGATCTGTGGTAAATGAAGGTTTAATCTTGAATGTTTTACTTACTTTTTCATTTGTTTCACAGAATGTTGTTCCAGCTGAGGTGTCACTTGTTTGTGTGGTAAAGCCAGATGAATTTTGGGATAAGAAGGTTACACATTTCTGCTTTTGGAAAGAGAAAGATAGACTTGGCTTTGAGGTATGTTGAACTTTTGTCTACTTCGGTCAAAAATTCTGTTTCTGAAATACTGATGTAATTGCATGACAGCTAAAGTGTCTTTAGAGCAGCTGTATTCCAGATGCTTTGTGGTTAACCTTAACAAACCACTGTGGCTTTTTCCACTTTTAATGAGACCTTCATTTAATATTCTTAACTTAGAAATGTGTGGCATTTAATTCTTTGCTTAGCAAGAGGATAAAGTTATTTGTTACATGTTGTGGGTCTTTTGAGTCAGAAACTGTTGTACAGGATTTAGTGTGAAATTTTTCATGACTTCTGTAATAGGCTGTAGAGATACATGGTGTATGGTGTCACTCTTATCAGCTGTAACCATTCTGACAAATATCTTGTTGGTATTGCATACATTTTCTCTCATTTTATGAGTTCTTTGACATCAGGAACAGGTAGTAGATCCCTTGCCGGATAGAGGCTGACACTGTTCTGTATTGCGAGGCAGTGTGTACAAGAGACTACATGTTAATTTTAGCAGTTCCCTTGTTACCTCTGTCTGGGAGGTTAATGGAAACCTCAGTTTTCCCTGTTTTTTTAGAAAATATCTGTGTCATCAAACTTTCCACTCATTTTTTAAGCTAATCTTGTTTGAGCTACAGCAGGCATGTAGCATGCAACCAGGTCACAAGGTCTTTAATCAAAAACACGAGTGTGGCAGTGCCCATTTTTATAAACTAGCATATTGTTTGGAGCCACATCCAAGATGAGAATTTAAAAAGCCTCTGGACTAACCATCTGTACTCAAAAGCTTGATTTAAGAGCTGCTGGTTAGAAAGTGGCTTAAGTTTGCAATATTCAGTTTCTCACAGATCTTTCACAACATAAGGTAAATGTCAGTGTCCAGAGAGCAGCAGTAATAAAGGCAAAGCCTCTCTTGAGAAGTCCTTACTGTGTGATTTAGGCTCTCTTTTCCCAGCTACACCCCTGTAAATAAAGTTCTTGGATAAGTTCAGGAAGTCTTCGAAGTTGTGATATAAAGGTATATGCTATAGCAGTTGTTACTGTGCATGTGATAGTGCAGCTAGTTTGGAAGTCAGTCCTTCTAGAAGATTCTTCCTGGACTTTCCTTTAGCATGAGTCAGCTGGAATGCACTTTTAGACAAATATGCAGGAAGCCTACAGAAAATGTATCAATAAAGCAGGGTTAATTTTACATGACTATGATAATAAAAGGATTTTTTTGTTTCACTTTAGGGTTTGGCTAACTGTCATTAAGTGATAATCCATTAATTTAGTAATCTTAGTAATTTTATAAAGCACGTTTTGTGCTAGTAATCCTGTTGGCATTGTTGTTGGCATAGGCCACTGGAATTATGTAACAAAACCTTTTGGTTTCTGTTACTTGGTTGCAGTCAGGAAAACTGTTTCAGTAAACATGACCCACCTTCTCTGGGCTCCAGTTATTTGTGTCAGGACGGGAGTATGTCTTTCCTCTGTTCCAAATACAGGTGCAGAGCACTGATAAGGCTGTGTAAGGCTCCAACTCATGCACAATCTACAGCTGCATAATTTTGCATTACTGGCAATAAAAACAAACAACACCTAACTAATGTTTTGGATCATGGGTTAGATTTGTGTAACTACTAGGAAAATTCAGGATTGGATTTGCACCAGTGAAGTAATTATGAGTTAAAAATTTGAACTAAAATATGAAATATTTTTATTCACTTGGATGTAGTCTCATTTTATTTGAAGTAAATGCTGTGTAACTGTGATTTCTAATGGGGCATCACACCTACCTCCTATTTCCTACTATCTGATCTGTTCTTACTACCTGATCTGTTCTTAATACCTTGCTTAATATTGCCATATCAAACCATTAATCCCAGTGTCTTCCTTTCTATTCAAAGGCAGAGATCCTCTGCTTCAGAGTGAGATGTGGTGATGATGAGTTGCAAAGCACAGAATATAAATGTGGGAACTGAGATCAAACAGTACTGGGTGGATAAGTACAAAGAGGTGGGCTGATTCAGCTGAGTAAGAGTTCATATCTTTATTTCTGGTTAGTATTAGTGTTGGTTTTGGATCTGACTCAGGACAATTCCCATTTGTCCTCTAGGAGAACTTTCTTCTGTAACTTCCTTACTCCCTTATTAGCAACCAGCTCATGTGTTCACTGAAGCAGTTTTGTCTGCTTCATAAGAGGAGAGTTGTCTTTATTGTTATAAAGCTGTCTTTCAGCTGAAAAATGTTGCATGTATGACTCTAATACTCAATACTGTTAATGTTTTAAAAGATTGAGGAACACCATTTAAGTGTAAAAACTGCTGTGTTTTAGAGAGTTGGGAGGAGGAGATTTTGCTTTGATGATGTGAAACAAATCACTCTTTTAGTAGATGTAGTGCACTGTATTTGAGTGTGAGCTTTTCTTATGAGAACAAGGAACATAACAGGAAGAAAAAAATTACCATAAAAATAGAAGAAATGTACAGATTTGTACACAATGTAAAAATGCCTATATTTTGGTGAGGTTATTTTGCACATGCCATTCATTCAAGGAACTTAGAGAGAAAATAATCTCTGAGCCTCATTTAGATAGCAGATTAGTGCTTTAAAAATCAGTTTGTTGGGAGCAGG